>NC_141086.1:30784947-31388697 GCF_041138505.1 Cibotium barometz
TGTTTTTACGATAAATATGGATAGGAATCAACGGCTGTGCCTCTTGAATGGGGAAAAAAGCGTTGATCCCAATGATCCAAGTGCAAGTTTCTTCCTTGATCTGACCAAGTATCTTATAAATGTAATTGGATCAGCTCGATCAAAAATGATCTTGACTACGTTAGAGTAAAAAGTTATCCTGGTGGAATCGCCCGTGCTTTCCGGTAAAGAAAGTTTTTCCGGGTTCGGTTTTGGAACAACCGACAGATTAGTCTCTTATCCGGATATCCGTGGGTGAGGCCCCGAATGTGGGACCCCTGTCCCGCGTGAGAAGTGCTACTTCCGCTGCTAGTATCCCGAATCTGTTGCTCGGTGGAAACAGGGATCTTACAGTTGGTATCAGAGCGTTTGGTTAATAAAGATCAACTGAGAAGACAAATATGTCAAAAATTTATCAAGAAACACAAAAAGGTTATAATTGTGTGAGATAATTCATACAATTTGATATTCAAACTGAAATTCGTAATTTGGTAATTGGGTCTTCAGATGGAAGTACCACAATTATATAGAATCCCTGACTTGCTTGAGGCCTAGACATGATAGTATTTACCTTATAATTCCAAGGGTCGTGACTACCCACGGGTATATACCGAGAGTATACTGCAGCTCTTTACTGACAGTATATACAAGTAAATCTAAGACTTGAAATTATAAGCGTTAATGCTATCCAGATGATGATTTCGAATGTGATTGATATGATTTTTAATTTTGTTTGAATTGATGAATTGATTTGGATTCTGATTGAAAATTCTGATTGAAAAATGATGATTTTTAAAAATTAGTTGAAATATAATGAAACCACAATGAGGGAGAATGGGACGAGTCCCCGTGATGATATTCATAACTAGAATGATGATAATGAATTCAGCAAATCACTATGAGATTAGTGGGTTGTGCTGTCAGATTGCTACTGTTAATACTTGACCGGTAGATCAAGTTAAGGGATGTCAAATTGAGAACTTGCTTGACTGAAATTTTCGTGGAGGAATGTTCCGAAGGAAACTTTTCGGTCTAATGGACCATTATCATGTTAAAGATATGAATGATATGATCTGAATGAATTGTTATTTAATGATGAGTTCTATATAAGGGATATTTATCCCAGTGTTCTGTTGGGTTGACCAGAATATAAGGAACCCCAGAATAAAATTGGATCTTAAGAAAAAGAGTTGTCCTCTACCTTGCGAGATGAGGACATCTCGCACTTTTTAAGTGGGGTAGAATGTAAGATTCCTCCCCAACCTTCGAGGTATACAGGAGTAATCTTCCTCTCTGATCTTATAATTATTCCCTCTCTAAAATAAAAGAAAGTTTCTGTTTAAAAAAGGAAGACCCTTTCCCTAGAATACTTCTCAGGAGTCCCACCTGTTTTAAAGATTTAGAACAATGAGTTCAGAAGTGAGAATTGGTGTTTTGGATACCAAGGTTTTGGTTTTCATTCGAGTACGGCCCAAAAGAAGTTCTTTATCTCTTGGGGAGTATAAGAAGTTATCCCCCAGATATTGTGACCCTTATATCTGAATTCAATGAAAGTAGGTGACTTAGCCTACAA
Source organism: Cibotium barometz (assembly GCF_041138505.1). NCBI lineage: Eukaryota > Viridiplantae > Streptophyta > Polypodiopsida > Cyatheales > Cibotiaceae > Cibotium > Cibotium barometz. The sequence goes on from NC_141086.1 coordinate 30,786,539, forward strand.
GCTTCTTTTATCTCCTCATCTCAAAATTCTTAATGGCTTCTATAGAAAAATGTGTCAAACACAAATCATGGAAAGACGGTAAAACTTCAGTGGCAAGTTACCGTTGGCTTCTAGGTTACGCTAGCTCCTTCCTTTATATAAGTCATAACTTTTACTTGTCGCTCACAGTAATCTTACTCCCATCAATCTCCTTTCTTTCTTAATCTCCTTCATGGCTTGGTAACAGGAATCAGTTTTATCCCTGATGATTTCTCACCTTCAAGACGCAAGAGAGTCTGTGAAGAAAGACTTTATAGAACAGTATGAGCGCTCCCTTTTTCCTCACCTAGGAACTTCTGTAGCTCAGACCAAATGGCGGACCTATCAAAACATAACTAGGGTAACACCCTGGGGTCAGCAGCACTTTCGTAACAATGTCCACTTAGCCATGGCTATTGAAGCTTTGGGTTTGGGTCCCCGATACTACTGCATCATGAGATCAAGGCATCTTGGGTTTTCTGAGCGGGTCTTCTTACTGGTGTGTTTTCTTCCTCATGAGAAGATATGCCTTTATCCCGTTTTTGGCTTGCCTCTCAGAGGTCCTTTTGTTAGATCACCTCATACCACTGAGATAGGTGCGGCAATAACCAGCAGAATCATTCCCATAGATGAGTTACCCTATACTTGTGCAGCTTGTGAGTGCTGCTTTTGTGACCATATGATGGACGGGCTTATGGAAGTGTAAAGAGTTCTTCTATCTTTACTGTATAAGTTTCGAGATTGAATAAAGTTCAAATCTTGTTCTTATTTTGAATTTTGCTCTCTTTAAGACTTTTCTTGGTGGTTAATCTTGATTAAAATTTTTTCTCTAAGTCTCATATTCGTGCATCTTGCGAAATTATCCCAGTTTGCGAGATGAGGACATCTCGCATTTTTTAAGTGGGGTAGAATGTAAGATTCCTCCCCCAACCCCTTTTTGATGTCTAGCATATTCCCCTGTAATCAATTCCTTTTCTGAAATATAAGAGATCTTGTTTGTGGCTGTTTTAACCTAGAGAGAGAAAATATTCTAGAGAGAGAATATTTAGATTTTGAATATTTTTGGATAGAAAAATATCTCACCTTATTAAAATGAATCCCCCTGAAACAGAAATTCAGAAAGAATTTTCCAATGTGCAATTGGAATTAATTGGAAATAGGTATAAAGAACCTTAGTCTAAGGGTCTAGATTTTCAGAAATTTTTGGATTATGGTCCAATTAAGGTTCCTATGGGCCAATAGCATCAATCCATGTGTAGGGAGGAGATAAATCCAATTTGTAAAAGAAGATACCCAAAAATGAGTAAATGCTCACATAAGATGAAGAGTTGAAAATGTACAAGGTTTATTAGTAAAAAAACTATGAGCAATAAAATTTTGACACATATGTAAGGAAGGGGAGTTCTTTAAAGAAGGTGCATATTTCACATAAGATGAAGAGTTGAAAATGTACAAGGTTTATTAGTAAAAAACTATGAGCAATATAATTTTGACACATATGTAAGGAAGGGGAGTTCTTTAAAGGAGGTACATATTTCACATGCTTGAATGAGTTTTAAACTCAAAAATAATGTGATATTTTTATCTCTCATCTCTCTTGAACCAAACCAAATCAAAATGGAACCAAATCGAATCAAAAAGTAACCAAACTAGGTCCAAATCTAGTCCAAATTCAACCAAACTGACTTGGAAAATTCTAGAATCAGTTTGTTTGGTTAGGAGCTCAATTTTTCCTATAAATAGAAGCCTTCCCTTGTTGAAAAATATATAGTGTCTTATGCATTGTTACTCTACTCCACCTAAGCCAAGAACTGTGAATTCTTTAATAATTCACTAGTTTTTGATACTTCTCCCTTTCTTCAATCCCCATTGGTGGCTCCATCAACATACTAAACCAATTGATTGGTTGGGGGCCTCTACCGTGATCAAAGAATCAAGCAAATTATAAGATAAGTATAGTGAATTTTGATCTTTTCTATAATTTCTCAATGATTCTCTCTTCTCAACCCCTCTCAAGCTTGAGAAGCTTAATTGATATGGTTTTTGAAATGCTATTGAAGTTAATTAATTAATGATAGTAAAGAATTACATAAAATTCTATTTATATTTAATTCTAATGATTTTTCTCTCTCTCACTTAAGAAATGGTCATACTCATGACCCTTTTCAATCCAAATGAAGCTTTTCATAAGGCTTTTCCTTAATCCAAGATTAAGCTAGGCTTGAGGCCAAATTAATGGCTTTGTCTATGCTTTTAGTTTATGTATATCGTTGATTCAATCCATTATGGATTGATGATCCAATTAGAGACCATTCTAATTATTTCCTTAATGATAAGCCTTATCCCTTAGAAAAAATTGAGATTTATCAGTCATAGTAGCAGAGCTATGGCAAAATTTTTATAGAAATTACGCATAAAATAATTTCATTCAAAGCATAAAAAGAGGACTTCCTACCATATTCTAGGATTAATTAAAAGAATTTTATTATGCATGGAGATGTGGATGTTTGCATGTAGATGTAGATGTATGGATGTGAGTGTGAATGTGGAGGTGGATGTATGCATGGAGATGTGGATGTATGCATGTAGAAGTAGATGTATAGATGAGGATGTAAATGGAGATGTGGATGGAAGCATGTAGATGTAGATGTATAGATGTAGATGTGAATGGAGATGTGGATGCATGCATGTAGATGTAGATGTATAGATGTAGATGTGGATGTGGAGGTGGATGTATGCATGTAGATGTATAGATATAGATGTGGATGTGGAGGTGGATGTATGCATGTAGATGTAGATGTGGATGTGGATGTGGAGGTGGATGTATGCATGTAGATGTAGATGTATAGATGTGGATGTGAATGTGGAGGTGGATGTATGCATGTAGATGTAGATATATGGAGGTGAATGTGAATGTGGATGTGGATGTATGCATAGAGATGTGGATGTATGCTTGTAGATGTGAATGTACGCATATAGATGTGGAGGTATGGATGTGAATGTGGAGGTATGGATGTGAATGTGCATGTAGATGTAGATGTATGGATGTGGATGCATGAATGTGCATGTAGATGTGGATGTGAAAATAGATGTATGGATGTAGATGTGGATGTATGGATGTGAATGTGGATGTGGATGTGGATATATGTATGGATGTGAATATATGATATGTGATGTGAAGGAATCTGAAGTGATGAGATGGAAAATGATGTGATGGGATGAGTATATATATAAATGGAATATGGAATAAGTAATGTGGATTGATGAGGGATAATGTGAAAAAATGAAAGTTAAAATAGAAATTGTATTGTAAACTGTTTGTAAATGCTGTTTGTAAATGACTGTTTTATGTCAAGAATGCTGGGGGAGCATTTTGACCATCTTGTGATTAAGGTCGTGGAGACCTAACTGATAAAGTTGCAACTGCTGAACGGAGAGTCAATGAAGGACGTCTCACGTAGCAAGGTCGGCCGAGGTCTTGACCAGCCTCGGTGCGATTAAAATGGTGAGCTTCCGGTACGGTGGATGAGGGGCCAAGGAAGCGGCCTATGAGTGAAGCGCTAGGTCACCTGCGAAGGATCCTAGAGAGTGCTGACCATATGGTGCTCGGGCTCTGGGTCGCCTAAGATACCCACGCGTGCATCGAGGAAGATATTGGGACAAGAGTAGGAGTTGTTTTCTGAAATCGAGCATGGATCTGGTTGATTGACCTTGCTGGTCTTCAATGGATGAGTCCATGGCTCTTTATATGGATCTGTTGGTTGATCTTGCTGATCTTCAACGAGAGTCCATCTTGATAAGTGATTATATTGCCGAGTATTATGGGCTAGGAGAGCTAGGAAACGGCCCCTGAGTGGACAGGTGGTGAGCGTCCTAGTTGCCAATAATGCCATAGATACTCTGATGAAGGAATGATGGAAAAATTAAGAATCAACTGGATAAATTGGAAGATGGTGATCAGTGATACTATGGTTTTATTAAAGGATTGTTTTAAATTGGTTGAATCTGTGAAAAGGCAATTTCATATTGGGTGTGTGAGTGGTGTGACTAGTTTTATTTTTGCATGAACATCCGGCTAGGGGGCCTTGGAACTCTTTTCCTTGGTACCCGGGACAAAACCTAACCAAATTCTGAAAGTTGGATCCCATCACTACAGTGGTTGGGCGGTTGGCTAACCCATGGGATCGGATGGGATTAGGCTGGACTGATGGACCCGTAAATCGAGACTCAAACTTTTGTTTTTACGATAAATAAAATAAATCCCGGACAGTAACTGTTCTATGGATAGGAATCAACGGCTGTGCCTCTTGAATGGGGAAAAAAGCGTTGATCCCAATGATCCAAGTGCAAGTTTCTTCCTTGATCTGACCAAGTATCTTATAAATATAATTGGATCAGCTCGATCAAAAATGATCTTGACTACGTTAGAGTAAAAAGTTATCTTGGTGGAATCGCCCGTGCTTTCCGGTAAAGGAAGTTTTTTCGGGTTCGGTTTTGGAACAAACAACGGATTAGTCTCTTATCCGGATATCCGTGGGTGAGGCCCCGAATGTGGGACCCCTGTCCCGCGCGAGAAGTGCTACTTCCGATGCTAGTATCCCGAATCTGTTGCTCGGTGGAAACAGGGATCTTACAGACTGAGCTGCCTAAGAAGCTGCAAGAATATCCTAACCCTCGTGAAGAGACAATTAACTTGGCTATCCACATAAGCAGTTGATTAGGGATACTCAAACTCTAATAGACGGCCCACCACCTATGTATGCAAGAGGACCTGCTTCTCTGAAGCCTAACTTAGAGCCGATACCAGAAGCCACACCAAGCATGGAAAAGGGAAGTGAAGTTGTATCTCTACATTTCCCAGAAATGCCTGAAGGAAATGATTTACCTCATACCAATGTAGACGAGTCAAAACCATTGACTACCACGGATTTTGGAGATGAAATTCCTAAAATAGAGGAAGCAGTAGCAAGGGAGATGTGGGAAGCGGTGCAAAAACAAGTTGAGGATCTAGCATCTTCTAACAAGTCACCATCGTTTTCTATTGTAGAATTCTCGAATCAAAGGGTTCAAGAATTAGATGCTTTATCGCTACCGGTGCTCAGACTGTTGTCTCAGCTCATAGCAACAAGCTCACATGTACGAAGCACATAGCCAAATCATGCGAGTACCATCAATGACACGACAACCTCATCAGGAACGAGACATATGGAGTTTGCAAGCTTTAATATCCGCACCAGTTACGTGTACCATTCCACTCGCAGAGTTCTTAAAGCTTAGGCCAAGATTGTGGGGAGAAGTGGCTACACAATTAACTGAGCAAGGTTTGTGGAGCCAGAACATCCAGGTTAAGGAGTTGTTGAAGGCAAAGGCTTCTGAGCTAATGCTTAAGCAAACAATTCCGGTTCTTGTGAACAAAGTTGGCAAGCATTGTGAAGATGATGAAGGAAATACTACGCTTCCTGTGGAGATCAACAAGATTGAATCTATAGCTATCCTAGATAGCGGAGAAGGGGTGAGTATAGCAACAAAAACTATATGCGAAATGTGGAGAAAACCTGCAATTAGAAGTACAAGGATGAGTTTGCAATTGGCAGACGGAAATCTAGAGAGTCCCGCAGGATTGCTTGAGACGTTATGGTCAAGTCATGTGCATTCATGCGCCAATTCAAAATGATTCAAGACTGGGGTTACAATTACTTGTACCTAAGACATGAGAATGTAACCACGAGGATGAATCTGAAAAACCACGCTTATCGAGATGTGATGCACTCTCCTGTGGGGATGAGTCTGATTTCGCTTCTTCAAAAGCATTGGGAGCAACTATGTCTGAAGGAAGAGCTGATCTATGGATTTGTGGAGCATCTTGTCGAGACTTGCAACCTGGAAATGTTACCATAGACAGAAGTGTGATGGATGAGGCGTATATCCCTATACCTTTTCCAGAGAACTTGATAGATCCCTTAGAATGGAACCATGTTTTTAGCTACCATAGACACTTGTGCATTGCCAAGGCCAACACAGTTCTGTGATCCAGATGGGTATGACATTATTCCCGTAAGAATGCTAAGACCGATCTATGCAGAGGAACCTCAAGAAGCCCCTAGGTATGAAGCAAACAAATCATTATTGCTAGGAGATATGGTATCTGTAGAGGAAGTATCCCCTCTTGAGTACAGCTCAGCTGACGAAGGAGATGAGGATAGATGCTTAGAATCCTCTGATGGGAAGGATTCTGATGACAATGCCATAGTCCCTAAATCAGAGCTAGAGAAGATAAGATTGTTGTTAAAGGGCAGAGAGGTCTTGCTGAGTATTCCTAGTGACAAACCGAAACGTAAGTTTTGCAAGAGTCACCGGAAGTTTTGCAAACAGGAAGTCAAGGAAAAGAGACAAAAACAACAAAAAGAAAGAGAAGATGTGGATAAAGAAGACTTTATTCCACCTCCAACCTTTGTAGGTAAGAACGAGTACTTGTACTACTTGGGAGCTGATGATTGCATCAAAGACGAGATGAAATGGAGATACGGCTTTCAATTAGTGCAAAAGCTAAACGAGAAGGAGAGTGACAACCCACAGAAGAAGAGGAAAAGGAAACCGAAGCTAAAATCTAAGGCTTCAGTGCATTCAGTCAAGACTGAACAAAGCACCATGACGAGAGTGGAGCGTAAAGCTCTAATGCAAGAACGGAAGAGAATGCTAAAAGTAACATGGTCTTCCATGAGTGATGACTCAAAGGAAGAAGAGGATACCACAAATATCCCCTCAAACTTCAAGAAATTCACCATACAAGATCGGAAAATAGTCTTGCAACAACCTATTCGACAGAAACCTGAGGAACCAAGAGTTTCCTATGATGGCCCTGAGGACGCCAAGAAAATAGACCTGGCAGAACCAAGCGAAGAGCCATGTAACGTGTGGATTGCCATAGACTTAACCCAAGCAGAGGAAGAATTGCTAATCTCTACTCTGAGAGACTATCGAGACATATTTGTTTGGAGTTACAAAGACCTTAAGGGGGTTGATCCAAAGATCTGCCAACATACAATTTCCATGCGAGAGGATGCCAAGCCATCCAAGCAGCATCCTTACACGTATAACGATAATTTTACCCCGATAATTTTGCCAAAAAGATCAAAGAAGAGATTGACAAGCTGCTAGCGGTTGAATTTATTTATGAGATTGAACATACAGAATGGGTTTCACCGATTGTGGTAGTACCTAAGAAGAATGGAAAACTACAAGTATGTGTCAATCTAAAGAAAGTAAATGCTGCTACTGTCCGGGACCACTATCCACTTCCACTCACTGATCATGTATTGGAGAGGGTAGCTAGTAAGAAGGCATACAGTTTTTTGGATGGATTTTCGGGCAGGTATCTATTGATCCCAAGGGTCAACACAAAACCGCATTTGCTACAGAATGGGGAGTGTTTGCATATAGAGTCATGCCTTTTGGTTTGACTAATGCTCCAGCCACCTTTCAGAGGCTGATGAGCCATGTGTTCAAAGAATACCTGCGATTATTCCTTGAAATATTCATGGATGACTTGTGTGTGCATTCCATAAATAGAGAAGAACACATAGAGCATCTCAAAAAAATCTTTGAGAAATGCAGAGTGTATCACATATGCCTTAACCCTGATAAATGCAAGTTTATGGTTAGGCAAGGGAAGATTCTAGGCCACATTATGTCTAGGAATGGTATATCCACGGATGCGGAAAAGATTGCTGTTATTGTTGAGCTACCTAGACCTTACAATGCAAAAGGGGTACAAGTTTTCATGGGTCATTACGGCTACTATCGTAGATTTATCTACATGTACACTGAAATAGCACGGCCATTGTATGCACTCCTTGTTGTATTTGAATGGATAGAGGATTGTGAAGAAGCCTTTGAGAAGCTGAAGAAAGCATTAGTGACGGCACCTATTCTCAGGTCGCCAGATTGGGATAATTTATTCCACGTACATATAGATGCTTCGGCTTTTGCAATTGGCTATATTTTAGCTCAACCAGGCGAGAACAAAATGGACTTTCCAGTCTCATATGCTAGCTGTAGTGCTGAAAAGAATTACACCACCACGGAAAGAGAAGGCTTAGCTATGATCTATGTTGTGAAGAAGTTTCGGGATTACCTTTTGGCCAACAAATTTACATTCTTCGTAGATCATCAAGCTTTGCTTTACCTTGTGAACAAGCCATGTGCAACCGCCGGAAGGATTGTACACTGGTTTGTTATTCTACTTGAATTTGAATTTGAAGTAGCGGTAAAGAAGGAAAAAATGCATCAGCGAACTGATCATCTTTCCAGGATAACTTCGGGAGAAGCACCCATTAGTATAGATGATGATATTCCTGACGCTACTCTATTCTTGGTTGAGACAGCACCAAGATGGGCAGAACCCATCATTCAAGTTTTAACGACAGGATTTGTTAACTCCATTAGTCCCAATGAAAAGATAATGACCTTAGAGCATTGTGCTCCTTATAAGCTTCTTTCTAGATGATTGTATAAATTAGGAAAAGATGGAATACTTCGTCTATGCACTGACCCTGATCAATATGATGAGGTTGTCTCTCATATGTCCACGTGAGCTGAGGAGGCAGACATGTCTTTGGAAAGGATACGGTTAAAAGAGTTTTGTGGGAAGGATATTGGTGGCCAACACTTCATGCTAATACAAAAGAGTACGTACAAAATTGTAAAATTTGTCAACAAAGGAAACCCATTCTTCATGTGACTCTATTTTATATTTCAACAACACCCAATTGGAGTTCGTACATTGTGAAGTATTTGACGCAAGGACATACGGACGATAAGATGCCTAGGCCTAGAAAGAGAGCCATAGAGGTAGAAGTAGCAAGTTTTCAGATTATTGAAGGCCAGCTGTACAAAAGGGGCAAAGATGGAAACCTATGGACTTGTGTTTGTGAGAGTGACTACCTTAGCGTATTGACTCATGCACATTCAGGAGTTGGGGGTGGACATTTCTGTGGAGAAACAACTGCCAAACTTATACTATGGTCAGGACTATGGTGGCCTTGATGACCCCTAGATCGAAGCCATTTTTAGCAATTTTTAGGGTTTAAATAGGGTCAATTGTGGTTATTTTGGATGCATTTCCATAGTATTTGAAAGCATGTGTGTGTGGAATGTCATGGTATTTGCATGCATCATGATTGTCGATGTTGTCCATTGGTGTAAGCACATTGCATGGGAATGGTGATGGCAATTAACATTGTTTTGTACATAAAGAGGAAGTTGTATGTAAGTGGGTAGAGAGAAGAGAGAGATCGAGGGGAAGAGAATGAGGGTTAGTATGATGAGTTTCGAGCTCAAGCTTTGAGGATGGTTAGGTGGGAACGCGAGTTTGGAGACCTTAATGTGGTTACAAATAAAAAGTTTCAAATAAAAAAAATGGAAGGGTGGGTAGTTTTAGCACCCGTTGGTACCCACCAACCTTTTGAGAGCATAAAAGAGAAAGAGAGAGGGAACGTTTCTCTCTCTGGCTAACATGAAGAACACGAGGAGGAGGAGGAGGAGGTAAGCCTGCACTGTTTGTTTGTTGTTAATGTTTGTTGTTGTTAACTCTGTACATAAAGAGAGAGTATGGGTGTGTGCGTGTCTTGTATGGAAGTTGGCCGCTTGCGCATCACAGAGGCCGGGTCGATGTGAAGGTGCCCGGGCCTTAAATGCATGAGGCAGGCCTGTGCACAAGGTTTGCCATGGCCTTGCGCCTAGGCTGCCAGTGTAATACAGCGGAGGCCGAACCCTTGCGCATGGAGAAGGCGGGTTGGCTACCTGCGCATCACAAGGAGGAGGGTTGGCTGTTGCACGTAGGCCAAGCCCTTGGCCAAGTGTTGGCCTACACAACACAGAGGGGGCAAAGCCATTGCGCTTAAGGTGGACGGGTTGGCTGGCTGGCTGCGGTCAAGAGAGCTTGGCGTCGTGAGGCGAGATTGGCTGTGTGAGCCTTGAGAGCCACACGCCAAGAGCCACGAAGAGGTGGCTGAGCGCAAGGCTGGCACGCCGCTTGTGCACCATGGTGGGCCACTTGTGTGCCATGTACACAAAAGAGGTTAAGCCTATGCGCCTAAGGTTGAGCGGCTCGTCGTAGAAGGAGCCAGGCTCTATGCAGTAGCGCTAGCTGCCTAAGAGTTGGCCAACTAGGCAAGGCTCGTGGCCGACGCATGGAGTTGGCCAACTAGGCAAGGCTCGTGGCCGACACATGGAGTTGGCCACGTGGCCGTTGAGCGCCAAGGTCTTGGCGAGTCTAGGTCAAACCCAAGGAGGGGTTGGTCGACGAACTCCTAGCCTGGTGCCTTGTGCGCGGAGGTGGTCATGGGGTTGGCCACCCCAGTGTGCCATGCGCCGCCTCCCATAGAGGGTGGTCACCTATGTGCTACCATGTAAGGCCGCCATGTTAGAATGGTTGGCTGGAGTAGTTCAATGAATACGGCCAAGGCCGACGAATGGTCTTAGAGCCGGATGGCACACACATAGGCAAGGTCCATAGTGGCAGGCCTTGGCCGCACCATTAAGGGTATGATCATGGGGAGATTGGACACACAAATAAGAGGCGTCATAGGTGAGCATATAGACAAGTAGAGGGGCGGCTACGTTCAGAGGCTGCGCTTCATAGAAAGTGGCTGCTTCTCCATCAGAGGAGTACCATTGTTGTGAGCAGAAGGCAGAAGGAGATAAGACGAGAGAGGGGATCGTGACCTTACCCACTAACAAGGAGGGAGTAGAGAGCGTGTTTTTTTTCCCTGATGGCAATCAGTAGGAGAGAGACAGAGAGGTACCCATGGTAGACTGTGAGAGAGAAAAAGAAACGTGTGTGTGCATGTGGGAGGTCTCCATGCTCTCAAGCTAAAATGAGAAGAGAGAAGATGGGGAACCATAGCAAGTAGAGGAGACATTGTGTGTGGGTAGAAGAAGAAGGAAAGAAGAGAGAGGGCAATATGGATGCACTATGTGTGTACATGCAAAATAGGAAAGAGAGAGAAAGAGATTTGATCACTTTGACATGGTGCATACTTAAAAGTAAAAGCATGAGAGTGTGAGAGAATGTATTAGATTGTGTGCATTATTCTTGTGCTTGTGTTCCAGGAGGAGGAAGAGAAAGAAAGAAGAAGAAGAAGAGAGTTCACGAGAATAATGAGTAGAGAGAGAGAAGAAAGAAGAAGAAGAAGAGAGTTCACGAGAATAATGAGTAGAGAGAGAGAAGAAAGAAAGAAAGAGTTTTGAAGTGTGAAAGAGAGAGAGTGAAGAGTGGAGTGAAGTGAAGATTAGCCAAATGTTGAATGCAGTGATGCTGTTGTTTGCAGATTGACTGAAACGTGGAAGTGTTGGAAATATCGGTTCTTTTGGAAACAACTTACACAAAACCATTTTGACATTAAATTTCTTTATTCAGTTTAGAATGGTGAAGTTGTGTCTTGATGATCTATTGGTGGGTCGTAGTAGTTTGTTCTTTTCCATTTGTGTGTCTATGTGGGTGTGTGTAAATAAAACATTGTAAATTATTTCATACAAAAAGATGTCTTTTCGGTGTGTGTTTCTAGGATTTAGGCTGTGTGTGGTTTTGTTATTTAGGACGCATTCACTGTTTTAGTGGGTACTTAGTGCGTTGGACTAGAGAGTAGGAAGGCCAGTCATTTTTTGGTGCGTTCGCCAGGAGATCACTAGCTAGTTAGTAGCTACGGGATATCTCGGCGTATATATTTTGCGTGTGAGAACTAGGGTTTAGGAGTTCAAAAAAAAAAAAGCGGTACGACTCCTAGGATCAAAAGGTCTTAGGAGTAGCCGCGAGGAGTCAAATGAGAGAGGGGCATTGGTAAACACGTGATTTTTTGGAGAGTTTTGCTAACTGGGTTCCGTACGAAGAAGAACGACAAGAGTGGGAGGACATATTCATTCAAGAATATTACCCACGGTTTCCCAGTGATGTGATACGTAAGATCAAGGCTACATACTGCAAGGATTATCTTAGATCCATAGAGCCCTTTGGTTTGTTCCATGCACAAATCTGGTGGAAGTGGTTTATCAAGGCAATTTTAAGGTCCATCAAGCTAGATAATCCAGAGAATCATGAAGAACCTCAGGAAGTAAGAAGTGCATGAGTGAGTCTACTCAGGGTTGAACGTGACCCAAGACAAGCAAGGGAAGAAAGGAGGAAAAGGAGGGCTGAACGAGCTGAAATCCGTCTCGCTGTGCAATTAGAGTTAGTGAACCTATTGTTGAGAGAGCAAGAACCGAACGTGACACAAGGAAGATCCTTGGATAGCGGTCAATTTCATGTTAGTGTTCCTTCTAGTCTAAGCGGGGAAGATCTTTCGTGTGATGACCAAACAATAAGGGATTTAGGAGTCAGCCAATCGACCTGTACAAGTTGATAGCCCAACAAGAGAAGAAAGAGAGACTATTGTAGGCACTAGCAGTAGTGTGCCTAGAGGACTTAGAAGCTATCCGCGATTACCTAGGGTAAGACCTAGAGCTTTAAATTTCTGGGACGATCCAACTTTTGAGGTATTACCATTTTTCCAAATGGCTGTTCCAGCACAAAGAGCAACAATCCGGCTAGCCGACTTTGTGCAATTTGCGGGACTTTGGGACGAGGATCCTGATGCGCATTTACAAAAGTTTGAGGTGACATGTGTTGCTAACGAGATAATTGATCAAGATCAAAAGCTGCATATCTTTCCGGCAACTTTTAAAGACAAAGCAGCAAGTTGGTACGGCAACTTGGATGCAGCCTCCAAGGCCACGTACCAAAATCTATCAACATCTTTTTTGGCCAAATTTAGAAGGCAAGGTTTTCAAGATAGATTGGCCCAACAATTAGACTACTTGTTGCAAGGAGTGAACGAGAGCATTGACCATTACATACAATGCATGGAGACCATTGTGAGGAAGATGGGAGTAGCAGCCCCTAATGATGACACACAAAAGTGTCGTTTGATTGATGGTCTAAGGGATCCAGAGGCTCAGAAGTATGTTGGGCTTCGTCGGCCTGTTGATTTGAACGCTGTGTGTAGTTTTTTGGGAACCTCAACCTCAACTTGTACATGTGTACATGAGTGTTGTTCGTGTTGTGGTGAAGTCATGGGGGCACCCATTGACTCAGTGTGGGCGTCGTGGATGCGGCAATCAAGCATAGGGCTTTGATGGAGGTGTATGTGCAGGGACAATGTTGGGATTCTGGAAGCACAGGCTCATTCGGAACATAGTTGCTGAAGGTAGTATCAGTTGTTCGATGGCTCGTATTTGTGCGCGGCCATTTGATTTGTGCGGGCACGTCAAAATACAAGTGGGCACTTGAGGTTGCAATTGAAGATATGTGGAGCATGAAAAAAGGGTAATGAGGGGCCAAAGTTGCCATGGACATCGGTGTGAAAAGAGAACATAGTGGCCATCTTCAAAACTTAATAAATAAAATAAGAAAAACATAGCCAGCTGGTGGCCAGCTACGTAGGAATTGGAATGGTCGCCAGCGAAGTCCTTCCAGAAGCTGGCGAAGTCGGCGAGGAGAGGAAAGAGGAAGGCCGCCGGGTTATGTTGCGGTGGTGGGGGGGTTCTAGGCGGGCATAGCCACAGCCATCCGCCAGAGGAGCTGCTGCTGGCGAGGGACGTCAACTGTGCAGACGGCTGCTGGGAGTTCGCCGTGTGGAGGCTGCAGGCGAAGCCGGAAGAGCGGGAAGAAGAAGCCAAGAGCTGAGGGGCTCTGGGTCGCGGGTGTTGTGTGTGAGTGGCTAGCTGTAGCCACAGACGCAAAGAGGTGTGTGTGTTGTGTGGCGAGCTGCAGTTTGTTGAGGAAGCAGTAAGAGGACTGGCTTGTGGAACCAGGCGTAAGAGGACTGGCGAGTGGGAGCTGCCCAGGCGAAACTGCAGGTGCTGCAGATGGGAGTTGGTGAAGATTGGAGCGGCTAGGTTTCCTGGCGCAGTTGGTGTTTAAGTGCGAGCTTGTGAAGTGAAGTGCACTGGCGGGTGTGAAAGGAGACAGCACAAGTAGAGAGCCGCCTTGGTCAAGGGTGACGTGTGGAAACCACGTGTAAGTGGCGCAAGCGTTTGGGCTTGGACGAGGTGAAGAAGGCCGCCTTGCTGTTGACGGGTTGGTGGATATAGCCTGGGGAGCGCCGGGGCTCAGAAAAAGACACCTTGCAGAGCTGGCTGCAGAGGCGCAGAGGAGAGCGTGCAAGAAGAAGGCGCCCGCCAAAGGGGTCAACTGCAGGTCTGAAGTGACGTGGAAGTCGTTCTGGGCTGGATATTGGGCTAGTGTTGGTGTTAGGTTTTGGGGAGCTTACGATTGCAGAGAAGCTGCCAAGGGGACAGGTTTACAGAGAGGCTGATCGACGTCAGAGTGTTTGAGTTATAGTATTGTGGATGCCGTCTCCGAGAAAGGGAGGTTCGGAGGTGTGGCTGGGTTTGCTTTGAGGTCTGGCAGTGTGCTGGTGGCACAGCAGAGAGATCTTCAACCGAGGTGCAAAGCAGAGAGCGAGAAGGGCTGCTGCTGCAGAGAAGCAAGAGCGAAGGGATTTGGAGCGACCAGGAGCTGGAGAGTGCTGATTGCGAGAGCGAGTGCTTGATAAAGCTGGTGTCTGGGATATTTTGGGATATCCACCTCTGTAAAGGTCAAGGTCCGTTCTGAAATATGAGTCTTGTTCATGCTCTCTGGTCTGGTGTTCTGGTGTGTTTGCATGCGTGTGTGGAAGTGTGGCATGCTATAAGGGCGTAGACAGCTTTACCGCTTTCGTGCCACCACTTTTTGGTGCCTCCACAGAGGAGCAGATTTCCTCTGGATTGTGAAAGAGAACAGGGCTGTGTGAAGAAAGTTTTGGAAATGGCTCAGGATTTTCCGGAGTATTGGGGATTGCCACAGGAAAGTGCAGTCAGGTTTCTGGAGAAGATGGAATTTACAGCCTTGATGAAAGACAGGGCAACCCCGGAGATCCTTTCTCGGATTTTGACTTATTGCTTGCAAGGTGATGCAAAAGTATGGCTGCAGATGTTTATGACTGCACACAGGAACATTCATCAACAGGATCCTGAGTACCGTGTAGTCAGAGCTGCATTCTTGGCACAGTTTGCCCGAGTGAGGAGTCCAAATGAGGTGTGGAAGGAGTTGTGTAACATTCAGCAGAAGGATGGTCAGGATGTGGATCAGTATCTGATTGAGTTTGGGAGACAGTGGAGTCTATGGTGTGAGGCTCTGATTCCTGAAGTACCCCCGCAGATGATAAAGAGGGAGCAGTTTGTGGCTGGTCTGGAGCCAACAATCCGTCCGAAAGTGGAGCTGAAGAACCTGGATAGCTTTGAGGAGGCTGTCAGAGTTGCTCGTGAGAAGGAGTGGAAAATGAAGCGTCTGAGGCAGATGGGAATGCGGGAAGAGCCGAAGAGGTTTATGAAGATGCCAGGGATTGAGAGTATGCATCCTGGAAGAAAAGCTGCTGTTGTTCCTAAACAGGAGGATTCTTTGAAGAGGGAGGTTCATGATGCAGTGGAGCTCATGAAGTCTTTAAGCATGAACTGGGTAGAGTCTGCAAGAAGAGGAAGAGGCATAAGTGATATGGGGAGGAAGGCTGATGCATCATCTGGTTTTGAAAGAAATTCAGCAGATATTAGAAGGGAGAGAGGGTATCTGAGTGATGTGCAATGCTGGAATTGTGGTGAGTGGGGTCATATGAGTCCACAATGTGAGAGACCAGCCAAAGCTAATGGTGGCATATATCAATTGCCTATGGGAATGAGTGATAAGGTGATGGGCCTTAATTTGCAGATGAAGGGTGCAATTCAGCCCAGTGTTTGTGAAGCCCATAAGGTCATAGTTGCAGAGCAGGATATGGGACAGATTAGCCTGTTGGGAATGGAGAAGGGTGAGGTTTCTGGAATCAGCCCTGAAGAGCTTTCAGGAGGTGAGGAGGAGGAGGATGGGAGTATTGATGATGTTGTGGATTGTGAGCAGGTGCCAGTACTTCAGCCAGTCAAGGTAGAGAGTGATGATCAAGGTGTTACTAATGAAGATGCTATGGATGGAGTATGTATGGATGATCCAGGTGATGAGTTGGATATTGCAGCTTGTGGTGAGAGTGTGGATGATGAGCTGGACGGTGTACTTGATAGTGCACTAGATGATCTGTTGGAGATGGCTTCCTTGGAGAAGATTACTTGCATGCCAGTTGTGCAGCAGGAAGGGAGTGATGGTGTGACTGATGGATGCTCCTTTGGTTGATGGTGTGATGGATTCTGGATGTGCGGATGCTGATCATAAGGTGTGTGTTCCTTGTCATGCCCAAGAGGATGAGGTGGTTGTGAGTGGTGAGGATGCATGTGAGGCTATTGTTGTTGGTCAGGGGGACCAAGATGCTTTGCCTGAGAGTTTGGGGAGCTTAGACTTGATAGGGATGCCTGTGCAAGATGTGGAGAATCTTGCAGGATCGCCAATGGTCTTGAAGCTGGAGAAACTGCAGGAAAGCGACAATGATGAGTCTACAGTGCATGAAGTTGCTGTGTGTGATGTTGATGGGCTGAAGGGAAGTGAGTGTATGATGGACACACCACATGTGGATGCTCAGCAAATGGATGAGTGGTTTGGTTATAGTTCGAGTCTGGCAGATTGCCCAGAGGAAGGGTTGGAAGCACCTAGTGATGTGGGTGGCAAATTGGGTGACCATGAGATGGGAGTTGATGATGAGATGTGTGTTATCTCGATATATGATTATGAGTGGAACTCAAATGTGTCAAAGGGGAGTAGAGGTGAGGAGTGGTGGTCTCCATCACAAGGTTATGAGAGCTGGTCTGGAGGAGGAAGTGTGACAGTGGATGGTGATGAGGCCATGTATAAAGAGCCCAGGGGGTTGCTGAAAGCAGGTCATGACAGGATCTATCAATGGATGTTTGAAGGAGGAGAATGCTTGAGGGATTGGAAGGTAGATGCACCGAGGTTTCTGTTTGATCCAAGGGGATAAATGGTTTCTGATTGAGCAGCTGCTTGAGCAGCTGCTGGACATAAATGTCTCAGCAGAAGAAAAGGGGTTGCTAAATATGTGTGTAGTTTTTTGGGAACCTCAACCTCAACTTGTACATGTGTACATGAGTGTTGTTCGTGTTGTGGTGAAGTCATGGGGGCACCCATTAACTCAGTGTGGGCGTCGTGGATGCAGGGAGTTCGTCGTGTGGAGGCTGCAGGCAAAGTGCAGCTAGCTGCAGCCGGAAGAGCGGGAAGAAGAAGCCAAGAGCTGAGGGGCTTTGGGTCGCGGGTGTTGTGTGTGAGTGGCTAGCTGTAGCCACAGACGCAAAGAGGTGTGTGTGTTGTGTGGCGAGCTGCAGTTTGTTGAGGAAGCAGTAAGAGGACTGGCTTGTGGAACCAGGCGTAAGAGGACTGGCGAGTGGGAGCTGCCCAGGCGAAACTGCAGGTGCTGCAGACGGGAGTTGGCGAAGATTGGAGCGGCTAGGTTTCCTGGCGCAGTTGGTGTTTAAGTGCGAGCTTGTGAAGTGAAGTGCACTGGCGGGTGTGAAAGGAGACAGCACAAGTAGAGAGCCGCCTTGGTCAAGGGTGACGTGTGGAAACCACGTGTAAGTGGCGCAAGCGTTTGGGCTTGGACGAGGTGAAGAAGGCCGCCTTGCTGTTGACGGGTTGGTGGATATAGCCTGGGGAGCGCCGGGGCTCAGAAAAAGACACCTTGCAGAGCTGGCTGCAGAGGCGCAGAGGAGAGCGTGCAAGAAGAAGGCGCCAAAGGGGTCAACTGCAGGTCTGAAGTGACGTGGAAGCCGTTTTGGGCTGGATATTGGGCTAGTGTTGGTGTTAGGTTTTGGGGAGCTTACGATTGCAGAGAAGCTGCCAAGGGGACAGGTTTACAGAGAGACTGATCGACGTCAGAGTGTTTGAGTTATAGTATTGTGGATGCCGTCTCTGAGAAAGGGAGGTTCGGAGGTGTGGCTGGGTTTGCTTTGAGGTCTGGCAGTGTGCTGGTGGCACAGCAGAGAGATCTTCAACTGAGGTGCAAAGCAGAGAGCGAGAAGGGCTGCTGCTGCAGAGAAGCAAGAGCAAAGGGATTTGGAGCGACCAGGAGCTGGAGAGGGCTGATTGCGAGAGCGAGTGCTTGATAAAGCTGGTGTCTGGGATATTTTGGGATATCCACCTCTGTAAAGGTCAAGGTCCGTTCTGAAATATGAGTCTTGTTCATGCTCTCTGGTCTGGTGTTCTGGTGTGTTTGCATGCGTGTGTGGAAGTGTGGCATGCTATAAGGGCGTAGACAGCTTTACCGCTTCCGTGCCATCAACGCGGCCAAACAAGAAGCTAGAAACTGGGAAGAGGTATAGTTGGGACAGCAACGACGGAGGGAATTACTTTATGGCCCTATGGGGACATCACCTATGGTTAGCTCTATGAGAACCCAGGAGGTCTCAACAATTGCCAGTCCCTCACAACCACAAGTGGTTGTTAATACAAATCCAGCATCATACATGCCTCCACCAAACCCATATATGACTGCACCGGCATATATGCTTCAGACCGGAACACCACCACCACCTTTAGTGAGCGAGGCAAGGGTGGGGGACATTGTGACAAGTGTGTTGGGAAAATTTAAAGAGGAGATCTTAAGTGCTGTGCGAACTCCAGTAAGGGACATTATGGCTACAGCTGCCTACTATGCAAGCCAATGTGCAAAGTCCACCCCGATCGAATATATGGTGTGGGAAATGTCATGGCTATGGCCACTTGGCTACAGAGTGTGGGAAATGTCATGGCTATGGCCACTTGGCTACAGAGTGTCCTATTGTATCTCGAGTCGTACACCTGATCAACCACGAATCTTGTTTGGTACTTATTGCTTGAAAAACAATCATACAGAGGAAAATTGCTTCATTAAGCAAGCACACGAGAGAAGGCAAGCGCAGGGGATGAACACTAATTTTAATTCCATGGATAAGAATAATATTACTTATGAAATTGGATCTCCACATCAACCTTTCATGCAAAGAGGAATCCCAGAACCCTATAAGCAACAATTGCAGCAAGGATTACCCGCACAAGCCCGACCTCCATTTCCACGAGGGTGAGGGCAAGGTGGAATGAGGGGACAAAGGCCAGGGTCACCATATCGGCCATATTTTGGCCGGGGTTATCAAGGATATGGAAGTCCTAATACAATTACCCAAGGAACAGTGATTTGTTGGAACTGCCACCAAGAAGGCCACATTGCTGCATATTGCCCGAATGCAAGGGCACACCAAGATTATGTTCCTTTATGCAAGCAATGTAGTTTGGAGGGCCACGAGGAGAAAGATTGCCCTAAAAGTAATGCAAATTTAATAGGGGACAAAGGGAAGCAAATTGTAGATGAGGGTCCAAGTACTTCAGCAAATTTAGTGGAAGTAGTCCCTATAGTAGGTGCTAGGAAAGAATCGGCAGACAGAAAATCTAGAAAGGTGACATTCTCTCATAATCATCCAATGGTGGGAGTTGTCACTAGATCCCAGGGGAAAGTGCAAAGGACTGCGGAAAGCTTGCCGAAATCAACCCAACTAGAAGGAGGAAAAGTAAGCATGCTTAAGGAGGCATCTTTAGAGGAAGTTGCAGAGAGTCAAGAGCCAGTGTCGGATGCTGATCAACCTCCCATAGCACGCGTAGGAAAAGGCCCTCACTTCCAACTTGGTGTAACACCTTTCCTTGATAGATTAAAAGTACCACGTGCTAAGAAGGTCGGGATAGGTGCTAAAGTTGATCCAAAACCTCAATTTGATTTATGGGATATATTGGAACGGTGTGAGGTGTCTATTAGTCTACCTACATTAGCGGAGATCTCTCCAATATGTCAAAAGTAGATGTATCATGACTTGCACGTCGACGTTCACAGGTGAGAAAAGAAGTAACCCCTAAAGAACCTTTGGAAACAGGAGTGCAAGTAATTGATATGTTTATGGATTCTGAGGCTCCGACTATTACGGTAGAAATTGGACATCATCAGATCATGGGGGTACAGCTAGATGGAGGAGCTACGGTGAATCTCATGACTGAATACACAATGGAAGAGTTGGGCCTAAAGGGTTTAGAGCCCACAAATATCATGTTGCGAGTAGCAGATCAACGTCAAGTGAAACCCTTAGGTCTGCTTCAAGGAGTAAAGACTATAATAGCTGGATTGGAGTTTTGCGTTACCTATCTAGTAGTGCGACCGCATTCCTATGGTGCAGCGTTTCCAATCTTGGTAGGACGACCTTGGTTAGTACAAGCTCGATGTGTTCAAAAGTGGCATAAAGGGATAATAACCATAGGTCCACGCATGGATAGAGTTCAATTGAGGGTTGTGTCTAAAGAATTCTTGAGGGAGTTCACTAAACCACCTTCTACAACCGAAGAAATGACGGGATATGGAAGTGATACATCCGTTGGTGAGGAAGTAGTCCAAGAACGCTTTGCATTAAATAAAGATAAGTATGCTCGTTTTCTTCAAAATGGGTATCAAATGCAAATGGTTGATACGGATGAGCCTATAATGCAAAAGAGAGAGTGCGCTAACTTTGCTTTGGATGCTGGTATGGGAGAATATCGAGTGCATTTTTCTTCGGAGAATGACTCTGACAATGACATTACCGATTGGTTGTCATCACCAGAGGAGTGTGTAGTGGATTGCTTTTGCATGGATACAATCAAGCAGAGGAGACCAGACGATGGGGATAAAGCAAGGCACCAAGAGCTATATGCCCTTATTGAGAAATTGCAAGAGCAGTTAGAGCTAGAACGAGTTTTTTCTAGTGAGTCGATGGACGCATTATTAAAGAAGGTGAAGCTGCTAGAGGAAGATAAGGGACGAGTTGAGATAAAAATTAGAGATAAGGAACTTATGCTTATCGAGTGATGCCATTTGGATTATGTAAGGCTCCATCTACTTTCCAACGGGTGATGATGGCTTCATTTCAAGAGTTTTTACAAAAGTGGATGGAAATCTTTTTGGACGATTTTTCAGTTCAAGGGGATGAGGAGGATATGCCTGAGAAGTTGGCTAAGGTCTTTGATCGTTGTCAGCAAATCGGTATTTCCTTGAATCCGGAGAAATGTGTTTTTGGCATTAAGAAAGGAATCTTGTTAGGTCACGTGATTTCATCTGTGGATGATAGTAAAATCAATAAGATACGTGATCTGCCTGCTCCTACAACCATGAAGCAATTACGAGGGTTTTTGGGACATGTTAATTATTATCGCCGATTCATATTGAATTTTGCTTCGGTGGTAAACCCTTTAACTACTCTTCTTCGGAAGGATGTACCCTTTGAATGGTCACAAGATTGTCAGGAGGCTTTTGATACGATCAAAGATCGATTGATAAAAGCAACAGTTTTGATACCCCCAGATTAGTCTAAACCTTTTCATATTCATGTAGACGCTTCACACACAGCTATAGGAGCAGTTCTTTGTCAAGCAGATGATAAGAAGGTAGACCATCCGATTTATTATGCAAGTCACAATTTGACAAAGACAGAGAGAAATTACACTACAACGGAGAAGGAATGTTTATCCATGGTATTTGCCGTGAATAAATATCGACATTATTTATTGGGCAAGTTTTTTACAATTTATGTGGATCATCAAGCACTAAGATACCTTTTGAACAAGACAGATCTTGCGGGGCGAGTAATTCGATGGATGTTACTTTTTCAAGAGTTTGATTTTGAGGTGGTTACTCGTCCTGGAAAATCTCATGTATTGGCGGATCATCTTTCTCGGCTTTTGACTGAGGATATTGAGAAGGGAGTGGATGAAGAATTGCCTGATGCGGCATTATTTTTGACCGATTGTACACTTCCTTGGTTTGTGGATATTGCAAATTTCTTGAGCACTGCTCATCATTATCCAGGAGGCGCCAGCAAGTATGACCGCTGTGCAGAAAATACAGCAGTTTGTGCAGAAAAACCAGAGTGCAGTTTCTGGTAAAATTGTGTGTTTGGCAAGATGTCTAATGATGGCATAACACAGATTGTGGTTGAGAAGCTGGATAAGAATAACTTCCATGCTTGGAGGTTCAGGTTGACGAATTTCCTGATGGGAAAAGGCTATTGGGACTACATAGAAGGTGAGCATGAAGAGGCACCGGAGATACCGGATATAAATCCGACTGCTGCAGATGTGAAAGAGTTTAAAGACTGGAACCAAGGAGCCAGGAAGGTTATGTATTGGCTCTCCATTAGTATACAGGACACCATGATTGGGCACATTCAGGATGCCAAGTCCCCCAAGGAGGCGTGGGACACCTTGGTAAAGCTCTATGAAACAAATACCAAGGTACGTAAGATACAGTTGAAGAATGAACTTCATACTTTGGAAAAAGAGCATGTTTGTGAATGACTATGCGCTGAAGATAAAGGGTATTGTAGAATCCCTTGCATCTATTGGTGTGTCAGTAGATGATGATGATAAGGTGGAGGTCTATCTATGTGGTCTTGGGCCACAATACAAGGCGTTCAAGACGTCCACTCAGACTCGGGAAAACATTCCTAACTTTACAGATTTGGTGTCTATGCTGATTATCGAAGAGAAGAGCTTGGGTGAAGACCAACAATCTTCACAAAGCAAAAACAGTTCAGAGCAACAGGCCTTCTACATGAGTTCAGGAAGAGGACGAGGTAGAGGAGGCCGTGGACGCGGTCAAGGAGGTGGCCGAACAGGTAATCAGAATTATGGTCAGCAGCAGCAGCAACAACAACAACAGTCCCAGAATCAACAACAACAACAACAACACGCAGGTGGAAGAGGCAAATTCAGAGGCAGGGGGAGTCAAAGAGGCCGTGGAAATTGGCAAAGACAATATAATGATGCACGTGAATGCTATTATTGTAGTAAGCCTGGACATGTGCAGGCAGAATGTTATAAGAAGCAGGCTGACATGCAAAATGGGAAAGTGCAGCAAAACAACTATGCATCCTCAAGCAGAAATAATGAGGATAATGAAAGGTTGTTTGTTATGCAGCATGTCATGAATGCCATGTCTGAAAATGTTGAAGCAGCACAAAAAGATAATGTATGGTATGTGGATTCAGGCGCTTCGAACCACATGACGAGTCATGGGGAGTGGTTCAAGGAGATGAAAAACCCGGAAAGACCAGGTTTTGTGGAAACAAGGGATGACACTGCTCATCCAATTGCCCATGTTGGAGATGTGCCATTGTCTATGCAGGATGGCAAAGTAAAGTACCTTGTAGATGTACTTCATGTACCGAACATAACAAAGAATCTGGTTTCAGTTGGCCAGATGATTGAGCAGGGTTTGCAGGTTCGGTTTAACTTTGATGGGTGTTATGTTGAAGATTTCAAAGACAAGTGCAGGTTGGTTGCAAAAGGCAACAGAGTGGGCAGAATGTTTACGTTGAATGTAGACATGCCTGAAATGAGTGTTGCGATGTTTGCAAATGGTTCAGGAATTGTTGCAGACACAGACATTTGGCATAAAAGGATTGGACATGTAAATGTGCAGAGATTGAAGTCTATGCAGACAAAAGGAATTGTGACAGGGCTGCCAAAATTTAAAGTGGAAGGTATGCAGAAAATATGTGAAGCATGCCAATTTGGGAAGCAAACAAAGCATGTGTTTCCACGTAACAGATATGTGAGCAGAAATGCACTAGATGTTATGCATTCAGATGTATGGGGTCCTACGAAGACCATATCTATGGGAGGCTGCAGGTATTATGTGACTTTCATTGATGACCACACAAGGAAAGTGTGGGTATATTTCATGAAGGAGAAGAGTGAGGTGTTCACTCACTTTCAGAATTTCAGAGTTTTAGTTGAAAAGCAAACAGGGAAATATGTAAAGTGCCTAAGGTCAGATGGAGGGGGAGAGTACTTCTCCAATGAGTTCTCTGAATTTTTAAAGAAGAATGGTATTCGGAGACAGTTTACGTGCAGATACACTCCGCAGCAAAATGGAGTTGCTGAGCGGAAAAACAGGCACATTGCTGAGATTGCGCAAGCATTGATGGAAGAGAAGAATATGCCGCATTACTATTGGGCTGAGGTTGTTTCTACAGCAGTATACATCATGAACAGGACTCCAACTGTAGCCATACATAATGTAACTCTAGAGGAGAGGTTTATTGGCAGAAAACCAGATTTGTCTCATCTGAAAGTCTTTGGATGCATTGCATATGTGCATGTGCCAGATGAGCTGAGAACCAAGCTGGATCCGAAAGCTGAAAAATGTGTGTTTATTGGATATTCCCTTGAGCAAAAGGGATACAGGTGTTATAACCCTGCTACACGTGAGTTGAGGGTAAGCAGGGATGTTGTTTTTGATGAGATGAGCAGCTGGTATGCTGCTGAAAAAGAAGCCGTTGGGGCTGATGTGAGTGGAAGTGTGGTTGCACAGAATGCAGGTCAGCAATCACAGTCTTTGAGTGGACCAGGAGAGTCCTCATCTAGTGGGTCTATTGATAGACCATGGAGTGGCAGGCTGCATCATAATACCAGTCCTGCAAATGTGATTAGTACATCATGTAAAGGAAAAGAGAAAGTGGTTGAGCCCCTTGGTATGCCTGACATTTCTGCAGGGCATTCTCATGTTGATGGAGAGTCTAGTGGCTCAGATATGAGCCTTGATGAGGAGCTTGGGATCCCAGCTATGAGAACACCTGGTGTAAAGAAGGCTATGGAAGCCATGAATGAAAAGCTACGAAGATCTGGGAGAGTGAGAAATCCTGTGCAAAGATTTACCTATGATGGTTATGTGGCACATCACTATGCATATATGGCAAAGGTTGTGCAGGTTGTTGAGCCCACATGCATTGATGAGGCTGTTGGAAATGTGTGTTGGGAGAAAGCTATGGATGAGGAGATGGATGCACTATATGGAAATGAAACTTGGGATTTAGTGCAATTGCCTGAAGGCAAGAAAGCCATTGGATGCAAGTGGGTGTACAAAGTTAAACATAACAGTGATGGAAGCATAAATAGGTACAAGGCTAGATTGGTAGCCAAAGGATATGCGCAGACATATGGGATTGATTATGAGAAAACTTTCAGCCCAACGGTGAGAGTTGTGATAGCAGTGGCTACGTCAAAGCAATGGTCTTTACATCAGATGGATGTAAAGAATGCATTCTTGCATGGGGATTTGCAAGAAGAGGTGTATATGTTGCAGCCACCTGGTTATGAGGATGTGGGTCACCCCGAGCATGTTTGCAGGTTGAAGAAAGCCTTGTATGGTTTAAAGCAAGCACCAAGAGCATGGTCTGACAAGATTTCTGAATATCTTGTCACTATTGGCTTTCATGTAGCCAATGCAAATTTCTCATTGTATGTGAGAGATGGTGATAGAGGGGTTGTGCTTGTTGTCATCTATGTAGATGACTTGATCATTACGAGGGACCATGATGCAGAGATCTTTGATGTAAAGATCTTTCTTAGACAGAAGTTCGAGATGAAGGATCTCGGGGAGCTCAGATATTTCTTGGACATTGAGGTGATTAGGTCACCGCGCATGGTATTGGATTACTGCAGAGACAGTATGGCTTGGACATGTTGTCCAAGTATGGTATGACAGGCTGTAAGCCTATTTCTGTGCCATTGGATCAGAATGGCAAGTTGAGTGCAGATTCAGGAGAGATCCTGGAGGATCCTACTATGTACAGGCGCA
The DNA here is from genome assembly GCF_041138505.1 of Cibotium barometz. Classification (NCBI taxonomy): domain Eukaryota; kingdom Viridiplantae; phylum Streptophyta; class Polypodiopsida; order Cyatheales; family Cibotiaceae; genus Cibotium; species Cibotium barometz. Next base: position 30,812,188 of record NC_141086.1, read on the forward strand.
TAGTAGGAAGTTTGATCTACATGATGATCACCAGACCAGATTTGAGCTATGCTGGTGGGTTGGTGAGTCAATTTATGCAGGTTCCACGGAAACCGCATTTGGATGCAGTGAGATGCATACTGAGGTATGTGAAGTCTACTTTGCATTGTGGACTATTCTATGAGACTGGGACAGAGATATGTATACATGGGTACATAGATGCTGATTGGGCTGGTAGTATCTCAGATAGAAGATCTACCAGTGGATTCATGTTTTCTTTAGGGAGTGCTGCTGTGACTTGGAGCAGCAAGAAGCAGCCTACGGTTGCTCTATCGAGTACAGAGGCTGAGTACAGAGGAGCTGCTATGGCAGCATGTGAGGTAGCTTATTTGAGAAAGCTACTTGCAGATTTGGGTCTATCAGTGGATAGACAAGTTGTCATTTTCTGTGACAACATTAGTAGTATACAGTTGGCCAGGAACCCAGTCTTTCATGCTCGTGCGAAGCACATAGAGGTCCACTACCACTTCATCAGAGAGAAGGTCTTAGCAGGAGACCTTGACCTTGTTTATGTCAGCACAGAGGATCAGGTAGCTGACATCTTCACCAAAGCATTGGGTACAGAGAAGCTCCGCAGATTCAGGGCTTCGCTTGGTGTACATGAGATGGAGTTGAGCTCGAGGGGGAGTGTTGAGATATCGAGCTCGTCTAGTGAGGCGGTGGACACTGATGACCCGCCTGGGGGATAGGCCCCACACTTACACCACTGGCATGGTTGGTGAGATCATGGGAGATATGCGGCCAGTGGGATGACAGGCTGTGTGACAGCCATTCTAGAGACTGGCATAGTTATAGCGCCAGCTCATTTAGTCGGGTTCACACTATAGAGAACCCGTGTATGTATCTGGTTGAGTACCTTTCATATTGTGTGTACTCTTATTCTTATATATGGTGTGTTAACACTAGTTTGGTACCAAAACAGGACACTTAAGTGTCCTTTTTGGGGGTTGCAAAAAAAAAAATCAAACTCCTAATGTAGGCTTTAAAAACCAAAATGCTTCATTGGGCATGTAGAACATAACCCTATGCTTATGTAAAAAATGCTAAACATATAAAATGCCTTTTTATTTGGAAGTACATAAGCAACAAAGTAGCATATGTCTTGAAAATGAACATTTTTCAGGATTTTTTCAAATATGCAAGCATCATTCTCTCAAAAAAAAATCCAATGATATCAATAGCATTTTTCCAAGATATTTTGATAGCATACATCAGTCCAAGGGGTAGAAATTCACCCAAAATAATCATTTTCCTTTCCTAGATTTTTTTCCAAAAAAATTGCATAAAATCAGCAAAAGTAGTGCGTATTATCAAAACTCAATCACGCCACTAAAAAATAATGTAGCCCTATCAATGAGAATGTTGATTATTGGTTTTCATGCTTGAGATGAGATAAATAAGCCATAATTTGATGTGTATGACACTAACTTAGCCTCCACTTAAGTAGGTTCTTATCGCCTAGTTCTAAAAAAACTGTAAAAAATAAAAATGCAAAATTTGATCATCTTTTATCAAAAACTAATCATAACTATGCTTGCACAAGTAGTCTACACCTATAGTTACAACAAATAATGCACTTACATAGCTTTCCCCTTTTGATGAAAATCAAAATTAGGCTCATAATTAGATATTTTATGTATTAAAAACAGGTTGCGCAAAAAGCCATGTATGAGAAGAGGCCCAAAAAGTGGCTCTAAAGTTTTGGAAAATTCAAAACAAAGTAGTATTTACCCTATATAACATGGGTGCACCTCAAGTTTTACATTATTAGCTTGCATAGGGAAGGAGAAAAATTCATGCTCCACCTGTATAAAAAACGTCATTTCAATATTAGCGAGTCAAAAATTTATCCAATAATTGTCGTCACTGTGATAGAGACAACCTCAAAAAAACCAATGATTTGGGTGAATAATGACAATGACAATACTCAAGGATGGCATGTGCCAACATCTCTCTTATATGCACAAGGCTACAAAAGGGGGGAAGCACTTAGAATTCAAATCTGGTTACCTAAAGTAGCTCGCAAGCCAAGACCCAATGCTGCCAAGGAACATCCAAGGAATACAAAACTAAAGAGGAGGTTCACCAAAGCCAACAGTTTCACCTCCAACAAGACCACTCAACAACGGTGGATCCCAAAGAAGGTTCTGCAAGCACAAGGCTACTACGAGGGTGCTACTACCTTGTGGCTACCAAAAAAGAATGCAGGGACTACTGCAGCAAAACATAATTATGTTCCTGAATCTACTCAAGAACAAAAGCAATCAATACCACCTCACTTACAGAAACTAAATCAATACTGGAAACCACGCCTTACCAAGCCTGAAAGAGTCCAGGTGGAAACACAAGCTGACGCATCAATCGGACATCATCAGAAGGTCTCGAACAGGAAGGGATACTCCAAACTAACATGGGAAGAAAAAGGCAAGTGGGTACCTTTACTCACTTCTATCTCAGAGGCAACACATCGGAAGGAGGATATTGCAACCGAATCAAGTTCAGACTCTATTCCTCAAAACACAAGCAGTGTCAAAGTTTGTCAAGCCGACAACTTTCAATCAGGCTCCTGCACAAGTAGACTCCCTGACTATCAAGGAAAGAGCGTTCTTCCTACAACTCCAACTATTTGGAATGTCGTCGGTATTATACTCTTTCCCTAATCAAATTACATTACCAGCCATAAGTCTACAGGCATAGGTGTTAGAGTTGGGCACTCTGAAGACCCAAGAAAATTTTGAAAGCCCAATGGGATGGCAAGAACACAGCTGCCATATGGTTGCCAAAGCTCAGAAGTGTTCAAACATCTCCATTCACACCTCCTCCTATTTGTCCCGATGCATTTCTTATGCCTATCGCTAAAATCTCACCTCTGACTAAACTTCAATCTCTTTGCAAGTACTCTAAAAGGGGTACCAAAACGAGTCCAACAAAAAGGAACCTGTGCCATACGTCAACACCCCAAAAACAATTTGCTTAATGTTACATCCAAAAGCAAACTCATTTTTAAAAGAGCTATCATGCTACAAAAGCTACTTTTTGGCAATTCATCTATCGAATCTATTAGCTCTATTTCCGTCATACCTGTACATACTAGCATTCTTTGTAAATAAAAAAATCTAAACACTTCCTTATGTGTTGTGTAGAATAACCAAATGGAGACTTGGCTGGACACATACACTCCATCTTTGGACCTAGATAGCACTCACCCTGACCATCAAGGGGGCTACAGCATTGCACCTTTTCAGACGCACTCCCGATATTTTTATGCCCAAGTGGGTGAGGATTGCTGTGGAAGACAATTTGTGGAGTTATACTACCAGCAACACCATCCCTTTCCACACTGCCTGCGACTGTGCTCGTATGGTATTAGGGAATGCTTCCCATATATGTTGGCAGTGTCGCACATACTTCCGTCGCTATGGCACTGGTATGATGCAGCAGATCATGGGGGTCACACTTCAACGACATAATCTCTGGGCAATTATGATGCCGCAACGTGGACCCAACCAACAAAGACTCTCGGAAGAGGAAAGAGCTCAAACATGGCGTGAAGACACCCTTCGTTTGCTAACCCCTCCCATTTTGCAGGTTCTTCTTCCCCATGAATCTACATGTCAGTTTTGGCTCAGTGTGAGTGAGTCTTTAGAACGGTTTCAAAACCATAGGTGTCTCTTTAGCCTTCCTACTGTGCCCATACCATATGTTAGTGAAGATGCACTTCTTCCCTTGCCATCTTCTCCATGGGTAGGATTACGTTCTGGGTTATCTTTACATCCTGAAGCTATTGATGTCCACCCACGTGAGAATGCAGACATACATCCACCCCCAGTACAAGACTAGCACTTGTACTCTCTTAATAAGAACTAGAAGCCAGGGCACTTTTTCCCATTGGGTTTTTCCCTCGGCCAAATCCAGTGTTTAGCACCAATGTTTTTTATTTTTTATCTTTTTAATTTTCTTTTTCTTTAGTTTGTTTTGTCGGAATAAAACAGATACAAGCACCAAACTACATCTTCCGCTTCAATACCGCAACTAACAGTCATACAACCAAGTGCAAACAATTCTTCAACAACTAGCGCTTTAACAGAAATAGGTGAACTCATGCCAATCTCTAGTGTTTTCTGTATTTTTCTTGTTGCTTGATTGTTTATAAATTTCACTTTACTGAGCATGGCAATATGCATCTCCTTTGGTCTAGAGTAGGGATAGCATTTTAGTAGCTTTAGACTTGATAGTGTAAGTTTGACCGTAATTGTTTTTACCCGTTTAGCAATACAAAGTAATTAGTGTTTTGTGCTAAAGGTAGAGTTCCAGACCTAGGACAAAGAGACTAATATAATCATAGGACCGTCAGTGGATATCTTGCCCTTACTAGGACATTGCTTAGGGATAATCTAATAACATTCCATAACAAAAATTGGCATGACAAAAATAAAAGAAAAGTGTATATGTTTGTGGCCTATTGCCTTGTTATTCATGGTAGGCGAGGGAGGTCTATACCATTCCCAGACCAATGCCTTGTGTAGTAAGGAATAGCCATACCGCGGGTGCGCAAACATACTCTTGAAGAGAGCCCTGTCCAAAAAAAAAGAGGACAGAAAGGCACCAAGAGAAATGCTTTTCTAATCCAGGATGGTCGCCGTTGTGCTTAAAATATTAAACCTTAACACGAAGAAATATCAAGAGTCTGCCACTACATAATTATGTTAGATTTATTAGTGTTGAACCAACATCTTTGACTTAGCATATGCTAGGTATACTACTTGATAGTCCCTCGATTAACTGTTGTCTTTTGCCTTCTAGGAAAAGAACAATACATTTGGCATAAAACATTCTTTACTTTAGTTAGCTGCAAGTAGTAATTATTAAGGCTTGAACAAACCTATTCAATCTCTACACTGCTTCAATGTTTCCTTCCTCTAGCTAATTGGACGTTTATTGCCATGTCTTATTCAGTAAAATTGCTTGTTTCGTTATTGTCTGTCAGTACTTTCGTTATCGTTTTGCTTACACTAGAGATGCTACTCTTCCTTGGTATCTACGCGCTCGAGGACGTGCGCAAAATAGGAAGGGGTAAATGTTGCATGATCAATGCAAGGATGCAATAAAAAGATGGAAGAAGGAAAACAAGAGACTTGACATTCTTATTTAGGGCTCTTGTAAAGAGTTCCAAGTTGTAGGTGAGTGTGGGAGTGGGCTTGAGAATAGTCCCACATGGGAAGTTTTGGGAGTTTTAGGAGTTTTAGGATAAATAGTGGCTCATTTGAGAGCTCATGGGACACATTGGGCTAAACTTATGCTTGAGCTCTCTTGAGACTAGCTCTCCCTCTTGTTCATAGAGGTGTAAACTCTTCTCTCTTCCCATCTACACTATTGTATGAGCAATTCTCTTCCAATTCAATGCAATGAGATGATGTTTTTCTCTCTTCTCATTTCTATTCTCTAGTGTGCATGCTTCTTTGTTGATGCTTGTGGATTCTCTATTAGGCTTTGTGTGGTAGTGGATTCAAGCTTAAGCTTCTCCATAGCTTGTAGCTTATCCATGGGCAAGGCATTGCTTGAGTAGTGAATGAGAATGCATGTTTATTTCAAGTTCCATTAAGCTTCAAGGTTTGTGTGCATGCTAGGGAAGTAAGTGCTTGAGAATGAAGTATGCTTTGAGCTTGTGTATGCATTAGCTTAGCTTTCTTCTTGTATTGGATGCATGAATGAGTGGGATGATGAGTGAATAAGCTATGGCAAGATTGAGCTTGTGTGTAAAGTCTATGTCAAGGTAGTGGTGTTCATAGCATTTTCTCCATTTGTGGATAAGCTTTCGTGCATTGATACGGATTGAATCCCTATCTCCGAAAGGGATGCAAATCCCATTGGATTGAGCTACACACGGATCATGCTACTCATGCTACAAGTGTAGAGAGTCTTCCATCTCTCCAAGAGGTGAGATGAGAATGAGAAGTAAATAGATGTGATGAGATGTGATGCGAATCAGATAGATAGGAATGACTGGATGGATGGATGTGATGCGAATCAGATAGATAGGAATGACTGGATGGATGGATGTGATGTGAATAGAAGTGATCAGAATATGAGGTGAATAGATGTGATGAGAATATGAGGTGAATATGAGGTGAATATGAGGTGAATATGAGGTGAATAGATGTGAATAGATGTGAATAGATGTGATGAGAATATGAGGTGAATAGATGTGAATAGATGTGATGAGAATATGAGGTGAATAGATGGGAATAGATGTGATGAGATAAGATGTGAATCAGATAGATGGGAATGAATGGATAGATGGATGTGATGTGAATAGAGGTGATGAGAATGAGAGGTAAATAGATGTGACGAGATGTGATGCAAATCAGATAGATGGGAATGAATGGATGGATGGATCAATGTGAATAGAAGTGATGAGAATGTGAGGTGAATAGATGTGATGCGAATCAGATAGATGGGAATGAATGGATGGATGGATGCGATGTGAATAGAAGTGATGAGAATGTGAGGTGAATAGATGTGATGAGATGTGATGTGAATCAGATAGATGAGAATGAATGGATGGATGGATGTGATGTGAATAGAGGTGATGAGAATGAGAGGTAAATAGATGGATGGATGTGATGCGAATCAGATAGATGGGAATGAATGGATGGATGGATGCGATGTGAATAGAAGTGATGAGAATGTGAGGTAAATAGATGTGAATAGAAGTGATGAGAATGTGAGGTGAATAGATGTGATGTGAATCAGATAAATGAGAATGAATGGATCGATCGATGTGATGTGAATCAGATAAATGAGAATGAATGGATGGATCGATGTGATGTGATGTGATGTGAATAGAGGTGATGAGACTGAATGGATGGATGGATGTGATGTGAATAGAGGTGATGAGAATGAGAGGTAAATAGATGTGATGAGATGTGATGCGAATCAGATAGATGGGAATGAATGGATGGATGGATGCAATGGATGTGATGTGAATAGAGGTGATGAGAATGAGACGTAAATAGATGTGATGAGATGTGATGCGAATCAGATAGATGGGAATGAATGGATGGATGGTGAATAGAAGTGATGAGAATGTGAGGTGAATAGAAGTGATGAGAATGTGAGGTGAATAGATGTGATGAGATGTGATGTGAATCAGATAGATGGGAATGAATGGATAGAGGTGAATAGATGTGATGAGATGTGATGTGAATCAGATAGATGGGAATGAATGGATAGAGGTGAATAGATGTGATGAGATGTGATGAGATGTGATGTGAATCATATAGATGGGAATGAATGGATGGATGGATGTGATGTGAATAGAGGTGATGAGAATGTGAATAGAGGTGATGAGAATGAATGAATGAATGGATGGATGTGATGTGAATAGAGGTGATGAGAATGTGAATAGAGGTGATGAGAATGTGAGGTGAATAGATGTGATGAGATGTGATGTGAATTAGATAGATGTGAATGAATGGATGGATGGATGATGTGAATAGAGGTGATGAGATTTGAGGTGATGAGATTTGAGGTGAATAGATGTGATGTGAATAGATGGATGGATGATGTGAATAGATGTGAATGAATGGATGGATGGATGATGTGAATAGAGGTGATGAGATTTGAGGTGATGAATAGAGGTGATGAGATTTGAGGTGAATAGATGTGATGTGAATTAGATAAATGTGAATGAATGGATGAGATGTGATGTCATGTGAATCAAAATGTGAGATCCCTGTTCCCACCGTGCAATGGATTCGGATGCTAGCAGCAGAAGTAGCACATCTTGCGAGGGGCAGGGTCCCACACTCGGGGCCTCACCCACGGATATCCGGACAAGAGACTAATCCGTCGGTTTAACCAAAACCAAACCCGGAAACACTTCCTTTACCCGGAAAGCACGGGCGATTCCACCAGGATAACTTTTATGTGAGATCCCTGTCCCCACCATGCAACAGATTCGGATGCTAGCAGCGGAAGTAGCACATCTTGCACGGGCCAGGTGTCTCACACTCGGGGCCTCGCCCACGGATATCCGGACAAGAGACTAATCCGTCGGTTTATCCAAAACCAAGCCCGAAAAAAACTTCCTTTACCCGGAAAGCACGGGCGATTCTACCAGGATAACTTTTACTCTAACATAGTCAAGACCAATTCTGATCAAGCTGATCCGACCGCAACTATAAAGATACTCGGTCAGATCAAGGAAGAAACTTGCACTTGGATCATTGAGATCAACGCTTTTTTCCCCATCAAGAGGCACAGCCGTTGATTCGTATCCATAGAACAATTACTATCCGGGATTTACTTTATCTATCGTAATAACAGAAATTGAGTCTCGATTTACGGATCCATCAGTCCAGCCTAACCCCATCCAATCCCATGGGTTAGCCAACCGCCCAACCACTATAGTGATGGGATCCAATTTGGAATTTGGTTAGGTTTTGTCCCAGGTGTACCAAGGAAAAGAGTTCCAAGGCCCCCTAGCCGGAAGTTCATGCAAACATAAAACTAGCCACACCACTTACACACCCAATATGAAATTGCCATTTTCTTAGCATCAGCTAACTTTAAAACAATCCTTTAATGAAACCATAGTACCACTGATCACAATCTTCCAATTTATCCGGTTGATTCATAATTTCCCATCATTCCTTCATCAGAGTATATATGGCATCATTGGCAACTAGAACGCTCAGGGGCCTTTTCAATAGTTCCTAGCCCATAATACTCGGCAATATAATCACTTATAAAAATCAAGATGGACTCTTGTTGAAGATCAGCAAGATCAACCAACAGATCCATAAAAAGAGCCATGGACTCATCCATTGAAGACCAGCAAGGTCAATCAACCAGATCCATGCCCGGTTTCAGAAAGCAACTCTTACTCCTTGTTCCAATATCTTCCTCGACGCACGCGTGGGTATCCTAGGCGACCCAGAGCCCGAGCACCGTATGGTCAGCACCCTCTAGGATCCTTCGCAGGTGACCTAGAGCTTCACTCATAGGCCGCTTCCTTGGTCCCTCATCCACCGTACTGGAAGCTCACCATTTTAATCGAACCGAGGCTAGTCAAGACCTCGACCTTGCTATGCGAGACGTCCTCCATTGACTCTCCGTCAACAGTTGCAACTTTATCAGTTAGGTCTCCACGACCTTAATCACAAGACGATCAAAATGCTTCCCCAGCATTCTTGACATAAAACAGCCATTTACAAACAGCCATTTACAAACAGCCATTTACAAACAGCATTTACAAACAGTTTACAAATACAATTTCTATACTAACTCTCATTTTTCCACATTATCCCTCATTAATCCACATTACTTATTCCACATTCCATTTATATGTGTACTCATCCAATCACATCATTTTCCATCTCTTCACCTTCAGATTCCTTCACATCACATATCATATATTCACATCCATATCCACATCCATACATCCACATCCACATCCACATCCACATCCACATCCATACATCCACATCTACATGCTTACCTCCATTTTCATATCCTCATTTATACATCCACATCCCATATCCACATTCATACATACACATCCATATCCACATCCATACATTCACATCCACATGCATACATCCACTATCACGTCCTCATTCATACATCCACATCCACATACATATATACATCCACATCCACATTTCACATTCACATCTATACATCCACATCTACATCCACATCCACATTCCCATTCACATCTATACATCCACATCTACATCCACATACATACATACATCTACATCCACATTTCACATTCACATCTATACATCCACATCTACATCCACATTCACATACATCCACATCCACATTCCCATTCACATCTATACATCCACATCTACATCCACATTCACATCTATGCATATACATCTTCATGCATACATCCATTCTCACATTCATACATCCACACTCCCATCTCCACATCCACACATCCACATACATACATCCATTTCCACATTCCCATTCATATAACCCCATATGCCTTCACATCTAATCTTTTACATCACATCCATTCTCGCCCTATCACAACCCATATACATCTTATCCTATCACATACACTTCTTACCTCATCCCATACACATCTTATCACATCTTAATTCATCTTATCACCTCCTAACTTATTTCATAAGCATCTTATCACCTCTTATCACATCTTATACACCTCTTATCACATCCTATCACATCTCATTTCTATTTATAGAATACAAGAGAATTCTTATATTTGATATAAGATTTCTTTACACATTTATTTATGCATAAATTCTATTTAAGGAGATTAATACTTTTGAAGTAAAAATCAATCTTTTATGCATCTTCCTATGCATCTTCCTATGCATAAATTTATTTTAAATAAAAATGACACTTTTGAATTAAATTTCAATCTTTTATGCATTTTCCTATGCATAAAATCAATTTAGATAAGAAGGACACTTTTGAATTAAAAATCAATCTTTTATGCATCTTCTTGTGCATAAATTCAATTTGGTAGGAAAAGAATTTCTCTTATGCACCTAAGTTATGCATAAAATCCATTTATGATGAAAAATCACACTTTTAGTATAAAAAGAATATCTTTTATGCATACCTCTATGCATGAAATCCAATATGATAAAAGTAACACTTTTACAATAAAATAATCAACTTTTATGCATACCTCTATGCATGAAATTCAATTATAATAAAAGTAACACTTTTATATTAAAATAATAATCTTTTATGCATACCTCTATGCATGAAATCTAATTATGATAAAAGTAATACTTTTATGTTAAAATAATAATCTTTTATGCATACCTCTATGCATGAAAATCAATTATGCATAATATAAAAGTTAATTTCTCTAGGATTACAACAATGAATATCTTTCAATTAATCTAGGATGATAATTCCTAGAATATGGTAGAAAGTCCTCTTTTTATGCTTTGAATGAAATTATTTTATGCGTAATTTTTATAAAAATTTTGCCATAGCTCCGCTGCTATGACTAATAAATCTCAATTTTTCTAAGGGATAAAGCTTATCATTAAGAAAATAATTAGAATGATCCTTAATTGGATCATTAATCCATAATGGATTGAATCATCAATATACATAAACTAAAAGCATAGAAAAAAGCCATTAATTTGGCCTCAAGCATAGATTAATCTTGGATTAAAGAAAAGCTTTATGAAAAGCTTCATTTGGATTGAGAATGGGTCATGAGTATGACCATTTCTTGCGTGAGAGAGAGAATTTACATAAAAACCATTTGAATTAAGCATAAATGAAAATTTATGTAATTCTTAACTATCATTAATCAATTAACTTCAATAGCATTCATCAAATTATGTAACTCTTCACTACCATTATCAATTAACTTCAATAGCATTCAAAAACCATTCCAATTAAGCTTCTCAAGCGTGAGAGGGGTTGAGAAGAGAGAAGCATTGAGAAATTATAGAAAAGATCAAAATTCACCATTTACCTTACAATTTGTTTGATTCTTTGTTCACAGTAGAGGCCCCCAACGAATCAATTGGTTAAGTATGTTGATAGAGCCACCAATGGGGATTGAAGAAAGAGGGAAGCTCCAATTTCTTCAATTTGGAGAGAATTTTAGAGAATAGTAGAATTTAGCATTATTTCAGCATAACTCTAGTATAGTAAAATTCTTCTATCTCTTTTTCAAAGGACTCATGTTCTATTTATAGGAGAGGGAAGCTCTAACCAAAGCTAACTGAATTCTAGAATTTTTCAAATTCAGTTTGGTTGAATTTGGACTAGATTTGGACCTAGTTTGGTTACTTTTTGATTCGGTTTGGTTCCATTTTGATTTGGTTTGGTTCAAGAGAGAGGAGAGATAAAATATCACATTATTTTTGAGTTTAAAACTCATTCAAGCATGTGAAATATGCACCTCCTTTAAATAACTCCCCTTCCTTACATATGTGTCAAAATGGAATCATTATACCCAAAATATCTCATATTTTTAATATTGCTCATAGTTTTTTACTAATAAACCTTGTACATTTTCAACTCTTCATCTTGTGTGAGCATTTACTCATTTTTGGATACCCAAAATATCTCATATTTTTAATATTGCTCATGGTTTTTTACTAATAAACCTTGTACATTTTCAACTCATCTTATATGAGCATTTACTCCTTTGGAGACCCAAAATATCTCATATTTTTAATATTGCTCATAGTTTTTTACTAATAAACCTTGTACATTTTCAACTCTTCATCTTATGTGAGCATTTACTCATTTTTGGATACCCAAAATATCTCATATTTTTAATATTGCTCATAGTTTTTTACTAATAAACCTTGTACATAGTCAACTCTTCATCTTATGTGAGTATTTACTCATTTTTGGGTATCTTCTTTTACAAATTGGATTTATCTCCTCCCTACACATGGATTGATGCTATTGGCCCATAGGAACCATAATTGGACCATAATCCAAAAATTTCTGAAAATCTAGACCCTTAGGCTAAGGTCCTTTATACCTATTTTCAATTGCACATTGGAAAGTTCTTTTTGAATTTCTGTTTCATGGAAAATCTAGACCCTTAGGCTAAGGTCCTTTATACCTATTTTCAATTAATTCCAATTGCACATTGGAAAGTTCTTTTTGAATTTCTGTTTCATGGAAATTCATTTTAATATTATGAGAAATTTTTTTATCTAAAAATATTCAAAATCTGAATATTCTCTCTCTAGAATATTTTCTCTCTCTATGTCAAAAGAGGTAGAGACAAGATCTTTTATATTTCTGAAGAGGGGATTGATTACAAGGGAAGATGCTGGACATCTTGAGAGGCTGGGAAGGAATCTTACATTTTACTCTAACGTAGTCAAGACCATTTCTGATCAAGCTGATCCGACTGTATCTATAAAGATACTTGGTCAGATCAAGGAAGAAACTTGTACTTGGATCATTGGGATCAATGCTTTTTTCCCCATCAAGAGGCACAGCCGTTGATTCCTATCTATTGAATAATTACTATCCGGGATTTACTTTATCTATCGTAGTAATAGAAATTGAGTCTCGATTTACGGATCCATCAGTCCACCCTAACCCCATCCAGTCCCATGGATTAGCCAACCGCCCAACCACTATAGTGATGGGATCCAATTTAGAATTTGGTTAGGTTTTGTCCCGGGTACTAAGGAAAAGAGTTCCAAGGCCCCCTAGTAGCCGGAAGTTCATGCAAACATAAAACTAGCCACACCACTTACACACCCAATATGAAATTGCCTTTTTCTTAGCATCAGCTAACTTTAAAACAATTCTTTAATGAAACCATAGTACCACTGATCACAATCTTCCAATTTATCCGGTTGATTCTTAATTTCCCATCATTCCTTCATCAGAGTATCTATGGCATCATTGGCAACTAGAACGCTCCCACTCAGGGGCCTTTTCAATAGTTCCTAGTCCATAATACTCGGCAATATAATCACTTATAAAAATCAAGATGGACTCTCGTTGAAGATCAGCAAGATCAACCAATAGATCCATATAAAAAGAGCCATGGACTCATCCATTGAAGACCAGTAAGGTCAATCAACCAGATCCATGCTCGGTTTCAGAAAACAACTCTTACTCCTTGTTCCAATATCTTCCTCGACGCACGCGTGGGTATCCTGGGCGACCTAGAGCCCGAGCACCGTATGGTCAGCACCCTCTAGGATCCTTCGTAGGTGACCTAGCACTTCACTCATAGGCCGCTTCCTTGGTCCCTCATCCACCGTACCGAAAGCTCACCATTTTAATCGAACCGAGACTGGTCAAGACCTCGGTCGACCTTGCTACGCGAGACGTCCTCCATTGACTCTCCGTCCAGTAGTTGCAACTTTATTAGTTAGGTCTCCACGACCTTAATCACAAGACGGTCAAAATGCTTCCCCAGCATTCTTGACATAAAACAGCCATTTACAAACAGCATTTACAAACAGTTTACAAATACAGTTTCTATATTAACTCTCATTTTTCCACATTATCCCTCATTAATCCACATTACTTATTCCACATTCCATTTATATGTGTACTCATCCAATCACATCATTTTCCATCTTTTCACTTTAGATTCCTTCACATCACATATCATATATTCACATCCATATCCACATCCATACATCCCCATCCACATCCACATCCACATTCACATCCATACATCCACATCTACATGCTTACCTCCATTTGCACATCCTCATTTATACATCCACATCCCGTATCCACATTCATACATACACATCCATATCGACATCCCGTATCCACATTCATACATACACATCCATATCCACATCCATACATCCACATCCACATGCATACATCCACTATCACGTCCTTATTCATACATCCACATCCACATACATACATATATCCACATCCACATCCACATTCCCATTCACATCTATACATCCACATCTACATCCACATACACATCCACATACATACATACATCCACATCCACATTCCACATTCATCTATACATCCACATCTACATCCACATATACATCCACATCTACATCCACATACATACATACATCCACATCCACATTCCACATTCACATCTATACATCCACATCTACATCCACATTCACATACATCCACATCCACATTCCCATTCACATCTATACATCCACATCTACATCCACATACATACATACATCCACATCCACATTTCACATTCACATCTATACATCCACATCTACATCCACATTCACATACATCCACACCCACATTTTCATTCACATCTATACATCCACATCTACATCCACATTCACATCTATGCATATACATCTTCATGCATACATCCATTTTAACATTCATACATCCACACTCCCATCTCCACATCCACACATCTATATACATACATCCATTTTCACATTTCCATTCATATAACCCCATATGCCTTCACATCTAATCTTTTACATCACATCCATTCTCGCCCTATCACAACCCATATACATCTTATCCTATCACATACACTTCTTACCTCATCCCATACACATCTTAATTCATCTTATCACCTCTAACTTATTTCATAAGCATCTTATCACCTCTTATCACATCTTATACACCTCTTATCACATCCTATCACATCTCATTTCTATTTACAGAATACAAGAGAATTCTTATATTTGATATAAGATTTCTTTACACATTTATTTATGCATAAATTCTATTTAAGGAGATTAATACTTTCGAAGTAAAAATCAATCTTTTATGCATCTTCCTGTGCATAAATTCATTTTAAATGAAAATGACACTTTTGAATTAAATTTCAATCTTTTATGCATTTTCCTATGCATAAATTCAATTTAGATGAGAATGACACTTTTGAATTAAAAATCAATCTTTTATGCATCTTCTTATGCATAAATTCAATTTGGTAGGAATTACACTTTTAGAATAAAAGAATTTCTCTTATGCATCTAAGTTATGCATAAAATCCATTTATGATGAAAAATCACACTTTTAGTATAAAAAGAATATCTTTTATGCATACCTCTATACATGAACTCTAATTATGATAAAAGTAACACTTTTATGTTAAAATAATAATCTTTTATGCATACCTCTATGCATGAAAATCAATTATGCATAATATAAAAATCAATTTCTCTAGGATTACAATGAATATCTTTCAATTAATCTAGGATGATAATTCCTAGAATATGGTAGGAAGTCCTCTTTTTATGCCTTGAATGAAATTATTTTATGCGTAATTTTTACAAAAATTTTACCATAGCTCCGCTGCTATAACTGATAAATCTCAATTTTTCTAAGGGATAAAGCTTATCATTAAGAAAATAATTAGAATGATCCCTAATTGGATCATTAATCCATAATGGATTGAATCATCAATATTCATGAAATACATAAACTAAAAGCATAGAAAAAAGCTATTTATTTGGCCTCAAGCATAGATTAATCTTGGATTAAGGAAAAGCTTTATGAAAAGCTTCATTTGGATTGAGAATGGGTCATGAGTATGACCATTTCTTGAGTGAGAGAGAGAATTTACATAAAAACTATTTGAATTAAGCATAAATGAAAATTTATGTAATTCTTAACTATCATTCATCAATTAACTTCAATAGCATTCATCAAATTATGTAACTCTTCACTACCATTCATCAATTAACTTCAATAGCATTCAAAAACCATTCCAATTAAGCTTCTCAAGCTTGAGAGGGGTTGAGAAGAGAGAAGCATTGAGAAAATATAGAAAAGATCAAAATTCATTATTTACCTTACAAATTGCTTGATTCTTTGTTCACGGTAGAGGCCCCCAACCAATCAATTGGTTAAGTATGTTGATGGAGCCACCAATGGGGATTGAAGAAAGAGTGAAGCTCCAATTTCTTCAATTTGGAGAGAATTTTAGAGAATAGTAGAAATTAGCATTATTTCAGCATAACTCTAGTATAGTAAAATTCTTCTATTTTTTTCAAAGGACTCATGTTCTATTTATAGGAGAGGGAAGCTCTAACCAAAGCTAACTGAATTCTAGAATTTTTTAAATTTAGTTTGGTTGAATTTGGACTAGATTTGGACCTAGTTTGGTTACTTTTTGATTCGGTTTGGTTCCATTTTGATTTGGTTTGGTTCAAGAAAGAGGAGAGATAAAAATATCACATTATTTTTTAGTGTAAAACTCATTCAAGAATGTGAAATATGCACCTCCTTTAAAGGACTCCCCTTCCTTACATATGTGTCAAAATGGAATCATTATACCCAAAATATCTCACATTTTTAATATTGCTCATAGTTTTTTACTAATAAACCTTGTACATTTTCAACTCTTCATCTTATGTGAGCATTTACTCATTTTTGGATACCCAGAATATCTCATATTTTTAATATTGCTCATAGTTTTTTACTAATAAACCTTGTACATTTTCAACTCTTCATCTTATGTGAGCATTTACTCATTTTTGGATACCCAAAATATCTCATATTTTTAATATTGCTCATAGTTTCTTACTAATAAACCTTGTACATAGTCAACTCTTCATCTTATGTGAGCATTTACTCATTTTTGGGTATCTTCTTTTACAAATCGGATTTATCTCCTCCCTACACATGGATTGATGCTATTGGCCCATAGGAGCCTTAATTGGACCATAACCCAAAAATTTCTGAAAATCTAAACCCTTAGGCTAAGGTCCTTTATACCCATTTCCAATACTTTCCAATTGCACATTGGAAAGTTCTTTTTGAATTTCTGTTTCCAGGGGAGTTCATTTTAATAATATGAGAAATTTTTCTATCTAAAAATATTCAAAATCTGAATATTCTCTCTCTAGAATATTTTCTCTCTCTCTCTCTATGTTAAAACGGTTAGAAATAAGATCTTTCATATTTCTGAAGAGGGGATTGATTACAGGGGAAGATGCTGGATATCTTGAGAGGGTGGGGAGGAATCTTACATTCTCTTCCACTTGAAAAACGCGAGATGTCCTCATCTCGCAAACTGGGGGTAATTTCGCAAGATGCACGAATATGAGACTGAGAGAAAATTTTAATTAAGATTAACCACCAAGAAAAGTCTCAAAGAGAGCAAGACTCAAGACAAGAACAAAGATTTTAACTTTATTCATTCTTGAAACATGTACAGTAACTCTTTATACTTCCATAAGCCCATCCATCATATGGTCACAAAAGCAGCACTCACAAGCTGCGCACGTATAAGGTAACTCATCTATGGGAATAATTCGGCTGGTTATTGCCGCACCTATCTCACTGGTATGAGGTGACCTATTAAAAGGACCTCTGAGAGGCAAGCCAAAAACGGGATAAAGGCATATCTTCTGATGAGGAAGAAAACACGCCAGTAAGAAGACCCGCTCAGAAAACCCAACATGCCTTGATCTCATCACGCAGTAGTATCGGGGACCCAAACCCAAAGCTTCAATAACCATAGCTAAGCGGACATTGTTACGAAAGTGCTGCTAACCCCAGGGTGTTACCCTAGTTATGTCTTGATAGGTTCGCCATTTGGTATGAGCTACAGAAGTTCCCAAGTGAGGGAAAAGTGAGCACTCATACAGTTCTATAAAATCCTTCTTCACAGACTCACTTGCGTCTTGAAGGTGAGAAATCATCATGGATAAAACTAATTCCTGTTGCCAAGCCATGAAGGAGATTAAGAAAGAAAGGAGATCGATGGAAGTAAGATTACTGCGAGCGGCAAGTAAAAGTTACGACTTATATAAAGGAAGGAGCTAGCGTAACTTAGAAGCCAACGGTATCTTGTCACTGAAGTTTTACCATCTTTCCATGATTTGGGTTTGGCACATATTTCTATAGAAGGTTCACATGAAATACATTATGAACTTTGAGATGATGAGGTAGAAAAAGCTCGTAGGCTAAGTCACCTACTTTCATTGAAATCCGATATGGCCCACAATATCTGGGGGATAACTTCTTATACTTCCTAAGAGATAAAGAACTTCATTTGGGCCGTATTCGAATGAAGACTATATCTGCTTCTTTGAATTCTCTGACTGTCCTCTTTCTATCTGCATATTGCTTCTGTCGATCTTGGGTAGTCTTTTAATTGATGACCAAAACCTTGGCATCCAAAACACCGGTTCTCACTTCTGAACTCATCGTTCATAATCCTTAAAACAGGCGGGACTTTTGAGAAGTATTCTGGGGAAAGGTCTTCCTTTTTTAAACAAAATCTTTCTTTTATTTAGAGAGGGAATAATTATACGATCAGAAAGGGAGGTTCTTACTCCTACATACCTCGAAGGCTGGGGAGGAATCTTACATTCTATCCCACTTAAAAAGTGCGAGATGTCCTCATCTCGTAAAGTAGAGGACAACTCTTTTTCTTAAGATCCAATTTATTCTGGGGTTCCTTATATTCTGGTCAACCCAACAGAATACGAGAATAAATATCCCTTATATAGAACTCATCATTAAATAGCAATTCATTTCAGATCATACCATTCATATCTTTAACACGATAATGGTCCATTAGATCGAAAAATTTTCTTTCTGAACATTCCTCCACGGAAATTTCAGTCAAGAAAGTTCTCAATTTGTCATCCCTTAACTTGATATACCGAGTCAAGTGTTAACAGTAGCAATTTGACAGCACAATCCACTAATCTCATAGTGATTTGCTGAAATCATTATCATCATTCTAGTTATGAATATCATCACAGGGACTCGTCCCATTCATCCTCATTGAGGTTTCGCTCAGCTTATTACATTTCAACCAAATTTCAGGAATCATCATTTTTCAATCAGAATCCAAATCAATTCATCAGTTCTCAAACAGAATTAGAAATGTATATGTATGTAGGTATATGTATCTATTTATATGTATATGTATGTAGGTATGTATATATCAAAACTTAACAATGTTTCTTTAAAATTTGATATGCCAAACCTTAAATGTAACATGAACTATGTATGTACGTATGTATGTCTATATGTACAAATTTGTAAAAAAATTGGACAGCATCTCCTTTGCATTTTCTAAAAAATCCCGAAATAAACTTCAAAACTTAACAATGTTTCTTTAAAATCTAACATGCCAAATCTTAAATGTAACATGAACTTTGTATGTATGTAGGAATTTAGTATATAATTTAGTGTATGTATGTAGGTATGTATTTATGTATGCATATGTATATGTACATATATGTTTACATATGTATTTGTATATGTATATATATGTATGTATATGTATCTAATATGTATATGCATATGGATAGTTTATATATATTTATATGTATGTATAGGTATGTATTTGTATAGGTAGAAAGGTTTACATATACATATACATTTACATTTACATGCATATAATTCAGTAGAAAGCAAAAAAGTACCTTTTTCTAGGAGCTCCTCACTTGGAGGCACATGATTTAGAGAATAGTCCAACCACCAAGGACATCTCTTATATTCCCAATCAAAAACCCCTCTCTCAACCCATTCCTTTGGGTACATTGTTTCCGAGGAATTTGGATCTATCCATTCTTTGATTGCTTCCATCTCTTCGTCCATTAGACCGTGGCCAATGAGTAGCTGGACCCACCCAAAATAAAACAAATAGCTCTAAAATATTTCTTTTAATGCGTATATGTATTTTTTGCAAAAATAGAATGGCATTAGAAGATATATACCTGTAGACAACCCTCTTTGTGGCATTCTCCACCTCATGTTGCTTTTGGCCTTCCTTCACTTTTCCAATCTTTGTCCACACCTCATGGAAGACCCATGGTATGTGTTTTGATCGCTTCTCTTTCACCCATTGCATAAATGGTGGGGTGTGTAGATGACATCATCATATACCAATAAACCCTCCAAAATAGAGTTCGCCTCCCCTATTAGCTCTTCTCAATACAACTCTTTCTTCATATGTAGCAACGTCTTTTTGTTATCACCAAACATCTCCAAAATTACCGTGTCCTTCGCCCTCCCGGTCATAAGCATTTGAAGCAATTCCGTCTTCCTATTTCAGCATCATACCAAAGCCATAAGAGAATAGATGTTAAGGTTAGTTTATGTTAAGGGAGGTTTATTGATATGTGACATACCTTTGAGATAAAATCTGAGATATGGCGACTGTGTAGAGCTTTTCTTTGGTCAGAGCAACCAATCCCTTCTTAGACCAATCATAGTTATATAGGAGTTGAAAGAATGCATCACCATTGGGGGATGGGTTTGCAATTATGAGCATCTTCTATGCTCTATCTCGATATGTTTGCTCTACAACATGTCTGGCTTTCTCACATTTTGTCTCATATTCTTGCAACCCAAGGCATGTCTATCAATGCATGATATAGCTTGCTTCACCGCATTTTCAAACGATGTCTACGTATAACGAAAAGGACTCATTATCACTCACACAATTAAAAAACATTGATAATCCGTTTATTAATAAAAGATGGGAAATGCAAACACTACCTTCCACACAAGCTGTGCCAAGATTGTAGCTGGAGCATTGTACCATTGCTCTCCACTTTGTCGCTCCAAACTAAGCTCCATTAAAGCCCACCTCCTTACGTCTTCACCAAGGTAGTCCAATATGGATGATTTGTCCAGAAACATGAAGATCTCATGTAACGTCCCTCCCAAGCCATGTATGTATGTGTCTCTTTTAATTTAGATTTCAATAAGAAAAGAGAGTGTAATTAGAAAGAGTGAGACAATAAGGCTAGAAACATTAGAAAAGTGTTAGAATAAAAATATTAGCTCCAAAAATCCCAAAAAAAAAATAAGAACATAAGAATAGTTCCATTAAGAGATAAGTATTCCCAAAAATAGAATTTCGAGTTTAGGTGATAAGAGGTCATATTTAGAGTACTTTTACACATTTAGAGTCCATGCATACTAAAAATGTGAAAAAAACAACGCGTTTCTAAAGATGGTGCGTTTGCGGCTATATACAGACGTTTTTGCCTATTCTGCCCGCGTTGGCTTGTAGACCAGATACCTTCCCGTTCTTTTGACTGGTTACATGACCATATTCTGAGTTTTTATCAGAGAGTTATGGCCGAAACAGTTTGCTATTTCTGTCAGGGTCTTTACATAGAGAAAAGTGTGAGAAGACAGCAAGTAGCCTCAAGGTAATCCTAGAGTTTGAGATACATATATCTCTTCATTCTTATCTAATATCTCAGAAAAGAAGCTTAGATTGCTATAATCTTTCGAGGAAGAGACCAAAACTCCATAGCCTTTCTTTTAGAGAAAGAATAGTATGCCGTAGCCCTGTAGGAGAAGGCTATTTTGCCATAGATCTTAGAAAGAGAGAAGAATCACAGTATGAGTAAGAGGAGATAAAGCTTGGAGATTATTGGATGATTTCAATCAAAGGACAAGGTATTAGAAGACTCTATTCTCATATGTCAAGTTCTAAAGCTCTTGTTGACAAGCAAGGACAACGAGATAAACGACAAATTTCTATAAGGTATATACATATTTTGTTTTTTATTTACATATCATTCTTAGGGGTTGAGGTATGGCCCCGACTTCCCTATTGATTGTTACAGTGATCTATTTGATTGATTTACCATTTAAAGTTTGTATTCTTTTAAGCAATAGCATATGCCTTAATAAAGAATGTCTTATCGCAATCTCAAGTTGAAATGATAAAATCTTTGTGAAAAAGATTGTTTTCTTAAAGAAGGTGACATGGATCCTAGTCATATGGTTTAGTGAGTAAATGGATTGTTATCTTGGTTAAATTAAGGTACAGGTACAACTTCTCCCTGCCTTGACGCTGCCCCGTTCTTGTGCTTGTGTAGCCAGACGGCGGAGACGTTAGTAAGGCCCGGAGTTGCCCCATGGTATCCCTCATACCATTGGGAGAATGAGGTTTGCCGATTGAGGCAAGTGATTGTGATGATGCTGCCTAGTTCTGAGGGCCCAGGCTAGTGCAGTGAATTAGCCCACCCTAGTGCGCAGACATCCCTCTGAGGGGCGGGAGGATCAAGCGATGGAGCCTGAGAGGGCGACAGGCCGGCTTGAGTCCTCGCCAGCGGCCGACGATGAGGTGTATGGTCCCGTAGGGTTTTGCCCAGCATGTGGAGGCTGGAAGGCCGAATTCTAGATCATCGGCGGTATAAAGGAAAAGAATAAGAGAGCCAGTTTGGCTTGTATGAAATTGATTCATGTTTAAACTTTGTTTTTATAAATCTTATCTTTGGCATTATTGTATTGTGGAAAAAGGCAAAGGCTGTTTTAATAAACCTTGTGAAAGGGCCTTAATTAAGGAACATGTTTGTTTATGTCAAACAGTGTGGTAGGATTAATTAGAAAATAAATTGACGCGTGAGTAGGGTGGAAAGTGGGAGGATGGAATGCCCTGACGGCACCATCCTACGGACGGGTGGACCCGATTAGTCGGGTAGCTTTCCAACATATTAAGTGAAAGCCCTACGTTAGATAAATAGGTTCTCGGGCAACTCTATTCTAGAAGACCAGCGGCTGTGCCTTGCATGGATGAGGAAAAAAGCGTTGCCTCTAGAAATCAAGTCTTGTAGTTGCCCAATTTATATGATCAATTACCCTATGGGTGATTTGATTTTTAGAAGACCACGCTCCCCCTGCGGGATAGAACTAGGTCTTACCTATGAATCGTATCCTTGAATCTCTGTATGGTCAAGGTGTCGATGAGTAGGAAATTTTCTCTAAGATAAGACTTAGCGGACTATCTTAAGCGTTTCCCCCATTTGTGGAAGGGGGGAACCTTACAAGTGGTATCAGAGCCGATCTTAGTTCCTAGGATTTGTTTTTCAAAGGTTAACTGTCAAGGGATTAAAACAAGTGATTGTTTATCATATGAGGACAAATCAATCATCTCTACTGGCCATAGAAGTGATTTGAATATCCTCACATGTTGAGACAATCATCTTATGAAATTGTGCTTGTATCTTGGGGGTGCACACGCAAGATATTTGTACAATAAATTTGAGAAATAAGATTGGGGAGAAAACCTTTTGTGAGGAAAAACATAGGGTGATCAAATTAAGAAACTAGTGACTGAATAGAAGGATAGACTAAAACTTTGTTTAGAGAAATTTTCAGGATATATCTCATTAGTTCGCATATTATAAATTATTAAGATTATAACTCCATTAAGGTTTGAATAGTTGATGTGCGAATCCCATCCATTGGATGCTTTACACTAGGACGATCATCCAAGATCTAGAACCCATCTGAGACAACATGAATCTCGGATGTGTAATTCCCAAAGGATCACGCTCTTAGATGTGTTAATTCCTAGATACTAGGTGTGTAATTTTCAGAAAACTAATCATCTCAGATATGTCAATCCTGATAATCTTTGGATGTGTCAATCCCAAGGCACCAGATGTGTAATTCTCAAGAAAATGAAGATCTCAGATGTATTAATCCTGACTGCCTTCAAAT
The DNA here is from genome assembly GCF_041138505.1 of Cibotium barometz. Lineage (NCBI taxonomy): Eukaryota > Viridiplantae > Streptophyta > Polypodiopsida > Cyatheales > Cibotiaceae > Cibotium > Cibotium barometz. The sequence continues at coordinate 30,836,134 of NC_141086.1, forward strand.
GTGGTGCTATGACAAGTATTTGATAGTTTTGAACTTTTAATGGATACAATGAAAGAAGCAAGCTCACCTTTACTCGCGTCTAAAAATCGTAAGAAATGCCAAATTAGTTAGAAGCATTGTTGTCAATCTAACCATTGGAGCTAGAAAGTTAAAAGCATTGTCGTCAATCTAACCACTGGAGCTAGAATCGGTTATGAGATGCCATGAAAGTACACCTTCGTGAAAGGTTTTGTTCTCCAGGATTTTGAGAGGATAAAATGAATGAATTTTCTAAGCTAACCCAAGAAAGGAAGACCCTAAAAGAATACCACCAACTAAACTTCTTCGATTTGCTCCAGAGATGGATGAGGTAACTCTTCTCCATCAATTCATTTGGAAGCTTAATCTACCTTTGAATAACCTCATCAAGAATGTGAAACCATCCTCTATTTCAGAAGCCATAATTATAGCCAGAGACTGTGATAAAGTTTTTATGTAGAAAGTGTCGAGAAGGACATGAGTCCTTCCATGTTAATCAAGAAGAGGTCCCCTAATTCAAGAGGAACGTCAAGTCCACTCTTGGCTACAAGGAATCATGAGCTAGAGCAAAAATTAGGTCAAGAAATAGGGATAGCAGGGTTAAAGATAACCGAATTCAACAAGTATTTCTATGAGTAAATAGAAGAGGATTGGTGCAAGATTTATGTGAAGTAATGTGCATGATGAATAGAGATATTCTACAAGACGATACTAAAGGTTATGAAATTGCTATCATAGGTTAGATTGCATAAAGGATTGATTCCCTTATGTTTCTCCATGATAATTTATTAAGTACCATACTACATGGGGGTATAGAATAAGGAATTCGAAGGTTCATATCATATGAGAGGTATATGGATACATGAAATTAGGATAATAAGGCCAATTAACTTTAGAATAATAAAGACCTTTTGGAGGCACAATAAAACGAGCCAAGCACATGAAATAAAAGACTCTTTAAAAACAATGTCTAGATAAAAGATGATTTTTACCTAGTGTGGGGACACCACTTTGAAAGAGACAAGAGGATTTACTTAGATACTACCCCAGCTCGCGAGATGAGGACATCTCGAATCTTTTAAGTGGGGGAGATTGTAACGTCCCTCCCAAGCCATGTATGTATGTGTCTCTTTTAATTTAGATTTCAATAAGAAAAGAGAGTGTAATTAGAAAGAGTGAGACAATAAGGCTAGAAACATTAGAAAAGTGTTAGAATAAAAATATTAGCTCCAAAAATCCCAAAAAAAAATAAGAACATAAGAATAGTTCCATTAAGAGATAAGTATTCCCAAAAATAGAATTTCGAGTTTAGGTGATAAGAGGTCATATTTAGAGTACTTTTACACATTTAGAGTCCATGCATACTAAAAATGTGAAAAAACAACGCGTTTCTAAAGATGGTGCGTTTGCGACTATATACAGCCGTTTTTGCCTATTCTGCCCGCGTTGGCTTGTAGACCAGATACCTTCCCGTTCTTTTGACTGGTTACATGACCATATTCTGAGTTTTTATCAGAGAGTTATGGCCGAAACAGTTTGCTATTTCTGTCAGGGTCTTTACATAGAGAAAAGTGTGAGAAGACAGCAAGTAGCCTCAAGGTAATCCTAGAGTTTGAGATACATATATCTCTTCATTCTTATCTAATATCTTAGAAAAGAAGCTTAGATTGCTATAATCTTTCGAGGAAGAGACCAAAACTCCATAGCCTTTCTTTTAGAGAAAGAATAGTATGCCGTAGCCCTGTAGGAGAAGGCTATTTTGCCATAGATCTTAGAAAGAGAGAAGAATCACAGTATGAGTAAGAGGAGATAAAGCTTGGAGATTATTGGATGATTTCAATCAAAGGACAAGGTATTAGAAGACTCTATTCTCATATGTCAAGTTCTAAAGCTCTTGTTGACAAGCAAGGACAACGAGATAAACGACAAATTTCTATAAGGTATATACATATTTTGTTTTTTATTTACATATCATTCTTAGGGGTTGAGGTATGGCCCCGACTTCCCTATTGATTGTTACAGTGATCTATTTGATTGATTTACCATTTAAAGTTTGTATTCTTTTAAGCAATAGCATATGCCTTAATAAAGAATGTCTTATCGCAATCTCAAGTTGAAATGATAAAATCTTTGTGAAAAAGATTGTTTTCTTAAAGAAGGTGACATGGATCCTAGTCATATGGTTTAGTGAGTAAATGGATTGTTATCTTGGTTAAATTAAGGTACAGGTACAACTTCTCCCTGCCTTGACGCTGCCCCGTTCTTGTGCTTGTGTAGCCAGACGGCGGAGACGTTAGTAAGGCCCGGAGTTGCCCCATGGTATCCCTCATACCATTGGGAGAATGAGGTTTGCCGATTGAGGCAAGTGATTGTGATGATGCTGCCTAGTTCTGAGGGCCCAGGCTAGTGCAGTGAATTAGCCCACCCTAGTGCGCAGACATCCCTCTGAGGGGCGGGAGGATCAAGCGATGGAGCCTGAGAGGGCGACAGGCCGGCTTGAGTCCTCGCCAGCGGCCGACGATGAGGTGTATGGTCCCGTAGGGTTTTGCCCAGCATGTGGAGGCTGGAAGGCCGAATTCTAGATCATCGGCGGTATAAAGGAAAAGAATAAGAGAGCCAGTTTGGCTTGTATGAAATTGATTCATGTTTAAACTTTGTTTTTATAAATCTTATCTTTGGCATTATTGTATTGTGGAAAAAGGCAAAGGCTGTTTTAATAAACCTTGTGAAAGGGCCTTAATTAAGGAACATGTTTGTTTATGTCAAACAGTGTGGTAGGATTAATTAGAAAATAAATTGACGCGTGAGTAGGGTGGAAAGTGGGAGGATGGAATGCCCTGATGGCACCATCCTACGGACGGGTGGACCCGATTAGTCGGGTAGCTTTCCAACATATTAAGTGAAAGCCCTACGTTAGATAAATAGGTTCTCGGGCAACTCTATTCTAGAAGACCAGCGGCTGTGCCTTGCATGGATGAGGAAAAAAGCGTTGCCTCTAGAAATCAAGTCTTGTAGTTGCCCAATTTATATGATCAATTACCCTATGGGTGATTTGATTTTTAGAAGACCACGCTCCCCCTGCGGGATAGAACTAGGTCTTACCTATGAATCGTATCCTTGAATCTCTGTATGGTCAAGGTGTCGATGAGTAGGAAATTTTCTCTAAGATAAGACTTAGCGGACTATCTTAAGCGTTTCCCCCATTTGTGGAAGGGGGGAACCTTACAAGTGGTATCAGAGCCGATCTTAGTTCCTAGGATTTGTTTTTCAAAGGTTAACTGTCAAGGGATTAAAACAAGTGATTGTTTATCATATGAGGACAAATCAATCATCTCTACTGGCCATAGAAGTGATTTGAATATCCTCACATGTTGAGACAATCATCTTATGAAATTGTGCTTGTATCTTGGGGGTGCACACGCAAGATATTTGTACAATAAATTTGAGAAATAAGATTGGGGAGAAAACCTTTTGTGAGGAAAAACATAGGGTGATCAAATTAAGAAACTAGTGACTGAATAGAAGGATAGACTAAAACTTTGTTTAGAGAAATTTTCAGGATATATCTCATTAGTTCGCATATTATAAATTATTAAGATTATAACTCCATTAAGGTTTGAATAGTTGATGTGCGAATCCCATCCATTGGATGCTTTACACTAGGACGATCATCCAAGATCTAGAACCCATCTGAGACAACATGAATCTCGGATGTGTAATTCCCAAAGGATCACGCTCTTAGATGTGTTAATTCCTAGATACTAGGTGTGTAATTTTCAGAAAACTAATCATCTCAGATATGTCAATCCTGATAATCTTTGGATGTGTCAATCCCAAGGCACCAGATGTGTAATTCTCAAGAAAATGAAGATCTCAGATGTATTAATCCTGACTGCCTTCAAATGTGGTGCTATGACAAGTATTTGATAGTTTTGAACTTTTAATGGATACAATGAAAGAAGCAAGCTCACCTTTACTCGCGTCTAAAAATCGTAAGAAATGCCAAATTAGTTAGAAGCATTGTTGTCAATCTAACCATTGGAGCTAGAAAGTTAAAAGCATTGTCGTCAATCTAACCACTGGAGCTAGAATCGGTTATGAGATGCCATGAAAGTACACCTTCGTGAAAGGTTTTGTTCTCCAGGATTTTGAGAGGATAAAATGAATGAATTTTCTAAGCTAACCCAAGAAAGGAAGACCCTAAAAGAATACCACCAACTAAACTTCTTCGATTTGCTCCAGAGATGGATGAGGTAACTCTTCTCCATCAATTCATTTGGAAGCTTAATCTACCTTTGAATAACCTCATCAAGAATGTGAAACCATCCTCTATTTCAGAAGCCATAATTATAGCCAGAGACTGTGATAAAGTTTTTATATAGAAAGTGTCGAGAAGGACATGAGTCCTTCCATGTTAATCAAGAAGAGGTCCCCTAATTCAAGAGGAACGTCAAGTCCACTCTTGGCTACAAGGAATCATGAGCTAGAGCAAAAATTAGGTCAAGAAATAGGGATAGCAGGGTTAAAGATAACCGAATTCAACAAGTATTTCTATGAGTAAATAGAAGAGGATTGGTGCAAGATTTATGTGAAGTAATGTGCATGATGAATAGAGATATTCTACAAGACGATACTAAAGGTTATGAAATTGCTATCATAGGTTAGATTGCATAAAGGATTGATTCCCTTATGTTTCTCCATGATAATTTATTAAGTACCATACTACATGGGGGTATAGAATAAGGAATTCGAAGGTTCATATCATATGAGAGGTATATGGATACATGAAATTAGGATAATAAGGCCAATTAACTTTAGAATAATAAAGACCTTTTGGAGGCACAATAAAACGAGCCAAGCATATGAAATAAAAGACTCTTTAAAAACAATGTCTAGATAAAAGATGATTTTTACCTAGTGTGGGGACACCACTTTGAAAGAGACAAGAGGATTTACTTAGATACTACCCCAGCTCGCGAGATGAGGACATCTCGAATCTTTTAAGTGGGGGAGATTGTAACGTCCCTCCCAAGCCATGTATGTATGTGTCTCTTTTAATTTAGATTTCAATAAGAAAAGAGAGTGTAATTAGAAAGAGTGAGACAATAAGGCTAGAAACATTAGAAAAGTGTTAGAATAAAAATATTAGCTCCAAAAATCCCAAAAAAAAATAAGAACATAAGAATAGTTCCATTAAGAGATAAGTATTCCCAAAAATAGAATTTCGAGTTTAGGTGATAAGAGGTCATATTTAGAGTACTTTTACACATTTAGAGTCCATGCATACTGAAAATGTGAAAAAAACAACGCGTTTCTAAAGATGGTGCGTTTGCGGCTATATACAGACGTTTTTGCCTATTCTGCCCGCGTTGGCTTGTAGACCAGATACCTTCCCGTTCTTTTGACTGGTTACATGACCATATTCTGAGTTTTTATCAGAGAGTTATGGCCGAAACAGTTTGCTATTTCTGTCAGGGTCTTTACATAGAGAAAAGTGTGAGAAGACAGCAAGTAGCCTCAAGGTAATCCTAGAGTTTGAGATACATATATCTCTTCATTCTTATCTAATATCTCAGAAAAGAAGCTTAGATTGCTATAATCTTTCGAGGAAGAGACCAAAACTCCATAGCCTTTCTTTTAGAGAAAGAATAGTATGCCGTAGCCCTGTAGGAGAAGGCTATTTTGCCATAGATCTTAGAAAGAGAGAAGAATCACAGTATGAGTAAGAGGAGATAAAGCTTGGAGATTATTGGATGATTTCAATCAAAGGACAAGGTATTAGAAGACTCTATTCTCATATGTCAAGTTCTAAAGCTCTTGTTGACAAGCAAGGACAACGAGATAAACGACAAATTTCTATAAGGTATATACATATTTTGTTTTTTATTTACATATCATTCTTAGGGGTTGAGGTATGGCCCCGACTTCCCTATTGATTGTTACAGTGATCTATTTGATTGATTTACCATTTAAAGTTTGTATTCTTTTAAGCAATAGCATATGCCTTAATAAAGAATGTCTTATCGCAATCTCAAGTTGAAATGATAAAATCTTTGTGAAAAAGATTGTTTTCTTAAAGAAGGTGACATGGATCCTAGTCATATGGTTTAGTGAGTAAATGGATTGTTATCTTGGTTAAATTAAGGTACAGGTACAACTTCTCCCTGCCTTGACGCTGCCCCGTTCTTGTGCTTGTGTAGCCAGACGGCGGAGACGTTAGTAAGGCCCGGAGTTGCCCCATGGTATCCCTCATACCATTGGGAGAATGAGGTTTGCCGATTGAGGCAAGTGATTGTGATGATGCTGCCTAGTTCTGAGGGCCCAGGCTAGTGCAGTGAATTAGCCCACCCTAGTGCGCAGACATCCCTCTGAGGGGCGGGAGGATCAAGCGATGGAGCCTGAGAGGGCGACAGGCCGGCTTGAGTCCTCGCCAGCGGCCGACGATGAGGTGTATGGTCCCGTAGGGTTTTGCCCAGCATGTGGAGGCTGGAAGGCCGAATTCTAGATCATCGGCGGTATAAAGGAAAAGAATAAGAGAGCCAGTTTGGCTTGTATGAAATTGATTCATGTTTAAACTTTGTTTTTATAAATCTTATCTTTGGCATTATTGTATTGTGGAAAAAGGCAAAGGCTGTTTTAATAAACCTTGTGAAAGGGCCTTAATTAAGGAACATGTTTGTTTATGTCAAACAGTGTGGTAGGATTAATTAGAAAATAAATTGACGCGTGAGTAGGGTGGAAAGTGGGAGGATGGAATGCCCTGACGGCACCATCCTACGGACGGGTGGACCCGATTAGTCGGGTAGCTTTCCAACATATTAAGTGAAAGCCCTACGTTAGATAAATAGGTTCTCGGGCAACTCTATTCTAGAAGACCAGCGGCTGTGCCTTGCATGGATGAGGAAAAAAGCGTTGCCTCTAGAAATCAAGTCTTGTAGTTGCCCAATTTATATGATCAATTACCCTATGGGTGATTTGATTTTTAGAAGACCACGCTCCCCCTGCGGGATAGAACTAGGTCTTACCTATGAATCGTATCCTTGAATCTCTGTATGGTCAAGGTGTCGATGAGTAGGAAATTTTCTCTAAGATAAGACTTAGCGGACTATCTTAAGCGTTTCCCCCATTTGTGGAAGGGGGGAACCTTACAAGTGGTATCAGAGCCGATCTTAGTTCCTAGGATTTGTTTTTCAAAGGTTAACTGTCAAGGGATTAAAACAAGTGATTGTTTATCATATGAGGACAAATCAATCATCTCTACTGGCCATAGAAGTGATTTGAATATCCTCACATGTTGAGACAATCATCTTATGAAATTGTGCTTGTATCTTGGGGGTGCACACGCAAGATATTTGTACAATAAATTTGAGAAATAAGATTGGGGAGAAAACCTTTTGTGAGGAAAAACATAGGGTGATCAAATTAAGAAACTAGTGACTGAATAGAAGGATAGACTAAAACTTTGTTTAGAGAAATTTTCAGGATATATCTCATTAGTTCGCATATTATAAATTATTAAGATTATAACTCCATTAAGGTTTGAATAGTTGATGTGCGAATCCCATCCATTGGATGCTTTACACTAGGACGATCATCCAAGATCTAGAACCCATCTGAGACAACATGAATCTCGGATGTGTAATTCCCAAAGGATCACGCTCTTAGATGTGTTAATTCCTAGATACTAGGTGTGTAATTTTCAGAAAACTAATCATCTCAGATATGTCAATCCTGATAATCTTTGGATGTGTCAATCCCAAGGCACCAGATGTGTAATTCTCAAGAAAATGAAGATCTCAGATGTATTAATCCTGACTGCCTTCAAATGTGGTGCTATGACAAGTATTTGATAGTTTTGAACTTTTAATGGATACAATGAAAGAAGCAAGCTCACCTTTACTCGCGTCTAAAAATCGTAAGAAATGCCAAATTAGTTAGAAGCATTGTTGTCAATCTAACCATTGGAGCTAGAAAGTTAAAAGCATTGTCGTCAATCTAACCACTGGAGCTAGAATCGGTTATGAGATGCCATGAAAGTACACCTTCGTGAAAGGTTTTGTTCTCCAGGATTTTGAGAGGATAAAATGAATGAATTTTCTAAGCTAACCCAAGAAAGGAAGACCCTAAAAGAATACCACCAACTAAACTTCTTCGATTTGCTCCAGAGATGGATGAGGTAACTCTTCTCCATCAATTCATTTGGAAGCTTAATCTACCTTTGAATAACCTCATCAAGAATGTGAAACCATCCTCTATTTCAGAAGCCATAATTATAGCCAGAGACTGTGATAAAGTTTTTATATAGAAAGTGTCGAGAAGGACATGAGTCCTTCCATGTTAATCAAGAAGAGGTCCCCTAATTCAAGAGGAACGTCAAGTCCACTCTTGGCTACAAGGAATCATGAGCTAGAGCAAAAATTAGGTCAAGAAATAGGGATAGCAGGGTTAAAGATAACCGAATTCAACAAGTATTTCTATGAGTAAATAGAAGAGGATTGGTGCAAGATTTATGTGAAGTAATGTGCATGATGAATAGAGATATTCTACAAGACGATACTAAAGGTTATGAAATTGCTATCATAGGTTAGATTGCATAAAGGATTGATTCCCTTATGTTTCTCCATGATAATTTATTAAGTACCATACTACATGGGGGTATAGAATAAGGAATTCGAAGGTTCATATCATATGAGAGGTATATGGATACATGAAATTAGGATAATAAGGCCAATTAACTTTAGAATAATAAAGACCTTTTGGAGGCACAATAAAACGAGCCAAGCATATGAAATAAAAGACTCTTTAAAAACAATGTCTAGATAAAAGATGATTTTTACCTAGTGTGGGGACACCACTTTGAAAGAGACAAGAGGATTTACTTAGATACTACCCCAGCTCGCGAGATGAGGACATCTCGAATCTTTTAAGTGGGGGAGATTGTAACGTCCCTCCCAAGCCATGTATGTATGTGTCTCTTTTAATTTAGATTTCAATAAGAAAAGAGAGTGTAATTAGAAAGAGTGAGACAATAAGGCTAGAAACATTAGAAAAGTGTTAGAATAAAAATATTAGCTCCAAAAATCCCAAAAAAAAATAAGAACATAAGAATAGTTCCATTAAGAGATAAGTATTCCCAAAAATAGAATTTCGAGTTTAGGTGATAAGAGGTCATATTTAGAGTACTTTTACACATTTAGAGTCCATGCATACTAAAAATGTGAAAAAAACAACGCGTTTCTAAAGATGGTGCGTTTGCGGCTATATACAGACGTTTTTGCCTATTCTGCCCGCGTTGGCTTGTAGACCAGATACCTTCCCGTTCTTTTGACTGGTTACATGACCATATTCTGAGTTTTTATCAGAGAGTTATGGCCGAAACAGTTTGCTATTTCTGTCAGGGTCTTTACATAGAGAAAAGTGTGAGAAGACAGCAAGTAGCCTCAAGGTAATCCTAGAGTTTGAGATACATATATCTCTTCATTCTTATCTAATATCTCAGAAAAGAAGCTTAGATTGCTATAATCTTTCGAGGAAGAGACCAAAACTCCATAGCCTTTCTTTTAGAGAAAGAATAGTATGCCGTAGCCCTGTAGGAGAAGGCTATTTTGCCATAGATCTTAGAAAGAGAGAAGAATCACAGTATGAGTAAGAGGAGATAAAGCTTGGAGATTATTGGATGATTTCAATCAAAGGACAAGGTATTAGAAGACTCTATTCTCATATGTCAAGTTCTAAAGCTCTTGTTGACAAGCAAGGACAACGAGATAAACGACAAATTTCTATAAGGTATATACATATTTTGTTTTTTATTTACATATCATTCTTAGGGGTTGAGGTATGGCCCCGACTTCCCTATTGATTGTTACAGTGATCTATTTGATTGATTTACCATTTAAAGTTTGTATTCTTTTAAGCAATAGCATATGCCTTAATAAAGAATGTCTTATCGCAATCTCAAGTTGAAATGATAAAATCTTTGTGAAAAAGATTGTTTTCTTAAAGAAGGTGACATGGATCCTAGTCATATGGTTTAGTGAGTAAATGGATTGTTATCTTGGTTAAATTAAGGTACAGGTACAACTTCTCCCTGCCTTGACGCTGCCCCGTTCTTGTGCTTGTGTAGCCAGACGGCGGAGACGTTAGTAAGGCCCGGAGTTGCCCCATGGTATCCCTCATACCATTGGGAGAATGAGGTTTGCCGATTGAGGCAAGTGATTGTGATGATGCTGCCTAGTTCTGAGGGCCCAGGCTAGTGCAGTGAATTAGCCCACCCTAGTGCGCAGACATCCCTCTGAGGGGCGGGAGGATCAAGCGATGGAGCCTGAGAGGGCGACAGGCCGGCTTGAGTCCTCGCCAGCGGCCGACGATGAGGTGTATGGTCCCGTAGGGTTTTGCCCAGCATGTGGAGGCTGGAAGGCCGAATTCTAGATCATCGGCGGTATAAAGGAAAAGAATAAGAGAGCCAGTTTGGCTTGTATGAAATTGATTCATGTTTAAACTTTGTTTTTATAAATCTTATCTTTGGCATTATTGTATTGTGGAAAAAGGCAAAGGCTGTTTTAATAAACCTTGTGAAAGGGCCTTAATTAAGGAACATGTTTGTTTATGTCAAACAGTGTGGTAGGATTAATTAGAAAATAAATTGACGCGTGAGTAGGGTGGAAAGTGGGAGGATGGAATGCCCTGACGGCACCATCCTACGGACGGGTGGACCCGATTAGTCGGGTAGCTTTCCAACATATTAAGTGAAAGCCCTACGTTAGATAAATAGGTTCTCGGGCAACTCTATTCTAGAAGACCAGCGGCTGTGCCTTGCATGGATGAGGAAAAAAGCGTTGCCTCTAGAAATCAAGTCTTGTAGTTGCCCAATTTATATGATCAATTACCCTATGGGTGATTTGATTTTTAGAAGACCACGCTCCCCCTGCAGGATAGAACTAGGTCTTACCTATGAATCGTATCCTTGAATCTCTGTATGGTCAAGGTGTCGATGAGTAGGAAATTTTCTCTAAGATAAGACTTAGCGGACTATCTTAAGCGTTTCCCCCATTTGTGGAAGGGGGGAACCTTACAAGTGGTATCAGAGCCGATCTTAGTTCCTAGGATTTGTTTTTCAAAGGTTAACTGTCAAGGGATTAAAACAAGTGATTGTTTATCATATGAGGACAAATCAATCATCTCTACTGGCCATAGAAGTGATTTGAATATCCTCACATGTTGAGACAATCATCTTATGAAATTGTGCTTGTATCTTGGGGGTGCACACGCAAGATATTTGTACAATAAATTTGAGAAATAAGATTGGGGAGAAAACCTTTTGTGAGGAAAAACATAGGGTGATCAAATTAAGAAACTAGTGACTGAATAGAAGGATAGACTAAAACTTTGTTTAGAGAAATTTTCAGGATATATCTCATTAGTTCGCATATTATAAATTATTAAGATTATAACTCCATTAAGGTTTGAATAGTTGATGTGCGAATCCCATCCATTGGATGCTTTACACTAGGACGATCATCCAAGATCTAGAACCCATCTGAGACAACATGAATCTCGGATGTGTAATTCCCAAAGGATCACGCTCTTAGATGTGTTAATTCCTAGATACTAGGTGTGTAATTTTCAGAAAACTAATCATCTCAGATATGTCAATCCTGATAATCTTTGGATGTGTCAATCCCAAGGCACCAGATGTGTAATTCTCAAGAAAATGAAGATCTCAGATGTATTAATCCTGACTGCCTTCAAATGTGGTGCTATGACAAGTATTTGATAGTTTTGAACTTTAAGTGGATACAATGAAAGAAGCAAGCTCACCTTTACTCGCGTCTAAAAATCGTAAGAAATGCCAAATTAGTTAGAAGCATTGTTGTCAATCTAACCATTGGAGCTAGAAAGTTAAAAGCATTGTTGTCAATCTAACCACTGGAGCTAGAATCGGTTATGAGATGCCATGAAAGTACACCTTCGTGAAAGGTTTTGTTCTCCAGGATTTTGAGAGGATAAAATGAATGAATTTTCTAAGCTAACCCAAGAAAGGAAGACCCTAAAAGAATACCACCAACTAAACTTCTTCGATTTGCTCCAGAGATGGATGAGGTAACTCTTCTCCATCAATTCATTTGGAAGCTTAATCTACCTTTGAATAACCTCATCAAGAATGTGAAACCATCCTCTATTTCAGAAGCCATAATTATAGCCAGAGACTGTGATAAAGTTTTTATATAGAAAGTGTCGAGAAGGACATGAGTCCTTCCATGTTAATCAAGAAGAGGTCCCCTAATTCAAGAGGAACGTCAAGTCCACTCTTGGCTACAAGGAATCATGAGCTAGAGCAAAAATTAGGTCAAGAAATAGGGATAGCAGGGTTAAAGATAACCGAATTCAACAAGTATTTCTATGAGTAAATAGAAGAGGATTGGTGCAAGATTTATGTGAAGTAATGTGCATGATGAATAGAGATATTCTACAAGACGATACTAAAGGTTATGAAATTGCTATCATAGGTTAGATTGCATAAAGGATTGATTCCCTTATGTTTCTCCATGATAATTTATTAAGTACCATACTACATGGGGGTATAGAATAAGGAATTCGAAGGTTCATATCATATGAGAGGTATATGGATACATGAAATTAGGATAATAAGGCCAATTAACTTTAGAATAATAAAGACCTTTTGGAGGCACAATAAAACGAGCCAAGCACATGAAATAAAAGACTCTTTAAAAACAATGTCTAGATAAAAGATGATTTTTACCTAGTGTGGGGACACCACTTTGAAAGAGACAAGAGGATTTACTTAGATACTACCCCAGCTCGCGAGATGAGGACATCTCGAATCTTTTAAGTGGGGGAGATTGTAACGTCCCTCCCAAGCCATGTATGTATGTGTCTCTTTTAATTTAGATTTCAATAAGAAAAGAGAGTGTAATTAGAAAGAGTGAGACAATAAGGCTAGAAACATTAGAAAAGTGTTAGAATAAAAATATTAGCTCCAAAAATCCCAAAAAAAAATAAGAACATAAGAATAGTTCCATTAAGAGATAAGTATTCCCAAAAATAGAATTTCGAGTTTAGGTGATAAGAGGTCATATTTAGAGTACTTTTACACATTTAGAGTCCATGCATACTGAAAATGTGAAAAAAACAACGCGTTTCTAAAGATGGTGCGTTTGCGGCTATATACAGACGTTTTTGCCTATTCTGCCCGCGTTGGCTTGTAGACCAGATACCTTCCCGTTCTTTTGACTGGTTACATGACCATATTCTGAGTTTTTATCAGAGAGTTATGGCCGAAACAGTTTGCTATTTCTGTCAGGGTCTTTACATAGAGAAAAGTGTGAGAAGACAGCAAGTAGCCTCAAGGTAATCCTAGAGTTTGAGATACATATATCTCTTCATTCTTATCTAATATCTCAGAAAAGAAGCTTAGATTGCTATAATCTTTCGAGGAAGAGACCAAAACTCCATAGCCTTTCTTTTAGAGAAAGAATAGTATGCCGTAGCCCTGTAGGAGAAGGCTATTTTGCCATAGATCTTAGAAAGAGAGAAGAATCACAGTATGAGTAAGAGGAGATAAAGCTTGGAGATTATTGGATGATTTCAATCAAAGGACAAGGTATTAGAAGACTCTATTCTCATATGTCAAGTTCTAAAGCTCTTGTTGACAAGCAAGGACAACGAGATAAACGACAAATTTCTATAAGGTATATACATATTTTGTTTTTTATTTACATATCATTCTTAGGGGTTGAGGTATGGCCCCGACTTCCCTATTGATTGTTACAGTGATCTATTTGATTGATTTACCATTTAAAGTTTGTATTCTTTTAAGCAATAGCATATGCCTTAATAAAGAATGTCTTATCGCAATCTCAAGTTGAAATGATAAAATCTTTGTGAAAAAGATTGTTTTCTTAAAGAAGGTGACATGGATCCTAGTCATATGGTTTAGTGAGTAAATGGATTGTTATCTTGGTTAAATTAAGGTACAGGTACAACTTCTCCCTGCCTTGACGCTGCCCCGTTCTTGTGCTTGTGTAGCCAGACGGCGGAGACGTTAGTAAGGCCCGGAGTTGCCCCATGGTATCCCTCATACCATTGGGAGAATGAGGTTTGCCGATTGAGGCAAGTGATTGTGATGATGCTGCCTAGTTCTGAGGGCCTAGGCTAGTGCAGTGAATTAGCCCACCCTAGTGCGCAGACATCCCTCTGAGGGGCGGGAGGATCAAGCGATGGAGCCTGAGAGGGCGACAGGCCGGCTTGAGTCCTCGCCAGCGGCCGACGATGAGGTGTATGGTCCCGTAGGGTTTTGCCCAGCATGTGGAGGCTGGAAGGCCGAATTCTAGATCATCGGCGGTATAAAGGAAAAGAATAAGAGAGCCAGTTTGGCTTGTATGAAATTGATTCATGTTTAAACTTTGTTTTTATAAATCTTATCTTTGGCATTATTGTATTGTGGAAAAAGGCAAAGGCTGTTTTAATAAACCTTGTGAAAGGGCCTTAATTAAGGAACATGTTTGTTTATGTCAAACAGTGTGGTAGGATTAATTAGAAAATAAATTGACGCGTGAGTAGGGTGGAAAGTGGGAGGATGGAATGCCCTGACGGCACCATCCTACGGACGGGTGGACCCGATTAGTCGGGTAGCTTTCCAACATATTAAGTGAAAGCCCTACGTTAGATAAATAGGTTCTCGGACAACTCTATTCTAGAAGACCAGCGGCTGTGCCTTGCATGGATGAGGAAAAAAGCGTTGCCTCTAGAAATCAAGTCTTGTAGTTGCCCAATTTATATGATCAATTACCCTATGGGTGATTTGATTTTTAGAAGACCACGCTCCCCCTGCGGGATAGAACTAGGTCTTACCTATGAATCGTATCCTTGAATCTCTGTATGGTCAAGGTGTCGATGAGTAGGAAATTTTCTCTAAGATAAGACTTAGCGGACTATCTTAAGCGTTTCCCCCATTTGTGGAAGGGGGGAACCTTGCAAGTGGTATCAGAGCCGATCTTAGTTCCTAGGATTTGTTTTTCAAAGGTTAACTGTCAAGGGATTAAAACAAGTGATTGTTTATCATATGAGGACAAATCAATCATCTCTACTGGCCATAGAAGTGATTTGAATATCCTCACATGTTGAGACAATCATCTTATGAAATTGTGCTTGTATCTTGGGGGTGCACACGCAAGATATTTGTACAATAAATTTGAGAAATAAGATTGGGGAGAAAACCTTTTGTGAGGAAAAACATAGGGTGATCAAATTAAGAAACTAGTGACTGAATAGAAGGATAGACTAAAACTTTGTTTAGAGAAATTTTCAGGATATATCTCATTAGTTCGCATATTATAAATTATTAAGATTATAACTCCATTAAGGTTTGAATAGTTGATGTGCGAATCCCATCCATTGGATGCTTTACACTAGGACGATCATCCAAGATCTAGAACCCATCTGAGACAACATGAATCTCGGATGTGTAATTCCCAAAGGATCACGCTCTTAGATGTGTTAATTCCTAGATACTAGGTGTGTAATTTTCAGAAAACTAATCATCTTAGATATGTCAATCCTGATAATCTTTGGATGTGTCAATCCCAAGGCACCAGATGTGTAATTCTCAAGAAAATGAAGATCTCAGATGTATTAATCCTGACTGCCTTCAAATGTGGTGCTATGACAAATATTTGATAGTTTTGAACTTTTAATGGATACAATGAAAGAAGCAAGCTCGCCTTTACTCGCGTCTAAAAATCGTAAGAAATGCCAAATTAGTTAGAAGCATTGTTGTCAATCTAACCATTGGAGCTAGAAAGTTAAAAGCATTGTTGTCAATCTAACCACTGGAGCTAGAATCGGTTATGAGATGCCATGAAAGTACACCTTCGTGAAAGGTTTTGTTCTCCAGGATTTTGAGAGGATAAAATGAATGAATTTTCTAAGCTAACCCAAGAAAGGAAGACCCTAAAAGAATACCACCAACTAAACTTCTTCGATTTGCTCCAGAGATGGATGAGGTAACTCTTCTCCATCAATTCATTTGGAAGCTTAATCTACCTTTGAATAACCTCATCAAGAATGTGAAACCATCCTCTATTTCAGAAGCCATAATTATAGCCAGAGACTGTGATAAAGTTTTTATATAGAAAGTGTCGAGAAGGACATGAGTCCTTCCATGTTAATCAAGAAGAGGTCCCCTAATTCAAGAGGAACGTCAAGTCCACTCTTGGCTACAAGGAATCATGAGCTAGAGCAAAAATTAGGTCAAGAAATAGGGATAGCACGGTTAAAGATAACCGAATTCAACAAGTATTTCTATGAGTAAATAGAAGAGGATTGGTGCAAGATTTATGTGAAGTAATGTGCATGATGAATAGAGATATTCTACAAGACGATACTAAAGGTTATGAAATTGCTATCATAGGTTAGATTGCATAAAGGATTGATTCCCTTATGTTTCTCCATGATAATTTATTAAGTACCATACTACATGGGGGTATAGAATAAGGAATTCGAAGGTTCATATCATATGAGAGGTATATGGATACATGAAATTAGGATAATAAGGCCAATTAACTTTAGAATAATAAAGACCTTTTGGAGGCACAATAAAACGAGCCAAGCACATGAAATAAAAGACTCTTTAAAAACAATGTCTAGATAAAAGATGATTTTTACCTAGTGTGGGGACACCACTTTGAAAGAGACAAGAGGATTTACTTAGATACTACCCCAGCTCGCGAGATGAGGACATCTCGAATCTTTTAAGTGGGGGAGATTGTAACGTCCCTCCCAAGCCATGTATGTATGTGTCTCTTTTAATTTAGATTTCAATAAGAAAAGAGAGTGTAATTAGAAAGAGTGAGACAATAAGGCTAGAAACATTAGAAAAGTGTTAGAATAAAAATATTAGCTCCAAAAATCCCAAAAAAAAATAAGAACATAAGAATAGTTCCATTAAGAGATAAGTATTCCCAAAAATAGAATTTCGAGTTTAGGTGATAAGAGGTCATATTTAGAGTACTTTTACACATTTAGAGTCCATGCATACTGAAAATGTGAAAAAAACAACGCGTTTCTAAAGATGGTGCGTTTGCGGCTATATACAGACGTTTTTGCCTATTCTGCCCGCGTTGGCTTGTAGACCAGATACCTTCCCGTTCTTTTGACTGGTTACATGACCATATTCTGAGTTTTTATCAGAGAGTTATGGCCGAAACAGTTTGCTATTTCTGTCAGGGTCTTTACATAGAGAAAAGTGTGAGAAGACAGCAAGTAGCCTCAAGGTAATCCTAGAGTTTGAGATACATATATCTCTTCATTCTTATCTAATATCTCAGAAAAGAAGCTTAGATTGCTATAATCTTTCGAGGAAGAGACCAAAACTCCATAGCCTTTCTTTTAGAGAAAGAATAGTATGCCGTAGCCCTGTAGGAGAAGGCTATTTTGCCATAGATCTTAGAAAGAGAGAAGAATCACAGTATGAGTAAGAGGAGATAAAGCTTGGAGATTATTGGATGATTTCAATCAAAGGACAAGGTATTAGAAGACTCTATTCTCATATGTCAAGTTCTAAAGCTCTTGTTGACAAGCAAGGACAACGAGATAAACGACAAATTTCTATAAGGTATATACATATTTTGTTTTTTATTTACATATCATTCTTAGGGGTTGAGGTATGGCCCCGACTTCCCTATTGATTGTTACAGTGATCTATTTGATTGATTTACCATTTAAAGTTTGTATTCTTTTAAGCAATAGCATATGCCTTAATAAAGAATGTCTTATCGCAATCTCAAGTTGAAATGATAAAATCTTTGTGAAAAAGATTGTTTTCTTAAAGAAGGTGACATGGATCCTAGTCATATGGTTTAGTGAGTAAATGGATTGTTATCTTGGTTAAATTAAGGTACAGGTACAACTTCTCCCTGCCTTGACGCTGCCCCGTTCTTGTGCTTGTGTAGCCAGACGGCGGAGACGTTAGTAAGGCCCGGAGTTGCCCCATGGTATCCCTCATACCATTGGGAGAATGAGGTTTGCCGATTGAGGCAAGTGATTGTGATGATGCTGCCTAGTTCTGAGGGCCCAGGCTAGTGCAGTGAATTAGCCCACCCTAGTGCGCAGACATCCCTCTGAGGGGCGGGAGGATCAAGCGATGGAGCCTGAGAGGGCGACAGGCCGGCTTGAGTCCTCGCCAGCGGCCGACGATGAGGTGTATGGTCCCGTAGGGTTTTGCCCAGCATGTGGAGGCTGGAAGGCCGAATTCTAGATCATCGGCGGTATAAAGGAAAAGAATAAGAGAGCCAGTTTGGCTTGTATGAAATTGATTCATGTTTAAACTTTGTTTTTATAAATCTTATCTTTGGCATTATTGTATTGTGGAAAAAGGCAAAGGCTGTTTTAATAAACCTTGTGAAAGGGCCTTAATTAAGGAACATGTTTGTTTATGTCAAACAGTGTGGTAGGATTAATTAGAAAATAAATTGACGCGTGAGTAGGGTGGAAAGTGGGAGGATGGAATGCCCTGACGGCACCATCCTACGGACGGGTGGACCCGATTAGTCGGGTAGCTTTCCAACATATTAAGTGAAAGCCCTACGTTAGATAAATAGGTTCTCGGGCAACTCTATTCTAGAAGACCAGCGGCTGTGCCTTGCATGGATGAGGAAAAAAGCGTTGCCTCTAGAAATCAAGTCTTGTAGTTGCCCAATTTATATGATCAATTACCCTATGGGTGATTTGATTTTTAGAAGACCACGCTCCCCCTGCGGGATAGAACTAGGTCTTACCTATGAATCGTATCCTTGAATCTCTGTATGGTCAAGGTGTCGATGAGTAGGAAATTTTCTCTAAGATAAGACTTAGCGGACTATCTTAAGCGTTTCCCCCATTTGTGGAAGGGGGGAACCTTGCAAGTGGTATCAGAGCCGATCTTAGTTCCTAGGATTTGTTTTTCAAAGGTTAACTGTCAAGGGATTAAAACAAGTGATTGTTTATCATATGAGGACAAATCAATCATCTCTACTGGCCATAGAAGTGATTTGAATATCCTCACATGTTGAGACAATCATCTTATGAAATTGTGCTTGTATCTTGGGGGTGCACACGCAAGATATTTGTACAATAAATTTGAGAAATAAGATTGGGGAGAAAACCTTTTGTGAGGAAAAACATAGGGTGATCAAATTAAGAAACTAGTGACTGAATAGAAGGATAGACTAAAACTTTGTTTAGAGAAATTTTCAGGATATATCTCATTAGTTCGCATATTATAAATTATTAAGATTATAACTCCATTAAGGTTTGAATAGTTGATGTGCGAATCCCATCCATTGGATGCTTTACACTAGGACGATCATCCAAGATCTAGAACCCATCTGAGACAACATGAATCTCGGATGTGTAATTCCCAAAGGATCACGCTCTTAGATGTGTTAATTCCTAGATACTAGGTGTGTAATTTTCAGAAAACTAATCATCTTAGATATGTCAATCCTGATAATCTTTGGATGTGTCAATCCCAAGGCACCAGATGTGTAATTCTCAAGAAAATGAAGATCTCAGATGTATTAATCCTGACTGCCTTCAAATGTGGTGCTATGACAAATATTTGATAGTTTTGAACTTTTAATGGATACAATGAAAGAAGCAAGCTCGCCTTTACTCGCGTCTAAAAATCGTAAGAAATGCCAAATTAGTTAGAAGCATTGTTGTCAATCTAACCATTGGAGCTAGAAAGTTAAAAGCATTGTTGTCAATCTAACCACTGGAGCTAGAATCGGTTATGAGATGCCATGAAAGTACACCTTCGTGAAAGGTTTTGTTCTCCAGGATTTTGAGAGGATAAAATGAATGAATTTTCTAAGCTAACCCAAGAAAGGAAGACCCTAAAAGAATACCACCAACTAAACTTCTTCGATTTGCTCCAGAGATGGATGAGGTAACTCTTCTCCATCAATTCATTTGGAAGCTTAATCTACCTTTGAATAACCTCATCAAGAATGTGAAACCATCCTCTATTTCAGAAGCCATAATTATAGCCAGAGACTGTGATAAAGTTTTTATATAGAAAGTGTCGAGAAGGACATGAGTCCTTCCATGTTAATCAAGAAGAGGTCCCCTAATTCAAGAGGAACGTCAAGTCCACTCTTGGCTACAAGGAATCATGAGCTAGAGCAAAAATTAGGTCAAGAAATAGGGATAGCACGGTTAAAGATAACCGAATTCAACAAGTATTTCTATGAGTAAATAGAAGAGGATTGGTGCAAGATTTATGTGAAGTAATGTGCATGATGAATAGAGATATTCTACAAGACGATACTAAAGGTTATGAAATTGCTATCATAGGTTAGATTGCATAAAGGATTGATTCCCTTATGTTTCTCCATGATAATTTATTAAGTACCATACTACATGGGGGTATAGAATAAGGAATTCGAAGGTTCATATCATATGAGAGGTATATGGATACATGAAATTAGGATAATAAGGCCAATTAACTTTAGAATAATAAAGACCTTTTGGAGGCACAATAAAACGAGCCAAGCACATGAAATAAAAGACTCTTTAAAAACAATGTCTAGATAAAAGATGATTTTTACCTAGTGTGGGGACACCACTTTGAAAGAGACAAGAGGATTTACTTAGATACTACCCCAGCTCGCGAGATGAGGACATCTCGAATCTTTTAAGTGGGGGAGATTGTAACGTCCCTCCCAAGCCATGTATGTATGTGTCTCTTTTAATTTAGATTTCAATAAGAAAAGAGAGTGTAATTAGAAAGAGTGAGACAATAAGGCTAGAAACATTAGAAAAGTGTTAGAATAAAAATATTAGCTCCAAAAATCCCAAAAAAAAATAAGAACATAAGAATAGTTCCATTAAGAGATAAGTATTCCCAAAAATAGAATTTCGAGTTTAGGTGATAAGAGGTCATATTTAGAGTACTTTTACACATTTAGAGTCCATGCATACTAAAAATGTGAAAAAACAACGCGTTTCTAAAGATGGTGCGTTTGCGGCTATATACAGACGTTTTTGCCTATTCTGCCCGCGTTGGCTTGTAGACCAGATACCTTCCCGTTCTTTTGACTGGTTACATGACCATATTCTGAGTTTTTATCAGAGAGTTATGGCCGAAACAGTTTGCTATTTCTGTCAGGGTCTTTACATAGAGAAAAGTGTGAGAAGACAGCAAGTAGCCTCAAGGTAATCCTAGAGTTTGAGATACATATATCTCTTCATTCTTATCTAATATCTCAGAAAAGAAGCTTAGATTGCTATAATCTTTCGAGGAAGAGACCAAAACTCCATAGCCTTTCTTTTAGAGAAAGAATAGTATGCCGTAGCCCTGTAGGAGAAGGCTATTTTGCCATAGATCTTAGAAAGAGAGAAGAATCACAGTATGAGTAAGAGGAGATAAATCTTGGAGATTATTGGATGATTTCAATCAAAGGACAAGGTATTAGAAGACTCTATTCTCATATGTCAAATTCTAAAGCTCTTGTTGACAAGCAAGGACAACGAGATAAACGACAAATTTCTATAAGGTATATACATATTTTGTTTTTTATTTACATATCATTCTTAGGGGTTGAGGTATGGCCCCGACTTCCCTATTGATTGTTACAATGATCTATTTGATTGATTTACCATTTAAAGTTTGTATTCTTTTAAGCAATAGCATATGCCTTAATAAAGAATGTCTTATCGCAATCTCAAGTTGAAATGATAAAATCTTTGTGAAAAAGATTGTTTTCTTAAAGAAGGTGACATGGATCCTAGTCATATGGTTTAGTGAGTAAATGGATTGTTATCTTGGTTAAATTAAGGTACAGGTACAACTTCTCCCTGCCTTGATGCTGCCCCGTTCTTGTGCTTGTGTAGCCAGACGGCGGAGACGTTAGTAAGGCCCGGAGTTGGCCCATGGTATCCCTCATACCATTGGGAGAATGAGGTTTGCCGATTGAGGCAAGTGATTGTGATGATGCTGCCTAGTTCTGAGAGCCCAGGCTAGTGCAGTGAATTAGCCCACCCTAGTGCGCAGACATCCCTCTGAGGGGCGGGAGGATCAAGCGATGGAGCCTGAGAGGGCGACAGGCCGGCTTGAGTCCTCGCCAGCGGCCGACGATGAGGTGTATGGTCCCGTAGGGTTTTGCCCAGCATGTGGAGGCTGGAAGGCCGAATTCTAGATCATCGGCGGTATAAAGGAAAAGAATAAGAGAGCCAGTTTGGCTTGTATGAAATTGATTCATGTTTAAACTTTGTTTTTATAAATCTTATCTTTGGCATTATTGTATTGTGGAAAAAGGCAAAGGCTGTTTTAATAAACCTTATGAAAGGGCCTTAATTAAGGAACATGTTTGTTTATGTCAAACAGTGTGGTAGGATTAATTAGAAAATAAATTGACGCGTGAGTAGGGTGGAAAGTGGGAGGATGGAATGCCCTGACGGCACCATCCTACGGACGGGTGGACCCGATTAGTCGGGTAGCTTTCCAACATATTAAGTGAAAGCCCTACGTTAGATAAATAGGTTCTCGGGCAACTCTATTCTAGAAGACCAGCGGCTGTGCCTTGCATGGATGAGGAAAAAAGCGTTGCCTCTAGAAATCAAGTCTTGTAGTTGCCCAATTTATATGATCAATTACCCTATGGGTGATTTGATTTTTAGAAGACCACGCTCCCCCTGCGGGATAGAACTAGGTCTTACCTATGAATCGTATCCTTGAATCTCTGTATGGTCAAGGTGTCGATGAGTAGGAAATTTTCTCTAAGATAAGACTTAGCGGACTATCTTAAGCATTTCCCCCATTTGTGGAAGGGGGGAACCTTACATCTCATGTGACAATGTGGGTGTAACACTAGTGCGCACGAATCTGTAAAGAGTCACAATGAGCCAAGAACTTCACAATGACTTCATAATGTCCGTAATTAAGTAGAGAGAGATCACTTACTCATTTTGGGATTGCAAAGCCAATAGCAATTCTCCTTCTTGCTTCTTGTCCACAACCAAAAATTGACATTTGACCTGGACATGGCGTGAGGGGCTATGAGACCAAGCTAGAGAAAACAAAATAAAGATATTACAATATATTACTTTTAATGTTGCATAAAATCACTCTATGGCATTCAAAAGAACATACCTTCGCGCACTTGAGACATCCATGCCTTCACATGATGATCTCCATCCCAAACAAGAAACTTCTTACCAGAGAGATCCTCCCACTCAGTTCCTCTGATTTCATCCTTAAATCTGTCATGTTGTACCACCCAGTATGGTCCCCATTCTTGCAAGTCTATTTGTGTGACCGCAAAATACATAGAGCTTCCGGGACGTGTAAGTGAAACTAAAAAAGGAGGAGATGCTTCGACATAGCCATGGCAATCAAAGGAATCACGAAACACCTCAAGTTGGCTAGAAACTGTACGGATGGCTTCATTTGGAATCAGCCTGCATAAAGGGACCAATGGGGTAGCGGAATTGCATTGCACAAAAAACTTAGTGAATACATCACCAAGCAATCCCAATTCAATAGATTTTCCACGAAGAAGCCTTCTATGGGTCTCCCCTTGACCAGTACTAGATTCACGCATCTCCGTGTGAGTCGAAGGAGGTGAGCTCATTGAGCCAATTTCGTTCTCCAACACAAGCACTTCTCCCTCATGAACAAGAGAATTATGTGCTTCTGTTTTCTCTCTAATAGGAGATACATGTGAGGACACAGGTGTCCGTGATGATTGAGCTTCCTCGCTACTAAGAGTCAAACAAACACGCCCAGATCTAAGTGAGTATCCCCTGTTGTCTATAAGACACACACACCAAGCCCAAGTAAGTATATCTAAAAACATAAAAACACAATCTCACTAAAATCTTGGCTATTCACATCATATACCTTTCTTAGTCTTTGCCTATTTTTTTCTTGCTTTTCTTGGAACCATCTCTCTCTCTTTTGCCTTGAATATGAGTAGCAAACACTTTGAGATAAATGACAGATAGGAGACGAAAGGTCAGTACATCTCTCTGTGGGGGTCCCTCAGGGGGATGGGGGGGATGGGAGGAGTCCCTCAAGGGGCTGAAAGGGGTCAGTACAGGCCTGGACCTGCTGGGGGGCTGGAGCAACGGCGGGGGGCAAGGGGGGGGATGTGCAAGATGTGAAAGCCCCCGGCAGAGCCGGGGGTCTAGACTGGCCGGAGCAACGCGGGGCAAGGGGGGATGTGCAGGATGTACAGGCCCCCTGAGGGACTCCTCCCAATCCCCTCAGAGGCCGGCCATGGTGGCTGGCTGTGGGGACCCCTCATGGGGATGGGAACCACACAGATGTCGTCTTCAAAAGCAGCTCAGAACAACAAGAGGAAATTTGGAGTGCTTACCTTCTTGGCCCAAGCTCAGAACTTGAGGAGAAGATCAAGATCTGCTGCCCCAAGCTTCGCAGAGGTGGTCTCTATAGCCAGAGAAGATGGAGAAAACAGAAACAAAAGCCTAAGAAAAAATAAGGAAAGAAGTGTTCCTTTCTAAGGAGATTGTATTAAAGTTTGCCACCTCCCTCCACATCCCTCCTTGTCAGCAAATCTCTCCACCTCTCTCTAGATTTCGTCTTCCTTTTCTCTCTCTGGTCTCGATGTCTCTCTCTTTTTCTCTCTTATTCAAACTCAATGAATAAATCGGGCCTATAGACAGTTACATATTATTTTCATTTTAAAGGTTACTTACATATAAAAAACTATTATAAAAAGATACATATAATACTTAGAACCAATAAATGTATAATTTAAAACATACATATGATAAATTAATATAAAAAGATACATATTTAACTTAGAATTTTTACATATATTTGTATATTTTTTATATAAAAAATTTGTCATGGCCATTCTCAATCGTGATTGCTCCACCTTGTTTTATCATTTCAGCCGCCTTACCTGACAATGATTGATTCGGCCTAGATACCTGATCTTCTATTTTTGTTTTATAAAGTCCACTTGTTCCTTCGTTTTTTTATTTTCATTTCACATTTTTGTATCTCCTGTCCTTTCTGCATCTTCGTATTGCCTTCCCTATGGAGCACACTATGACCTTTGATGAGTGGGAGCTTTGATGGTGGCTGCAACAAAAAATCTCAAACTTTAATACTTCTCCACCAGACCACGCTTGTCAGCCATGGATATCTACAAGGGTTTCTGCCTTCATCACACGCCCTTTCTGGAGTGAAAGCTACTAGGACCAATGGAAGCCTACAGGAAATCATCGCTCATTATGACATGGAGGGCAATAAAAACTACCTTGTAGATATTACTCGAAGTAAAACATATATGCTACAATGTAGTCCTCTCTATGCTGTTGATAGTCTTGATTCTAGTGCTAATGACATTGCCCAAGATGTCTGACATTTGGAGACCTCAGTGGAGAAATAATTAGGGACACAAAACACCCACCATGTTCATATCTCGAGCTCCTCCTCTGAGAGTGACTTGAATGGCTCAGCAACTATTTTGCAACCAGGTGAAGGCACAAGCAACCAGGTGAATGGCTCAGCAACTATTTTGCAACCAGGTGAAGGCACAAGCAATCCAAATAAGCACAATATCTCTGAAGATAAATGTATTTCTTTCAGAGAGTATACTTTTAGTTCTTTGTAAGAAGGAGCAACCTTCTCTTCTACGTTCATTGATGGAAAAAGTTACTCGAGTCATCCAAGTCCAGGAGGTGCCATGACATTATGATGGTGATTCCATCATCCTAGAGTTTCCACCAACATATGGAAAAATAGGAAATATGGATGGAATGGAGCAAAAATATGATGGTCACCTATCGACACGTCCAGTAACATCAAACATGTCTATAAGATGTACCGTGTATATTAGCTATTGTGTTGGTGCTTTGGAGTGCCATAGGCTTAGCTGTCCTTTTTTTTTACTTGAACAATAAAAGGTATAACAACACCTTCTTTCATGGATATCTAACAAAAAAGATTACAGTTGGACTTCTGATAGAGGATGAGAAAACTAAAATAGTTTGTCACTTTTGTCTCGCAAAACTGCACACTGTGTGTGCAAGTGTGTAGATGTGTTGTGTATTACGTAATGCCTCGTGACACAACTATTACAAGAATGATGCTCCACATTGGGCTGCATGAACATCCAGTTCACCCAGGAACTTCAAGGTCAATGTTGGAGCACGTGAAAATGTTTGTTTCTCAAGTGTTGAAAGCCTAGAGAAGTGCAGGTCCTCGAAAAATACAGATGGATATTGTGAAGGATATGTTGTTTTCCTCCATGATGAATCAAAATGATGAGCTACCTACAAGTATTGGGGATCATGAGCTCTGTAATTTTTTGGAGGAGTTGAGTCCTCTTGTGGGAAAACCAGAGGTGAGTATTCATTCTGTAACTTAATTATATTTGGATGTATTTTTCTACATTCGGTCCTCTCTTTATTGTGAAATTATGTTTTTTAGATTTAGACGCATTGTATCCCAAGAGAAAAGAAAATTGATGCCGAGAGGAGAGGGCTTTGATAGCATCCTTCTTATACAGAGAAGATCTCACTATTCATTTATACAAGGTAGCCGTTTCCTAGGACAAGGTGGCCCTGATGAAAAATGTTATGTCTTTAAGATGTCTTTGTGAGGACCAGCATCAGTGGACTTGGTGAATCGCATGCGGTGTGATAGTGGAGGTAACTTGGCAAAGTCTTGGGTTTTTTTTATCACACTCATCGAGTTTTTGGTTGGTCAACAATGGCTTGTCATGTTTACGACGACCTAAGGTGAGACTACGTGCTTCTATTTTTTCCTTTCTTTCATTTACCTTGAATGATTGCTGATTGAAAAAAATTCTCTCCAAAATCCTATAGTGTTTAAGAGCTGTTGACAATTGCCACACGTGAAATGAAGGAGGAGGATACAAAAAGCCAAGTACTATTTTGGAAAATGCTGTATACCACAATGGAGCAATGAAGTTATGCACCCGCACACTTCTATGGGTTTATGGTGTGGCTGATGAAGCAAGGTCAAATTGGTGTGCAATTAGGACCGTTTTCAATGGGAGTCCGCACAACATTATGGAGGACAGGGAGCAAATGTGCTTATTCCATTGGAAACAAAGTTTGCTGAAGCATGCTAAATAATGCGTGAAGGCAGAAAGTCGACAACACCATATTGACTTGTGTGAAGAATGGAGATTGGCAACCAATAAGGATTCAGCTTTCTTAAAAAGTAAAGAGATTCGTGAGTGGTGGAGAAATGGACATGTTCATGAGGGAAAACTATCAGTAATGGATACGTGGATGAGTTAGTGGGAAGTATGAATAGCACATTGGGGCAACCTCATGTCAAGGGTGAGAAATTTTATGAAGAAATGATATGTTGTATGGATGTATTTGCATTGGAGTCAATTTTGTGAATTCATGTATGAAACCTCTTGTGTGCAGGTGGTCTTAAGCTCGGTGGATTTAGCACAAACCCCTCGAACAAACTTATCTGAAAGTGTACATGGGAGTTGGCTTGCTGGTGAAGGATATAAGGAAAAGGTTAGCTTCTATGATGCATGCATTTCAGATATGGCACGCTTTACTACAAAGTGCAAAGCAATATGCATATCAGATGGGGAAGCACAAAGGTGAGGCACCAACAAGCTTGAGCAAGTTGCTGAATAGGGTGGTAGCAAGTTCAAGACCGCCTCCCCACTAGAGTTCTCTCCCCACTCCCCACTAGCTAAGAGGTACCACCTGGAGGACCACCCCAAGGGCAAAGAGCAGGTACCCCCACTGCCCAGTCTAGGTCCTACTTATGAGGAGCTGGCAGGCCGAGGAAGCATGAAGAAAGGCCGAGCTGGCAGGCCGAGGAAGCATGAAGAAAGGCTGAGGAGGAGGAGAAGCAAAAACACGCTTTCTTCTAGCAAAAACTTTGAAACACCACCCCTAGAGCAGTTTATAGATGTACCCTCTCCTTTCAGAGAGGCTGGACCCTCCTCCCTCAAAACATAGTGGAGACTCTCCATTGAGCACGGTTAGGCAATCATTTAGCACATGTCCAACAAAATAATAATAATCCAAATCACCTATCTTACAAACATAAACACATTAGTTGTTCTAATTAAATGTTATCTCCACAACAGTTAATCCCAATATGAAACGTTGATAGGCACAAACATAACATACACTCACAAAAACATGTACCACTCTATGACTTCTATATTTATATCTTTTCTATACTATCTATTAGGCACGAGGCACATGGTATAACAAGGAAAGAGGGAGCTGTGTGTAGTCATGTGTAAGCTAGGGAGTGAATGTCTTGTTTTTTATGCTACGACAACACGCGAGCGAGAGAGAGAGAGAGAGAGAGAGAGAGAGAGAGAGAGAGAGAGAGAGAGAGAGAGAGAGAGAGAGAGAGAGGTAGAAAGAGAGTTACAAAGAGAGCTAAAGATGTTGGAATTAGGGTTAGGGTTGCAACAATGCACACACACAAGATAGAGAAGATTGAGAGCACACAAACTCACTAGATTAGAATGAAAAAATGTGTGCCAAATACAAAAAATAAGTACACACCCAAAAATGAGTAGATAAGAGGGTGTACATATGCACGGGGGGAAAACCTCCTAGTGAGGAAAAAAGTGCCCTAGCAGTCCTAAGTGTGTTCACACACATCACTACCATATAATGCTACAAATCTCCCCTAGAGAGTGATGATGTGAACATGTACAGGGTATGGCCAATCAATCTTGAAAAGGCAATAAGCCCAAAGCTTTACAAAAAGCTTCAAAATTTTCACGAGGAAGAACCTTGCTGAATAAATCTGCCATGTTGTCATGTGTAGGCACATAGACCAAGCTAATGAGTCTCTCTACATAGTGGTAATACACCTCAATGTGCTTCGTAGTACGAGCATGAAACACTCGGTTCCTCGCAACAACTGCTAATGCGCTTTGGTTGTCAGTGAAAATCGTAGTGCTAGATTGTCCCAACACCCAAATCAGCCATAAGACGTCTGAGCCACACGCAATCAACTATAGCTGTAAAAGCTACCATGTACTCAGCTTCAGTTGGAAGTAGCCACTGTAGGCTACTTCTTAATGAGCCATGATATACATGAATCACCAAGGTCAAAGTAAGACCCACTATAGTGGACACTCGTGTGTCATGACATCCAGCCCAATCTGAATCACTAAAAGCATGTAGCTGTGACTCCCCCCCTTTGGATAAAATAATTCAAAATACTGAGTGTCTCGTAAATAGCAAAAAACCCCTCCAATGCTTTGTACCTAGGCTATGCATAAATCTGCTCCACTGTAAGATTGCATACTATATATTTGGCCTCGTGTTACACACATGAAGAAGGGATCCAGCAACCTGCTGATACAAATTAGCATCAAAAGAGTCTCCTGTATCTTGAAGACTAAGTCAAGTACCTATCTCCATAGGTGTAGCCACAGGTTTACAGCCTTTAAGATTAAACTTCTTCAATAGCTTATGTATATATTTAGACTGCAACATAACAATGCCATTATTACGATGCATAAAGTGAATCCCTAAATAGTAATGCAAGGGCCCCAAATCTGACATCTCAACCTTAAAGGCTAAAATCTTATCTATATTAGATCTTGTGAGCAACGACGTATAGAACGATGACCAAAAATGTGTCCTTACTCCTCTTCACATAGAGGGTACTCTCTATTAGACTATTGCAAAAATCATTTGCAACCAAGTATGCATGAATCTTCTCATACCATGCTCTAGGAGCCTGCCTAAGGCCATAAAGAGGCTTTTTCAACCTGCATACTGTAGACTCGTCTCCTTTCACAGCAAAACAAGGAGGCTGTGATACATACACCTCTTCATGTGAATCACCATTCAAGAATACAGTCTTAATGTCCAATTGATGTACATTCCACCCATGATGTGCTGCCAAAGCAATGAGACACCTAATGGTAGTCATACGAGATGTGGGTGCAAAGGTCTCATCATAATCAATGCCCTTTTGCTAGTAGGCATACCACTTTGCAACAAGTCTAGCCTTGTAGCAATCAATGCTACCATCTGCTTTGCGTTTTAACTTGTAAACCCACTTAGTACCAATGGCCTTCTTGCCATGAGGTAGATCTATCAAATACCAGGTGTGTGTCATTCTTGAGTATAGACTTATACTCATCCTGCATAGCATGCATCTAATGATCAGTTAATTTTTGCAACAATGGGATGAACTATGGTGGATCAAATGCAAGGATCAACATGATTAACAAGTAATTAGAAGGTGATTAAGGTGAGATTAATACATAATTATTCTAATAGCCTAATGTAGGCATGGATACTCAAAAACCATCATTAGGCCAATGCCTCAATTTATAGATTTTACATCCACAATGGTAAGTTTGAACCATCAATTATCCCAAAATATAGTGATTAGTGTTAATAAATCACTAATTAGTGAGATTAATTCCAAGTTTTGTGTGCAAAAAATGGAGTGTTAATTAATCACTAATTGATTAATCCCATGTTTTGGGTGCAAAAAATAGAGTGTAGAAGGAGGCTAGATATGGTGCCTTAGAGTCCAAGTCAGCTCAAATCCTTTCAAAGGCATCAATAGCAGTTACTCTAGTAGAGGATCAAGCCCAAAAACAAAAGATTTGACCAAACATTGAATGCTTAATCTCTGTTTTACCAACGTCACCTTGCAGATTTGATGCAGAGCTTAATGCCACTTCTCCTTCATGAATTTCTGAAATCTAAGATCATAGACTTGTAGAGCACCCTTGAAAACACTTGGGGCTGAGAGGAATTAGACTAATTCCACTTGTGGGAGTGTAGATCTAGGACTTGCTTCACAAAAAAGGTGCTTGCAGATTCATGAATTTCGGCTGCATCCCCAGCGGGGTGATTTGACATGCTGAAGTGCCATTCCTAAGCATTAGAGTGTTGGCAAGAAGATGTGTGGGTTTGGATCTATATGGAGAGAGAGAGAGAGATCTAAGCTCCAATGAGAGTGGGTACTACAAAAAATTGAAAAAAAAAGGCTTATAAAGTTATTATCTCCTAGGTTAGTAATTAAGAGAGTGATTAAGCTTAAAAATAGTAGCTAAATGCTAAGCTGGCTCTGATACCAAGTTAAATTTACAGCAATGTGATGAGCTATGGTGAATCAAATGCAAGGATCAACATGATTAGTAAAAGGTGATTAAGATGAGATTAGTGCACAATTAATCTAATAGCTTAATGTAGGCATGGATACTTAAAAACCAACAAGTTCTCATTAGGCCAATGCCTCAATTTATAGATTTTACATCCACAAGATACCAAGAATCTAATCCCACTGATTTCTCCTTGATTTGTGCCACCTCCCCTACTGGGGACACCTTTTCCTAGAATCTTTCCACACCCCTATATTCACTCATGCTACCCTTGATTCTCTCATTCAATAGATTCTTTCTTTTCACTGCTACCCACTCAATTACATACTCCCTTTTATAGTCTCTAGCTAAGGGCTTGTTTCTGCACACACGCATTTGCATATTTCAACATGATCATCATCCTATGATTCCTCAATGAAAACACCTTCCTCCTCATTACATAAAGTAGATATGAGAGCATGATCCACATGAGAATAGTCTGCATGATGAGAACCTGCATGAGTTCTGCTAGGTAAAGGAGCTACTAACTTGCTATCCCTCAATGTCTACACAAGCCATTTTGACATATGCCTAAACTCTTCTATGGTTGCTCTCTCCTCATCCACTACATCCTAGATCATTGCCTCATCAAAAGGCTGATATGCAGGCTAATTTTGCACCTACAAAGGCTAAATTTCAATACTTGGTTGAGCATTCAATTGCTCTACATATGGTTTCCCTCCATTAAGCAAAGGTAGGAGCGAATCAAACATGTCCTGTGAGCACACATTCTCTTGTTTTTTGCATGAAAGCATGGGCTAAACGAGTTTTTGACAAAAACAACATCTCTACTACCAAAATTTGCTTTTTAAGGCCAGGTGTGGTAGAGTCTATATCCCTTGCTTTTTGAACTATATCCCACAAATATGCATTTAATTGCCTTATCATCAAGCTTACTGCGTTGTTTCTCAAGCACAATATCATAAGCAAGACAAGCAAAAACATGCAAATAAGCCACAGAAGGCTTCCTGCCATGCCAATCTTCATAAGGAGTTTTAGACTGCAAGGCCTTGTTGTTCAACACATAGTTTGCGCACATAGTTGCCTCTCTGACCAAAAACCATGAGGTAAGTCGGGCTTTCACCATACATCATACCATCTTCATCAGAGACATGTTCTTTCTCTTAGCCACACCATTTTGTTGAGGTGTGCATGG
Source organism: Cibotium barometz (assembly GCF_041138505.1). Lineage (NCBI taxonomy): Eukaryota > Viridiplantae > Streptophyta > Polypodiopsida > Cyatheales > Cibotiaceae > Cibotium > Cibotium barometz. Next base: position 30,868,477 of record NC_141086.1, read on the forward strand.
CACTGTACATTGATGCCTTATGCATTTTTCAGCCATATATGCATGAAATTCTTTGGACATATACTCCCCCCCTCAATCTAAACGAAGGGTGCCAACTTTACATTCACACATGAATTTTCAGCCATGGATACAAAGTGCCTAAAGCACATAAAAACCTCTGATTTTTACTTTAATGGACACACGGAGCTATATCTAGAGTAATCATCAATAAAAGTGACGAAGTAGAGATATCCCCCAATAGATGGTGTCCTCATAGGACCACATACATCACTATGTATAAGCTGTAATTTCTTGACAGCTCTCATAGATCCATTCTTTGGAAATGACACCCGCCGATGCATTTTACCAAGAATACACCCCTCACATACATGTCTAGCAAGGGTCTCAAGAGTTGGCAACTCAAACACCATATCATGCCTTTGAAGGTGTAACAAGCTGCCATAATTCAGATGGCCAAATCATGGATGCCATAATTTTGCATCACTCATAGCATGAGTCATAGAGACTGAGCAAGCATCATGCTGCAACTTCTCAAATACATCCATCTTGTATATAGGCCATGAAACAAGGTACCTGAGATAATGATAGATTAACCACCATCCACAAATTTCACCCCATCAAGCTTGACAAGGCTAAGGCTAAAACTAATAGTAGCAAGTTCTTCTTAATGCTTGGCACATATAAAATTTAGAAAGAGTAAATGGGCCCCCATTTGCAGCAGCACAACTCTACCAACTCCTTTGAAAAGATATGAGGAACCATTTTCACATGTGACGGTTCCTACACTTGGGAGACTCATTCCAAAGATGAGAACAAATTTTTTTGTGAAGTAATGTGCTTACTAGAACTGGTGTCAAAGTACCAAGCATCTCATTCTGCCAACTGACATACATACATCATGAATAGAAGGGTCATAACTATAATGTATAGTCCGTGCCTAATCATCTTGAGAAAAACTTACAGATTCCTTCTTCTCTGCACTTGATGCAGATGCATTAGCCACAACCATGCCTGATTCTTTCTTTTTCTCCTTATCTAGCCTTTTCGTGCACTCATTTATGTAGAGCCCTAGTTTCCTGCAATAGTGACAAATACCCTTATTTTTAGGCTTATCACCTTCTTTCTCTACATCCTTACCTAAGGATTCTGATTTTGTCTTATAGCCACCGTGCAAAGAAGCTTTACCTTTTCCTTTCTGACTGGCAACAACAAAAGCTTGGTCACCAACTCGCATAACAGATCTGTTTTACCTAGACTACTCTTCTTGCAAGAGTACTGAAACCAGCTCATCAAATGTAAGGCTGTTTGGATTTCCCTTCATCATCATGAGTCTAAGGGTAGAGGCAAAACTTTGATAAGAATCCGACAATGCATTGAGAACTATGGGCACCAATGTACTATCATGATATGTCTCATCCACACTAGCGAGCTACTCCTTAAAATCTTTGATCTTGGTCAAGAAGTTGTCCATTGAGTCTCCCTTATTCATGTGCTCACACTCCAACTGTTTGCACAGATATGCAACACGTGCTTCGTTGCGCATCTGGTATAATGTAGCAAGTACATCCCATGCCTATTTTGAAGTTTTACATGACCAAATATGAAGAATAATGCTTCGCTTCACAGAAAGTGCAAGCAATGTATGTGCATGTGTATCTCTTCCATCCCATCTTGTTTGAGCAGCAATGGGAGGTACTAGTGGTACATGTGGACGAGCCACATATGTATGATACTTTAGATGTACCTGTAGCATCTGGTTGCACTGGTAGTTGTGAAACTAGACGAGTTTCACTACCAATGACCACATTTCAAAGGCCTTTAGCAACCAGTACATGCCTCATCATATAGGACCATAATGAGGAGTTAGTCTCATCAAGTTTATCCTCAGCAAACAACATGTTGAATACATCACTTTTGCCACCTACCATGATTGTCTCTACCAAATGCAAAATATTTCAACACACTACAAGTAACTGCAAGTACTCAGTATTCAACACACTGTAAGTACTCAGTATTCACTGAATTTAGCCCCCTCGAATGGCTACCAACTAAATGAATCACCTGCAAAGTATATCAAATAGATTGTTGCTGGGTGAAGGTATCATGGTTGATATTGTTGATAACACTAGATGTTGCTACACACCAAATATTTGCTGTTGCACAGCCCAAACACCCAAAACCAATCCAAAACAATGCCTCTTTAGAATGTCCGCCGAAACCTTGTGGGACCCAAAATGCACCCACCAAATTGCACCGTGGACCCTGAAAACTAGGTATACTTCATATACAAAACACTACAGTATATACCTTCTTCTTCTAAGAGGGTATCTCAATCGGAGACAGAAAAATAGGGTCATGAGGTGGGAGAGGCAGACTACCAAATCACGTGTCAAGGAAGCTAGCTCTAATACCAATTGTTGGAATTAGGGTTAGGGTTGCAACAATACACACACACAAGATAGAGACGCATGAGAGCACATAAACTCACTAGATTAGAATGAACAAATGTGTGCCAGATACAAAAAATAAGTACACACCCCAAAATGAGTAGATAAGAGGGTGTACATATGCACGGGGGAAAAAACCTCCTAGTGAGGGAAAAAGTTCCCTCGTGGTCCTAAGTGTGTTCACACTCATCACTACCATATAATGCTACAAAAGAGAGAGAGAGAGAGAGAGAGAGAGAGAGAGAGAGAGAGAGAGAGAGTTAGTTAGAGAGAGAGAGAGAGAGAGAGAGAGAGAGAGTTTGAGACATGGAAAGAGTTAGAGAAGGTGTGAGAATGAGGTAGAGAGAGTGCGAGAATGAGATAGAGAGAGAGTTACATAGAGTTAGCAAGAAGGGAGAGAGTGGAATTAGTTTCGATTTTGTTCTTTGGTTTTGTTTTTAAGGGGAAAATAAAAAAGAGCCAAAGAGAAAGAGAGATAAGACCAAAGCAAGAAGGGAGAAGAGAGAGAGGAGAGGACAGGAGAGAGAAATGTGTGTGTATAGATACATTTGTGTGTGTGTGTGTGTGTGTGTGTGTGTGTAGACACACACACACACACACACACACACATATATATATATATATATGGGTGTGTGTGTGTGTGTGTGTGTATCTCTCTCTCTATAATATAATATATGTGTGTGTGTGTGTGTGTGTGTGTGTGTGTGTCAAGTTTGATTATCATGAGTATGCACACATACTTAATAAGCAAGATATTATTCTTGTATTTTGTGAGTCTCTCCTCTCCACACACTTGATCTAGCATGAGCACCACGTTTTCTCAACACAATTTGCCTCAAATTTGTTAGTAGGAGCTACACTCAGAAAGGGATTTAGTAATTTACTTGGCGATTAAAGAGAACACGAGATAAGTAGCTGAAATAGAGGAGCCTTGTGTCTCTTCTTGACTCTCTCTTGAACTTGGGGGTGGGTGGATGGGCTTGTTAGTTTTCATAAATTCTTGGAGTTCAGTTATATCTTATGTGCTTATATTAAGATATTCAATATGTTGTTTATCACAATTATAAACCATAGTAGTGAGAATAGACTCTAAATTCTTATGGATATTTTGATAACATTTTATAATACCAAAAGAATGATATAAGGTGGATTCTTAAAGATTTAGATGTTGATGGGTATTATAAACCTCTATCCCCAACCATGGATAATGACCCATTGATACCTTCTTGTAATAACCTTGTAGTTAGCCGCCCGGTGTTATTGGGACATCATCTTGCATAAATAGGTCGAATTTATTGACACTATCATCCAAGATGTCTAATTATTGTAGCACATGTTATGGCTCACCCTAACCCCCCTTGAAACACATCCAACAAGTGATTACTTGGTGAACCACGGCTGTCGAGGATCTTTCCAATGGCCGAGCTCGTAACCCTTGAGGTCTCCAAGCTCTATAGCTCCTTGAGAAGCAATTCCACCATGCCTCCTGCGAGCATTGTCACACTGTCGCGTTGCACTACAGACACTCGTCCCTCCTCTCACCTCACTTCACTCACACACACACACACACACTAGCATGCATTAGGGAGAGAGATTAGTAAGAGGATTAGCAAGAGCAAAACTCAATTGCACAATGGGAGAGTATATTGTATTATGAGAGATATTCACTTATATATATGGCCATAATTGTTCACACTCACTTAAACTGTGGGTAACCGACCATGCACTTTAGGCTCATAAGAGGCCAAATGCTAGTATAATGACTACTCTCATAATATATCCATGAAGTACATCACTTAGGACTTCCTCCTAACTTTCTACCACACGCTCTTGAAGGCGAGAATCACCATACACACCATTACGAGCGCCCGTCCAAGTTATAGCTTTGGATACCATTGCTTCATATCTTGAATGTATGATCCTTTCGTGTATCTACCTTGACTCCTTGATGTAAGATAATGGTGGTAGATCTTGTTAACCCTAGGAATGGGTTAACATCCCACCCTCTCTAATGGTGATCGCATCCTCGTGATCGCGTTGAAGACCGTTATGTGAGGAGAATAGATAAGCTTTGTCGATGGCTTTGATGTTGATTGATTTGTCCCTCCGAAAGGAATAAGAAAAGCTAGTTAGTGAATGAAAAGGTTAGTGATTTATTGGGAATTCCTAACAGGATGGGTGGTTTTTTTTTTAACGAATGATTGCATTTTTTATTTGTGTGAGCATGTTTATTTATTTATTTTTTTGCTCACTTATAAGCAAGGTTACATGTGATTTATGTTAATGGGGATACTAAGAGATGTTAATAATGGAAGAGAAGAGAAGGAAGGATCTGGAGGAATGTAGACATATTCATCAGAATGAGATGGTGATTCTCGATTCCTCATTTGATTCATTGAAGCGACGTTCATCATTTAAAGAAATTCACCTTCGATGATGTCCCTTTGTGTGGCAGGATTCTTGTCAAATGTTGTTGAGTAGGACCTATTCCTGCATGCTTCTTCCCATGTGCTTTTTATGTTTTTATGTATAATTAAGTGCTCTTATGAAGCAGATAGACATGAAGTACAAGAATTAAGTCAAATAGACTCTTATTGAATTGCTATATGTTGAAGTAGCCACTTGTTAGCAAGGTTGAAATAACTACGTTGACTTGCAAGGCTAATATAGATATCTTCACTAAGGATTGAAGATCATTGATTCGTAAAGATGGTAGTATCATTTGCAAAGGTTTGTAATTTGAAAGAAAATTCCAGGTGATAAGTTGTACCATTGACCTGGCTTTCACCCACCATGGCCCCCCCATCCAGAGATATACTTGGAAGTTGTCAATGGTGAGGCTTTGGTGCAAATATTATCCAGTGCATGAGTATGGATATGTACTCATGGAGCTGCTACATTAATTTAGCCAAAAGAATAGTAAGCTATAAGCTTAACAATTATATAATGGCAATTGAAGATCGTTTGGGAAAGTGTTAATGTGTGAGATGGCTTGATCCGTGATATGGCTTAAATCATGAAAGCGCAGGTTCTTAAGCCGTGAGACTGTTAATTCGTGAGAGGGGTTAACCCGTGACAATCTTAACTTGTGAAAGTGCAGGGTCTTAAGTTTGTGAGACTCTTAACCCGTGAGAAACTTGAACTCATGAGATTGCAGGTTTTTTGGCCGCCATGAAGGGTTATTCTGTGAAATGGCCTAAACCCGAAAGAAGGTAATCCCATGAAATAGTTTAAAGCCGTGAAAGGTAATCCCGTGAAACAGTTTAAACCAGTGGAAGGTAATCCCATGAAATGGTGTCTCCGCCCATGAAAGTGCAGATTTTTAGGCCGTGAAGGGTTATTCTATGAAATGGTAATCCCATGAAATGGTGTCTCCGCCCATGAAAGTGCAGATTTTTAGGCCGTGAAGGGTTATTCTATGAAATGGTGTCTCCGTGAAAGTGTAGGTCTTTAGGCCATGAAGAGTTATTCCGTGAAATGGCCTAAACCCATGAAAGTGCAGGTTTTGACTCCGTGAAGTTACAGGTTTTGACCCCGTGAGATTACAAGGTTTGACCCCATGAGATTGTAGGGTTTAACCCCATTGGTTTTTGATTTGAAATGATTCTATGGGTCATCTAGGGCATGACGTGCGAGCAACAGGTTCTTGTGCACTTATGCTTCACATCCAGAAGGGTGACAAGAGCATTGTTACTTTGTTTTTTATGTGCTCATAAGTCTCCGTTTTGCAAACATGGGTATTGATTCTTGATTTTGTTGCTCAAATGTTGTCGAGGCGATAGGTAAGACTACTAGTTGGTAACCATTTGAACACACAAGCTCTTACATAGGTATGCTGAATGCACGAGAGTGGTTGAGTGACTAGCTTGGTGTTGCTTGGGTCTCCATTCTTATCGAACTTTAGGTGAAGCTGTTGGGATTGAAGTTAGTTGGTAAGGTTTTCTTCACGTTGTTTGATTTTGGCACAACCATATGATGGGATTACCATCATAGTATCCTTGTTGTTGAAGCACATGCATAGGCACCCATCTTTGATGAACATTATAAATTGGTGGCTATTGCATTTGGTGCTGAGGTTTCCTTCTATGTGCAAGCTTAGGGGGCTTTGTGAAGCGCTTGGGAATCCAACCTTTCGTATTATCTTGGTATTGCGCTTGTTCTTGAAGTAATATTTTTAGTACCCACACTTGTTGACTTGGTGGAGTTCTTTAAGGAACTCGCATAGGCTTTTGTGGACGGGGTTGTGGAGTACTTTTCTTTTTCCTTGGCCTCTAAGTGATGCATTGAGGAAGAGGCATTGACTATCGAGGTACCCAAATTTGATTGGCACCTTTGTCTAGTAGCCTTGAGCAACAAGTAGTTGCTTCTCCACCCACATTTTGATACCATTAAGATACCTTGATTTATGTTGTCTTCGTGAATTTTTCTTTTTAGTGGAAGTGGAAGTTTTTGGGACCTCCTTGGTGCTAAGGCTACAGGATTGAGCCTCATGGGCAGTGTTAACGATGATGAGACTAGAGTCTCTTGTGGAGTGGCTATTGATGATGAGGCTTTCGAGCATGCAGTTTTCTCTTTTGGTGAGGTTTGTCGATGAAGAGGCATAGGCTCCAAGGATTTTCCTTTGAATTTCTTGTTAGAGATAGATGGTTGCGTGGGGATCACTCAACAATGGCTGTTGATTATGAGGTTTTGGCATTGAACTTCATTGGTGAGGATGGGGTTTAAGGAGTAGATGCTTTATCAGAGTCGATCGTTGACGTAGATGGTAGGTCATTGTGTAGAGGGGCTTCTGTGGAAGAGGCTTGTAACCTTTTGCGTTTAACATCATAGAAATCCATTAAAGTTGGATCCTCTTCCTTGCAGTATGGTATTGTCAACTTTTTGTTATTGTTGACCATCATGAGATGACTCTATCGCTAGCAAAGCACAGTGGTGCTTTGGGCAGCAATAGTCCATTTATCATTGACCATCATGAGATGACTCTATCGCTAGTAGCAAAGCACAGTGGTGCTTGGGCAGCAATAGTCCATTTATGCCCCAAGATCAAATCTGCTTCCAACACATACTCAACCACAAAAAACTTGCAAAGTAAGGGGGTTAGTTTCAATATACATTGTATTTTCAAAGAACCCCAAACATGGCATGTTCAAGTTTTGTGTAAAGGGAATTCTTTCAGGATGAGCTGTGACTGTTATGGTTGACCTAACAAATCCCATAACTTGAGGGTCATGAGGTCGTGTTCTCGTGTTGGATAAAGTTGTGTTTGTGCTGTGGTTATTTTATTGGAAAGTTTCAATCCAACCAGAATCCTAGGGATCTTTTCAGTAAGATATGCTAGAAGTTCTAGCTCCTCCAAGGTCTCTTTCTCTCGTAATAATAGCAATTGTACAATGCCTGCTACTCTCTGCAGGAGTGTTCAAGGTGACTGTTTGCATGGATTCATCTATTGAATACAACGAGTCACTTATTCAAGTTCCACCAATGATACTGTGACGTGAAAAATTGATATCTTTCATTTTCAATTTTGTGCATATTTTGATGGTTTCTCAATGGTAATAAGGTGGAAGCTTGTCCAAGAAGATTGCGGCGCCCACAATGGAATAACGGCGTGGTGATGCGGCAGCTTGGCGACTACCTTGATAACAACATTCTATCTTCAAATATAATGGTTTTACTTGATTTTAGGGTGCACACATTGTAAATGCCACAAGTATGCTTGATAAATACTTTGGTATGGTAGATAGGCTAGTGATGTGGAAAATAAAAGTGGGCCTTCATGCTCACATGGATTTTTATTGTATTATTAATATGGTATTCACCATAAGGCTACAAGTTGGGGAGTGTGGAAGACATGTGGAGGAGTGTGTGTAGGTGCATAATTGGAAAAGATTCTTCTAGAATGCCTACATGAAAGAGGAGAATTTCGCCATGTGTAAGTGGGATCTCCACCTACATGCCACTTAGACCTGGCTATTATCTCATCACACTCTCAAAGTCAAAAAGTCTTCAATTTAATAATCAATAGAAGACTTAGCCTAAGAGGACAATTGATGGTAACATCTACCCTTATGTCACTGAAGGGTTGAAGATTTTTATGTTGTAATTTGTAACAATGGAAGAGAGGGTGATTCTCCACCTATAAAAGGAGCCCTCCTCTCCCTTTCAAATCAAGGAATGAGCCTCCTCAATTGAGCATTTTGTCTCATTGTCATTCTCTTATCTTTCAAACCCCTATTCAAACACTCTCTTTACATGTGAATGTCTCATTTAGCATTAGCTCCTCATGCTTAACCCAATTTTGGACCTCTTTGATGATTCATGATAAGTGGGATAAGGAGTTATTATCTTGGCAGGCCTGTGACTTCTCAAGGTAGCCCTTGCCTTATTGCCGCCCTCCTTTGGAGGTACCAATGGTTTTAGCGATAATGAGCATGTGGAAAGACTTTAGGGACCATAGGTAAATCTTTATGATTGTCCGCTGAGCAATGTTAACCCTTACCCTCTAGCTTGAATCATGAAGGAGATGAAAGACAAGAGGCTATGTGAAAATTGAGGTTTCATGCAAAGAGAGAGAAGTGCAGTTTTTGTAGTCCAATACCCAAATTTCAACCGGTAATTACTCATCACTCGGGTGTTGGTTTCTTAAATTGATCATATGGCTAGGAAGCTCTTTCTATGCTCTTTCCACTCATGTAACTGATTTCTTAATCCCTTACTTCATTGATGATCAGAATTTCTCCCAAAGTTGCTAATTTTTAGGCGAATTTTGGCAGTTTTATAGTCTTGTAGTAAAATGCTCATAACTTTTCGCTCAGTTATCCGTTTTTGAAAGTTTTTATATGGACGTGAAGCTCTCTTCAAGCTCTACGCACCTATATAATCCTTTTTTGTACAGCTTATATGGATTTAAAACTGCAATTCTTTGTGTATCTCTATTTTTATAGAATTTTGGCAGTTTTATAGTCTTGCAGTAAAATGCTCATAACTTTTCGCTCGGTTGTCCGTTTTTGAAAGTTTTTATATGGACGCGAAGCTCTCTTCAAGCTCTACGCATGTATATAATCCTTTTTTGCACAGCCTATATGGATTTAAAACTATAACTCTCTGTGTGTCTCTGTTTTTATAGACTTTTGGCCATTATTTCTTCTTAATCATGATTAATTTCTCCTAATCTCTTATCAAAAGGCAAACCCCATGTGTCTTATCCTCTTATAAGTGATTGCTGTATTTATTTTCTTTAATATGTTCCATCTAAATCACCCAATTCGAACGGATGAACCTTACCAATATTCCCCGTATGTTTTCGTTCACATAATCCTGAGTCGGAAGATTTTTTTCCAATAAAAAATCGCCCTCTTGTTTGGAGCTGCAAGACTGGCAGAAATTCTTACTTCTCTGGAGCCTTTCATATTTCCTTCCATGAATTATGATCTCACCTTTGTTGATGTGTATATCTTTATCTTAACCTAGGGAGAGAAAGGGAGGTGAGGAGGCTGTGAGCTTTCATTCAAATGTGTTTTTGATTCTAAGAAGTGACCGAAGTCCAAACCCCAACTTCGTATCACATCTACGAAGTTGGGGTTTGGACTTCGGTCACTTCTTAGAATCAAAAACACATTTGAATGAAACCTCACAGCCTCCTCACCTCCCTTTCTCTCCCTAGATTAAGATAAAGATATATACATCAAAGGTGAGATCATAATTCATGGAAGGAAAGATGAAAGGCTCTGAAGAAGTAAGAATTTCTGCCAGTCTTGCAGCTCCAAACAAGAGGGCGATTCTTTGTTGGAAGAAAATCTTCCGACTCAGGATTATGTGAACGGAAACATACGGGGAATATTGGTAAAGTTCATCCGTTCGAATTGGGCGATTTGGATGGAACATATTAAAGAAAATAAATATAGCAATCACTTATAAGAGGATAAGACACATGGGGTTTGCCTTTTGATAAGAGATTAGGAGAAATTAATCATAATTAAGAAGAAATAATGGTCAAAAGTCTATAAAAATAGAGAACACAGAGAGTTACAGTTTTAAATCCATATAGGCTGTGCAAAAAATGATTATATAGGTGCGTAGAGCTTGAAGAGAGCTTTGTGCCCATATAAAAACTTTCAAAAACGGACAACCGAGCGAAAAGTTATGAGTATTTTACTGCAAGACTATAAAACTGCCAAAATTCTATAAAAACAGAGATACACAGAGAATTGAAGTTTTAAATCCATATAGGCTGTGCAAAAAAGGATTATATACATGCGTAGAGATTGAAGAGAGCTTTGCGTCCATATAAAAATTTTCAAAAACGGACAACCGAGCGAAAAGTTATGAGCATTTTACTATAAGACTATAAAACTGCCAAAATTCGCCTAAAAATTAGCAAATTTGGGAGAAATTCTGATCATCAATGAAGTAAGGGATTAAGAAATTAGTTACATGAGTGAAAAGAGCATAGAAAGAGCTTCCTAGTCATATGATCAATTTAAGAAACCAACACCCAAGTGATGAGTAATTACTGGTTGAAATTTGGGTATTACACCACAAAAATTGCACTTCTCTCTCTTTGCACTTCTCTCTCTTTGCATGAAACCTCAATTTTCACATAGCCTCTTGCCTTTCATCTCCTTCATGATTCAAGCTAGAGGGTAAGGGTTAACATTGCTCAGCGGACAATCGTAAAGATTTACCTATGGTCCCCAAAGTCTTTCCACATGCTCATTACCGCTAAAACCATTGGTACCTCCAAAGAAGGGCGGCAATAAGGCAAGGGCTACCTTGAGAAGTCACAGGCCCACCAAGATAATAACTCCTTATCCCACTTATCATGAATCATCAAAGAGGTCCAAAATTGGGTTAAGAATGAGGAGCTAATGCTAAATGAGACATTCACATGTAAAGAGAGTGTTTGAATAGGGGTTTGAAAGATAAGAGAATGGCAATGACACAAAATGCTCAATTGAGGAGGCTCATTCCTTGATTTGAAAGGGAGAGGAGGGCTCCTTTTATAGGTGGAGAATCACCCTCTCTTCCGTTGTTACAAATTACAACATAAAAATCTTCAACCCTTCAGTGACATAAGGGTAGATGTCACCATCAATTGTCCTCTTAGGCTAAGTCTTCTATTGATTATTAAATTGAAGACTTTTTGACTTTGAGAGTGTGATGAGATAATAGCCAAGTCTAAGTGGCATGTAGGTGGAGATCCCACTTACACATGGCGGAATTCTTCTCTTCCATGTAGGCATTCTAGAAGAATCTTTCCCAATTATGCACCTACACACACTCCTCCACATGCCTTCCACACTCCCCAAAACTTGTAGCCTTATGGTGAATACCATATTAATAATACAATAAAAATCCATGTGAGCATGAAGGCCCACTTTTATTTTCCACATCACTAGCCTATCTACCATCCTAAAGTATTTATCACAAGCATACTTGTGGCATTTACAATGTGTGCACCCTAAATCAAGTAAAACCATTATATTTGAAGATAGAATGTTGTTATCGGGGTAGCCGCCAAGCCGCCGCATCACCACACCGTTATTCCATTGTGGGCGCCACAATCTTCTTGAACAAGCTTCCACCTTGCACCTGGCCACCTGATAAAGTACTTTTGTCAATAAGGTGGCCGCAGCTATAGCTTCCCCTCTGCGGGTTATAGTAGATTGCATGAAGCTCCTTCTGTAAATACTCTGCCCAGTTGACTATCTGTCCCTAGTGCACCTCGACGAGGATAGTCATGCTACACCTACTGAATCTGTCTGTCTAGTGTGTAGTGAGCAAAAACTATAGGACATGGGCTGGCATAATCTAATCCTCTTTGGTAATGTTTGCTCACTCCATCTCGTCTTTGTTTGCGTTGCCCCTATATATGCCCCTGGTCAGCTTGGGGGAATTAGTGAGCCTAACATAGGGATGGTCCACATGGGGAGCTATGAGGCATGTCTACTGAGCTCCAAGTTGAGCCGTACCCTATGTGGATGGCCTTTATTGTCCAAGACTTCTCCGGTGTGCATGTTGGCACCATAAGTTTCTGTAAAATACAGATTGTTGTATAAGTCTAGCCCCCATGGCTCTAGAGTGGGGAAACCTCCTAGGCCTAGTTGCTCCACCTTACATACGACCTCCTAGGCCTAGTTGCTCCACCTTACATACGACCACGGGGTCGGTCACCCTGTAGCATGTCCCGGTGAAATAGAGTTGTGTTCCACCTTGTGGTTGTTCTTCATCAAAGAGTGGACAGTGTGGCCATTCACCTATTTCATTAGGGCCTCCCCCAGATATGACAATTGTGTGGGTGGTGGGCGTACTCCTCAAATATGCCTCCTGTCGGGGTGATTTCTCCTGATGGAAGTGTGGTGCTGGACCTCCACGAAGGAGTCCGAGGTGTTAGCCATTGTAAAGAGAGTGTGTGAGAGCTCCGAAGTTTGTGAGAGAAAACTACAATAGTTTGGCTACACTGGAAGGTGAAAGTGAGGAAATGAGGGGGTGGGGCCCATATTTATACATTTCTAGAATGACACAACTGTGGCATTCACAAGGTACAAGCATGGCAATTCCAGTAAACGGGTGTGGCATCTTGAGCGAATGGTCATGGCATCTCAAGCGAACGGCTATGGCATTCCCGGTTTAGAGATGAAGAGTGGACTAAGGACCAAAGGAAATATTAAAAAATGAAATTTTGACACCTCAGAGTGGGGATTCTCCCTGATGACGTAGGTGTCTTTTTTCCATCATTGCTTTTGAATTTTAAATCAATAAAATTAGATATTTCATCTCTCCTCTCTCCTAATTCAAAACTGGATCCAAAAAGTCAACTAAACTGACCCAAAAAAGGTCAAAATTGACCAAACTGATCTGGAAAATTCTAGAATCACTTTGCTTGGTTAGAAGCTCACATTTTCCTATAAATAGAAGCCTCCCCCTTTGTAGAAGCTTAATAGTGTTTTATGCACTGTTACTCTACTCCTCCCTAGAGCCAAAAACAGTGAATTTATTGATAATTCGTTATTTTTGACCATTTCCTCTTCAAAAGAATTGGTGGCCACTCTTGTTGCAAACAAGAGTAGATCTCTCAAACCATCAAGCCAAAAGAAAACTCACAAAAATTCATGTAAGCTAGAAATCCTACTTTTTCTTTATTCCATTTAATGGTTTTCAAAAAAAATTAGAACTTTAAAATGAAAAATTATATTATGCCTTGTTGGAAAGGCTTTCCCCCTCTCTTCATTCTTGAATTCAGCCTTTCTTTATCCTAGATATGTAATCAAATTCTTAGAATTAAACTTTTCATATTGTTTCTCTTTAAAAAGTGGAATTTGATTAGTTTAGAATGCTTTAAACCATTTGGGATAATTTCTAAGTAACTTGAGAATGAAAAAAATTAAAAAATGGTCAGCCATTCAAAGGAGGTTATGGCAAAATTTGTGAAATAAGTTTTATCTTTTATTATTCAAAAAGAGTAATCCCCACCGTTTGTGTATTTTAAAAGTGTTATTTTCATTCTAGGTATAGAAAAATGCATATTAGAAATATTTTTATTTTATAAAAGTGTTATTTCCATTAGAATTAATTTCTATGCATAGAAAGATGCATATTGGAGAATTTTTTTATTCTAAAAGTGTTACTTTTATCAAAATTAATTTTTATGCATAAATAGATGCATAAAAGAATTTTTTTTATTATTATAAAAGTGTTACTTTCATCAAAAAAAATTATGCATAAATAGATGCATAAAAGATTTTTTTTATTATAAAAGTGTTACTTTCATCAAAATTAATTTTTATGCATAAGTAGATGCATAAAAGAATTTTTTTATTATAAAAGTGTTACTTTCATCAAAATTGATTTTTATGCATAAATAGATGCATAAAAGAAATTTTTTAATTACAAAAGTGTTACTTTCATCAAAATTGATTTTTATGCATAAATAGATGCATAAAAGAATTTTTTATTATAAAAGTGTTACTTTCATCAAAATTGATTTTTATGCATAAATAGATGCATAAAAGAATTTTTTTATTATAAAAGTGTTACTTTCATCAAATTTGATTTTTATGCATAAAAGAATTTTTTTATTATAAAAGTGTTACTTTCATCAAAATTGATTTTTATGCATAAATAGATGCATAAAAGGATTTTCTTTTATATAAAAGTGTTATTTCCATAGAAGTTGGATTTTATGCATAAATAGATGCATACAGAATTTTTATATCAAAATAAGAGTTCTCTTTGATCCTATGTTTAAATCCCATGAATATTGGTAAATGAATAAGTAAATACTCTGTGAGAGAAAATTCTACCGTTTCATATTCTCTAGGATGGTAATGAGAAAACTTAGAAAAACTATCGAAGTCGAAATTTTAGGTAAATGATTAATTTATTCCTCATAGGAATTCGTGATTAGTTTTGAATTCAGTTAAGCAAATACTCAATGAATGAAATTCAATAAGGTAGTAATTGAAATATTACCTTTCGAGAAAGATAGTTCAAGAGAACCTTTCCAGACTCAAATCCTGAATCAGACTATGACTAAGACATAACTCCTTCGTCAGTTTTTTTCAAGAAAAGACGATGTGACCAGTTCAGAAAATTCTCTCAAATCACCCACTGAATCTGAAACTAAGTTGAGACCCTTTGATTTTGATCTAAGGATCAAGGTTACAGAATTCAAGGAATTCTATTTGGAATTCAGACCTGCGATCAGAAAGTCTTGGGATATGGATTTAAGATATACTCATTGTATTCAAAAGAAACTCAAAAATGAAAACTTGCATAGAAATCCTGTTTTTCTTAAAGGATTGTCTTACGCCAGAATGCTGGGTGGAGGGAGCATTTGGTATATGTGTTTTTCTACGGGAAGTTTGGTTGCAACAGCTGGGTGGCGAGGAGTGTTCAAAGGACGGCTCACGCGGCAAAAACCTACCCAGGTCTTGACCAGCCTTGGTAAGGTGAAAAATGGTGTGCTTCTGGTACGATGGACGAGGGCCGACGAAGCGGTCCCTGAGTGAAGTGCCAAGACACCTAAGGAGGATCCTAGACGGTTCTGACCAGGCGATGCACAGGCTCGCAGTGCTTAGGACACCCATGCGTATGTCGTGGAAGATATATATGTATGATGATGAAAAATTATTGTAATCTGTTACTGGATCTCGTTGCTAACCAGCTAGTCTCGACGGAGAGTCCAGAGTGATACCTATTTTTGAGAAACAAGGAACTGGATGGAAATTTTGAGTTATGACATCTGTAACCAATTTTTTGTCAATAATGGATTGTTTTATAAGTTAATGTTTAAAGAGGAGTGTGTGCGTATTTGTATTCTAAAGCAAAAGTTAAGAAAGGCATTCAATTATGGGTGGGTTAGTAGTTTGTCTAGTTCTACCAATTCTAGTGGTTGGGCAGTGGCTAACCCATGGGCCTGATGGGGTAAGGCTGGAATGAGTAGAGTTTTAATAATAAAATTGATTAATAGGAATACGTTTAGAACTCAAGTAGTTAAATAAAAGCTTGAAGACTTCTCTAATGAATAGATCAATGGCTGTGCCTGATTCAATTAGAAAAAAAGCGTTGATCCTTTCAAGTTAAGTATGTAATAGTTTCCCTTCTATCTAGTTTATTCAGATGAAGGTTAGTTCAGTATCTTGACCTCGTTAGAAAAATTCATTAAGAAATTTAAAATGGTGGAATCATCCCCATTTTTCGAGCATGGAAAATTTTCCCGGTTTTGATTTTCGGAATGACCACCAGCAGATTAGTCTCGTGTGCCAAGACATTCGAGGGGGGCAAGGCCCCGAGTGGGAAACCTTGTCCTGCGCATGAGGGAGTTGCTTTTGCTGCCAGCTTCTACCAGGAATCCGCCGATGTGGGGAGGGGGTAGTGGTATCCCACAAGTGGTATTAGAGCGCTGTTGTAAATTTACGAAACAGCTGTAGAAACTGCCTAAAATTCTAAAGTAAATCCGCGAAAAAAATATTTTCACTTGCTAAGATTATGTTGAAATGAATTCATAAATTGAAAACTCATAAATTGAATTAAAAATTTATAGATGGATACCCCGAATCTATCTGGCATTCCTGAACTCTCCCAGAGTCAAAATATGATAGCCTTTGCATTCGAGCACCTCATCAACTTTGCTACGACCCAAGTAAGTAGAGTGAGACTCGCACATCATTTTGAGAGTCTTTACTTTCCTGATCCTGTAGAGCGACGTCGGTATATGTGGTTCTTTGGAGGATGATGTATTAATATCAGTACCAAACAGCGTCAGAGGCTCAAGCAAAATATTTTCTTAGCCATGATTCTGATAAGGCTAGGATTTATGTTCATCATGTACAACTCTTTAATCATTCACCCAGGAACTTCAAAATTTCATGCCAAGTTTTTAGGGTTCTTAGTCGCTTTATCCCTAGAAGTAGAATTACAGCACCTCTTTCAGTGATGAATCGTGTGTACCATGGCATGTCTCCTTTTTGCAGTTTCGTTTCTTTATGCATACGCGATTGAGGCAGTGACTTTAGAGTCATGATGCTCTATGTATATATCTTAAACTTTTGATAATAAACGATGTTTTGCAAAAAAATTTCAATTTGTTTTCATGCTTGTGAATATGGTTGATAAAATTATCAGAGTAAATCTTATTTCATGAAGTATGATGAAATAAGTATATGTTTAAAGAATAAATCGCATAAAATTATATAATCATAAATCTGTTGTCAAAGTTAAGTTGACGAAAATCTCGTTTTGTCAAAATCATGAGGTGCGCGGCCTGTGCAAGGCAACTAGATCCTCTAACCGATGACGAAGAGTTAGATCCGGATGTTCGAAAAGCCCTACACAGATTCGAACCTGGTCCCTTCAAGGAAGGGTGAAGGGGAGCAGTTAGGTGAAGTAGTGGAAAAGTGGATTGAGGCTATGGAAGAATACTTTGATGTAGCTGGCTATAATGAGAGAAGCAAGATGGCTCTCATTGTAGCTGGCTACAATGAGAGAAGCAAGAAAGAGAACTGGCGCACCCCAAGGTGAAACATTGAGTCTTAGAAACCCTTGTTCTAATAGTTGTCTAAGCTGTTCCTTGAGTTTGATGGCTTCAGGAACTGGCATTTTGTACGTGCGCAGGCTACTCGCTGAGCTCCGGGGGTTAATTCTATCACATGATCTACTTCCCGAATTAGAGGCATATCTCTTAATTTTGCTGGGAATAAATCATCATAAATCACTTAACCATTCAGGTTCTTTAGCTTTTAACTTTGTGTCTACTGGATTCATTTTGACAACATAAATGAGTTGCTTCTTTCTAAGTCCTTTTAGTAACTTAGAAGCTTTTACTAATTGGGGATCTTAAAATTCTGGTTCCTTGAACTTTATTTCCGTGAAGGTCACAGAAGGAAATGGTTCCATTATGATAGTGAATGTCAGCTTGATTATTGTGGAGCCAATCCATTCCAAGGATCCCGTCAAAAACTCCCAAAGGTATAACTCTGAACTGACAGTCAGTTAAATTCCCATCTAGATTGAATTGAATACGATTTGTCTCAAGGTGAGTGAAAAGAATCTTCCCACTAGAGCCAATTCAACTTGCATAGGTTTCCCTGATTTCTATTCTAAATTCCCATCTAGATTGAATTGAATACGATCTGTCTCAAGGTGAGTGAAAAGAATCTTCCCACTAGCCAATTCAACTTGCATAGGTTTCCTTGATTTCTGTTCTAAGACTAGTTTACACAAGCATCCTGGGAAAATGAAAGAATGAGTACTGCCTGAATCAATCAAAAGCTTAAAATCCTAATTGATGAGCTTCTGGACAGGCTAAGTGGAGCCCAGATCTTCACAAAGATAGATCTCAAATTAGGGTATTATCAGATCAGGATTAATGAGCAAGATATCCCGAAGACAGCCATCAATACTCGGTATGGGCATTATGAATTCACTGTCATGCCGTTTGGATTGACAAATGCCCCAGCTACATTCAGTCACATAATGCAAGACATTCTCATAGAATACTCGGTATGGGCATTATGAATTCACTGTCATGCCGTTTGGATTGACAAATGCCCCAGCTACATTCAGTCACATAATGCAAGACATTCTCATAGAATACTTGGATGATTTTGTTCTTGTTTTCTTTGATGATATTTTGATTTACTCAAAGAATGCAGCTGACCATGAAGCTCATGTCAAAAAAGTTCTTGAGATTCTAAGGAAGCACCAACTCTTTGCAAAAAAGAGCAAATGCACTTTATGTGCCGATAACCATGTTGAATACTTGGGCTTTATGGTATCCAAAGATGGAATTTCTCTTAATTCCGCAAAAGCCCATGCAGTCATAGATTGGCCTGAATCGAAAACAGTGAAAGAAGTCACGGGATTCTTGGGATTGATTGGCTGGTATAGAATTTTTATACCAAAGCATGCTCTCATAGCTTCCCCCGTGACTAATCTTCTCAAGAAGAATATCCCGTTTCAATGGTCTACCAAGTGCCAGAGTGCTTTTGATAAGCTGAAAACCATCTTGGTAACCAATCCCATTCTAAAGTTTCTAGATTTCTCTCTAGTAACTGATGCTAGTGGTTTTGCCTTGGGAGGTGCACTCATGTAGGAAGGTCATGCAGTGGCCTATGAATCTCGAAAACTCAGAACGCATGAGAGAGATTATGCTGTCCCCACGACCTGGAACTACTTTCAGTAGTATATGCCCTGAAGTTGTGGAGACATTACCTACTGGGTCAAAGATTCACTTTGATGACAAATAATAAGAGCTTAAAGTGGATCTTCACTCAGAAGGATCTCAACATGTACCAAAGAAGGTAGATGCAGACCCTGCAAGAATTTGATTTTGAAATCAAGTACCGCCCAGGCAAAGAAAATGTGGTAGCGAATGCCCTAAGTAGAAAAGCCTCCTTGCTTGCAATTATTGTAGTGTTAAATCCTTTGATTATTGAAGCAAGAGAGAAGATCATGCAGGATAGATTCTTTGGCCCTATTGCTACCTTACTTATGCAGGAAAGCAAAACTCCACAAGAGTTGAACCGAGTTCAAGGGTACAGCCTAGATGATGGAATTATGTATTATAATCGCAGGCTATGCATTCCCAATGATGAGAGAACTAAGGGTCAAATTCTGAATAAAGCCCATGATAGCCTTATTGCAGGACATCCAGGTTTCATCAAAACCTATATGTCTATGAAGAAAAGCTTCTTTTGGCCTAGACTAAAAAAGGATGTGCTTAATCATGTACGTTAATGTCTGACATGTCAAAAAGTCAAGGTTGAGAGAGTAAAAATGCTTGGAAAGTTACATCCATTAGACATCCCCCAAATGAAATGGAAATGCATCAGTATGGATTTTATTATTGGATTAAAAAGCTTCTTTTGGCCTGGACTAAAAAAGGATGTGCTTAATCATGTACGTTAATGTCTGACATGTCAAAAAGTCAAGGTTGAGAGAGTAAAAATGCTTAAAAAGTTACATCCATTAGACATCCCCCAGATGAAATGGAAATGCATCAGTATGGATTTTATTACTGAATTAAAAAGCTTCTTTTGGCCTGGACTAAAAAAGGATGTGCTTAACCATGTACGTTAATGTTTGACATGTCAAAAAGTCAAGGTTGAGAGAGTAAAAATGCTTGGGAAGTTACATCCATTAGACATCCCCCAGATGAAATGGGAATACATCAGGATGGATTTTATTACTGGATTACCTTCACAGTGCAATTGGGTTATAACTCCATCTTCATGGTAGTTGATAGACTAACCAAAGTTGCCCATCTGATTCCAGTAAAAGAAGCCTACACTGCAGTGGATGTGGCCAGAGTGTTCCTCAAGGAAATCTTCAGATTACATGACCTACCCAGAAGAATAGTAAGTGATTGAGACCCCAAATTCACGTCAAGATTCTGGACTGCATTTTTTGAAGCAGTAGGAACTTTCTTGGATCTCAGCACAGCTTACCACCCCGAGACCGACGGCGGTCAAACAGAAAGGGTAAACCAAGTAATCGAAGATATACTTCGGTCATGCTGTGGCAGGGTACCCAAGAAGTGGCTAAGTTATCTGCACACCTAGTCGAGTTCGCCTACAATACTTCCTATCACCGAAGTATTGGGATGAGCCCTTTCAAATCTCTGTATGGACAAGATTGCTTAACTCCATTAACTTGGTCTGACCCGTTGATTAGGGTCGAGATGTCCAGACACATGCTTGACAACATGGAGCAGCAGATGTAGTCAATTTGTAAAGATATAAAAGCTGCCCAGGATAGACAGAAACAGTATGAAGATAAGAAGAGGACAGACAGAAAATTCGAAGAAGCAGATATGGTCTTCATTCGAGTAAAGTACGTCCCAAAAGAAGTTCTCTATCTCTTGGAAAGTACAAGAAGTTATCCCCCAGATATTGTGGGCCATATCTGATTACAAAGAAAGTAGGTGACTTAGCATACGAGCTTCTTCTGCCTCCTCATCTCAAAGTACATAATGTATTTCATGTAAGCCTTCTTAAAAAGTATGTTTCAAGCCTGAATCATGTGCTTGATGATGAAATCTTAACTTCTTCAACCCAAGGGATGGAACTCCAACTGAAGAAATCCTTGATGTTTGAGAGAAGGTTCTCAGGAATAGAATTCTGAGAGAATTATTGGTTAAATGGAAGTTCTATCCTTCTGAAGATGCCACATGGGAGAAAGAAGCCGAATTGTTGCAGGATTACCCCCAATTTGCGAGATGAGGACATCTCGCATTTTTCAGAGAATGTAAGATTCCTCCCCAGCCTCTCAAAAAGTCCTGTATCTTCCCCTATAATCAAATCCCTCTTCAGAAATATAAAAGATCTTGTTTCTACCTGTTTTGGTCTAGAGAGAGAAAATCTTCTAGAGAGAGGTGATTTAATTTTTAAATATTTTTGGATGGAAAAATATCTCATCTTATTAAAATAAACTCCCCCGAAAGAGAAGTTCAAAAAGAATTTTAGAAGGTGCATTAGAAACAAATTATAATCTGTTCAAAAGGCCTTATCCTAAGGGTCCAGATTTTCTAAAAAATTTAGATTAAGGTTCTGAGAGGCCAATAAGATTAATCCAAATTAAGGGAGGAGGTAAATTGAAGAAATAAAGAAAATACCCCCAAAAATGAGTAAATACTCACATAAGATGAAGAGTGGACTAAGGACCAAAGGAAATACTAAAAAAATAAATTTTTGACACCTCAGAGTGGGGATTCCCCCTCATGAAGTAGGTGCCTTTTTCCCATCATTGCTTTTGAATTTTAAATCAATAAAATTAGATATTTCATCTCTCCTCTCTCCTAATTCAAAACTGGATCCAACAAGTGAACTAAACTGAACCAAAAATGGTCAAAAATTAACCAAACTGATCTGGAAAATTCTAGAATCAGTTTGCTTGGTTAGAAGCTCACTTTTTCCTAGATAGAAGCCTCCCCCTTTGTAGAAGCTCCCATAATCCCCATTAAAGAAGAGCAAGTTGCAATCCTCCTTGTACATTAGGGTTGGAAAAGGTAGGTTGGACTTAGCCTAGAACTTGAGTCTTGTTCAACCTTAGGTATAACCTTGAGTAGAAAAAAAAACACTTCAAAAATTTGAAGACTTAGTTATGTTTTAGAGAAAATATAAAGAAAATGCTACTCAACATGATAATTGTTTCCACAACCATGGGCAAAAAAGATTCATGTAAGGATCACTAAAAAGAGTTTCCTCAACATTGAGGTTATTGCATTCTTCTTTTGACCTAACCTCCCTTATATATGTGTGCATACTCATGATAGTCAAACTTGATACACACACATATATATATTATATTATATATTATAGAGAGAGTGACACACATACATACATATACATATATACATATATATATATGTGTGTGTGTGTGTGTGTGTGTATATGTATCTACACACACACACACACACATATATATATGTATCTACACACACACACACACACACACACATATAAATGTATCTATATACACACACACATAAATATACTTATATACACACACACACACACACACACACACACATACACACACTCACACACACACACACATATGGGTGTGTGTTGTGTATCTATACATATACATACACATCTTTTCTTTTCTCTCTCTTCTCCCTTCTCGCTTCGGTCTTATCTTTCTCTTTGGCTATTTTTTATTTTCCCCTTAAAAACAAAACCAAAGAACAAAATTGAAACTAATTCTACTCTCTCCCTCTCTTTTTCTCTCTCTTCCTTCTCCTCTCTTTTTCCCTCTTGAAAAAAGGCTCATTTTTATCTTTTTCCTTTAAAACAAAAAAAACCTAAAATAATAATCTCTCTCTCTCTCTCTCTCTCTCTCTCTCTCTCTCTCTCTCTCTCTCTCTCTCACTCTAACTCTCTCGTGCTCTCTCTTACTCCCTCTCAACTCTCTCTCACTCTCTATAACTCTCTCTCTAAATCTTTCTCTCTCACTTGCTCTCTCTCTAAATCTTTCTCTCTCACTTGCTAACTCTATGTAACTCTCTCTCTACCTCATTCTCACACGCTCTCTAACCCTTTCCATGTCTCAAACTCTCTCTCTCTCTCTAACTAACTCACACTCATTTTCTCTTTTGTAGCATTATATGGTAGTGATGTGTGTGAACACACTTAGGACCGTCGGGGCACTTTTTTCCTGACTAGGAGGTTTTTTCCCCCATGCATATGTACAACCTCTTATCTACTCATTTTGGGGTGTGTACTTATTTTTTGTATTTGGCACACATTTGTTCATTCTAATCTAGTGAGTTTGTGTGCTCTCACGCTTCTCTATCTTGTGTGTGTATGCATTGTTGCAACCCTAACCCTAATTCCAACAATTGGTATTAGAGCTAGCTTCCTTGACGCTTGATCCAGTAGTCTGCCTTCCTCCTCATGACCTTGTTTTTTTGTCTTCGATTGAGATACCCTCTTAAGAGAAGAAGGTATATACTATAGTATTTCATATACGAAGTATACAGAGTTTTCGAGGTTCGTGGTGCAATTTGGGCATGTTTTGGACACCGTAAGGTTTTGACGGACTGGAGAGGCATCATTTTGGATTGGTTCTGCTTGATTTTGGGTGTTTGGGCTGTGCAACGGCAAAGATTTTGTGTGCAGAAACATCTACAGTGTTATCAACAACATCAACCATTCTACCTTCTCCAGTAACACTCTATTCTCTACTCTGTGTTAATTTTCATACACTTTGCAGGTGATTTAGTGAGTCGACAGCTATCCAGGGTTGCATTTAGTGAATATTGAGTACTTGCAGTGTGTTGAAATATTTTGCATTTAGTAGACAATCATGGGTGGCAGTAGTGATGTATTCAACATGTTATCTATTGATGAGGACAAACTTGATGAGACTAACTACCCATTGTGGGTCTATATGAACTGGTTGCTACTGGCCTTTGGAATGCGGACAGTGGTAGTGAAACTCATCCTGTTTCACAACTACTAGTGCAATCAGGTGCTGTAGGTACATCTAAAGTAGAATCTGATACAGATGTGGCTCCTCCACATGTACCACTAATACCTCCCACTGCTACTCAAACGAGATGGGATGGAACAGATGCACAGGCACCTACATTGCTTGCACTTTCTGTGAAAAAAAGTGAAGCATTATTTCTCATATTCGGCCATGTAAGACTTTAAAATATGCATGGGATGTACTTGCTGCATTATACCAGGTGCACAATGAAGCACATGTTGCATATCTACAAACAGTTGGAGTGTAAGCACAATGAAGCACATGTTGCATAACTGCAAACAGTTGGAGTGTAAGCACATGAATGAGACTCAATGAACAATTTCTTAACCAAGATCAAAGATTTTAAGGAGTAGCTCGCTAGTGTGGATGAGATATATTCTGATAGTACATTAGTGCCCATAGATCTCAATGCATTGCCGGATTCTTATCAGAGTTTTGCCTGTTGTGGCATTAACCACACACCGCAACCGTATTCTTGTAACCACATTGGGTAAACTGTAATTCGAATAGTTAGTTAGGGATTCCAGGGAATGTCATAGGAAGATATGTCTGTTCGGATCATAGGATACTATTCCTATATATGGATGTAACTGTATGGACGAATCAATCAATCAAATCTACTATGATGTTCTGTGAAAAATTTTCCATACTTTTCGTAAATCTGTCATACTGTTATCTTAATCTTTATCAATTTGTAAGATAAGTATGTTGTGTATGAAGGTAACCAGTCCTGTAATCGCTTACTGTCTACGCAAGAAGTAAATGCGATTAGACTTGGCGACCACGATGTTCACGAATGTGCACGCGTTCGCAGAAGGGGCCTCTTGAGTTGGTGGTCCCACAACAACTGGGCGCAAAGCCACCATCTATTTGATGAAGCTCGTCATGGCTCGAGGAGTAGCCCGCCTCTTTCCCCGACAGTAGGGTCAGAGCTCAGATTGCGCAGCGACGGAGCGGTTCCTATCCTCCTATCCGCACTCCAAATGGTGCTCTTTGACACCCCCAACCTCTCCTAGGACGGCTACGTGTCGGGCTGTTTCCTTCACCACCGGTAGTTACACACCCGTAACCTGTAATGATGGCCGCGCCAACCAACAACATCAACTATTCTAAGTTTCAGGGGAAATAAGGAGAAGATCTGGATGCACATGTGTGGCAGTTTGACAACTCTTATGGCCTAAATGTGCCTCCACCCCTTGATCCTCTGTATAAGAAATCAGTTTTTGAGTCTACCCTCAGTGGGGCAAAGCATCTAGATGGCTGGTAGAGTACCCCGTCAGGCATTTTCAGGATTATGATTCGGTACGTCTATCGTTCTTACGCCGGTTTCGTGTGGAGAAGACAGTAGCCCAAACTCTGGAGCAGCTACGGTTCCTCAAGCAAGGCAAGCGCATAGTGGAGGATTATGCTGCAAAATTTTGAGTGCTGTTGTAGCAGGTTCTGCTGGTGCAGCGGCGGCCAGCCCCCCAGGAGGTCTTGAATGACTATTTCTTGAAAGGGTTAACAAAGGATTTGCGCACGGCCCTGGCCACTGTGGACAAAGTGAATACGCCGCTGGGGTGGATGTCATTGCTCAGTCAATTCTCACAGGAAAATCATTGGAGGATTACGATTCCACCACTATGATGCGATCCAAGAAGCAATCTAGCAGCAGCACATCATGGGGATGCCGTCGACACAGTTCGGAGGAGGATTCGGACACATGGAGCTCGGACAGTGAATTGAAGGACAATAGCAGTACAGATTTTGATGAGGCACCAGTGTGGGAGACCAGGAAATCTCACAAAAGTGGAAAGGTAAGCACGGTTCCCGCCGGGGAGTCTTTGTGTAAGATCCCTCCCAAGCCATGTATGTATGTGTCTCTTTTAATATAGATTTCAATAAGAAAAGAGAGTGTAATCAGAGAAGAGTGAGACAACAAGGCTAGAAACATTAGGAAAGTGTTAGAATAAAAATATTAGCTCTAAAAATCCTAAAAGAAATAAGAACATAAGAATAGTTCTATTAAGAGATAAGTATCCCCAAAAATAGAATTTCGAATTTAGGTGATAAGAGGTTATATTTAGAGTACTTTTACACATTTAGAGTCCATGCATACTAAAAATGTGGAAAAACAACGTGTTTCTAAAGATGGCATGTTTGTGGCTATATACAGACGTTTTTGTTGTAGACTAGATGCCTTCCCATTCTTTTGACTGGTTATATGACTATATTCTGAGTTTTTATCAGAGAGTTATGGCCGAAACAATTTGCTATTTCTGTCAGGGTCTCTACACAGAGAAAACTGTAAGAAGGCAGCAATGTAAGATCCCTGTTCCCACCGAGCAACGGATTCGGGGTACTGGCAGCGGAAGTAGTGCTTCTCGCGCGGGACAAGGGTCCCACACTCGGGGCCTCGCCCACGGATATCCGGATAAGAGACTAATCCGTCGGTTGTTCCAAAACCGAACTCGAAAAACTTCCTTTACCGGAAAGCACGGGCGATTCCACCAAGATAACTTTTTACTCTAACGTAGTCAAGATCATTTCTGATCGAGATGATCCAATTACATCTATAAGATACTTAGTCAGTTCAAGGAAGAAACTTGCACTTGGATCATTGGGATCAACGCTTTTTTTCCCATTCAAGAGGCACAGCCGTTGATTCCTATCCATAGAACAGTTACTGTCCGGGATTTATTTTTTTCTATCGTAAAAACAAAAGTTTGAGTCTCGATTTACGGATCCATCAGTCCAGCCTAACCCCATCCAACAGTCCCATGGGTTAGCCAACCGCCCAACCACTGTAGTGATGGGATCCAATTAAGAGTTTGGTTAGGTTTTGTCCCGGGTACCAAGGAAAAGAGTTCCAAGGCCCCCTAGCCGGATGTTCATGCAAAATAAAACTAGTCACACCACTCACACACCCAATATGAAATTGCCTTTTCACAGATTCAACCAGTTTAAAACAATCCTTTAATAAAACCATAGTATCACTGATCACCATCTTCCAATTTATCCAGTTGATTCTCAATTTTCCCATCATTCCTTCATCAGAGTATCTATGGCATCATTGGTAACTAGGACGCTCACCACCTGTCCACTATCAGGGGCCGTTTCCTAATCCCTAGCCCATAATACTCGGCAATATAATCACTTATCAAGATGGACTCTCGTTGAAGATCAACAAGATCAACCAACAGATCCATATAAAGAGCCATGGACTCATCCATTGAAGACCAGCAAGGTCAATCAACCAGATCCATGCCCGATTTCAGAAAACAACTCCAACTCTGTTCCAATATCTTCCTCGACGCACGCGTGGGTATCCTAGTAGGCGACCCAGAGCCCGAGCACCGTATGGTCAGCACCCTCTAGGATCCTTCGCAGGTGACCTAGCGCTTCACTCATAGGCCGCTTCCTTGGCCCCTCATCCACCGTACCGGAAGCTCACCATTTTAATCGCACCGAGGCTGGTCAAGACCTCGGCCGACCTTGCTACGCGAGACGTCCTTCATTGACTCCCCGTCAGAGCAGTTGCAACTTTATCATCACGACCTTAATCACAAGACAGTCAAAATGCTCCCCCCAGCATTCTTGACATAAAACAATCATTTACAAACAGCATTTACAAACAGTTTACAATACAATTTCTATTTTAACTTTCATTTTTCCACATTATCCCTCATCAATCTACATTACTTATTCCATATTCCATTTATATGTATACTCATCCCATCACATCATTTCCATCTCATCACTTCAGATTCCCTCACATCACATATCGTATATTCACATCCATACATCCACATCTATATGCGTACATTCACATCTACATGCATACATCTACATCTCTATGCATACATCCACATCCACATTCACATTCACCTCCATACATCTACATCTACATGCATACATCTACCTCCACATTCACATCCACATCTATACATCTACATCTACAAGCATACATCCACCTCTACATCCACATCTACATCTATACACCTACATCTACATGCATACATCCACATCTCCATTCACATCTACATCTATACATCTACATCTACATGCATCCATCCACCTCCACATCCACATCCACATCTACATCTATACATCTGCATCTACATGCATACATCCATATCTCCATTCTCGTCTATATCTATACATCTACATCTACATGCATCCATCCACCTCCACATCCACATCTACATCTATACATCTACATCTACATGTATACATCCACATCTCCATTCACATCTACATCTATGCATCTACATCTATATACATACATCCATATCTCCATTCCCATCTACATCTATACATCTACATCTACATGCATCCATCCACCTCCACATCCACATCTACATCTATACATCTACATCTACATATATCCACATCTCCATTCACATCTACATCTATACATCTACATCTACATGCATCCATCCACATCTCCATTTACATCCTCATCTACACATCTATTTCTACATGCATACATTCACATCTCCATGCATACATCCACCTCCACATTCACACTTACATCCCTACCTATACATCTAACACTTACATCCCTACCTATACATCTACATGCAAACATCTATATCTCCATGCATAATAATATTCTTTTAATTAATCTAGGATGATAGTTCCTAGAATATGATAGGAAGTCCTCTTTTTATGCTTTGAATGAAATTATTTTATGCGTAATTTCTATAAAAATTTTGCCATAGCTCCGCTACTATGACTGATAAATCTCAATTTTTTTCTAAGGGATAAGCTTATCATTAAGGAAATAATTAGAATGGTCTCTAATTGGATCATCAATCCATAATGGATTGAATCATCGATATACATAAACTAAAAGCATAGAAAAAAGCCATTAATTTGGCCTCAAGCATAGCTTAATCTTGGATTAAGGAAAAGCCTTATGAAAAGCTTCATTTGGATTGAAAAGGGTCATGAGTAAGACCATTTCTTAAGTGAGAGAGAGAAATTACATAAAAACCATTAGAATTTAAACATAAATGAAAATTAACTTCAATAGCATTTATTAAATTATGTAACTCTTCACTACTATTCACCAATTAACTTCAATAGCATTTAAAAAAAACCATACCAATTAAGCTTCTCAAGCTTGAGAGGGGTTGAGAAGAGAGAATCATTGAGAAATTATAAAAAGATCAAAATTCAATATACTTACCATATAATTTGCTTGATTCTTTATTCACGGTAGAGGCCCCCAACCAATCAATTGGTTTAGTATGTTGATGGAGCCACCAATGGGGATTGAAGAAAGAGAGAAGTATCAAAAACTAGTGAATTATTAAAGAATTCACAGTTCTTTACATAGCCTGTGATTGAAGTAGAGGCTTCCTTCATGAGTGGAGTATCCCTTGATTAGATTCTTCTCTTTCTCTGAATGTCCCCCTTCTTCTACTAACTTTATCATCCTTTGATAATCTGGGTCATGAGATGAGACTTCTTCCACCTTGACCAGTATGGGATTATTTGGCATTGAAATTGCATTCAAGAAAGATTTGCGGCTAAGTGCATCAGCTACCACATTATCTTTCCCAGGGCGGAATTTGATGTCGAAATCATATTCCTGTAGAATTTCAATCCATCTCCTTTGCCGCATGTTGAGGTTAGGTTGGCCACTTTAGACTTTTGTGGTCAGTTACAAGCTAGAATTTGCCTCCCAAGAGATACTGTCTCCATAATTTGAGGCAATGAACAACTGCTAGGAGTTCCAAATCATGGGTGGCATAGTTTGCTTCATATTGCTTCAGCTTGCGGGAAGTATAAGTGGCTGGTCTACCTTCTTGGCCTAAGACACCACCAAGACTACTAGCATCGGTAACCACTTCAAATTCCTTGGAGAAATCAGGAAGCTTTAAGACTAGGGCAGAAGTAATAATGACTTTCAGCTGATCAAAGCTGTTTTGATGGATTGGCAGCCACACTATTGCTTCAGCTTGCGGGAAGTATAAGCGACTGGTCTACCTTCTTGGCCTAAGACACCACCAAGTGCTAGACTACTAGCATCGGTAACCACTTCAAATTCCTTGGAGAAATCAGGAAGCTTTAAGACTGGGGCAGAAGTAATAATGACTTTCAGCTGATCAAAGCTGTTTTGATGGATTGGCAGCCACACTATTTTGCAATCCTTCTTAAGAAGATCTGTCAAGGGTGCAGCTACCAAGGCATAATCTTTGATAAAAATCCTATACCAACCCGTGATTCCCAAGGATTCCATCATAAATTCCTAGTGGCAAGACTCTAAAGTGACCATGAGTTTGCTCATTACCCAGCTCAAAATCAAGGTTTCCTATAGAGTGGCGAGATACTACTTCTTTCCCACTGGCTAACTCTACAATCATTTTTCTAGCTGTTTTTTGACTCAAGTTTAATTTTTGCAAGCACCTAGGAGAAAGGAATGAATGGGTACTGCCACAATCAATCAAAAGCTGAAATGGCTTACCGTGATGAGTGGCGGGGGCTTGGATTACACCAAATTGTTTATTTGGACATTGGTATTCTACCGCCGCATGGACGGTGGCGCGCTCTTCTTCAGCCGTTTCCAAGGTCGGTTCTTCACTTATAACACAGGCAGTTCTAGCAACTGTTCCTCCGCGGCCTCTGCCATGACCACTGCCTCTTGCACCTTGGTGGGTAGGGGCTCCACGGCCTTGATTTCCTCTGTTACCTTGGGGGAATGATGTTGCCAACTTGGGACAGTTGGCTCTAAAGTGTCCCGGCTCATTGCACTCAAAACACAGAGGGCCTTCTCTGGAAGAAGCAGCATACGAGCGGGGGGCAAAAGAGTTGCCTTGTCGCCCTCTGTTGTAGTAGGGGAAATTCTGTTGAGGCTTCTTGTAGGGTTGATCTCTAAGGTTTGCCTCAGGGTAAGATCTCTTTTGATTCTTTGGTTTGTTAGCCTTCATTTCTTTCACAAGGGGCTTAGCTCGTATGAGAGCATCCTGTAATGTGCTTGGCCTCATTGCTTCAAGGCGGGAATCTAGGGGTTCATTTAGCCCTTGGCAGAAACGAGCCACTTGCTGGGAAGTAGTCATAGCTGGGGCATACTTCCGAAGGGTAATGAATTTGGAATAGTAGTCCTCAAGAGTTAAGCTGCACTGTCTAAGACTAAAGAACTCATTCATCTTTATGGATTCATGGGATGGAGGAAGATATCTTTCCTTCACTGCCTGCTTGATGTCTTCCCACGTTTGAGAATGCTCGGTGACTTCCTTGTCACGGCACCACTGTTTCCACCAAAGTTTAGCATCTCCAGTGAGGCGAAACTGTGCGAGCATAGACTGATTTGCTTCTCCAGTACCGGCAGCAAAGAAATAATCGTCCATCGTCTCAATCCAGACTTCAGCATCCTTCTCAACCTTTGAACCTTCTCCTTTAAAGGAGGGAGGTTGCATTTGCTTGAGCAGGAGCTTCTTCTCCTGGGTATCGGTATAAAGCGCATTGGGAAGTGGAGGGTGGTCGTCCTGGCCATCATTGTAAAAAACAATTTTTAAGATTACAAAATTCATGTTTGCACAACGCTTAATTTTTGGAGAGTAAAACATTGAAATTATTTTATTTCCAAATATTTACAAGGACAAGTTTTATTACAAAGATCTGAGACTAATATAATTAGTCTTATTTGACATCAAGGGAAATTCCTAGGCTTCACTGTGACATAAGGGTAGAGCGGTCCACATATGTGAAATATGGGGGTTCCGCTGTAGTTTCTAAGACCCTAAAAACTGATGGTAAGGGTAGTAAACTCTGGATTGGGGTAGATCCCAACACCGCTACTCTATCAGCAGGTAAGACCTGCATCACTTTGTCATACACCCAACGATCCTGAGGTATGCGAACCCCATCTATAGTCACCGAGGTGTCGGCCCTGGGGGTACCGACAAACCAAAATAAGCGGATCATCTTCAGCTTCTCAATCCAACGAATCCACTTAAGGTCGGTGGTGAGGTTCCCAGTAGTCTGATCTGCTCGGATGAAGAAATATCTCGGCCCACGACTCCAGAAATCTCTGCCCCATCCTCTCTGAATACGAGAGAAATGAGGGAAGGATATCTTCTCTAATATCTGCACCATGGTGTCGCGAAACTCGAAATTCGAGGAGTGACTAGCAGTCTCGAAGATGCATTGGAAAACTAGAAATTTGGAGTAGGCATCTTCCTCTTCCTACAATCATTCAAACATCAATTTAACTTATTTGTTTAAGTAGGATATCTTTACTAATTAGCATTACGTTAGGTAAAACATTTATTACAAAACAGTCCTTAAACTGCAATTCCTAAGAGCCAAACTTGCTCTGATACCAATTGTAAGGTTCCTCCCTCTAAAAATGGGAGAAACACTTAAGATAGTCCGCTAAGTCTTATCTTGGGAAAAATCTCCTATTCATCGACACCTTGACCCTGTAGAGATTCATCAAGGATACGATTCATAGGTATGACCTAGCTCTATCCCGCAGGGGGAGCGTGATTTTCTAAACATCAAATCACCCATAGGGCAATTGATCAAAAATTTGGGCAACTACTAGACTTGATTTCTAGAGACAACGCTTTTTTCCTCATCTTATGCAAGGCACAGCCGCTGACCTAGCCTTCTAGAATAGAGTTGCCCAAGAACCTAACTATCTAACGTAGGGCTTTCACTTAATTTGTTGGAAAGCTACCCGACTAATCGGGTCCACCCGTCCGTAGGATGGTGCCGTCAGGGCATTCCATCCTCCCACTTTCCACCCTACTCACGCGTCAATTTGTTTTCTAATTAATACTACCACACTGTTTGACATAAATAAACATATTCCTTAATTAGGGCCCTTCTTCACAAGGTTCGTTATAACAGCCTTCTTACACAATACAATCATACCAAAGACAAGATGCAATTATATAAAAAGTTTATACATGAATCCATTTCCATACAAGCCAATCCGGCTCTCTTATTCTTATTCTGCCGATGATCTAGAATTCGGCCTTCCAGCCTCTACATGCTGGGCATAACCCTACGGGACCATACACCTCATCGTCGGCTGCTGGCGAGGACTCAAGCCGGCCTGTCGCCCTCTCAGGCTCCATCGCTCGATCCTCCCGCCCCTCAGAGGGATGTCTGCACACTAGGGTGGGCTTATTTACCGCACTAGCCTGGGCCCTCAGAACTAGGCAGCCTCATAATCTCTCGCCTCAATCGGCGATCCTTATTCTCCCAAAGGTATGAGGGATACCTTGGGCCATTCCCGGGCTTTGCTAATGACGCCGCCCGGCTACACAAGCACGGAACGGAGTTAGCGTTGAAGCCAAAAAAAATCTTGAATTCCAAAGATAACAACTTCAATGTAATTTTCTAAGTATAGCATTCACAATTCATGAAGATAGCAATTTCAACGCAATTTATCGAAAACAACATCACATAATTCGTAATTTCATATAATTTTTATGTCCTCACATTCATTAATACTAATTTAAGGAAAAATCTCTTCTTTTGAAAATTAACCAAGCTAACCTGGCCACCGTTTCCTTGAGGGGCTTGAAAAGGGAGGACTGGAGCCGCATTGGACGCATCTCCCTCCATCTCGTTGTTACGTGCCCCTCGTGAGGCAATATTTTGCCGTCTCCGAGATGAGGCCATCTTAGGCGTCGCCTTGTAGAGCTCGCTGCTGCGATCGAAACGCTTCAGTCGGATCTGAATTCCGAGCTCGTTTGCTCACACCGTATGAGCAAAAGAATATGGCGCATGAACCCTCGCTTGAGTCAAAAATCCCTTACTAAAGTCTACGCAAATGGGGGGGGGATTGTGAGATGTCCTTAAGGCCAAAGGCAAAAACGTGGAGAGGGCTGGGAGGGGTGGATGCAAGCCTCTCTGTAAGTCTATTCACACCGCCGGGGGGGGGGGAGAAGAGTTAAGGACACTGGCCTCTAGCAAGAGGGAGATGGAGTAAAATTGGCTTATCTGAAAAGAACCAAATGAGGGGGTGTGAGAGGGGTGCAAGGGCGGCTGTACTTGCAGCAAGTACGCTACACAGGGACGGACGGACGTACGGACGGCGGTACAACAGGGCATACGCTACACAGAAATGCGTGCCGACTGAGGAGCACCCCGGGGGTTTATATAGCTGAGGGGTGAGGGTACGGGCGCTGCGCAAAGCAAGGACAAAAGGACGGTGTACCTTCAAAGGCTATGGATCACTGGCCTGCATGGGTCTACGGGAAAGATACGGTATCGGTTGTCTGGGAAAGGAGTGGTACGCATGTACCTTATCTGGTCTGGTGGTGGGTGTCCACCTACGGGTACGCGTGGACCATATAGTGGGCGGTCGTCCTTTGGTTCTTGGGCGGCCATTGTACGGACGCCCTAGTAAGTGTGTACGGACCAAATTTTTGGGACGGGGTACCCAAATTTGGGGCGCCCGCCTCGATTTGCGTGCCGGACCGCCCCGGGGGGCGAAAAATTTTTTTGTCCGGGAGGTTCTCCTGGTCGCAGGGGTTCAGACCGTTCGTCAATCGGACGTGCGGTCGTGCATTTATTAAGGTTTAAAGGTCGCCGTTTTTTAACTAAAATGATTGAAATTAGCGTATAGGCTTGATCCGGTGTCCGTTTTGGATGCTGTAAAATCCTATATTAGGGTAAAATCGCGCGCAGATTCCAAATTTGGGCTCAGAATTTGAAGATTCTACGTAGAAATGACTCAAATAATAAAATCATTGATATTTATACCATAAAAACTCATAATTACATGGACATTTCTTTATTAGTGAAGATGGGTATGTTACATTGGCATTATTGTGGAAAAAGGCTGTTGTGAAAAGAGTCTTAATTAAGGAACATGTTTATTTATGTCAAACAGTGTGGTAGGATTAATTAGAAAACAAATTGACGCGTGAGTAGGGTGGAAAGTGGGAGGACGAAATGCCCCGACGGCACCATCCTACGGACGGCGGGTGGACCCGGTTAGTCGGGTAGCTTTTCAACATATTAAGTGAAAGCCCTACATTAGATAAATAGTTTCTCGGGCAATTCTATTCTAGAAGACTAGGCCAGCGGCTGTGCCTTGCATGGATGAGGAAAAAAGCGTTGCCTCTAGAAATTAAGTCTTGTAGTTGCCCAATTTATGATCAATTACCCTATGGGTGATTTGATTTTTAGAAGACCACGCTCCCCCTGCGGGATAGAATTAGGTCTTACCTATGAATCATATTCTTGAATCTCTACATGGTCAAGGTGTCGTTGAGTAGGAAATTTTCTCCAAGATAAGACTTAGTGGACTATCTTAGGTGTTTCCCTTATTTTTGGAAGGGGGGAAACCTTACAAGTGGTATCAGAGCCGATCTTAGTTCCTAGGATTTGTTTTTCAAAGGTTAACTGTCAAGGGATTAAAACAAGTGATTGTTTATCATATGAGGACGAATCAATCATCTCTATTGGCCATTGAAGTGATTTGAATATCCTCACATGTTGAGATAATCATCCTATGAAATTGTTCTTGTATCTTGGGGGTGCACATGTAAGATATTTGTACAATAAATTTGAGAAATAAGATTGGGGAGAAAACCTTTTGTGAGGAAAACATAGGGTGATCAAATTAAGAAACTAGTGAGAGACTAAATGACTAGAAGGATAGACCGAAACTTGTTTAGAGAAATTTTCAAGATATATCTCATTAACTTGCATATTATAAATTATTAAGATTTGAATAGTTGACGTGTGAATGCCATCCATTCGATACTTTACACTAGGACGATCATCCAAGATCTTGAATCCATCTCAAACAAACATAGGTCTAACTTTGGATGTGTAATTCCTAGAGAATCATGCTCTTAGATGTGTCAATCCCAAGGCACCAGAGATGTGTAATTCTCAAAAATTGAAGATCTCAAATATATTAATCCAGAGTGCCTTTAGATGTGGCACTATGATAAGTATTTGTTGATAGTTTTGAACTTTTCATGGATACAATGAAAAAAGCAAGTTCACCCTTGCTCGTCTGAAAATCGTAAGAAATGCTGAATTAGTTGGAAGCACTATTGCCAATCTAACCACCACTGGAACTAGAATCAGTTATGGGATGCCATGAAAGGAAGACCCTAAAAGAATACCACCAAACTTTTGTTGAACTTCTCTGATTTGCTCCAGAGATGGATGAGGTAACTCTTCTCCATCGATTCATTTGGAAGCTTAATCTACCTTTGAATAACCTCATCAAGAATGTAAAACCATCCTCTATTTTAGAAGCTATAATTATAACCAGAGACTATGATAAAGTTTTTTATAGAAAGTGTCGAGAAGGACATGAGTCCTTCCATGTTAATCAAGAAGAGGTCTCCTAATTCAAGAGGAACGTCAAGCCCACCCCTGGCTACAAGGAATCATGAACTAGAGCAAAAATTAGGTCAAGAAATAGGGATAGCTGGGTTAAAGATAACCGAATTCAACAAGTATTTCTATGAGTAAATAGAAGAGGATTGGTGCAAGATTCATGTGAATGTGCATAATGAATAGAGGTATCCTACAAGATGATACTAAAATTATGAAATTGCTATCATAGGTTAGATTGCATAAAGAATTGATTCCCTTACGTTTTTCCATGATAATTTGTTAAGTACCATATTACATGGGGGTATAGAATAAGGAATTCGAAGGTTCATATCATATGAGAGGTATATGGATGCATGAACTTAGGATAGTAAGGCCAATTAACTTTAGAATAATAGACATTTTGGAGGCACAACAAAACAAGCCAAACACATGAAATAAGGGACTTGGAACAATGTTTAGATAAAAGAAGATTTCTACCTAGTGGGGACACCACTTTGAAAGAGACGGGAGGATTTACTTAGATACTACCCCAGCTCGCGAGATGAGGACATCTCGAATCTTTTAAGTGGGGGAGATTGTAAGGTCCCTCCCAAGCCATGTATGTATGTGTCTCTTTTAATATAGATTTTAATAAGGAAAGAGAGTGTAATTAGAGAAGAGTGAGACAACAAGGCTAGAAACATTAGGAAAGTGTTAGAATAAAAATATTAGCTTCAAAAATCCTAAAAGAAATAAGAACATAAGAATAGTTCTATTAAGAGATAAGTATCCCCAAGAATAGAATTTCGAATTTAGGTGATAAGAGGTCATATTTAGAGTACTTTTACACATTTAGAGTCCAAGCATACTAAAAATGTGAAAAAACAACGCGTTTCTAAAGATGGCGCGTTTGTGGCTATATACAGACGTTTTTGCCTATTCTGCCCGCGTGGGCTTGTAGACCAAATGCCTTCCCGTTCTTTTGACTGGTTATATGACTATATTATTCTGAGTTTTTATCAGAGAGTTATGGCCAAAATAATTTGATGTTTTTGTCAGGGTCTCTACACAGAGAAAACTGTGAGAGGGCAACAAGTAGCCTCAAGGTAATATATCCCTTCATTCTTATCTAATATCTTAGAAAAGAAGCTTAGATTGCTATGGTCTTTCGGAGGAAGAGACCAAAACTCCATAGCTTTTCTTTTAGAGAAAGAATAGTATGCCGTTGTTAAGAGAAGGCTATTTTGCCATAGACCTTAGAAAGGCTATTTTGCCATAGACCTTAGAAAGAGAGAAGAGTCACAGTACGAGTAAGAAGAGATAGTATGCCGTTGTTAAGAGAAGGCTATTTTGCCATAGACCTTAGAAAGAGAGAAGAGTCACAGTACGAGTAAGAAGAGATAAAGCTTGGGGATGATTGGATAATTTCAATCGTAAGACAAGGTATTAGAAGGCTCTATTCTCTTTTAGAGAAAGAATAGTATGCCGTAGTCCTGTAAGAGAAGGCTATTTTGCCATCGTCCTATAAGAGAAGGCTATTTTGCCATAGACCTTAGAAAGAGAGAAGAGTCACAGTACGAGTAAGAAGAGATAAAGCTTGGGGATGATTGGATAATTTCAATCGTAAGACAAGGTATTAGAAGGCTCTATTCTCATATGTCAAGTTCTAAAGCTCTTGTTAACCAGCAAAGACAACGATAAACGATAAATTTCTATAAGGTATATACATATTTTGTTTTTCAATTATATATCATTCTTAGGGGTTGAGGTATGGCCCCGGCTTCTCTATTAATTGTTAATAGTGATCTATTTGATTGATTTACTATTTAAAGTTTGTATTCTAAGCAATAGCATATGCCTTAATAAAGAATGTTGTAAAGAAACACACACAAGGAAGAGGAGGCAGCACACACCCAAGCATAGATTCAAACCCTAATGTATATTATCACCATAGCCATGAAGAGAAGCCATAGTCTCACACTCCCACAATCTCACACAAGAGAGAATACACACAATAGTGTTATGTCCACACTAAGAGTAACCCTAACCATAATGTCCACACACGTGGCCAGGGTGTCAGCCATTATTGCCACACATGTCTAATCTACCAAACCTGCATGATACGACTAGCTATACCATAAATGCTATCCAGCTGTAGTCGGTGAGCTTGATATCTCAACACTCCCCCTCAAAAGCTCACAATGTCCATCTCCAATACTCCAAGTTTATCTCTGAAATACTCAAACTTCTCTTTACCCAATGCCTTGGTAAAGATGTCTGTAACCTGCTCTTCAGTCCTCACATGTGCTAAATCAATCTGCCCATCAAAGTACTTTCTCTCTCACATAATGATAATGGACCTCTATATGTTTGGTCCTCGCATGATAAACTGGGTTATTTGCCAACTGTATACTGCTCATGTTGTCACAGTACATGACAATCTTCTCATCATAATGCACTCCAAGATCCATAAGCAGCTTTTTCAGCCACATAGCATCACATGCTGCCAAAGCTGCTCCTCTATACTCTGCTTCTGTGCTAAACAAAGCAACAGTGGGTTGCTTTTTGCTGCTCCAACTAACCACTGCACTCCCAAGAGTAAAAGCATATCCACTAATAGATCTCCTATCATAGGAGCTACCTACCCAATCTGCATCTGTGAAACCATGTACATCTAACTCTTTTCCATGTGTATAAAGTAGACCATAATGCACTGTGGCCTTCACATATCTCATTATTCTCCTCACTGCATCCAAATGTGGTTTCCTTGGGCTTTGCATGAATTGACTCACAAGTCCAACCGCATAACTAAGATCCGGTCTTGTGATAGTCAAGTAGATCAAGCTTCCAACCATTTTCTTGTACATAGTAATATCATCTAACTCATCTCCCAAATCAGCCCGCAGCTTTACATTTTGCTCCAAAGGTGTACTCATGGGTTTGCAACCTGTCATGCCATACTTGGCAAGCATTTCCAAAGCATAATGTCTTTGGACCAACCATATACCATCTTTGCTTCTCACAACTTCAATGCCCAAAAAATATCTTAAGTCTCCCAAATCTTTCATGTCAAATTCTGCACATAACATCTCTTTGACCTTGGCAATACTCTTGCTAGAATCACCTGTCACAATCAAGTCATCAACATAGATGACTATAACCACAATACCATCCTCTGTCTTCTTCATGTACAATGAAGAATCTGAAATACCAACCACACCAATGCTCATGAGATATTTGCTAATCTTATCACTCCAAGCACGAGGTACTTGCTTCAACCCATAAAGTGCTTTCTTCAACTTGCAAACATATGTAGGATGGTGAGGATGTACATAACCTTCTGGTTGCTCCATGTATACTTCCTCTTGTAGTTCACCATTCAAGAATGCATTTTTGACATCCATTTGATGTAACTCCTAGCCATTAGAAGCTGCCATAGAGATGACTGATCTCACAGTTGCCATCTTGGCAACAGGACTAAATGTCTCATCATAATCTACGTCATGTGTCTGTGCATAACCCTTTGCGACCAGCCTTGCTTTATGCCTTTCAATCAAACCATTTGAGTTACATTGACCTTGTACACCCATTTGCAACCTATAGCATTCTTTCCACTTGGTAGTGGAACCAAATCCCATGTTTCATTATGACTCAAAGCATCCATTTCTTCATCCATAGCTGTATCCCATAAATGCTTTCCATGTGCTTCTTCAAAGCATGTTGGTTCTTCATGTTGTAGCATTGAGGTCATGTATGCATAGTGCATTGCATAACCTCTATATGTCAATCTCTCCATAGGGCACCTTACTCTTTGTGATCTCCTGACAACCTGTGGCTCACTATGCACTCTCCTGGCATGAGGTGGCACATATCTCTCATGCATGTCAACACCTGGTGTACGAACAACTGGAATCCCAAGTTCCTCATCAAGACTTTCGGAACTTGAAGAATCATAACCTGTAATGCCAATTCCTTCAACCTTCTTCTTTCCTTTGTCCAAAGCACTACTACTAGTGCTAGCACTCTCATGTCTGAGTCTCCCTGACCATGGACTCACATTACTTGCTTCACTGGATGATCCTGCAGGTCCTGACAATGAGGTAGAGACCTCATTCAGTAAGTTTACATGCACATTTGCATCAATGTCATCCACCACCATGACATCCACTTTGTCTTTGTACCAACTTGCCAACTCATCAAACACCACATCTCGTGAAATGAGAACCTGCTTAGTGATGACTGGATTATAGCACTTATATGCCTTTCTATCTTGTGCATAACCAATGAATATGCACTTTTCTGCTTTTGGATCCAATTTCCTTCTCTTCTCATCTATAACATGTACATAAGCAATACTCCCAAATACTTTGAGATGGCCAATGTCTGGCCTATAACCTGTTAGCTTCATTTCTGGTGTGCTCTCATGTATGGCTGCCGTTGGTGTCTTATTCAGCACATACACCGCAGTAGCACATGCCTCAGCCCAATAATAATTTGGCATATTCTTCTCATTTAACATGGCTCTTGCTACTTCACAAATGACCCTGTTCTTCCTCTCAGCAACTCCATTCTGCTGAGGAGTATACCTGTAAGTAAGCTGTCTACGTATGCCATGCTTCCTCAAATAGTCATCAAATGCATGAGAAACATATTCACCACCTCCATCTATCCTCAAGCATTTGACCCAATGACCATATTGCTTTTCCACATAAGTTTTAAACTCCATGAACTTCCCAAGTGCTTCACTTTTCTCCTTGAGAAAGTACACCCAAATGAACCTGGTGTAGTCATCAATGAAAGTAATATAATATCTGTTCCCATTGATAGTTGGGGTTTGAGCAGGCCCCCAAATATCACTATGTATAATCTCCAATGGTCTCCTACTCATGTTTCCCTCTTTAGGGAATGGCAACCTTGCTTGTTTTCCAAACTGACATGCTTCACATACATGATGACTACCATCATACTTGAACCTTGGTAGTCCTCCAACAATGCCTTTCACTTGCATATTTTTCAATCTCTGTATGTTCACATGTCCAATCCTTTTGTGCCACATATCAATGTCTTGCACAATCCCATTGCTTTAGAAAACATGGCTGAGTTCAACTCTGGTATGCCTGCATCCAATTTGAACAACCTTCCTTCCTTCTTGCCCTTGGCAATCAATCTACAGCCATGCTTAAAGTCTTCCACAAAATAGCCATTCTCATTGAATCTTACTTGTAGTCCCTGCTCAACCATTTGGCCTACTGATGCCAAATTCTTTGTAATGGATGGTACATATAGCACTTCTGACATATTCTTCACATTTCCATCATGCATCCTCAAAGGCACACTGCCAACATGTGTTATAAAATGCTGAGTATCATCTCCTGTGACCACATAACCATTTGTACCCAATGGTTGCATCTTCTCAAACCACTCACCATGACATGTCATGTGGTTTGAGGCACCCGAATCCATATAACATGACTCATCTCCAGCATTCTGAGAATACATTGTCCCCATAATATGCTTCATTGCGAAAAGATGATTTGAACTCCCATCATTGTACTAGTAGATGCATAATTTCCATGTTGTGCTCTTCCATTCCTGACATCATTTTGCTTTTTGTAACAATCTTTTGCCATATGTCCAAGTTTTCCACAATAGTGACATTCAATCCCATTCAAATTTTGTTGAGGACCTTGCCATCGTCCTCTACCCCACGAGCACCTGTTCCAACTCTCCCCCTATGGGATTGAAATCCACGACCTCCACGTGGTCCAAATGATGACTGTGAATTCTGAAAATTCTGATTTGATTGTGGTTGAGTAGACCTGTCATTCCAACCACGTCCTCCACGTCCTCGAGGAGCAAATCTCCCCCTTCCTCGAGAGCCTCTAGATGAGTAAAAAGCCTGATTCCTTGCATGCTCATCATTACTGGATGAGGATGCACCACCTGTAATATTCATACCACCAAGTCCAAGCTTTAATTCTTCCACAATGAGCAATGACACAAGCTCATTAAAGTCTGGCATTCCTCCCAACCTTACTGAGATGGAAGTATCAAAAGATTTGTACTCCCGGCCTAAACCACGCAATGTGAGAGCAACCAAATCATCATCATCCACCATTGGGGCATGAATTGATGATAGTGAATCTGCATAACCCTTGATTTCTTGAACATACTCATGAATACTTCTATTCCTAGGTGTCACACTATGAATTTGTTGCTGAAGTTGTATCTTTCGAGCACCTATGTCTGTTTCATACATCCGACACAATATGTCCCATGAATACTTCTATTCCTACGTGTCACACTATGAATTTGTTGCTGAAGTTGTATCTTTCGAGCACCTGTGTCTGTTTCATACATCCAACACAATATGTCCCATGCTTCTTTTGGTGTATTTGCATCTTGAATATGTATGAGCAAAGCATTTGTAACACAAATAGAAAAGTAATGCAACACTTTTGAAGACCTCTCTACCCACTGCTTGTGAGCTACCATTTGAGCATTAGTTGGTTGATGAGGTAGAAGTGGCTCCGGGTCTTCATCCGATACAAGGCTCCACAATCCTTTGCCTTTCAAAAAACTCTTCATTCGAAACTTCCACACTTGGAAGTTAGTTCTATCCAGTTTCTCTCCAACAATTTGGACCGGACCATCTCCCATGATTGCAAAATGCAGTAGATGCACCCGTTGAGCTAGTTGTATGCAGTACCTGTGATGCTCCAAATCTCTCCAAATCACATCAAATGCTTGCAATATATGTGCTTTTACATCCCACAATGCTTCATCAACAATGTGTACTTGATCAAAGTTGAAAACATGAGATACTTCTTCAAGAAAAAATTTTCTGGTTTTTTTTTCTCGCCAGAGAACTAGTCAAATATCTTGCTCTAATTCCTCCAAATCTTGTGCAAATTCAATGTTTAAGACTTCATTGGCTTCATGATATATTGCTCCAACATATTCTAGAAGGGTTTGATCAAATTCTTCAAGGTGAATGAGAACCACCAATTTTTGTAACTCTTTGATTGCCTTTTTCTGCATATGTCAGGTACCTTCTGTCATTCAA
The DNA here is from genome assembly GCF_041138505.1 of Cibotium barometz. Classification (NCBI taxonomy): domain Eukaryota; kingdom Viridiplantae; phylum Streptophyta; class Polypodiopsida; order Cyatheales; family Cibotiaceae; genus Cibotium; species Cibotium barometz. The sequence goes on from NC_141086.1 coordinate 30,911,773, forward strand.
AATGCTCTATCTCCTTCAATTCTGATCCAAATGCAAAAATTATTGAACCAAAAGTTTAGCAACTCTTAGGAATTTAATTGTACCAAAGGAATTTGCCCAATTTGCTATAGGCAAAGACTAATGCCTTGATTAGTGAAGCTTTATTTCTGCAGCACTTCTGTAAACCTATAAATCTCTGCTAATTGAGTTCAATGAGCTTCAAATTCATCAAATGAGCTGCTCCAGTGTTATCCAACCCTCAATTAACCTTTTGCTAAGCCTTCCAAGCTTTAAAGCTCCCAAATTGATGTAGAAATGAGTGTGCTAGGCCAGAAACACCACAATCAGTCCAGAATATAGCATGAAGAAGCGCCGCCTGCTCCTGGGGCAGCCTGTAGAGAAGGGGCTTTTGCTCATTGACAACATCAGCACCTTAGCAATGACCTAAGCTACCTTGTATGTTCACTGTTTTGCAGGAGTTCACAAAACCGGAATTTTTTCTTTCACACATTACTTGAAATACATCAATTTTTGCCTGCAATGATTTGCTCCTGTGTTGCTAGTACATGTGCCCTTCCAAATACATGAGACCTTCACTTTATTGCTTGCATTTCCCCCAGTACATTTGCCAAAATACATTCACTCACAAGCTTTCCATGAAAACTTCAAAACCAGAATTTTTCTGCTTTCTTTTGTCAACTTCAATCTTGCCTTTCACTTGCTTTGATTACCTGCAATCCGCAGAGGGGGTCTTGTAGCACTTACCAATGGTCCTTAGCTCCCAGATCTGGTATTCGTGTGTGCTCCACAGCTCTCCCAAGCTCCAAGCTTCAATGGAGTTCTTCACCGCAGCTTTGCTTCATAGCTTTTCTTCCTCTTCACTCACTCACTCATAAAACCCTAAATGAGAGCACCAGGCTCTGATACCATGTAAAGAAACACACACAAGGAAGAGGAGGCAGCACACACCCAAGCATAGATTCAAACCCTAATGTATATTATCACCATAGCCATGAAGAGAAGCCATAGTCTCACACTCCCACAATCTCACACAAGAGAGAATACACACAATAGTGTTATGTCCACACTAAGAGTAACCCTAACCATAATGTCCACACACGCGGCCAGGGTGTCAGCCATTATTGCCACACATGTCTAATCTACCAAACTTGCATGATACGACTACCTATACCATAAATGTTATCCCACTGTAGTCGGTGAGCTTAATATCTCAACAAATGTCTTATCGCAATCTCAAGTTAAAATGCTAAAATCTTTGTGAAAAGGATTGTTTTCTTAAAGAAGGTGACATGGATCCTAGTCCTATGATTTAGTGAGTAAATGGATTGTTATCTTGGTTAAATTAAGGTACAGGTACAACTTCTCCCTGCCTTGACGCTCCCCCGTTCTTGTGCTTGTGTAGCCGGACAGCGGAGACGTTCGTAAGGCCCAGAGTTGGCCCATGGTATCCCTCATACCATTGGGAGAATGAGGTTTGCCGATTGAAGCGAGTGATTGTGATGCTGCCTAGTTCTGAGGGCCCAGGCTAGTGTGGTGAATTAGCCTACCCTAGTGCGTAGACATCCCTCTGAGGGGCGGGAGGATCGAGCGATGGAGCCTGAGAGGGCGACAGGCCGGCAGCAGCGGCGGCGGCCGACGATGAGGTGTATGGTCCCGTAGGGTTTTGCCCAGCATCATGTAGAGGCTGGTGGAAGGCCGAATTCTAGATCATCGGCGGTATAAAGGAAAAGAATAAGAGAGCCGGTTTGGTTTGTATGGAATTGATTCATGTATAAACTTTTTTTATAAATCTTATCTTTGGCATTATTGTACTGTGGAAAAAGGATGTTTTAATAAACCTTGTGAAAAGAGTCTTAATTAAGGAACATGTTTATTTATGTCAAATAGTGTGGTAGGATTAATTAGAAAACAAATTGATGCATGAGTAGGGTGGAAAGTGGGAGGACGGAATGCCCCGACGGCACCATCCTACGGACGGGTGGACCTGATTAGTCGGGTAGCTTTCCAACATATTAAGTGAAAGCCCTACATTAGATAAATAGGTTCTCGGGCAATTCTATTCTAGAAGACTAGGCCAGCGAGACGGCTGTGCCTTGCATGAATGAGGAAAAAAGCGTTGCCTCTAGAAATCAAGTCTTGTAGTTGCCCAATTTATGATCAATTACCCTATGGGTGATTTGATTTTTAGAAGACCACGCTCCCCCTGCGGGATAGAATTAGGTCTTACCTATGAATCGTATCCTTGAATCTTTGCATGGTTAAGGTGTCGATGAGTAGGAAATTTTCTCCAAGATAAGACAGTGGACTATCTTAGGTGTTTTCCCTATTTTTGGAAGGGGGGAAACCTTACACTTTGGCTACTAAGTCCATGAAGAAAGACTGGTGTTCTTGTTGCCGTAATCCTGGCCATCCAGAACAGAATGTGCGATGAACGACAAGTGGTGTGCTATCTGTATCAGCAATTCCCATAACACGTCGGAGTGTTACTACAACGGGAGGGGGCACAAGGCTTGTGCCGGCAACCACAGGTCACTAACATTGGGAAAGATAAGGAAACTCCAGAACTCTCCGCCGCATGGGTGCAGGTTGGGAGCACTTCTGAGCAACCCTATAGCAACAAGAGTGGTGGTAGGGGTGGTGGTCGTGGAGGTCGGTCGTCCAAAAATTTATCTTTTCTGCACCAGAGGAAGGACATTGCACCAAGATTGCCCAGAAGCACAGGAATATGATCGAAAGAAAGCTGAAAAATAGGCAAAAGCTGCAGGAAAACAACCGGTGGTGGCTATGGTTTCAGATTGAGTCGATGGAGGAGACTGTGGATCCGGAGGTGCGTGTGGTCACACGTTTTGGTCACAAATTGAAGCCCCCCCCACCCAGTGCAACCACTTCTGGATTGGCCAAGCATAAGAAGCTATTCGCCAGCAAGTTACTTCCTGGGTGGACAAGCAAACTCTGGAATGCGTTCCAGCGCCAGGACCTAGTAAAGTGCCAAGTAAAGTGCAGTTTCAAGATGCTGTGACTCTCATCGATGACATACCTCAACCAGGGCAGCCTCTGCCACAAGTTCAAAAGGATCTTTTGGAACAACCGTCCCAACAACAGCCTAGTTTGGACCAGAGTGAAGGATGGGATGGATTGGTAGACGCCCCTCTACAAATCAAATTGGGTCAGCTTCTTAAATTGGTTCTGAATTTTCATAAAGCACTGCTTCCGTCGGAGAAGATGGGCAAGGTGATCACACCGGCTGTGGTGTTATCAGTGCAAGCAGCACACCTGGAACCCATGGTGGGAGTACCCGTGGCTGAAATAAGAATTCCTGAAATTTTCATAGGCTTCCGAGGCCTTACGATTGATCAAGTGCTAATTGATGGTGGGGCTGGTGTCAATATTGCAACAAAGTCCACCTGTAAGCGCATGGGTTGGCAAGCATGGGATCCTGCACCATTTCTCGTACGCATGGCTGATCAGAGGAGAGTCAGCAGTTGGCGTGGATGATGAATTTCTGGATGCTTCACTGTTTACGATCTAGCCAAATGTCGGGGGGGGTACAGTTTGAAGAGGAAGGAGCAACTCTCCCGAGCATCCCATGGACCTAGTATGAAGAAATGTTTTCTTTTATCTCTAGTGGTGAGATGCCTACTCATTTAACCAGGGACCACCGTAGGTGCCTTGCTTTGCGAAGCCGTTTGTTTAAAGTCTGTGTAGGGGAACTTTATTATCGCAATGTTGCAGATGCACTGTTGCAGTGTATCCTGCCCCATGAGCAAGAGACAGTGTTGTGGGAGGCCCATTGCGGAGTTACTAGTGGGCATTTTCCAGGGAAAATCACAGCGAAGAAGGTCAGACAAAGTGGATTATGGTGGCCATCTGTTCAAACAGATCCACAACAATTTGTGAGGCAATGCGATGTTTGTCTCACAGCGCCGCATGGGACAACTGTCCCAGCGGGATCAAATGCCTCTCCATCAGATTCTTCCTTTTTGGAACCATTTCAAAAATGGGGTCTGGATTTTATAGGCCCAATCAAACCCGCAGCAGCTCTAACCAAGAACAGGTTTATTCTTACTACCACGGATTACTATACAAAGAAGCGGGTAGAAGCATGGGCTTTGTGGGATAATATTGCTTTCTTTGTGGGGCAAAGTGCCTCTTTAAGGATGTTTTTACCAAGTTTGGCTGTCCGGTGGAGTTGGTCAGTGATTGGGGCAGTCATTTTATTAACAAAGTCATCAAACGAATGACAGTGATGGCACGGAAGCGGTAGAGCTGTCTACGCCCTTATAGCATGCCACACTTCCACACACGCATGCAAACACACCAGAACACCAGACCAGAGAGCATGAACAAGACTTATATTTCAGAAAGGACCTTGACCTTTACAGAGGTGGATATCCCAAAATATCTCAGACCAGCTTCATCAAGCACCCGCTCGCAACAATCAGCCTGCTCCAGCTCCACCAGCCCGTCAACTTCTTCAGCAGAGAGGCTCCCCGTTGGCCTCTTCCAGCCACACAACAACAAACCCAAGCCTGTCAGCCTTCGCTCTTGAACACTTCTCTGCAGCTGCCACACTGCTTTGCACCTCACCTGCTAGCCCACAAAAACACACACGGGGCCCTTCTCCCCGTCGTCTCTTACATACAAGGCCTTTTATACCCTCAGCTGCGCCCTTCTCTGAAACACCTCCTGTAGCGCCCAAGAGCCCTCCCTGAATCCAAGGTAGCAACACTTTTCCCACTCTCTGGGTCTGCGCAATCACCCGCCAGCATACTCCACTCACCTCTACGTCTGTTACCAGCCTCTGCGCACTCACCAGAGAGCGCCCGAATCCCTCTTTACTCTGCGCCTTCCACTTTTTGGCTCTCCCTTGCAGCTACGCCTATCTGCTGCAGCGCCTGGCGGCACACCCCAGAGTCCTCCTCTCTCTCCTCACGTGGCGGTCCCTTCGCTCATCTTCCAGCTGCGCCCTTTCTGCTACACAAAAACACACGTCTTCTTTGCGTCTGTGGCTACAGCTAGCCATTCACACCACACGAGCCCTGCTGTCCCTTAGCCTGCCATCGTCCAAAATGCCCGTCAGCTAAGGCTTCCACACCTGGCGACCTCCAGCAGCCATGAACTCTGCGCCCACCACACACAACACCCGCGCCCCAGAGCCCCTCAGCTCTTGGCTTCGTCTTCCCACTCTTCCACACGGCAAAACATCTCCCTCTCTTCATCCAGCTGCGCCGACCAGCTTCCAGAAGCACCTAGCTGGCGGCAACTTAATCTTCCATGCCACCTTCCAAAATAAGGCCACGTTTATTTTTCTATTTTATTTAATTTTGAAAATTGGCCACCATATTGCTTTCACACCAATGCAAAGGCTCATGGCTCCCTTTTCTATTATTGCCCTCATGCTCCACACACACTTCAATACAACCTCGAGTGGCCGCTTATCCTTGGAGACGCATACACATATCCAGACATCCGAGCAGCTGACATCATCTCCATCATCTGACCTCTCACCCGACAAGCTGCAACAAGCTCAAAGCCAATACCGTCCACCCTTTACACCTGGCAACGCCCTCAAAAGTAAAGCCTTCACACATGCCATGTACACGTATGTACACATTATCAGCCTCTATTTTTAGCCACACATATTTAGCAACCCCCTTTCTTCTGCTGAGACATTTATGTCCAGCAGCTGCTCAATCAGAAACCATTTATCCCCCTGGATCAAACAGAAACCTCGGTGCATCTACCTTCCAATCCCTCAAGCATTCTCCTCCTTCAAACATCCATTGATAGATCCTGTCATGACCTGCTTTCAGCAACCCCCTTGGCTCTTCAAATATGGCCTCATCACCATATTCTGTTACACTTCCTCCTCCAGACCAGCTTACATATCCTTGTGAGGGAAACAACCATCCCTCACCTCTACTCCCCTCTGACACATCTGACTTCCACTCATAATCAGATACCGAAATAACACACATCTGATCATCAACTCCCATCTCACAGTCACCCAATTTGTCACCCACATCACTGGCTTCCAACCCTTCCTCTGGGCAACCTGCCAGACTCGAACTACAACCAAACCACTCATCCATTTGCTGAGCATCCACACGTGGTGTGTTCACCATACACTCACTTCCCTTCAGCCCATCAACATCACACATAGCAACCTCGTGCACTGCAGACTCATTATTGTCGCTTTCCTGCAGTTTCTCCAGCTTCAAGACCATTGGCGATCCTTCAAGATTCTCCACATCTTGCACAGGCATCCCTACCAAGTCCAAGCTCCCCAAACTCTCAGGCAAAGCATCTTGGTCCCCCTGACCAACAACAATAGTCTCACATGCATCCTCACCACTCACAACCACCTCATCCTCTTGGGCATGACAAGGAACACACACCTTATGATCAGCAACCGCACATCCAGAATCCATCACACCATCAACCAAAGGAGCATCCACCAGCAAGGAGCATCCTCAGTCACACCATCACTCCCTTCCTGCTGCACAACTGGCATGCAAGTAGTCTTCTCCAAGGAAGCCATCTCCAACAGATCATCTAGTGCACTATCAAGTACACCGTCCAGCTCATCATCCACACTCTCACCACAAGCTGCAATATCCAACTCATCACCTGGATCATCCATACATACTCCATCCACAGCATCTTCATTAGTAACACCTTGATCATCACTCTCTACCTTGACTGGCTGAAGTACTGGCACCTGCTCACAATCCACAACATCATCAATACTCCCATCCTCCTCCCCCTCACCTCCTAAAAGCTCTTCAGGGCTGATTCCAGAAACCTCATCCTTCTCCATTCCCAACGGATTAATCTGTCCCATATCCTGCTCTGCAAATGTGACCTCACGGACTTCATGAACATTGGGTTGGATTGCATCCTTCACCTGCATACTAGGGCCACTCACCCTATCACTCATTCCCAAAGACAATTGATATATTCCACCATTAGCTTTGGCTGGTCTCTCACATTGCAGACTCATATGACCCCACTCACCACAATTCCGACATTGCACATCACACGGATACCCTCTCCCTCTTCCAATATCTGCAGAATTTCCTCCAGAACCAGATGATGCATCAGTCTTCCTCCCCATATCACTTATGCCTCTTCCTCTTCCTGCAGACTCTACCCAGTTCATGCTTAAAGACTTCATGAGCTCCACTGCATCATGAACCTCCCTCTTCAAAGAATCCTCCTGTTTAGGAACAACAGCAGCTTTTCTTCCAGGATGCATACTCTCAATCCCTGGTATCTTCACAAACCTCCTTGGCTCTTCCTGCATTCCCATCTGCCTCAGACGCTTCACCTTCCACTCCTTCTCATGAGCTACTCTGACAGCCTCCTCAAAGCTATCCAGGTTCTTCAGCTCCACCTTCAAACGGATCGTTGGCTCTAGACCAGCCACAAATCGCTCCCTCCGGGGGTACTTCAGGAATCAGAGCCTCACACCATAGACTCCACAGTCTACCAAACTCTATCAGATACTGATCCACATCCTGACCGTCTTTCTGCTGAATGTTACACAACTCTTTCCACACTTCATTCGGACTCTTCACATGGACAAACTGTGCCAAAAATGCAGCTCTGACTACACGGTACTCAGGATCCTGTTGATGAATATTCCTGTGTGCAGTCATAAACATCTGCACAGCCATGCTTTTGCATCACCCTGCAAGCAATAAGCCAAAATCTGAGAAAGGATCTCCGGGGTTGCCCTGTCTTTCATCAAGGCCGTAAACTCCATCTTCTCCAAAAACCTGGTTGCATTCTCCTGTGGCAATCCCCAATACTCCGGAAAATCCTGAGCCATTTCCAAATCTTTCTTCACACAGCCCTGTCTTCTTTCACAGACCAGAGGAAATCTGCTCCTCAGTGGGGGCACCAAAAAGTGATGGCACGGAAGCGGTAGAGCTGTCTACGTCCTTATAGCATGCCACACTTCCACACACGCATGCAAACACACCAGAACACCAGACCAGAGAGCATGAACAAGACTTATATTTCAGAAAGGACCTTGACCTTTACAGAGGTGGATATCCCAAAATATCTCAGACAAGCTTCATCAAGCACCCGCTCGCAATCAGCCTGCTCCAGCTCCACCAGCCCGTCAACTTCTTCAGCAGAGAGGCTCCCCGTTGGCCTCTTCCAGCCACACAACAATAAACCTAAGCCTGTTAGCCTTCGCTCTTGAACACTTCTCTGCAGCTGCCACACTGCTTTGCACCTCACCTGCTAGCCCACAAAAACACACACGGGGCCCTTCTCCCCGTCGTCTCTTACATACAAGGCCTTTTATACCCTCAGCTGCGCCCTTCTCTGAAACACCTCCTGTAGCGCCCAAGAGCCCTCCCCGACGAATCCAAGGTAGCAACACTTTTCCCACTCTCTGGGTCTGCGCAATCACCCGCCAGCGTACTCCACTCACCTCTACGTCTGTTACCAGCCTCTGCGCACTCACCAGAGAGCGCCCGAATCCCTCTTTACTCTGCGCCTTCCACTTTTTGGCTCTCCCTTACAGCTACGCCTATCTGCTGTGTAGCGCCCGGCGGCACACCCCAGAGTCCTCCTGTCTCTCCTCACGTGGCGGTCCCTTCGCTCATCTTCCAGCTGCGCCCTTCTGCGCTTGTAGCTGCTACACAGAAACACAGGTCTTCTTTGCGTCTGTGGCTACAGCTAGCCACTCACACCACACGAGCCTTGCTGTCCCTTAGCCTGCCATCGTCCAAAATGCCCGTCAGCTAAGGCTTCCACACCTGGCGACCTCCAGCAGCCACGAACTCTGTGCCTGTGGCTGCAGCTAGCCACCACACACAACACCCGCGCCCCATAGCCACCACGAACTCTGCGCCTGTGGCTGCAGCTAGCCACAACACACAACACCCGCGCCCCATAGCCCCTCAGCTCTTGGCTTCGTCTTCCCGCCCTTCCACACGGCAAAACATCTCCCTCTCTTCGTCCAGTTGCGCCGACCAGCTTCCAGAAGCACCTAGCTGCTGGCGGCAACTTAATCTTCCACGCCACCTTCCAAAATAAGGCCACGTTTATTTTTCTATTTTATTTAATTTTGAAAATTGGCCACCATATTGCTTTCACACCAATGCAAAGGCTCATGGCTCCCTTTTCTATTATTGCCCTCATGCTCCACACACACTTCAATACAACCTTGAGTGGCCGCTTATCCTTGGAGACGCATACACATATCTAGACATCCAAGCAGCTGACATCATCTCCATCATCTGACCTCTCACCCGACAAAGCTGCAACAAGCTCAAAGCCAATACCGTCCACCCTTTACACCTGGCAATGCCCTCAAAAGTAAAACCTTCACACATGCCATGTACACGTATGTACACATTATCAGCCTCTATTTTTAGCCACACAACGGGGTTTTACTTTATGTTGCATCGCAAATCGTCCCCGTATTACCCTCAGGCCAATGGGTAGGCTGAATTTTCCAATAAGCAGATAATCCTCATTCTGACTAAAGTGGTCAGTCTTCATCGGACAGATTGGGATGTAAAGCTCCCAACAACTGCACTCTAGGCTTACTGCACAATGTTTAAAGTCGCAAACTGGGTTGACACCATTCAAACTTGCTTTTGGCATGGAGGCCATCACACCTGTCAAATTTGTGGTTCCCAGTTTGTGCCTTGCGGTTACGGATAGATTGCTGCCAAAGGATTCATTGGCATACAGACTCAATATCATCCAGGAATTAGATGAAGAGAGGATTTAAAGCTTTTATTGGGCACAAGAAATTCAAAGTCACAGAAAGTGGCAAGTGGATCGGCATTTGAAGAAGAAACTTTTCCAAAGAGAGGGCAATTGGTGCTGGTGTTTTCTTTGCGCATGTCCAAAAAACCCGCAAAACTGAAAGTACGGTGGACCAAGCCATTTTTGGTATATGCTTCTTGCGGTCCCATCTCTTATTTCCTCATGCACAACCTTCATGGGGAAGTCCTTTCTTCTCCGGTCAATGGGTTTCGGATGCGTCATTATTTTACGGTGGTTCTCTTCAATGCCCTTTTTTCGGTTTCTAAGAAGAATACACTTTCTCTCATGATGGTTTCGGTCATTCCAAATCAAGGGTGACTTTCATCATTTTATTTTTCTTGGCTTTTTCCAGGTGTCATAATACACTCATGCATTGAAAAGCGTTCGGCGTTTTGCATGAAACAACTCCCTCTCTTTTGTGGGCAGGCATTCTATCTTCCCTCTCATTTTTCTACCTGCCTTCTACTTTTCCTTTTTGTGCTCCTTTCTTCTGAAGCAACCATGACAGCCTCTCTTGCATAGTTCTTTCTTGTAATGCCGATCGTTCACTTGGAGCAGCTTGCTATTGATGCATGGCTCACAGATAAGCGCATCCGCATTTACTCCAATTTTCATTGGGAGCATGTGCAGGTACACCCATAGTCATTGCCCTTGTTAAGGCAATTAGCTATCAGAGATGTGGTGGACACCGTGGAATATATTCAACAGAAGAAGCTGCATTTGCCCGTAGATGGAGCTATTGCTGTTAGCAAAATGGTGGCGGTTGCAGCAGAGATGGAGTCAGAATTTAGTCCCAAAATTAGTAGGGAATATAAACTCTCTGGATGCACAGATTTTAGCATAGCGAAGGAATGTTACAGATGGTTTTTAGAAGCTATTTGGCTCCAGGCAAAGACTTACACAATGTCAATGAAAGTGAAACAGTTGATCAAAACCTTTGAGTTTGGACCTGTTTCGTGGGCTCGCATTTTAAAAGAGAGAATTAGATTTGAGGCTCAGAGGATGTGTTCGTAGATACAAAAAGGGCAAGTCGTGCACTCTAAGGTGGGGCAAATACAGCAAATTCTATTCCCTTTGACTGCCAATTTTATGGTTTTTGCTTGCCATTTTTTAGCACCATTCTCTACAAGTGCTTCAGTGACTGTTATTGTTTCTGATGGAGTGGTGCCAGTTTGCAAGTAGCAGTTCTAGAGGCCAAAAGCGCTCTCATGCAGAAGCGGCCAGTGATGCGAAAAGAGTTGACGGCACTGTTTCTGTAAGTGTCACTACAGTTGTGCCAGTGGGTACTCTTGTGCGCCCTATGGTCGCAATGTCACTGTAGGGGATTTCTGCTCTGCACAGGTGGCGCCAACATATTTAGGATTGGTCATCACTGGTAAGTACGGCACCGGTAGTTGTGCTGAGTCCTACTCTTCTAGTACTGATGCCTGCGGCGGGAATTGAGCAGTTTTCAGTGCCTACGGTTTCAGCTTCTGGGGTGGGGACCGCAATCTTAACTGATGCAGTAGTTACTGAAAAGATGCAAGGAGGAAGAGAGCTTGAGCTCTTGCAAGCACTCACACACTCACAAAACCCTAATAGAGAACACACAAGGTGAGAGGCTGAAATCTTCTTCTTCTCTACTCAACACTCAACACACGACTTAACACTCAGTTTTGAAGTTGCTCATCAGTGGGGGAAGAGAAAATTGCCCTTTGGAAGGCTAGTGTTCCACAACAATAGTCTTCACTGGTAGCATCTCAATTTTCAAATGTCAGTACTGTCTCTGTGCCCATTTCACAGAATGATCGGGGTAAGGCTCCTATGGAAGAGTGTGCTAGTGTTCCACAACAATAGTCTTCACTGGTAGCATCTCAATTTTCAAATGTCAGTACTGTCTCTGTGCCCATTTCACAGAATGATCGGGGTAAGGCTCCTATGGAAGAGTGTGATGTCCTCGCCTGCCAGCTCCGGGGCTCTTGCCGATGTGGCGAAAGCAGCGTCGGCCTCCCATTGACTAAATTAAATTGATTTGACCAAGCCTGAAGTCACATGGTCAGATCAAGAAGAGACTTGCACTTGGTCCATGGAATCACCGCTTTTTTCCTCATTTTCGAGGACAACCGATGATCCCTTCCCATAGAACAAGGTCTTCTGAGGATTTAAACTGATTAATGTAACTAATCGTATCTAGTTGTTTCTCAGGAATTCTCCGATCTAGCCTAACCCCATCCGACCCATGGGTGGGATTCCTTTATAAAGATTTGATTGGGTTTTTGCCTGGGTACCGAGGAAAAGAGTTCCCAGGCCCCCTAGTCGACGATTCATACAAAAATCAAATAGGCACACCACATATACAGCTAATATGAAATTGCCATTTATAACAGATTCAACTGGCTTTAAGACAATCCTTGAATAAAATCATAATATTTTTTATCATCATTTTTCGAAATCCCAAGTTCATTGTATTACAAAAATGCATCATCTGAACTCTCCGTTGAAGACCAGCTGGCCAACCAACGAGATCTAGTATCAAATTTTTGTTCCCAAAAACTGTTCCTTTTTGTTCATCAAATACCTTCCTCGATGTACTCCTGGATGTCCTAGCAATCGTGAGCCCTTGCATTGCCTCGTCAGAACCCTTTTAGGATCCTCCTTAGGTGTCCTAGCACTTCACTCAGGGACTGCTTCGTCGACCGTCGCCCATTGTACCGGCGGAAGTGCACCATTTTAACCGTACCGAGGCTAGTCAAGACCGGGCGACATCCCTTGACGACTCCCCGCCAGCTGTTTCAACGAACCTCCTTTAGAAAAACATAAACCAAATGCTTCCTCCAGCATTCTGGCATAAAACAGTCCTTTGAAAAACAAAGTTTCCAATGCAAGTGAGATTCTAGTTTGAGATTGGTTCCACAGACCCTTTTTCCAATAATTCCCAGTTTCAATAATGAGGATCCTTGATCTCTCATGAGGGTAATCTACCCGTCATTTTATCCATTTATCCAACTAGATTCTTGGTGAGATTGGTCATTTTATCCATTTATCCAACTAGATTCTTGGTGAGATTGGTCAGGGAAAAACTAGATTAGTTCCGGTAGTCTATTCTTTGGATTTAGTAACTGGAATTGGTCACAAAGTTTTTGTCTGATTTAGTTCGAGAGAAGGACAATTAGGTTTACTGTCCGACCTTACGTAGTCTAACTAAATTTGTTCAGTTTAGTTCTACCAGGATTCCTTTCAACTAAACATCTAGATTTTGAGTAAATATCCATTTAGTGATTTTTCCAATTCAATTATCCAAGATTTTCTTTTTTCCACATAAATTCTCAACCTTAATTCATTAGGTAGAATTATGATGGAAATTCATCTTTTGACATTAGAATTTAATTCAAATCCATCTTTTCTCAATTATCATGGAAATTCATCTCTTAACTAAAATATCAATACTTATTTTTTTGAATAAACTTGAAATCCTTTTTTTTCATTTCAATGAGCGCAATCCAATTATCATGGGAATTCCTCTTTTTCCTAAATTAAATCTATTAAAATTCTTCTTAAAATTACATAAAAATAACCATTAATTTCGTTAAGCTAAAAATTTCACTTTTCTTATCTAAACATTTGAATTTCAATATAGTAGGAATTCCTCTTTTATCATTTAAACTTATCTATGCAAAAAGATAAATTTAATTAAATTTTTCTCTTAAAATTTAAATAAAAATCTCCATTAATTACTTTGCACTAGGAATTACACTTTTTTCATTTAATTAATTGGATTCCAATATGGTGAGAATTCCTCTTTCATCATAAAAATTTATCTATATAAAAAGATAAATTTAACTATATTTTCTCTTAAAAATTAAATAAAAATCTTCATTAATTCCTTTGCACTAGGAATTATACTTTCCTTATTTAAATATTTGAATTTCAATATGGTGGGAATTCCTCTTTCATCATAAAAATTTATCTATATAAAAAGATAAATTTAACTATATTTTCTCTTAAAAATTAAATAAAAATCTTCATTAATTCCTTTGCACGAGGAATTACACTTTTCTTATTTAAATATTTGAATTTCAATATGGTGGAAATTCCTCTTTCATCTCATAAAAGTTTATCTATACAAACAAAAAGATAAATTTAACTAAAATGTTTCATAAATTATACATTATTTTAGCATTCCTCTAAATCATTGGAATACATGGATTTCCAATGTCTTTGGGATTACTCTATTAACATAAAAATAAATTACCAAAAATTTCTCTTTTTTCTAATTTACTAATTATGCATAATCATAAAAATAAATTTCTTCATGATTACAATGAGAAACATTCAATTAATCTAGGATGATAATTCCTAGAATATGGTAGGAAGTCCTCTTTTCATATTATGAATAAAAATATTTTATGTGTTTATTTTACAAAAATTTTGCCATATCTCCGCTACTATTACTGAGAGAATGAAGTTTAATATGATTATTATGATTAGAATGACCACTAATTGAGAGAATGAAGTTTAATATGATTAGTATGATTCTCAATTTAATTGAGAGAATGAAGTTAATATGATTAGTATGATTAGAATGATCACTAATTGGATCATTATCCAATTATGGATTGATTCATAATTTCTCTATGAAATAAATATCATAAAAGCATTAAAAAGCCATTATTTTGGCCTCCAATTAGACAAGCATAAAAATTACTTTTGGATTAGAGAAATGCTTCATGAGAAGATTCATTTGGATTGAGAATAGGTCATAGGAATGACCTTTCTTTGGGGGAAGAGAGAGAAATGCTTAAAAACCATTAAAATTAAGCATAAATGAAAATTTATGTGTTTCTTTATTACAATACATTAAAGCATTTCAATAATATTCAAAAGCCATTCAAATTAAAGCTTCTCAAGCTTGAGAGGGGTTGAGAAGAAGGAAACATTTAGAAATTATGGAAAAAAGACCATAATCCACTCTTTACCTCCTAAAATGCTTGATTCTTTACTCACTGTAGAGGCCCCCAACCAATCAATTGGTTTGGTATGTCGTATGAGTTACCAAGGAAGATTGAAGAGAGAGAGAATCTCCAATCTCTTCAATTTTATAGAGGTTTTTAGAGGATAATAGAAATTAAGCTTAGTTTAGAGTAATACCGACATAGTTTAGTTCACAGATAATAATACAAAGGAATGAGGGTTTATTTATATGAGAGGGAGGCCACTAACTGAGTCCAACTGAATTCTAGAATTTTCCAGCTTCAGTTTGGCTGAATTTGGATAAGTTTTGGACCAGTTTGGCTCCCTTTTTGATTTGGTTTGATTTAGGAGAGAGGAGAGATAAAAATACCCAATTATTTTTGAGTTTTGAACTCATCTAAGCATGTGAAATAGGCACCTCCTTAAAAGTCTCCCTTTTCCTTACACATGTGTCAAAAATGTATGATTACTCTAAAATATCTCATTTTTTATTAATATACCATAATTTTTAACTAATAAACCTAGTACTTAGTCAACTCTTCATCTTATGTGGGCATTTACTCATTTTTGGGTATTTTCTTTTGTTCTTTGGATTTATCTTGTCCCAACACTTGGATTAATCTTATTGGTTCATAGGAACCTTAATTGGACCATAATCAAAAAAAATTCAAAAATCTGGACCCTTAGGCTAAGGTCTTCTGAATCAATTTTAATTAATTCCAATTGCACCTTGGAAAATCTATTTTGATTTTCTATTTTAGGAAAATATTTTTTTGATATTTAAAGAATTTATTTATCCAAAAATATCCCAATTTTGATTTACCACTCTCTAGAATTTTTTTTCTCACTAGGCAAAATAAGGAAAAATGATATTTTCTTGTATTCAAAATCATAGAATGATTACAAGGGATTGAAGTAGAGGCTTATTTGATATTCAGGCTGAGGAAGAATCTTACATCCTCTCCCACTTGAAAAACGCGAGATGTTCTCATCTCGCAAAGTGAGGGTAATCCTTCGCCAACTCTTCTTCTTTCTCCCAGGTGGCGTCTTCTAGAGGGAAGAACTTCCACTTTACTAAGAATTCTCTGAGGACTCTGCTCCTGAGAATCTTCTCTCGAACTGAAGGATTTCCTCAGGTTGGAGTACCATCTGGCCTTGAGTCAGAGAGATCAATTGCTCATCTCATCAAGCACGTGATTCGGGCTAGATACATACTTCTTAAGCAAACTGACATGGAATACATCATGTACCTTGAGATGGGGAGGCAGAAGAAGTTTGTAGACTAGATCGCCCACTTTCTTTAGGACAGCATACGGCCCACAATATCTGGGAGAGAGCTTCTTGTACTTCCCTAAGGATAAGGAACTTCTTTTTGGTCGTACTCGAATGAAGACCATATCTGATTCTTCAAACTCTCTCTCGGATATCTTTTTATCTACATCCTACTTTTGCATGTCTTGGGCTGCCTTTATATCTTTACAGATTGATTGCATCTGCTGGTCCATGTCATCAAGCATTTGTCTGGACATTTCGACTCTGATCAATGGGTCCAGACCAAGTCAACGGTGTAAGGCAATCTTGTCCATACAAAGCTTTGAAAGGACTCATCCCACTGCTCCGATGATAAGAAGCATTGTAAGCAAATTCGACCAGATGCAAATGACTTAACCACTTCTTGGGTTCCCTGCTGCAGCATGACCGAAGGATATCTTTAATTACTTGATTCACCCTTTCCGTCTGGCCATCTATTTTGAGGTGGTAGGCTGTGCTGAGATCCAAGAAAGTTCCTACTGCTTCAAAGAATGTAGTCCAGAATTTCGATGTGAATTTGGGATCTCGGTCACTTACTATCCTTCTGGGTAAACCATGCAATCTGAAGATCTCCTTAAGGAAAACTCTAGCAACATCCACTGCAAAGTATGTTTCTTTCACTGGAATCAGATGGGCAACTTTGGTTAGCCTGTCAACTACCACAAAAATGGAGTTGTAACCTGATTGCACTGAAGGTAATCCAATGACAAAGTCCATACTGATGCATTCCCACTTCATCTATGGAATGTCTAGAGGTTGCAATTTCCCTGGCATCTTGACTCTTTGGCACATTAAGCATTTCCTTACATGATCAAGTACATCCTTTTTGAATCGTGGCCAGAAGAAGCGTTTCTTCACTGACATATAGGTTTTTATAAACCCTAGATGTCCAGCTATTAGGCTATCATGGGCTTCTCTCAAAATTCTTCCCTTTATCTCTACATCATTGGGGATACATAGCCGATTATTATAATACATGCATCCTTCATTCAGTTTGTATCCAAGAACTCGACTCATTTCCTAAGGAGTCTTGCTTTCCTGCATCAAAAGGGAATAGGGGCAAAGAACTTGTCCTGCATAATTTTCCACAACTTCAGATCATACACTACTGAGAGTAACTCCAAGTCATGGATGGCATAATTCCTCTCATGTGTTCTGAGTTTTTTGGATTGATAAGCCACTACATGACCTTCCTGCATTAGGGCACTGCCTAAGGCAAATTCACTGCATCAGCACTACCTCAAAGGGTTTGGTAAAATCTGGAAATTTAAGGATAGGGTTGGTTACTAAGGCTGTCTTCAACTTGTCAAAGGCACTCTAACACATTGCAGCCCACTGAAAAGGTGTACTTTTCTTGAGAAGGTTAGTTAAAGGGGATGCTATCTGAGCATACCTAGGTATAAAGATCCTATACCATCCGGTTAACCCTAGGAATCCTCTGACTTCCTTTACTGACTTGGGTTCTAGCCATTCAACTACTGCTTGGATCTTTGTGGGGTCAGGAAAAATCCCATCCTTTGACACTATGAATCCCAAGTATTCCACCTGGTCAACAAAGAAGGAACACTTGCTCTTCTTTGCAAAGAGTTGGTGTTTCCTTAGGATTTCCAAGACTTTGCGCACATGATCTTCATGGTCTGTAGCATTCTTCGAGTATACTAAGATATCATCAAAGAAGACAAGAACAAAATCATCCAAGTATTCTCTGAGAATATCTTGCATAATATGATTGAATGTCACCGGGGCATTAGTTAATCCAAACGGCATGACTGTGAACTCATAATGCCCATAGCGAGTATTGAATGCTGCTTTGGGATGTCTTGCTGCTTGATTCTGATCTGGTAGTACCCGGATTTGAGATCTATCTTTGTAAACATTTGGGTACCACTTAACTGATCCAGAAGTTTATCAATCCTAGGAATAGGATACTTATTCTTAATTGTTAATTGATTCAATCCTCTGTAGTCAATACAGAGTCTTAACTTTCCATCTTTCTTCTTTTGAAAGAGAACGGGCGCACCCTAAGGTGAGACACTGGGTCTGACGAATCCTTAATCTAACAATTGTCTTAACTGCTCCTTAAGTTCTATGGCTTCAGGGATTGGCATTTTGTTTGCACACTGGGCTACCCGTTGAGCTTCGGGGGTTAATTCGATCTCATGATCTACTTCACGAGACGGAGGCATCTCAATCAGCTCTTCAGGAAATACATCTGCATACTCACTTAACCACTTTGGTTCTTTAGCCTTGCATTTTATGTCTACCAGATTCATTTTAACGACATACACAGCTTGCCTTTTTCTGAGCCCTTTTAATAATTTGGAAGCCTTGACTAATTGCAGCACTGGGGATCCGGAAATTCCAATTCCTTGAACTTTATTCCCATGAAGGTCTAGGAAAGAGATGGTTCCTTTGTAACAATGAATATGAGCCTGATTCTTTTGGAGCCAATCCATTCCAAGGATTCCATCATATATTCCCAGGGGTAGGACTCTGAATTGGCACTCTGTTACATTCCCATCTAAGCTAAATGAATAAGGTCAGTCTCAAGGTGAGTGAAAAGAATCTTCCCACTGGCTAATTCCACTTGCATAGGTGATAATCAAGTCATCCACATAGATGACTAATAGCATGATCCCTCTATCTATCTTTTTCACATATAGTGAAAAATCTACATTGGATATCTGAAATCCAATGGTAAAGAGATACTCCCCGATCTTGTTTGACCATGCTTTGGGTGCCTACTTCAAGCCATACAAGGCTTTGCGTAACCTGCACACAAAATCTAGATGTGCATCACTCTCATAACTTGGTAGTTGCATCATGTACACTTCTTCTTTTTGAAAATCACCATGCAAGAAAGCATTCTTTACATCCATTTGATATAAAAACCAACCCTTCATTGCAGCCTCACGGTTGCCATTCTTGCAACTGGGTTGAATGTCTTCTCATAGCCATAAGTCTGCGCATAGCCCTTGGCAATCAATCTTGCTTTGTACCTGCTCATTGAACCATCAACATTGTGCTTGACTTTATACACCCACTTACATCCAATTGCCTTCTTTTCCTTAGGCAAAGGCACTAACTCCCATGTTGCATTTGCATCCAATGCTGCTATCTCCTCATCCATGGCATCTTCCCATTTCTTATTTCCAATTTCCTGCTCAAAGTAAGTGGGCTCAACCTCCTATATTGCTTTTACAATGTAAGCATAATGATGGGCTATATATCCATCATATCTCAACCTGTCAACAAGGTATCTAACCCTTGTAGACCTGTGTACACCTGGATCACTGCCAGGTGTCCTCAAAACAACCCTGGTTCTCCTTACACCAGGAGTAACCATAGATGGAATGCCAAGCTCCTCATCAAGGCTCTGCTCAGAGCCATTAGAGTCACCATCCACATATGAGTGACCTGCTTATAGATTAAGCTTATAGATTAAGCACAAAAGGTTGATCTACCTTTTCCTTCCCTATCTGCTCAGAGCCATTAGAGTCACCATCCACATATGAGTGACCTGCTTATAGATTAAGCTTATAGATTAAGCACAAAAGGTTGATCTACCTTTTCCTTCCCTATCTGTGATACATGTGTACCTGCATCATTCCTCAACCTACATGACCATGGGCTAACATTGGATCCACTACTCCAAGACTCCCCAGGTCCACTCAAAACTTGTGATTGCGAGTCTACATGTGATGCAACATCAGCACTTCTTACATCTATATCTTATGTTGCCTTCACTATTGGTGCATACTAGCTACTCATCTCATCGAAGACAACATCTCTACTTACTCGCATCTCACGAGTGGTAGGGTTATAGCATTTATAACCTTTTTGCTCCATAGCATAACCAATGAAGATGCATTTCTCTGCCTTTGGGTCCAACTTTGTTCTCACTTCATCAGGAACATGTACACATGCAATACACCCAAACACTTTCAAGTGAGACACATCCAGACTTATGTCTTTGAACTTCTGTTCAAGAGTCATATCATGAACAGCTGCACTGAGTGTCCTATTCATAATGTACACAGCAGTTGCTCTACTGCTTCTGCTCAAAAGTAATGTGGCATATTCTTTTCAGCCATCAAGGCACATGCCACTTCTCTGTAATGTGCGTGTTTTTCCTTCTGCAACACTGTTCAGGCAGAGTGTACCTGCACGTAAACTGCCTCTTAATTTCTTGCTTTCTTAGGAAATCACTAAACTCATTGGAGAAACATTCTCCTCCACCATCTGATCTTAGGCATTTTATTTGCATGCCTTTTCCCTTCTCGACCAAGGCTTTAAATCTCTGAAAGTGAGCAAACACCTCACTTTTCTTCTTCATGAAATAAACCCACACTTTCCTAGTGTGGTCTCATTAATGAATGTAACATAGTACCTATAACCTGAAATTGTTGCAGTCTTGGTCGGTCCCCATACATCTGAATGTATGACATCCAATGGCCTTGCACACTAACATGCTTTTCATGTGGGAAAGCATGTTTGTCCTGCTTACCAAGTTGGCATGCTTCACATACCTTATGCATACCATCAACCTTAAACTTTGGCAAACCTGCAACAATATTTTGGGCCTGCATAGTCTTCAATCATTATACATTCACATGACCAATGCACTTGTGCCATATGTCAATATCTGCAATAACACTTATTCCATGCACAAACATGGCTGCCTTTATCTCAGGCATGTTCACATCCAAAGTCAACATCCTGCCATTTCTATTACCCTTTGCAACCAAGCGACACTTATTTTTGAAGTCTTCCACAAAACATCCTTGAGGATTAAACCTCACTTGTTGCAGACCTGCTCAACCATCTGTCCAATAGAAACCAAGTTCTTTGTAATATTCGAAACATGAAGTACATTAACCAAGTACTTCATTTTGCCATCCTGCATAGACAATGGCACTTTACCAACACGCGCAATGGGATGCACAGTATCATCACTTGTTTCTACATAACCTTGTTTTTTCATTTTTTTACATATCTTGAAACCACTCAGCATGACTGGTCATATGGTTAGAGGTGCCAGAATCCACATACCATATACCTTGAGATCCTGACACATCCCCTATTAAAGAACTAAGCATGTGCTGCATCACAAATAGCCACTCACTTCTATTATCACCTCCATGTTTGATATAGATGATGCATAGTTGCCTTGCTACAACTTCACACTTTTAATGTCATTCTACTTTTTGTAGTAGTCCTTTGTCATGTGTCCTAGTTTGCCACTGTAATAGCAGTCTATGATATTTTTATTTTGATTTCTTTGCTAACCACCTCGGCCTCTCCCCCTACCTCTAGACTGGCCTCTTCGACCTGTGTATGATTGTTGTTTTGAATCATTAGACTGTTGTTGTCCAGAATTCTGATTTCCTTGTCGGCCACCACCTTGGCCTCGACCATGGCCTCTACCTCTGTGTCTACCTGAATTAGAGTAGAAGGCCTGTTCCGATGTGTTCTTGCTTTGTGAAGAAGAATCCTCACCTAAAGCCTTTACTTCTATGATCAACATAGATATCAAGTCTCGAAAGTTGAGAATATTCTCTCTAACTGCAATGGAGGTCTTGAATGGTGTTTGGGACATCATAGCATAGCGGAGGCTACACTCCAACCCACACACTTTGTCAATCCGTGAATGCAACCCGGTTAGCGCATAGAGGCTATCCCGAATGGGAGAAGATTAGTTAACCACACACTAATGACTTCTAGTCCTACTCAATCCTTCTTCAACACTCAAGCAATCAATCTAACATAATCAAAGCATCAAGATTAGGCTACACTTAAGCATAAAAATGCAACTTATGCAAAGAATCTAACATGCAAAGAGCTATCACACAAGCCTCAACTACACATCATTTCATGCACAAGCTTCATCACATGCACTCTACAAATCAGATTTTAGCATCAAAACATCATTAAGAAATCTAGATTAGCAAGTGTGTAGACCATAACCTCATATCATTGAAAATGTAGAGAATAGAGAGTACAAGATTGAAGCATGAATGGAGATGGAGAGCCTTGGGAGAGAGCACATGAGAAGGAGCTATGGAGCAAGCTCTCTCTATGAGCCTCTCAACCAAATGACCAAAAAGTCCTCTCTAGCTCTCAAATGGGCCACCTTTTATACAAAAACTCTAGAACTCCCAAAAGTTCCCATGTGGGATTATTGTCAAGCCCTCTCCCACATTCATCTACAACTTGGAATTCTTTACAAGAGCCCTAAGTGTCTTTTTTGTTGCATCCTTGTATTGATCTCATTCGTCATGCAACACTCCCCCCTTCCTATTTTGCGCACGTCCTCGAGCGCGGTAGTAGCAGGAGCTGCAACAAAAAACAATGGGTACAAGTAAAGTCTTTTATTGAAAAAAAGAAAAGAAAAGAAAAGAAAAGAAAAGAAAAACCAGCAATGATAATTTCACACGTGAGCATACAAGTGCAAGGCTGATTAAAGTTTTAATGAGTACTAAAATAGGTGAGTAAAGACTAGTCAAAGTGAGACTTAAGTAGTAGATAGTGCTATGCAAAGGCAAGTGTGCTTGTACACCGCCGGTTATGACCGCAGTCTCAATGTCCTACAAGTATGTAAGTTATTCCTAAGTGGCAAACCTACTCCTAAATATGAGCAAAGGTGATTGGAACTCTTTTTTTTTTTCTCTTTTTTTTTGATGTGTGTGTAAAAGGTGATAAAGATTAAGGTTCCATCCCAATGAGACCCAAGCAATGGCCAAGAGACCTCCGCCAAGAGAATCTAAAAACCGCTAAGTATCTCAAGGGCGACAGACCCTTTTTCTTTCTTTTATGACATAAGGAGTACCCCATGAAGATGAGGGCATCGGTCTCGAGGGTCCATAATGTACCCCAGAGTCCTACCAACATCTATCAAGGCGATAGATTCCTTGAAGGTCTTTTTCTGAAGTTTTTTAGACGTCCGTGTTCACCCCATGGAAACCAAGGCATCGGCCCCAAGGTGCTAAGACAACCCCAGGTCCTACCAAGCATTCCTCATGGCTGTAGACACGTCATGTCTCAATTCACTTTGTATATATTTTTTTAGGGTATAATTTATTTTTTTTACTCCTAGCACCTAACTCATACCTAAGAGGTAGCTACTACTAGGGATAACTAATATACCTTGAAAGCATAAGAACTTGGCATACTCCCTTGGTATATATCCTACACTGTCTTTAGATAGAAATATCTTTTACTAAGTCTTCTAAGAATCTAGAATTCACTCACCATATTTTAACAACTAATCAAAAACTTAAACCAGCCAACATTGTGTGAACATGCAAACCATATATCCAAAAGATAAAAGCACATAAAGAAATAAAGATTAAGATTTGAATACACCTTTTGTAGTGCCCTGTTGATGTTGTTCGTTTGCATTGATGCATTGCTATTTTGTGCAGATTGCTCTCTTTGGTCTTTGTAGGCGTAGCATGTCTCCCCCCTTCCTAATTTGTGTGCAGGGTAGGTGGACTATAGGGGTTGATGCTCGTGTTAAGCTGAGATCTCTGCAAAATGGTTATTAACAAACAAGAAAAGAAAAGAAAAGAATAAAATTTGCTATTGGTGCCAATCACCGAATATAGCCGAGGGGAAAAACCCAGTGGGAGAAAAGTGCCCTGGCTTGTCGATCTTATTGTGGAGTCGATGTGCTTACCCTTGCGCTGGTGGTGGATCCGTGTCCACTTCTACTGGAAAGATGGTATCAATTTCCTCAGGATGCTGGGACAACCCTTCACAAAAACCGGCCTCTGCAGAAGGTGGTAGAGGAAGGAGTGCTTCCTCACTAAAATATGGCATTGGTTCTATGGGAAGGTTAAGCAGACAATTTCGATTTTGGAATTGCGCAATATAGGTACTCATATTGATCCAATATTGACATGTTGAGGCTTGGGGAAGGGGGGCTTGCAAGATCGGTGGTTGCAAGTCATTTAAGCTTGTATCCCTCCATTGTTGTGCTTGAACCTCCTCAGGTAATCTACATTGATTTGGTCCTCTCTCTGGTATTCTCACATTAAGAAGATTATGGCGTTGGGGTGTAATTCCCACAATTTGCTTCATTAAGCCCGTGCCATATCGTCTAAAGTAAGAGCGGCATATCCAAAAAATATGTGAAGCTTCTCCTAATACGAGCCGTGCACACTCTTGACAATGTGGAAATGGGTGATGCTGTTGATAGAATAACGTGACAAAGTGATGCCCACAGCAATTTTCACCTAAGGGAGCATAGAAGTACCTAGAATGTGTTTGAAACGGAGGAGCACTATAACCCCCGCGATGATCAGGTCGAGTACTATCAGGGTCAATGCATGGTGGACATGTATCTCGCCAAGTATCCATCAGGAGTTATTTGGATGTAGAACAATGAAATTTAGAACACTCATATCCATCATTACAATTCCAATCAAAAACAAGATTATCTCAAAAAGAACACATCTTCTAAAGGCATAAGGAACTACATTATTCAAACATTGATTTACCAAAGAGCTTCAATTGTAGTGTTAATGCCTTATCTTTGGTTTTAGGTATATCCTTTTTAAGAGGTGGGAATTTTAGCAATTGTCTTGGAATTTGAGCAAGATAAGAGGATTTAGGCATTGAAATGCTAGAATTTATGCTCAAATGAGACTCATTTGGACTTGTCTTAGGTACACATGTTGATGGTGGAATTGGGTAATAAGGAGAAATTGGGACAACCGGTGTTTCAATACATGTTTTAGGAAGATCAACACAAGTAGATTTGTAGGTGCTATCACAGCCACCTATCCTATCTTGAAGAGTTTGTGTTGATTTCTTTTGCACCCACTGATATGGAAAATCAAGGGTGGCTTTTGGAATCTTTCTGAAACACTCTTTTACCCCTAGCAAACCATGGCATTTTGGAAGCCAAATTGCTGTTGCCCCCTCATAATAGCCTTGTGCTTTAAGAACATGTTTTGGGACCCATCGCGAGTAACAATCCGAGGTTTAGGCTTGGAAATGATGTGCTTTTTAGGAGGTTTAGCAACTGGACTAGATGGTACAAGTTTGTACGCATCTTTGGGTAGCCAAATTGATAATTCCTTCTTGCTTGGCCTTCTTTGAGCAGCAACTAGAGTAGTTGGAACATGCCAGCCATGGTCCTCACTTAAGTACTCATCAATTATCCACATCATTTGTTTTGGAGCTTCAAGAGCAGATTTTGAGAGTGGGTTGTGTAAGGTAGAAACATTACCCCTTTGACACGATAAAGCTCATGGAGTAGCAGATCCCAAGATGCAATCAGAATCAATTTGCAACTTGTATTGTCTATTCTTCCAATCTAATGAGCAATTGGTAGCACTTAACCAATCTACCGAGAATAGTCTCTACTACTGCCTTGGACTTACGTGCCACATAAAAGGGCACGGACATCTGGTGATCCTGAATGGACATCATAATGACACATTTTCCCTCTATAGGGTTATCTTCTCCTGAGAAGCTTCGTAGGTCCACAAGAATTTGCACAAGTGGTGGTTGACCCAAGGCTATCCATGTGTCAAACGAGAGAACATTATAATCTGCACCAGAGTCAATTAAGGCAGAGACAAAGTAGGTAGTCTCATGAAGATGGAGGCACACTTGAATATTGAATGGATCGATATATGGTTCATCAGTAGGCAATTGTATGGCCAACATAGAAGCTTTGCGACGCTCCTTGGCTTTTGCAACTCTAGCTTTAGCCTCCTCTTGAGCCTGACGTTTAAGTAGGTCAAGTGCTTCTTTTCGTGTTTGTGCAGCATGCATCTGTTGAAGCATGGCTTCAGTTAATGGTTCATTGTATTTCTTGAGACGACTTCCATTTATGAAGTTAGGCATTTGCTCACCTTCTAGTGTCTCTAAACGCACTGCACCACTTGGAGTAAGCTCATTAATCACAAACGGTCCTAGGCCACGTTTCTTGAGCTTTCTCTTATGTTTCTTAAGTGTGTACAAGAGCACAAGGTCTCCTTTTTTGAATCGGCCAGTTGTTACATTTCTATCATACCATTGCTTTTGTCTCCTCTTCTCAGCATACATCCCCATTACCGCCAATAAGCGGGTCTCATCAAGCTTTTCCAATTCATCAACGCGTTGTGAAAGCTCATGACCAATCCAATCCAATTGTTTAGCTACTCTTAGAGTAGGTACAAGAAATTCAATGGGAAGAATTGCATCTAATCCAAAGGCAAGTTCAAATGGGGTTGTGCCCACAGATGTTTTATAGGCTGTCCTATATGCCCAAAGAACTGAGTGCAACTTTTGCTCCCAATCAGTCCTATGTCCCTCAACAATCTTTGTGAGTGCTGTGCAGAGAATCTTGTTAGTACTCTCAGCTTGTCCATTGGTCTGGGGATGATAGGGTGCAGAACGCTTATGAATTACCATAAATTCTTGAAGCAAAAATTCTATGACTTCATTTACAAAGTGTACACCTTGATCACTAACGATCTCAATAGGTAAGCCATAGCGTGTAAACACGTACTCATACAAGAACTTGGCTGTGGTTCTGGCATCATTTTTGGCTGTTGCCTTTGCCTCTACCCATTTGGTCAAATAGTCGGTTGCGACTATAATATATTCTGCATACGTGTGATGAGCTGGAGGTTTAATGGGACCGACAAAATCAATACCCCATTTTGCAAAAGCACGTGTGCTTAACATAGGCCGCAATGGCATATTGTCCTTTGTGATGGGAGGTTTGGTCCTTTGACAATCGTCACAACGTTTCACATATTCTTCGGCATCCATTTGTAAGGTTGGCCACCAAAGCCCAGACCACCTAATCAACTTAGCTGTGGTATTGCCCGAAAAATGTCCACCCCCAACACTTGCATGTGCATGAGTTAAGATTTTCAGATAGTCAGCTTCACATACACACATGCGTAAGTTGCCATCCTTGCCCCTCTTGTAGAGTTGGCCCTCTATCAGCATATAGTTTGTCGCTTCAATTTTAATAGCATGCTTTCGATGTTTAGGAATTTTTTGATCCATATGACCATGCTGAAGATAGTCCACAATATACTTACTCCAGCTTGGTGTAGTTGAAATTTGGAATAATGTGACATTATGAATTGGCTTCTGAATTTTACATGAAGCATAGTTACGAACAAATGTTTCAGCATCTGCATGCATGGTAGGCCACCATTGCCCATCGTGAGATATATGTCGCACACAAGTAGTAGCTAATGCATGGATTCCATCGATACCCACATGTGCCCATTCCAAGATTTCCTCATATTGGTCGGGGTTAGGTATAAGCCGCAACACTCCATCATTACCCTGACGATATAATCTCCCTAAGATTAACGTGAATGGTCGCCATAGGTCCACATTAGGACCCGCTAGTTGTATCTGCCCACTTGTCAAAATTTCTAAAATGGATTCAGACCATTTAGGAGCTGTCTCTACAAGGAAAAGTGTTGAATCTAACATATCATCATCCACACCCACAGGAGCTTCGCCAGAGGTGATTCGAGACAAGTGATCTGTCCTAAGATGAGTTGTTCCTTTTCAAACTGCCACTTCAAAATCAAACTCAAGAAGGATGATAAACCACCTGACAATCCTTCCAGTTGCACAAGGCTTATTCACCAAATATAGCAATGCTTGATGGTCCACAAAAAATATGAATTTGTTTGCCAAAAGGTAAGGCGAAACTTTTTCACTGCATATATCATGGACAATCCTTCTCTTTCTGTTGTGGTGTAATTCTTCTCAGCATTGTTCAACTGTCGACTAGCATATGAGATTGGGAAATCCTTATTATGTTCTCCCGATTGAGCCAAAATACATCCAATTGCAAAGTTTGAAGCATCAATATGGACATGAAAGATTTGGTTCCAATTTGGTGCCCGTAAGATGGGTGCAGTCACTAATGCTTGCTTCAACTTTTCAAAGGATTCCTCACACTCATCAGTCCAACATATCTATTGAAATCCCATTGCGAGAAACAATATGGCCCAAAATTTTCCCTTGTCTTACCATGAATTTGCACTTGTCAGGATTCAAGCATATACGATAAAGTTGACACTTTTGAAACACAAGTCTGAGGTGTTCTATATGATCATCACGCTCTTGTGAGTGAACACATAAATCATCCATGAAGATCTCAAGAAATTGCCTAAGGTACTCCTTGAATACATGACTCATTAACCGCTGAAAGGTTGCTGGTGCATTTGTTAGACCAAATGGCATAACACGATAGGCAAAGATGCCATCTTCAGTATAGCAAAGGCTGTCTTGTGTTGATCCTTTGGATCAATTGACACTTGATTGTAACCGGAGAATCCATCCAAGAAACTATATGCCTTTTTCCCTGCAACTCTTTCCAGAACATGATCTGTGATTGGAAGTGGGTAATGATCACGCACAGTAGCTACATTTACCTTCTTGAGGTTTACACATACTCGAAGTTTTCCATTTTTCTTGGGCACCACTACAATAGGGGAGACCCATTCAGTGTGTTCAATCTCATAGATAAATTCTGCCTCTAAGAGCTTGTCTATTTCTTCCTTTATCTTCCGTGTAAAATTTTCATTGTAGGTATAAGGACGTTGCTTGGAGGGCTTTGCATCCTCTCGCAATGGAATTGTATGCTGACATATGCTTGGATCAACTCCCTTGAGGTCTTTATAACTCCAAGCAAAAACATCGCGATACTCCTTTATTGTTTGTATTAATAACTTCTCCTCATCTAAGGACAAGTCTGTGGCAATCCACACATAGCGAGGCTCTTCTCTTGGCTTAGCAATATCAATCTTTTTTGCATCTTCTGGACCATCGTATGAAACCCCTGGCATGCTTGGTTTTTGTCGCATGGGCTGTTGAAGAACAATCTTCCGATCTTGAAGAGTGTACTGTGTGAAATTGGGAGGAACATTGAGACCTTGTTCTTGTCCACTTGAGTCTTCACTCATTGAAGACCATGCGGTTTTGAGCTCTCCTTTGCCATCTTGCATCGGATTTTTTTGTACAACCGTTGTCTTTGCACTTCCGACACTCTCTTTTGAATCGGTTTTAGACTTGAGTTTTGGTTTTTGTTTCTTCGTTTTTTTACGATTTTTGCTAACATTTTTTAGCTTTTTTCCTGCTTGGAATCCATCTGATCGTTTTACTTGATCTTTGATACTATCTTGTGCTTGGACATAGTATAGATATCCGTTCTTTCCTGAGAAGTGAGGTGGTGGTTGAGAGTTTTCACTCTTAGACTCCTCCTTTTCTTTTTGTAGTCTCTCACGTTGTTCCCGCTCATCTTGTTTACGGATTCTTTTATGGCTCTTACAGCATTTACGTTTAGGTCGGCTTCTTCGAGGGATCTCTACTTGAACCTCCCTTCCTCTCAAGAGTAGGCGTGCCTTTCCTAACTCATCCTCAGGGATTATCACATTATTATCAAAATCAGAGTCCCATCCATCTTCCTTATCAGCATCATTAGCAGATTCGAGTGTTAAATCCTCCACTGAGACTTCCTCGACATGCAGAGCTGTTGTGGATGTATCCCTATAGTACAAATCATCTAGAAGGGCACATGGTTGTACCATTCATATAGGAATAATATCATATCCATCTGAGTCACAAAATTGAATTGGCTTCGGTAAAGCACATGTCGATAATGTTGCAAGGACATGACTCCATTCTAATGGATCAATTAAATGCTCAGGGAAGGGTTGTACCCTTAAGTCTCTCAGTGTTGAAATCCCTACATGAGGCTCCACACATCCACAGATCTTCTCACCCGTCTGACCATGTAACTCTTGAGCTCTCAGATGAAGCAGAATCAAACTCGTCTATTGGAGACCTTGTTACATCACGATATGAGTGATTCCTTAGGTTGACCCTTGTGATAACAGAATCATGTCGGAGGTACAAATAATTGTATCCCCAATCTTGAATCATTTGAAATTGTCGCATGAATGGTCTACCCAATATCACTTCATAGTTTGGATGTTTTCCAAAATCCACTACTGCAAAGGTGTGCTCATATTCAATCCCACATGTGGTGACCAATATGTTCTCAAGTAGCCCAAGGGGATGTTCTCAAGTAGCCCAAGGGGATGTTCTAAGCTCCCATCTGCTAGCTGCAAGCGCATCCTGGTACTCCTAATAGCTGGTTTGCTCCACTTTTCCTAAATGGACCTTGTCACAATGCCCACTCCTGCACCACTATCTAGTATTGCAGTTGAAACTACTTTTCGCACTTCTAATGGGAGGGTAGCATTTCCCTGATCGTCCTCACAAAATTTTCCTACTTTGTTGATAGGAAGAACTGGCATAACATGCTTTGTCTCAGGGTGTATAGTACACTCATGGAGACCCTTTTGTAGCAATACCTGCTCTGACAAACATGTGGCAATATCATTCCATAACTCAAGTCGAATTTTTATCAAATCAAGCAATGGTAAGGTACAAGCCACTGGTGCTGACAAAATAGCTTGCACAGCATTCATATCCTTCTCTTTTGTCAACCTTTTATGCATGGAGGGTATCCTCAAGGTTTGAGAACAGTTCTCATATTCTCCCAGATATGATGGTAAGGTTTTCATTGTATGCTTACTTCTAGGAGAAACAATTGTTTGAACTTCCTCCTGGATGCTTGGGCGTCTAAAGTTGTTTTCCGTGCCCCTGGTAAAATCTACCTCAGAGAATGGAGGCGAACTAATAGAGGACATGTTCTCATTAACTTTCTCATGAACTGCGGCCCACATCTCATTTGCCATGTCCTCATTAGCATCAATAACTTCATCATTGCATGGGAAGACAAGGCTAGGTGGTGGCAGATTACCTCCTTTCAATTGGGTGTCAATTGGTGCAAACCTTTCGCTATGAGCTTGTGAAATGAGTTCACTTTTCATTTACCGACTTGATGACACTTCTGGTATGGTTTCTAATGTTGGCTTAAGAGAGGTTGGGCCCCAAGGAATAGGTGGTGGTGGTCCCTCAAGTATTGACTGAGCTTCCCTAATGAGTTGCTGATGTATGAGTTGCTGATGTACAGCTAGATTGATCTTCTCCTCACGAGGGTTTGGGTATTCTTGAAGTTTCTTGGGTAGCTCAGATAAAGCTGCAATGCGATTCTATGAGCATCAATGATGGCATCCAGAGTCTCATTCACTTTATCCACAAAAATAGAACCCCCAGAACTATCCTCAGTCATACTAGTCTCATCTTGTTTAGCACTAGGCCCAGGTTGTGAGGTTGATGTTCCTCATGCACTTCTTGGGATGTAAAAGTTTTATCCCTCATGTTTTGTTTAGAGTCTTCTTGAGAACTAGTGGATGCACTTTTAGTTTGCTTGTTTCGGTTCTTCTTCCTCCTAGTGGTCTTTTTTCTATTGGACTGTAGGGTCTTGTCCACTAGATTTTTCCTTGCATCCCTAGTTCGAGGTGTCTCATCAGTTTGTATTTCGGCATTTCGTGTCTGTGATCTAGTCATGACTCTAAGTGGCACGACATCCTCATTCTCAGATGAAGGTGGTGATGGAACTGCCCCTACAAGGTTGAGTGAGACCTTTGGTTGAGAGGTGCCCTCCTCATGTGGTTTCAGCAGACAATCCTTTGGGAAGTGTTCTACACAACACCCTAGACAATATCTTTCAATTGGTGAAAACTGTTGTACTGTTGTATTGGATCGAGATGCTTGCCTTGAGCGATGTGGACAATCACGAGCCCAATGGGGTTCTCCGCACTCATAACAGGGGCCCATTGGTTTGGCCTCTACTTTCCTTGGCTGCCATTGACCTGAGGGGCCTGGAGTCCTAGGTTGGTAGCTGCCTAGCAACATTAAAGAGTTTTGTTCCCCTGGTTGAGTCTCCCCAGTGCTTGGCTTGGGTATGCTTGGCTTGGGTATGCGGGACTTTCAAAGATATTTTCTTTAGATGAATATGATGCATATTCCTCCTCCACATAGCCTGGGTTTACCAAGTCTCTACACATATTTGAATTGTCGTAGTCAACAACCTGTTGGAATTAGGGTTGCAGGAATGCACACACAACTTCAAGAAGATGAGGAAGCTTGAGCACAACACAGTAGTGTATTATGAGTGCCAAAAATGAAAGATAACAAGCCCTAGAAGATAATGGGCGTATATACAATGCACGGGGGAAAAAACCTCCTAGTGAGGGAAAAAGTGCCCCGGCGGTCCTAAGTGTGTTCACACACATCACTACTATAATATGGTAACAAATCCCCCCTGGAGTGATGCGGTGAACAAGAGCTAGCACTCATGTATAGGGAAGTGTCTAGCTATGTGGACGAATCCACAAAAGGGAGTAAGCCCAAAGCTTTGCGAAAAGCTTCGAACTTCTCACGAGGCAGAGCCTTTGTGAAAAGGTCTGCAAGGTTATCCTGTGTTGGCACATAAGCCAAACTGATCTCTCCTGCAGAGAGTCTCTCCCTGACATAATGGTAGTGCACCTCAATGTGCTTCGTACGAGCATGGAACACTGGGTTCCGCGCAACTGCCAATGCGCTCTGACTGTCAGTGAAGATGGTGGTGGCAGATGGCTGCCCAACACCCAAATCAGCCATAAGGCGTCTGAGCCACACACACTCAACCGTAGCTGTGAAAGCTGCCCTGTACTCAGCTTCACAACTAGAAGTGGCCACAGTAGGCTGCTTCTTGCTCAACCATGATATGCATGAGCTTCCAAGCATGAAGCAAAAACCACTCGTGGACACGCGTGTGTCATAACAACCAGCCCAGTCAGAATCTGAAAAAGCATGTAAATCTGGCGACAAAAGATGCCGAGTACCACTCAAATAGCGAAAGATACGCTTCACTGCCTGCCAATGCTTAATGCCTGGGCTATGCATAAATCTGCTCACCTGTGAGACTGCAAACTGAATGTCTGGCCTCGTAATGCATACATAAATGAGGCAACCAACAGCTGTCTGATAGAGTGTGACATCAAAGTGATCTCCAGCATCATGAAGACTCAACTTCAAACCTGTCTCCATTGGAGTAGCAATAGGCTTGCAGTCTTCAAGGCCAAATCTCCGCAACAATGTTTCAATATACTTTGTCTGACACAAAGCAATACCTCCATCACACTGCTTAAATTGTCTCCCCAAATAATGATGCAAATGCCCCAAATCTGACATCTCAAAAGAGGCATTCAAATCAGCCTTAAAATCAGCAATATGACTCTCATTTGGTCCTGTGAGCAGCATGTCATCGACATAGAGAGCAATGATTAGATGTACACCATCCACACGTTTAACATACAAAGTGCTTTCTGTTGGACTATTCTGAAACCCATGTGCAGTCAAATATGCATGTATTTTTTCATACCAAGCTCGTGGAGCTTGCTTTAAACCATATAAAGCCTTTTTTAACCTGCACACTTTGTTTTCCTGCCCTCTTTGAACAAAACCACGAGGCTGCGATACATACACCTCCTCATGCAAATCTCCATTTAAGAACGCAGTCTTTATGTCCAGCTGATGTACATTCCAACCATTATGAGCTGCTAATGCACAGATGCTACGAACAGTGGTCATACGACATGTGGGAGCAAAAGTCTCATCAAAATCAATGCCCTTCTCTTGAGCATAACCTTTTGCAACAAGCCTAGCCTTATGGCGATCCACTGTGCCATCAGGCTTACGCTTCAATTTGTATACCCACTTAGTGCCAATGGCCTTCTTGCCAGGGGGCAAGTCACATAAAGACCATGTACCATTCTTCATAATAGCATCGTATTCTGCTTGCATAGCAGCCATCCAATTTTCTGAACTTTGTGCCTCATCAAATGAAACAGGCTCACTTTCATCGCACATACTAGAAACAGCCAATGCATAACAATCTGACGCATAAGAGGCACCATGAGAGCCAGAACGAGTGCGACTAGACAAAGGGGCATCCAACTTGCTGTCACGCAAAGTCTGCACCAGCCATCTAGGCATATTCCTAGAGCCCTCAATCTCTTGTCTCTCATCCTCAAGTGCATCATGCACATCTGCATCAGATATAGGCTGATCTGTGCCATCATTTAAAACCTGCATAGGCTGAAAAACTGCCTCATGAGGTATTGCACTTGACTGTGCACCACTGAAAAGAGGCAACAATGTATCATAAACATCACGTGAGCTGATATCTGTCTCCTTAGTACATGAAACCAAGGGCTGAACTGCATCTTCCACAAATACAACATCACGGCTAACCAAAATGCGCTTTGTCTGTGGATGATACAAACGATAGCCTTTGCTCTCAGCACTATATCCAACAAAAATACATTTGACAGCTTTGTCATCCAATTTTCTGCGATGTTGCACAGGCACTAATGCATATGCCAGGCAACCAAAAACACGTAAATGGCCAACAGATGGCTTGCGGCTATGCCAAGCCTCATATGGAGTGACAACCTGTAATGCTTTGGTGGGACACCTGTTTAGTACATAAGTGGCACACATGACAGCCTCAAGCCAAAAACCATGTGGTAGACTTTGACTCTTAACCATACATCTTGCCATTTCCATGAGAGACCTGTTTTTTCTCTCAGCCACACCATTTTGCTGTGGTGTATACGGCACTGTACATTGGTGTTTTATCCCACGCTCAGCCAGAAATGCATTAAATTCTGAAGACATATACTCCCCCCCTCGATCTGAACGGAGGGTGCCCATCTTACTTTCTGACACATTTTCAGCCATAACCAAAAACTGTTTGAAGCACAAAAACACTTCGGACTTTGCCTTCAAAGGATATACCCATGCATGCCTGGTAAAATCATCAATGAAAGTCACGAAGTAAAGGTAGTTTCCAAATGATGGAGTTTGCATGGGACCACAAACATCACTGTGAACAAGCTGCAATCTGCGTTCAGCTCTCACTGATCCAGCTTTGGGAAAGGAAGCACGCTGCATTTTACCCAATATGCAGCCCTCACAAACATGCTTGACAGGTGCCTCAAGCTTAGGCAAAGAAGACACCATTTCAGATTTCTGCAGGCGCAGCAAACTTGCAAAATTCAGATGACCAAAACGTGCATGCCACAGTTTTGCATCTGAAATAGCCTGCGTATCCATAATAGCACATGCTGAATCCTCTACACATTTGCCATCCATATTGAGCTTATACAGCCCTCGACATAGTGAACCAGATGCTACAATGATGTCACCACAAGAGAGATCATGAACAGTACATCTGTCATCCACAAATTTTACAACCAAACCTGTTTTGGCAAATGCGGAGACTGACAGCAGATTCTTTTTGATCCCTGGCACATACAATGCATCAAAAAGTGTAAAGGTGTTGCCATTTGCAACATTCAGCACAATCTGTCCAACTCCTTCAACGGGATAAGAGGAGTTATTGGCACAAGTGACAGTATTCCCTGTGGGAGCAGACTCAAGGAAAGTGAATAAACTGTGCTGCGAGGTGATATGCTTAGTGGCACCACTGTCAAAGTACCATACATCTGAATCTACTGCAGACATACATGTGTCATGCAAAGATGGGTCATAACTGCACTGCGCATTGAATGCCCATTCTGTATCTAGCACAACATTAGCAGATTCATTGTTAGAAGGAGAGGCATCTGCAACAGCCATACCAGCCTCTTTCTTCTTAGCCTCTTTCGCAGCCAGCTTAGGACACGCTTTGATGACATGATCATTTCCCTTACAGTACTTGCAAAATGTCTTCTGTTTGTCACCCTTCTTCTCATCTTTGTCTTCCTTCTTTGGTTGCGCAGCATTTGCAGATTTCTGCTTACTAGAAGAAAAGCCAGCTTTACCTTTCCCGCTTCTCTGACTAGCAACGAAAGCTTGATCTGCGACACGCATAATATTCCTGTTTTGCCTTGACTGGTCTTCTTGCAGCAAAACAGAAACTAACTCCTCAAATGATAAGGCATTGGGATTGCCTTTCATCATCAAGCGAAGAGTGGAAGCAAAACCCTGATAAGAATCTGGTAGACCATTCAAAACAGTCTGCACAAGTGAACTGTCTGACAGGATTTCATCTGCAGAAATGAGCTGCTCTTTGAAATCCTTGATCTTTGTCAAAAAGCTATCCATAGAATCACCTTCGTTCATATGCTCACTCTCCAACTGTTTTCGGAGATAAGCAACACGAGCCTCATTTCTTGCCTGATACAATGTGGCAAGTACATCCCAAGCATCCTTAGAAGTCCTGCAGGAGCGAATATGTGGGATAATGGTACGTTTGACAGACAGCGCAATCAAGGCATGAGCCTGCGCATCTCTACCATCCCAACGAATCTGCTCTGCTGAAAGTGGTGGTTCTCGAACAGCTGCTACAGCACTTGTGCCTGCACCATCATCAACAGTACCTGTTTCTGATGTGTTTGCAGCATTCCCAGCCACAATAGGACGTGCATCAATACCCTGCACAATGTTCCATAACCCCTTTGCTACCAATACATGTCGCATCATATATGCCCACAATGGATAGTTGGTGCCATCCAACTTATCCTCAGCAGCAGCCAACATGCGGAATACATCATTGTTGTCAGCCATGGCCAATGACTGTACTACTAGATGTAAATGCTGTCTGTAAGAGGCAAACCTGTATAAAATCGACCTGTGCTATGTAGCACAGCCCAAAACAGACGAATGGGCACCTGTCCTGCAGATTGTAATCTTGACAGAAAATCTGCACAGTAGGACGATTTTGCCTGCGCAGTACTTGGAATGCAAAAACGGAGGGCGAAATGACTTCAGATCAAAATTCTGAAAAAACCGAGCCCTAAGGGTTCTCCCACGGCATATACTAACCTGCAGACGCTCGTGAAATCTCGTCGCAATCGGAGGAGATGAAGCGGCAGGTGCCGGTGATGCTGCCCGGGAGGAGGAAGCCTGCTCTGATACCAATTGTTGGAATTAGGGTTGCAGGAATGCACACACAACTTCAAGAAGATGAGGAAGCTTGAGCACAACACAGTAGTGTATTATGAGTGCCAAAAATGAAAGATAACAAGCCCTAGAAGATAATGGGCGTATATACAATGCACGGGGGAAAAAACCTCCTAGTGAGGGAAAAAGTGCCCCGGCGGTCCTAAGTGTGTTCACACACATCACTACTATAATATGGTAACACAACCCTCATAGGAGCAGTCCCAGGAGCAGGAGGTTGAGCACCAACAAGAACAAGTCGTGCTTGCTCTTGTGCCATCGGTGGCTTACGTTCAAAATTAGTATACTGTTGATACATTTGTGGAGCCACTCCACCCCTTGGCTGCTCACGCTCCTGTCTCATTCTTGCAATGCGAGTACATTCCTGTGTGGTATGGGTAAAGTTCCAAGCACAGGCTTGGCACCACTTTTTTGTGGGTTGGTTTGTGACTAGAGGAGAAAAGGTATTACATTCCTCTGTTTTATGGTTACCGCCACATGCTCCACAAAGATGAGGACCTGTAGGAAGTACACTCCTCATTCTCTGCTGCTGCTGTTGTTGTGGTTGCATGGGTGGATGATAGGTCTGTCCCAATCTCCTTAGTACTAGGTTAGCTATCTGGTCTGGATTTACTAGCGCGCTAGACCCTGAACTTTGGTCATCACCCCACTGATCTCTAGGTTTCACCTCTAGGCCAGAACCATCTTGGAATTTGAAGTTATCGGTGAAATCCATAGCATCATGGCAACACTCATTGAAATTTGTGTGCTTCTTCGCATAGAGATGTGTATGCAGTGTTGAATTTTTGAGTCCTTTTAAGAAGAGAGAAATTAATCGATTTTGGGCGGGCTTCTCATCTTTTGGGCAACGATTAATGTACTGCTTCATTCTATTTACACAGTCTCTAATACTCTCATTCTCGCCTTGCTTGAAAGAGTAGATGTGTGCTACCGTGTCATGTTGAATTCCCATCAAGGAAAAAGCAGCAATGAATCTCTCTTCCAAAACTCGTAAAGAAGATTTGTCTGAAGCCTCTAGTGCCTGAAACCAAGCCAGGGCTTTTCCCTCAAGAGTGAGTCCAAATCCTTCAATTTAAGTATGCTTATCAGCCACTTGCTCAGCTCGAACTGCTTGCCTAAATGCTGCTACATGGTCATATGGATCTCCTGACCCTTCATACTTCTTTACCAGTTTCTGAAGAGTTGATGGCCTTACTTGTCGTGAATACTCATCATAGGGCCTACGGCCTCTCACTCTCAGTGGGAATTGTTCCTCTCTTTGGAAAGATGGTCCACATGCATCAAAAATTGGTGTGGGTACCCTATTACTAGCCTCACCAAACCCCTCCAAAGATCTTGTCACCCGCATTTCAGGAGGTGCATTTATGGGAGGCCGAGTTGGCTCCCCTCTCCTCCGATTGTCATAGTGAGAAAAATATTGTTGTGGTGTGACCGGTGGTCGCACATTTGGTGTAGGACGATATCTTGGTGCTAGAGTTGGGCTACTAGCAGTGGTCCACTTGGATGTTAAAGGTCCCTCTCTAGTGAACTCTCGTAGGGGAGGAGCAACAGTTTCTCCAAGAAAGGCTGTCTCTCCTGGTTTGGCTGTATTTGTTGAGAACACTTCCATGAATAATGGATGTCCTTTCCACGTGAGCTCCCGAATCTCCTTCCAATCTAAGGTTCTGTATTCATTGGCCCATTTATCAATTATTCGGTTTCTGTGTCCTGCAAGCTTCTCAACTACCACCACCAGTGCTAGAGGAAGATCCAGCTCTGGCAATTTAGTTGTGGCATAATATCCCTCTAACGAGTCCTTATAGACCTCTTGAAGTGGGTCATCCTGTAAGACCTTTGTCACTGGAATTTGTCGTACAAACTCCCATTGGTTCTCAGCCCCCTGATCCATTTTACTCTTGCCTTTCCTATCCCTTTCCAAATTTAGATCTATAAGAAGTAAATCATCCATGGATGGCTTTGAGGACTGGGCATTGGAGGGTCCAGGCATGTCCGGCTCAATGAGCTAATCATCTCTAGACTCCCTTGCTCTGGAAAGTTCTGATAAGTCTAAGAACTCGGTTTTAGAGAGCTCCCCTAATTTGTCTACATTTTCTGGATGATGGTAGGTGACTTCGTAGCGAACACCATCTCCACCCATGTACATGTTACCCTGGTCATTGACTAGAGGTGCTTTATCAAGTTCTGAGAAAATGTCTGCGATCTTAACAAGATACCGTTGTTGTGGGTCCCTAAATATCTCAGCTCCTTGAGCATTTGTGTAGACATATTGGAGTCTCACATTAAGTGTTAACCCCATGGTGTCGGCTTCAAATGGATTAAAAGATCTTGCGGGTGTCCTATTTGGGGCTACGGGATGACTATTTGTCGGCCCAAGATTGTCCATGGATAATGAACTAGTTGTTCTGGAGGAAAGGGTATCGGATTGGGATTCAGAAAGGGTTTCAGCAATATCTGCCAAATTTCCTACCGATTGGGTCCCACTTTCCTGCATAGGTACTCTAGAAGGTGCCCTAGGCCCTATGGAAGAATCTATAAGACGTCCCAACCACAAGTGCATAAGGTCAAATTTTTTGGTTTTTTATGTGTTTTTGTTTTGTTTTGTTTTTTTTTTTTAATAAATATATATATATATATATATGTATATATATATATATATTTTACCCTACCTAATCACTAAATGCAACTAAAATGAGTATGTGTGGTGTAACTATCTATCCTATTTTTTATTTTTTTTAAATGATTTTTTTAATATGATTTTATGTTTTTACTTTTTTTTTTTAATTAATTACAAAAATTATGAATCACACTAAAAAAATACTAATTATGCACAAAATTATAAAAATTTTAAAACAATACAAGTTACCCTAACTTATGCAAAAAAATTAAAAAAAATAAAGAATTACAAATTATGCAAAAAAGTAGACTCCTAAAAAACACTTTTTATTTTTTTTTTAATTTCTATTTCTTTTCTTTTATTTTCTTTTGTTTTCTTCTCCTTTTGTTGTTTTTTTGTTTGTTTGTTTGTTTTTTTGTTTTTTTTTTTAACCAATAAATTTCGTACCAATTACAAAAATATGAATCTACTAATTATGCACGCAATTACAAAAATTCTAAAAAAATAAAAAATAAAAAATGCAAGCTACTTTAATTACTCTTTCAGTGTATATAAATTTTTATTTTATTTTATTTTTTTTAATCTGCCTCCACACGCTTCCCACAAACCTTCGCTATAAGCTAGCCGCCCAACTGCTCAGCCTTAGCTTTCAGCCGTCTTCACTTCCAGCTGGCCGCCCACAGCCTCTCCTTTTTTCGCTTGTGGCCAGCTTTTTTCCCTGCGGTTGCCCTACAGCCGGCCCAAAGCCTACGCCCCTCCAATGTATATATATATATATATATTATTTTTTTAAAGCGGCCTCCAATGTTCTACCTCCTCGCTATAAGCCGGCCGCCCAACCGCTACAAGGTATATATATATATATAAATAGATATATATATATATATATATATATATATATATATATATATATATATATATATTTTTCTTTGCTGCGCCTCCAACGACACACCTCTTACAGCCCCTACGTCGGAAAATACAAAAACAGAAATCACTTGAACCTACTTAATGGCGAGATTACTCTACCGCAATGGGGTTTTAATTTTTTTTTGCTTCTAATCAAAAAAACGAAAACACACAAGGCGCCCTTGAGATCACACACTCAATGCCCTTGCAAACTCTACTCTAATCTACCCTAATCCACGATTTTGCAATCAATGGAGCACTTAGTAAGAAGTAATGGTTAACACCCTTCACTAACTTAGGTGTGCGTTCTCCGGCAAGACGGCGCCATTGTTTGGGACATCATAGCATAGCGGAGGCTACACTCCAACCCACACACTTTGTCAATCTGTGAATGCAACCCGGTTAGCGCATAGAGGCTATCCCGAATGGGAGAAGATTAGTTTACCACACACTAATGACTTCTAGTCCTACTCAATCCTTCTTCAACACTCAAGCAATCAATCTAACATAATCAAAGCATCAAGATTAGGCTACACTTAAGCATAAAAATGCAACTTCTGCAAAGAATCTAACATGCAAAGAGCTATCACACAAGCCTCAACTACACATCATTTCATGCACAAGCTTCATCACATGCACTCTACAAATCAGATTTTAGCATCAAAACATCATTAAGAAATCTAGATTAGCAAGTGTGTAGACCATAACCTCATATCATTGAAAATGTAGAGAATAGAGAGTACAAGATTGAAGCATGAATGGAGATGGAGAGCCTTGGGAGAGCACATGAGAAGGAGCTATGGAGCAAGCTCTCTCTATGAGCCTCTCAACCAAATGACCAAAAAGTCCTCTCTAGCTCTCAAATGGGCCACCTTTTATACAAAAGCTCTAGAACTCCCAAAAGTTCCCATGTGGGATTATTGTCAAGCCCTCTCCCACATTCATCTACAACTTGGAATTCTTTACAAGAGCCCTAAGTGTCTTTTTTGTTGCATCCTTGCATGCAACAAATGGCTTGTACTCTTTGCCAAGCCCATTTAGACAGACACTCACCAAATCATCATCCTCACTGATACATTGATAGACCCAAGGGATTCAACAATGCCCTTGATCTTTAAGGCATATTCATTGATGGACATGCTTTTCTTTTCCACAGTATGCAACTCTTCGTTGCCTTTGTGTTAGTGTGGAACATCTGAACCAAATTATGCCATGCAACTATTGGAGTGTTTGCATTGTGTATGTGTCCTATCTGATGCAAAATAGGTAGAGAGAGAGGAGCCACACACACACACGAGCAAACCCAAATGTATTAGTCAAACCCTAACCATAGAGGGAAGCCATGTCCCATCTCACACAATGCATAAAGCCATAATCCAAAATTTACAACACACTACTTGTGTTGTGTCCACACACAACTAGCTACTGTCCACACACTATGACCAGCTGGACGCTGTCGTGCCATGGCACGTCTATGATGTGAAACCGTGCATGTGAGGTCATCAAATACACATCCAGATGCATGGGGTTAAGTGCCATGACGAGTCATTATATGATGCCTGAGTATATATGTTCATATTGTAGATAAGGTTCAATAAGATGAGCTGAGGCTGAGCCAGGTTTCGAAGCCTTTGACAGTGTGGTGTGAATTGTGGAGGATTTTTTTTTTATGCTTATGGAGAATTTCGGAGCTAGCAGATACCTTGTGCCTTGATAGGACTGGATTATGCTTGTGGTTCGGCTACTTTATTGATTCCATGAGATGGTGAATTGCTCATAAGCTGTGCCTATCATGGTTGAGTTGATATTAGCACTGAGACAGAGAACTTTATGGTACATAATGGTTGGGTTCTTGATCGTATGCTTTAGATGGCAAAAATCATATGTGCAATAAGGATGCCAAATGGAGCTTCTTTTGATGAGGCGTGAGAAAAACCCTTAGCAAGGTTATGGTGAAAAGGAGTTTGATTTTTTATATATATATATATATGGTCAACACTCCAAAATAAAGGAAAAAGGTCACACTCCAAAACAAAGGAAAAAGGAAATAGTAGGCGCAGTGAGGAAAATTAAAATGGGAAATGCGCGATTTCAGCTGCAAAAGGGCGTGGGCGCCGACTTCCTCGCGGGAATGACCAGAAAAAACCAGGGAATTGCGTGCGGTGCTTATCAGAAGAAGTCTGCAGAAAAAAAAACCAGGTGACAGAGGCGACACGACCAGAGAGATTCATTTCATGCATTTAGCGACTGTTTATGGCGTGTTGGGGCTTGAATTAGAGAGCTGAGCTGCTACTATCTAATGATATGCTTACTACAAATTCACAAAAACCAGCTATGCGCCGGCTGTACGCTGCCTGCAGTGAAGTGTGGGAAGAATTTTTTCCAAAGAAATTCGAATGAATCGTTTTTCCCCGCCTTCAGATAAGTAAAGCTTGATAAAATTTCTTTATTTTTCCTACCTACCACTTGTAAATACACGATGCCAACAAACCTTCAAAGGTTTTGTAAAAAAAATAAAGGGTGGATTTTGATATGAAGATATGTGAGGATATTTCAACAAGGGACATGGAATCAAAGAGTCAGAAATACAGCAACGACTCTAGTGAGAATTGATTTTGATTCTATCTTAGTGGAACTAAATGCAGGCCATGGATTTCTTTTAAAATCATGTGAATATGTTAAAGTTATGCCATATATCATTTTGTGTTTGTGAGTTGTTGGAATTTTAAGCCAGATTTTCAGGTGATAAAGAACATTATGAGATGTTGGGAATGGTGACAGTGGATGTATGGAATGAAAGGGGTCACATGTATGTTGGAAATACTTTAAGGTTATGTTTTGCCTACATGTGATTAGCTGGAAAGTTTTGGAAAAAGAAGCCAGTGAATCTATGCTTGGAAAGGGATAAGCAATTGGAACACGAATTCAAGGATGGATTTGTCCTATGCTTTTTGGGAAATTTTGAATGTGAGTTTCCTTGTTAGGTTTGGCACCAACTCTCACAGCTAGAAGTCTCGTACTTTCCTGGCTACTCCGCACACGTCACGACAGCTCTTTGGTGAACCCGACGTGAAACTGCTGGGGTGAGAGTGTGGTGAAATATACAGGGAAGCTATGGCTGAGAATTCTGAGGGTCAGGGGGTTCATTTTGACCCCGGAGTTATGCAGATGTTTCAGATGTTTACCATGTACATGCAACAACAACAAGCTGCTGAAAGAGGACAAATTTCTACGACCAAAGCATTACAATCAATTGTGAAAAAGATGGATCAATTTGATGGGAAGGACATTACAAAGTACCTGCGCAATTATATAAAGGAGATGGAGCTAAACAGGGTGACTGAGGAGGACATGGTTCGAAGTTTCGAGCTGGTATGTGTTCCTGAAATAAGAGAGCGCATAAAAGGATTGCAGACAGCACATGGTGGCAGAAATTGGGAAGAGTTCAAGCTTGCTTTAAAGGATGAATATTTTATGGAGGATTCTGAGCGAGTGACCAAACGAACTTTCTTGGAATGGGTCACAAAATCTAAAATGGGAATTTCTGCCACAGAATTGCTAAGAGAGTTTGAGAAGCGCTATGCCCAGCTGTCAAGGATAGAGCGTGCAACTTTGGATAGAGAAAAAACAGAGCTCTTCTTACAAGCAGCTGGGAAAGATCTCCAGGAGAAATTGGAAATCCTCCTTGAGGATAAGGATACAGAGCAGGGATTAAAAAGTGATTGGAATGATGTTGAGGATGCAGTCACTATGTTAGCAAAGCGGCAGCGGAGGAGGGATAAAATGGTGATGGGCTCTGCAACCCCCATAACTGCTGTCACCCCTGAGAATCTATCCAAACCAGCTGCTACAATTCCAAAGATAGATGGGCCAATGGATGAGCTTATCAAGGGTATGCGTGACTTAAAATTGAAGATGTCCAGGATTGAAGAAAAAGGTCTACCATTGGGGCAGGCTTCTATGCAAAGGCCTCAAAGCAAAGAAGGGTTTACATATAGATGCATATGGTGTGATGACCCAGAGCATGCAAAGAAAGATTGTGCTAGCTATAAAGAAGCCCTTAAAAATCAACTTGTGTTTTTCAAAGATGGGAAAATACATCTTACAGAGACTGGTCTTCCATTGAGTACAAACTTTGGAAAGGGAGGGATGAAAAAGCTGGTAGAGGA
Source organism: Cibotium barometz (assembly GCF_041138505.1). Lineage (NCBI taxonomy): Eukaryota > Viridiplantae > Streptophyta > Polypodiopsida > Cyatheales > Cibotiaceae > Cibotium > Cibotium barometz. The sequence continues at coordinate 30,956,419 of NC_141086.1, forward strand.
TATGGCTGCTAATCATGCCTTTTCTATGGTTGAGGCAGCAACCTATGGATTAAAGGTTGGTCAATTAAAGCAGGGATTTGAGAATGATGAGGATTATGAGAATGAGAAATTTTGGCCATCAACAATGGAATTAATTGCGTCAAAGAAAGTGTCAAAGCAAGCTTTGCATGAGGCAGGTGATTGTATACGTCTTGAGACTGGCTGGGAGGAGCCTGTGGATTCTTTATCCATTCATGCCTATATTGCCAAATGCCAAAATAATGAGGCACAGGTAGAGGAGAAGCGTAAAAGGGAAAATGAGGAAGGAGGGCCATCAAAAAGAGTTACACGTGGAAGTGAAAAGAAGGATCCTAGGCCATCACATATGCCTCCACAGCATAGCAGACCTCCACAGGATGTTTCAATGGAAGAAGTGCCAGCAAAAATGAAGGAGAAGGGTAAAGGGAAAAGTCCACTCTACAAGCTTCAATTTGATATTGAAGTTGCAACAGATCTCAAAAAGGTACTTGAAGAAAGGATTCTAAACAGCAGGGTGGAATTCACACTAGGGGAAGTCTTGGGGATTGCAAAGAAAGAATTTCATGATGAGATAATTGATATTATACGAAGAAAAAGGCAGTCCATAATTGAATCTATTCCATCACAAGGGGAGGCAAGCACTTCCAAGACTCATGGAGTACAGGTACAGAAAAAGGAAGAGAGAGAAAATGTGGTGGAATGTAATCACTCTGCTGATGGGGCACGACAAGTGCGCTTTGTGGAAGAGGATGATGAAAAAGAAGTCCTTACAAAGAGTCATTACTCCAGGAGCCATTGGGCAAGAGCAACCACTGAAACCCTTGTCAAGATAGGTGATTTGGAAGAGCCATATGTCGCTCTAATTGATCATGGGTCTGAAATAAATCTTATGGCTAAAAATCTCTATAACAAATGTAAGTGGCCAATGGATGTGGATCATGGGTGGATGATTAAAGCAGCCAATAACTCATCTGGAGAGCTTTATGCAGCATGTCCAAATGTAAGGGTAACTATAGGGGATGTGAAGGATGATCAGAATTTCTTTGTTCAGGAGATGTCATCGTATCCCCTTATCCTTGGGCAACCCTACATTACAGCTGTAAGGATGGAAACAAAGGTTTTGGATGATGGTTCAGCATATGCAAGAATAAGGAGTAAAGATGGCAAAAAAGCTGTTCAGTTTTTGACAGTTTGCATTAATCATGAAAGGAATCGTGAGTCTCTTCGGGCACAGTCACTCCCAAAGATAAACAGAGAGTTCATGAATTACAGGGAGATGAGGGATTTTGGCCAGGTGCCATTGTAAAGCGAGATTCCAATGGTACAAGGGGAAATGAGTTCTTGCAGGACTCAATCAATGTAAATAGTTTTTCAGCAAATTTTCAGGGATTCTCCAGCTATGGGTCACTGGTTTTTGTAAAAAGCAAGGATTTGAAGCGTGGCATGCAAAAACATATACAAAATGAACAAAAAAGTTTTGAGCAGTGTGGTCTTTTGGAGAAGAATGAGTTTATTTCAGGGGTGCTTGATGAGGTGTCATTTGTAGATACTATGGATGTGCTTTTTGATATGGGAAGAGCATGCTTACAAGGTGGAAATGAAATGATAAAGGTGTCATCTGTGGAGATGTATGATATAATCCAGGAATTTGAGGGGGTGGAATGTAAAAACATGAATTGTGAGATGGATGCTCATGTAGATACAAAGTACAAAACGGTTGCAAAGAAGGTGAAACCAGTTGCCTTGCCCTTGCCACCAGGAAGCAAGGAGAAGATAGATGAAGCTTCTATGCAACCAAATCTTAGAGATCCGAAGAAAATTGGGCATAAATTTACTCAAGAAACTCTAAAAGAGCTGAAGATTGGTGAGAAGGATTTTCTGTTGCCAGTTGAAAGGGAATGCTTTGAGGAGATGCTTGTAAAACATGGGAAAGCCTTTGCTTTTCAGCCGCATGAGATAGGCTGTGTTGATCTAAGTGTAACAGCACCAATGGTGATCTTTACTGTTCCACATGTGCCCTGGAACCTGCGGCCAATTCCAGTACCAAAGGCTCTCTTGCCAAAGTTGATGGAATTACTAAAGGAAAAGATCAGGATGGGAATCTTGGAGTCTTCATGTGCCCCATATTCCAACAGATGGTTTACTGTACCAAAGAAAAATGGGACATTGCGCTTTATTCAAGACATGCAACCTGTAAACAAAGTCACAATCAGGAATGTGGGAGCAGGTCCAATTGTGGATGAGTTTGCAGAAGCATTTGCAAGGAAAGCTATATACTCTATGGGTGATCTGTATTCGGGATATGATCAGTTCCAGCTGGATATACAAAGCAGGGACTTGACCACAATGAGAACTCCTTTGGGATTAGTAAGGATGTGTACCTTACCACAGGGAGCCACTAACTCAGTGGCACATATGATGAATGGAATGAATAAAGTCTTACGAGACTTCATACCACAAAAAACTATGCCATTTCTGGATGATGTGCCAATAAAGGGCTGTGATGAGAAAGACAAAGATGGGGATTTGGATTCAAAAGGGTGCCGCAAGTTTGTGGCAAATCATATAAAGGATTGTGACATGATTCTATCCAGGCTTGAAGAAGTGAATCTTACTTTATCTGGGCTGAAATCAGTATTTGGAGTTGGTGAAGTGCTAATAGTGGGACATCTTTGTAGTACTAGTGGACGCCGACCTTGTCCAGCCAAAATAGATGCAATACAAAGAATGAAAGAGACATGCATTAATGTTACAGAGCTGAGGAGATTTCTTGGAGCATGTGTCTTTTATGTTATTTGGATCCCACATTATGCACATGTAGCAGATCCTCTTTATCAACTTTTGAGGAAAAATCAAAAATTTTTGTGGAGTGCAGTACATATTAAAGCTATGCGGAAGCTGAAATATTTGCTCCAATCATCACCCATTTTGAGAAAGGCAGATTATGAGTGTGGCAGGCCTGTGATTGTTACAGTTGATACTAGTCCTACTGGGATAGGATGGGCAGTAGGGCAAGATGATGAGGATGATCATAGGTATGTAATTAGATTTGGAGCAAAGGTATTAAGCTTTCGGCAACGAAAGTATCCACAGATCAAGAGAGAATTATGGGGGATAGTCACTGCTCTAAAATGTGAAAAAGAATATCTTATTGGGGCATCTGTACTTGTGGAAACTGATTGCTTGCCACTTCTTGGGATGATAGCAAGTTGTACCACTCCAGATATTGCTATGCTTAGGTGGATTGCTTATATCAAGTCACTAAATCCTGAGTTTGAGCATATTGCGGGAAAAGATAATCCAGTTGCAGATATGCTATCAAGAGCCAGGTATGAAGATGAGAAAGAGATGATTAGTGACATTGATGATGTGGGTACAAAGTTCTATACTACAGCATATGCAAAGGGGGATCATATTTGCCTATCAAATGCACTTGAGTCTTTTATTGAGGAAATATATGAAGGAGATTGGTTGCTTATTGGTCAATATTTGAGTACTCTGACAAGGCAAGAAAATTGGTCTGACTCAGAATTTAAGAGAATCCGCAGAAAAGCATATGGTTATTTCCTAAAGGATGGGTATCTCTGGAAGCATCCTAAGCAGAGGAATGCTATGCCACAGAGAGTCATATGTGATAAAGAGACTCAAGGAAAGCTTGTGAAAGAATTCCATGAGAGTCTCTGGGCTGGGCATAGAAGTGTGTGGGCCACCTTTACCAAAATAAAGGAAAAATATTGGTGGAGAGGAATGTACAAGGATATTTCCCAATATGTGGAAACATGCATAGTATGCCAAATGTACTCAAATGTACGGCATCGTGATGGCTTGCAACCAACCTACCCACCTGCCATGCACTACAAATGGGTAGTGGATCTAGTTACAATGCCTTTGGGAATTTGGCAGATGCGGTATATAGCACTTGCAAGAGAAGATTTGACAAATCAGGTAGAAGGGCGTGCTCTTAGAACAAAGAGTATGGAAACAGTATGCAAATTTCTCTTGGAAGATGTGATCTGCCGATATGGTTGTGTTGGGAAAATAACAGCTGATAGGGGTGAGCTAGATGTTGAAGAAGCAAGGGAATTCTTCTCTAGAATTGGTATCAAACTGTCCCTAACATGTGCTTACAATCCTGAGGGCAATGGAAAAAGTGAGCGAGGACATCCTCCAATCATTAAAGCTTTGGCTAAGGCATGTAGAGAAAGAATGAGAGAGTGGCCAAAGCTGCTACCATATGCCTTGTGGGCTGACCGTACAACTCATAGCTCAGTGACAGGATACATGCCTGCAGAATTAATGTATGGTCAGAAGCCAGTGATGCCAGTTGAAGAAGTAGTTCCAACTTGGAATGTATTGCCCTGGGTGGAAGGATTGAGCAGAGATGACCTCCTTGCCTTGCGAATAAGACAGTTGGAGAGGAGGCCTGAAGATGTAGAGCTTGCTAAAGCTCGCTTGAAAGATGCAAGGCTGAAAAATAAAGAAAGATTTGATAGTAGACACAGACTCCGGCCAAAACCTATTGAAGAAGGTGATTGGGTTCTAATGTATGATAGTAGCCTTGACAACCAATTCACTGTTCAAAGAAAATTTACAAAAAGATGGTTTGGCCCTTACATTGTCAAGCATGTGCATGGAAATGCCACGTATACTTTGTGTGAGCTTGATGGAACAGAAATAAAGAATCTTGTGGCAGGCAAAAGAATCAAGATATTTAAAAGAAGGCATGATAGTGATCCTTTTGATTCACAAGAGGCTCAGGATGAGAGGCTTGACAGTGGTAGTATGGATATGGTTGAAGAGGAAGAGGATGATCTTCCTGACAATGCAGAAGATGAAGACGACATCCAGCTATATGTAGATCTTGATGATGATTTGGCACATACCAGAGGATGTGCAGGTTTAGAGGGGGTGGATGTCGTGCCATGGCACGTCCATGATGTGAAACCGTGCATGTGAGGTCATCAAATACACATCCAGATGCATGGGGTTAAGTGCCATGACGAGTCATTATATGATGCCTGAGTATATATGTTCATATTGTAGATAAGGTTCAATAAGATGAGCTGAGGCTGAGCCAGGTTTCGAAGCCTTTGACAGTGTGGTGTGAATTGTGGAGGATTTTTTTTTTATGCTTATGGAGAATTTCGGAGCTAGCAGATACCTTGTGCCTTGATAGGACTGGATTATGCTTGTGGTTCGACTACTTTATTGATTCCATGAGATGGTGAATTGCTCATAAGCTGTGCCTATCATGGTTGAGTTGATATTAGCACTGAGACAGAGAACTTTATGGTACATAATGGTTGGGTTCTTGATCGTATGCTTTAGATGGCAAAAATCATATGTGCAATAAGGATGCCAAATGGAGCTTCTTTTGATGAGGCGTGAGAAAAACCCTTAGCAAGGTTATGGTGAAAAGGAGTTTGATTTTATATATATATATATATGGTCAACACTCCAAAATAAAGGAAAAAGGTCACACTCCAAAACAAAGGAAAAAGGAAATAGTAGGCGCAGTGAGGAAAATTAAAATGGGAAATGCGCGATTTCAGCTGCAAAAGGGCGTGGGCGCCGACTTCCTCGCGGGAATGACCAAAAAAAACCAGGGAATTGCGTGCGGTGCTTATCAGAAGAAGTCTGCAGAAAAAAAACCAGGTGACAGAGGCGACACGACCAGAGAGATTCATTTCATGCATTTAGCGACTGTTTATGGCGTGTTGGGGCTTGAATTAGAGAGCTGAGCTGCTACTATCTAATGATATGCTTACTACAAATTCACAAAAACCAGCTATGCGCCGGCTGTACGCTGCCTGCAGTGAAGTGTGGGAAGAATTTTTTTCAAAGAAATTCGAATGAATCGTTTTTCCCCGCCTTCAGATAAGTAAAGCTTGATAAAATTTCTTTATTTTTCCTACCTACCACTTGTAAATACACGATGCCAACAAACCTTCAAAGGTTTTGTAAAAAAAATAAAGGGTGGATTTTGATATGAAGATATGTGAGGATATTTCAACAAGGGACATGGAATCAAAGAGTCAGAAATACAGCAACGACTCTAGTGAGAATTGATTTTGATTCTATCTTAGTGGAACTAAATGCAAGCCATGGATTTCTTTTAAAATCATGTGAATATGTTAAAGTTATGCCATATATCATTTTGTGTTTGTGAGTTGTTGGAATTTTAAGCCAGATTTTCAGGTGATAAAGAACATTATGAGATGTTGGGAATGGTGACAGTGGATGTATGGAATGAAAGGGGTCACATGTATGTTGGAAATACTTTAAGGTTATGTTTTGCCTACATGTGATTAGCTGGAAAGTTTTGGAAAAAGAAGCCAGTGAATCTATGCTTGGAAAGGGATAAGCAATTGGAACACGAATTCAAGGATGGATTTGTCCTATGCTTTTTGGGAAATTTTGAATGTGAGTTTCCTTGTTAGGTTTGGCACCAACTCTCACAGCTAGAAGTCTCGTACTTTCCTGGCTACTCCGCACACGTCACGACAACGCGATCATTTATGTCTCACACATGCTACTGCCTAACATGCCAGCACATAGTGCACTGGCACAAGCTGACATCGAGCTTGAATCTCAACAGCCCCTCTCAAGCTCATGATGTACTCCCATAGATGAAGATGCTGATTGGCTTAAGCTATCAAACCTCTCAACACTCCCCCTTAAGCTCATCCCATGTACTCCCAACATAGTACGGAAGTACTCAAACTTCTCCCTGCTAAGTGGCTTTGTAAAGATGTCAGCCACCTGCTCTTCAGTCTTCACATACTGCAAATCCACTGTACCATCCAACACTTTCTCTCTGACAAAATAATAGTGGACCTCTATATGTTTGGTCCGCGCATGAAAGATTGGATTCTTGGCCAATTGTATGCTGCTCATGTTGTATGCTGCTCATGTTGTCACAATAAATGACAACCTTGCCATCAATAGGCTCACCCAAATCAGCCAAGAGACTCTTTAACCATACTCCTTCATATGTAGCTATGGTTGCACCCCTGTATTCAACCTCTGTGCTAGATAACGCAACAGTAGGTTGCTTCTTACTGCCCCAACTCACCACCACTGCACTTCCAAATGTAAAGGCATAACCACTAGTAGACCTCCCGTCATACGAGCTACCTGCCCAATCTACATCTGTGTAACCGTGTACATCCAAGCCTTTACCATGCTCATAAAGAAGACCATAATGTGCAATGGTCTTTACATAGCGCATAATGCATCTCACTGCATCCAAATGAGGTTTTCTGGGGCTTTGCATAAATTAGCTTACTAGCCCCATAGCATAACTGAGATCCGGTCATGTGATAGTCATGTAAATAAGACTGCCAAAACCATCTTTCTATACATAGATGGATCATCCAACTCTTCACCAAAATCAGCCCGCAGCTTCACATTCTGCTCCAAAGGTGTACTCATTGGCTTACACTATGTCATCCCATATTTTGTCAACATATCCAATGGCGTTGCACTAGCCATGTCCTTGCATGGTCTTTGATCACGTCAATCCCAAGAAAATATCTCAATTCACCTAGGTCTTTCATATCAAACTACCCACTCAATGCCTTCTTGACATGCATAACATCTGTAGCACGATCTCCTATGACAATCAAGTCATCCACATAGATGACAAGCAACTCATCCACATAGATGACAAGCAAGACAATCCCATGATCTGTTTTCTTCACATAGAGTGAAGAATCTGCTAAAGAAACCTGAAATCCAAGGGAGATAAGATATTAGCTTATCTTATCACTCCAAGCACGAGGTGCTTGCTTCAAACCATATAATTCTTTCTTTAACTTGCATACATGAGTGGGGTACCTCGGGTGTACATATTCTTTTGGCTGTGCCATATAAACTTCCTCTTATAAATCACCATTTAGAAATGCATTTTTCACATCCATTTGATGCATTTCCCAACCATTTGCTGCAGCCATAGCAATGACTGCTGCCATATAAACTTCCTCTTATAAATCACCATTTAGAAATGCATTTTTCACATCCATTTGATGCATTTCCCAACCATTTGCTGCAGCCATAGCAATGACTGCTCTCACTGCTTCCATCTTTGCAACTGGACTAAATGTTTCATCATAGTCCAAGCCTTGGGTTTGTGCATAACCCTTAGCTACCAGCCGCGCTTTATGATGCTCAATGGAACCATCTGATTTGCATTTCACCTTATAAACCCATTTGCAAAACCAATGACATTTTTGCCTTGTGGTAAGGCAACCAAATTCCAAGTTTCATTATGGACCAATGCGTCCATCTCATTGCCTTTTACTATACATGCTTCCCAATAGCTTCTGTATAGCATCTATATAGCATGTAAGTTCCACATGCTTCACCAAAGAGGTCATATATGCATAATGCATAGCAAAGTCACGATATGTCAACCTGTCAAACTGGATACCTTACCCTTTGGGATCTCCACAATGCATGCGGATCACTCTGAACACCTATCACTCTAGCATGTGGAGGCACATATCTATCCTACCTTGCACCTGGTGTGCGTAAAACTAGTATGCCAAGTTCCTCATCCAAACTTTCTGAACTTGATGACTCATAACTTGTAATGCCAATTCCTTCAACCTTCTTTTTTCTTTTATCCACAGCACTACTCCCAGTGCTCACACTCTCATGTCGTCTCAAGCGTCCTGACCATGGACGTATAGTACTACTCTTAGACTCTGTTGGCCTAGACATAGAAATAGAACTTGTTTTGGGCAAGTTCACATGCACATCAGCATCAATGGAATCAATGATACCCTCATCCTTTGCCTTGTACCAAGTAGCAAGCTCATCAAACACCACATCTTGTGAGATAACCACTTGCCTAGTGTGTGGATTGTAACATTTATACGCCTTGTGATCCTGTGCATACCCAACAAAAATGCACTTTTCTGCCTTAGGATCTAGCTTCTTCCTTCTCTCATCTAGCACATGCACATAAGCTATGCAACCAAACACTATGAGGTATCCAATGTCTGGCCTAAAACCTGTAAGACACATCTCTGGTGTACTTCCATGTATGGCAGCTGTGGGTGTCTTATTAAGTACGCACACCGCTGTGCACATGCTTCTACCCAATAATAGTCTGGCATGCTCTTTTCATTGGAGCATTGCCCTAGCCACATCACCAATGACTCTATTTTTCCTCTCTGCAGCCATTCTTTCTCAAGTTCTCAAAAGCATGTGAGGTGTATTCACCACCTCCATCTGTCCTCAAACATTTTATCCAAGAGCCATATTGCTTCTCTACAAAAGCTTTGAAGTCCATAAACTTTCCCAACACTTCACTCTTCTCTTTGAGAAAGTAAATGCAAGTCATTCTGCTGAAATCATCAATGAATGTCACCTAATACAAGCTGCCTTTAATGGATAGGTTTTGTGCAGGACCCCATACATCACTATGAACAATCTCAAGTGGCATGCTACTCATGTTGCCTTCTTTAGGAAATGGCAACCTTGCTTGCTACTCATGTTGCCTTCTTTAGGAAATGGCAACCTTGCTTGCTTTCCAAACTGGCAAGCATCACAGACATGCATATTCCCATCATACTTGAATCTAGGTAGCCCACCAACAATGCCTCTTGCCTACATGTTCTTTAACCTTTGTGTGTTTCATGATGGGCTTAAGGAAAAACAACTTACACAACTTGATCATTGTACCCAACCCAAAAACAATAAACAATGATCAGAGAGAGCATACAAAGTTTTGCATTACTTGTCTATATGTATCTCGGATGCTATAATCATACATATACATGATGCTGAGAATCCCAAGGATGCATGGGATACTTTGGTAAAGCTGTTTGATACATATACTAGTGCTCGTAAGTCTCAGTTGTTTGAGACAACAGATTCATAATGTGAAGTGGAAAGGAAGGAGTATTCATGATTATGTACAAGAGAGATAAAGAAGTATTCATGATTATGTACAAGAGAGATAAAGAAGTATGCAGATGCATTGGCAACTATCAATGCCCCCATGCCTTATGATGATTTGGTAGACATTGCCTTGGGTGGTCTTGGAGTACAAGTCTTTTGATACATTTATCTCTGTTCAGAGTATAGGTTTACCCGATTTTGATGAGTTGGTTTCGCTTGTTGAGGAAATCAAACTCAGTGACTCTTTTCGTCCTCATTGTTGCTGGAATCAAACTCAGTGACTCTTTTCGTCCTCATTGTTGTTGGAATCCCAAGCTTCTCATCAAGGCTGATCTCCAAGCCACTAGACTCTCCACATCAACAAGAGAATGCCTTGCAAAAATATCAGGCATACCAAGGGGCTCAACCACTTTCTCTTTGCCTTTATGTGATATACTAACTACATTTCCAGGATTGGTATTATGATGCAGTCTGCCACTCCATGGTCTATCAATAGAACCGCTGAATGAGGACTTTCTTGGTCCACTCAATGACTGTGATTGTTGACTTGCATTCTGTGCAACCACGTTTCCACTTACACCAGCTACTCATCTCATCAAATACAACATCCTTGCTTACCCTCAATTCACGTGTAGCAGGATTATAGCATCTATGTTACGAGGTCATGGTAATGGTCATGGATGGCAGGATAGGTCACCACAACAAAATTTTCAGCCTTCATATGGTGCTAGAGGTGGTCGTGGATATACACCTCAAAGAGGCGGAGGTAATCCTCATGGAAGAGGATGTTGGAAAGGCCAACAAGCATCTATGCAAAATGTGGAATGCCATTACTGTGGAAAGCTTGGTCATATGGCACGTGACTGTTACTGCCGTAAACAAAATGATTTGAGAGGGGGTAGAGCACAACATGGTGGAAATTATGCAAATAGTGGAAATTTTGCACATGGTGGAAATTATGCAAATGGTGGAAGTTTTGCATCAAGCAGTTCAAGATGGAAGTGCAAATCACTTGTTTGCCACCATGAAACATGTCATGGGGTCTATGATGACACATGGTGACAGTGATGACACTTGGTATATGGACTCTAGAGCATCAAACCATATGACTTGTCATGGCGAATGGTTTGAACATATGAAGCCAATGGATGTGAAAGGCTATGTGGAGACAGGTGATGATTCTCAGCATGTTATCACTCATGTTGGGAGTGTACCATTGGTGATGCACAGTGGTGAAACGAAGTCTATGTCAAATGTCTTGTATGTGCCTTCTATTTTACAAAGAGTTCAGTTGGTCAAATGGTTGAACAAGGTTTACAGGTTCGTTTTTCAACGAGCATGGTTGCTTTGTTGAGGATTTCAAAAATAGATGTAGAGTCATTGCCAAAGGCAAGAAAGAAGGCAGGTTATTTAAGTTGGATGCTGGGATTCTTGAGTTGAAATCATCCATGTTCTCTAAAAGCCGAAATGTGGTACAAGACATTGAAATGTGGCATAAAAGGATTGGACATGTGAACACTCTTCAATTGAGAATCATTTAATTTTTTCCATGAGTCCAAGAGTTTAATCTGAAGGATAAAATCTCTAATGGTTTCGTTTGGTTTACACTCAATTGAATAGAGTTCTTTTGCTACACTCCACCAATCACCTTGTTTTGAAAAATCGTGGATAAAAGCTGTTTTCAACGTTCAAAAGTTGGTCTTGATCGCCGACATCAATGTGATGAACCATCAACTAGCTTTTTTCTCTAAGCATAGGTTTAACACATGTACCTTGGTGGGGCAATTGGGATTTCCAAAGGCTTCACATCTCTATTCAAACACTTGTATGAATTGAACATGATCTGTTGTTCCGTCATATTTGCCCATGATTTTGAAAATTTGTACGGCCGTATGTTTGTATGAGTTACTGAGGCCGTATATGAGTGCTCTTGTGAGTAGGGACTCACTTAGTCCTTGGGCAACCCCCCTTCCTAGACTAGTCAGTATATCTAAGGTATGGGCATCCAGGGGTTGGTACCTATAAGATTGGTGTGGGAATGTTAGGTAAGGGACCAAAGCCTGGTTGGATCGAAGTGACATGGGGTATAAAACCCGATGACACGCTTGTTATAGGCATGGCCAATGGTATTGGGAGGTGCATTTGGGACATAGATCTCAATGGCTTGAAGATGTCAGCCATTGGGTTCAGTCCTTGTGTGATCCCTGGCAATCCTTCTATCGTTGCCATGTCTGATTGCCTAATTACTCCTTAATGAGCAAGCACACACATTTTTTCTTTCTTTTTATATTTTCTCATGACCCGTTAGAGCCTCAAGAGGCCTGGTGTTCACTTCGTTGGGTCAAACGAGTGTCTATTCACCCCCTAATTAGCTTAAGCACTAATTAGGGGGTGTCTATTCGTTGGGTCAAACGAGTGTCTATTCACCCCCTAATTAGCTTAAGCACTAATTAGGGGGTGTCTATTCGTTGGGTCAAACGAGTGTCTATTCACCCCCTAATTAGCTTAAGCGCTATACGCACGTGAATGACCTAAGATATTTTTCCTAGAAAAAGTGCATGCTAGTAACTTTCCAGATGAAAGAGGAGGTCCTAAAACCTATTTTCCATCACTATGTCAAGACGGAAAAAAATCCCATGAATTTTTTTCCTATTTCGCGCAGCACGTTTTTAGGGTGTTCCAAAAGGAATTTTGAAAAACTCTGTATAATAGAATTGTAATATTTTTGGAGTACTACAACTTTGTCTCCCTGAGTCGTTTGTGATTTTGTCCTTTAGACCCTCAAAAAGTAGCCCGAATATGGCTCGATGTCATTTTTGCACTATTTTTGTGATTTTTCGTGCTTTTGGGTTCTTTTTGCCTTGATTTCTGGGTTGAATTTTGAAGCTACTGGTCGGAGGCCAAAATAGTCAATTTTGCCTTTAGACGGCCTAAACCAAAGTAGAAGAGCTCGATGTCAGCTTTCCAATATGCCCTAGAGAGCATTCATCGAATATACGATTTAGGAGATACGAGCCTCCAAACAGGGGTGTCTTCCATAGTCCTCTTTTTTTTAGCCAACGGATCCCCTTTCACGTTGTGAACTAGCAGGGTGGAGTTCACAGTGTGAAGTGGACTTCACGAATTTTATCAATTTTGATTACCTTTTTTACGTGAATGAAGTCTTTCACGTCAGGAAACCTTAGGGTTTCATGTCGTGAAACTGGCATACTTCATGGAAAAATTAAATTTGATTTTTTTTTGTGAACGAAGTCTTTCACGCCATGAAACCAGACTTCACGAAAAAATTAAATTCAATTTTTTTGTGTGGTGTGAACGAAGTGTCTCACACCATGAAACTGGACTTCACACAAAAAAATTGATTTTTTTTTGTGCGCACGAACTCCTAGGGCATGAAACCTTGGCTGTGAAAGTGTAGAAATGGTTCACGGCGTGAACCTTTTTCTTCTTCCTCTTTTGGAGTCTAGTTGGAAATACGAATTTCCTTTTTGGAGGAATTTTTTTTGAATTTAAAATTAAGAAGATATGGCCATTTTTCTAAAAAAGTAAGTGGGAATCAAAAAGGCCAACCTTTTTATGACACCCCTTCATAAATGACCCCCAAAATGGAAAATTTGATAACTCATAAGAATCTACTCATTGAATGCTCATTAGCCTTAATGAATTATGTAAAAAAAGTGATTAAGAATTAATCAAAGATTAATCCTTTCACTAATCTTTCCCTCTTTTACACTAATCAAGGATTCTAATTAACCACTAATCCCTAATTAATTCACACAATTGAGCACATCATTGGATAGAGCAAGGGAATGCTAATCTATGTGCATCAACAAATGTGTAAATTAATCTAAAATAGGAGATTAATTAGACTCTTAATTTTGGTCTTCTCTTTTAAGGTAAAATTAAGCAAAGAGACTCAAATTCCTCCAATTGATGAAGAAATTGATGTAATTAGGTATTTTGATGCATCTAGATGCTCTCAAAACACTCAAAAACACTAATTTCGACTACTCACATGATCAATTTAGACCCTAATTAATATATTTTCTAATTTTTGAGTCCCTTGAACATGATTAATCACCCTTAATGACAAAAACTAGTCCATTAAGAGAAATTAGTCAAATTCAAAGATTTTTTTATGGTTTTGAGAAATTTTTTGAAAGATTAAACTACTCCTAATGCTTGCTAACACTCTAATGCAAATAATTCAACAAAAAAAACACACAATTAAACTAAAATTAATGATCTTATTTCTATGTTTAACACTAAAGAGAGTAACATTCACTAAAAACTACATTCTATTGCATTGTTGATGCAATGGATGCAAACTAAGCCTAATACAACTATGTACAAGCCCTAGGAACATGAAAAACCATAATAACAACAACAAAAACAACAAATTAAATTAAAAATTAAGCAAAAAGCATTCTTTACAAAAACAAAAAAGAGAGCTATTCTACACCAAATCACACATAAATCACTATCAAATCCAAATCTTTTTCATGAAAAACCATTAATCAAGATAATGGGCAATGGGTAGTTCATAGATTAGAGAAAAAAACGATGGAGAAAGCCAAGGGATGGCTCCTCTACAAACAACGGCGCCAAAAATGTTATGGCTCACCCTAACCCCCCTTGAAACACATCCAACAAGAGATTATCTGGTGAACCGCAAGTGTTGAAGATCTTTCCAATAGCTGAGCTCATAACCCTTGAGGTCTCCAGGCTCTACAACTCCTTAAGAAGTAATTGCACCGCGTCTCCCACGGCATTGTCACACCGCCACATTACACTACAGGTACTCGTCCCTCCTCTCACCTCACTTCACTCACACACACTCACTAGCATGCATTAGGGAGAGAGATTAGCAAGAGTATTAGCAAGATCAAGACTCAATTGCACAATGGGAGAGTATATTGCATTATGAGAGATATTCACTTATATACATGGCCATAAGTGTTCACATTCACTTAAACTGTGGGCCTGTGGGTCGGACCAAGCACTTTAGGCTCATAAGAGGCCTAATGTTATTATAATGACTACTCTCATAATATATCCATGAAGTACATCACTTAGGACTTCATCCTAACTTGCTACCACACGCTCTTGGAGCGGAAATTGCCATAAATACTATGTCACACCATTTTACGGGTGCCCATCCAAGTTATAGCTTTGGACACCATTGCTTCATATCTTGAATGTATGACCCTTTGGTGTATCTACCTTGACTCCTTGATGTAAGATAATGGTGGTAGGTCTTGTTAACCCTAGGAATGGGTTAATAGCACCCAACATCAGCTATGTGTAAGGGATAGAAAAAGATATTAGCTAGGTTGGTTAGTACTATATCCCCCCAAAGGATTCCCATTATGATGGTGGGGTCAGCATCTCTTTTCGTATTCTGACGAATGAGTGTGAGGTCTCCTAGACTGAGGTCTTCTATGAGGTTAATCTCGTATTGAAGGAGAGATAAGGTTAGTGTAAAAAAAACAATGTTAGTATTTGAGGAGGGGCCCAAGGAGTTACTGGCAAAACGAACCTATCTCTCGATAAGGAGTCGTAATTCATCAATTGTTTTCATCCTCTGAGTTCTTTTTTACATGGCAAGTTGGCATTCTAGTTCCTGTATCCTTGAGTCATTAGTGGAAAGGAGGTCAAAAATGGCAGCCTCTCGTACCTCTCTAGCAGCGACCAACTCCTCATATCTTCTTGTAGCCTCTTCTTGTGTCCTTCTTGGCAGCGGTAGCATGTGCATTAGCATCTTCAATTTGCTTCAGCCTATTTGTTGCTAAGTTCTGGCTGTCGCTTAAGTGCTGATATCTATGTTCAAGCACCTGCTCTGGTGGCTGGTGCTTGAACATAGATGATATCTATGTTCAAGCACCTGCTGGTGGCTGGTGATATCTATGTTCAAGCACCTGCTGCTGGTGGGCTGGTGGCTGATATCTATGTTCAAGCACCTGCTGGTGGCTGGTGGCTGGCCAGCATTTGATCAATCTCCATAATTTTTGCTTGGATCACCTCATTTAAGGCTTTGAGTTTATCAACATGGGCTTTGTTTATCTGCTCCCTTTTGGTTTGAAGGTTGACCACACTCTTTGTTTGGCTGCAGCAATGGCTTCATTTAGCTCAGTGATGTGCTCCTTAAACCCTTCTTCCTTTGGCATGGTGTCCTTAAGTTGCTGTGTATGTTGGTCTTCCTTTTCTCTCGCATGTGCCACTTCTTTTTGAAGCTGCTCCTTGGCTTGGTCTACTTGTGCTTTGAGCTCCATGTTTTCTTTGATCCTCTAAACCACTGTCTTGCTGAGTAGTTCGTTGTGCTCCTCTAATGTTTGGAATCTGTTTTCTTACTCTTGTGCTATTTTTAAGCTTTTGAGTATTACCTCTCTGTGTATTTCATCTATTGTGCAGCCATCTTCTCCTTAAGCGCTTGCACTTGATCATTCGCTTCTTGTAATTGTTTCCATAGGGTGGCATTCCTATCATGGAGCATGTGAGTAGTAAGTAATTGACATCGCCATACCCTTTGCTCTAGTTCCCACATAGAGGCACTTGTGGAGGCCGAGCCCTCTGTTTCACAAAATTGCAATTGCAACATGGAGCATGTGAGTAGTAAGTAATTGACATCGCCATACCCTTTGCTCTAGTTCCCACATAGAGGCACTTGTGGAGGCCGAGCCCTCTGTTTCACAAAATTGCAATTGCAACATGCTATCGAGGCCTTCCATGGTTTCTTGTAAGAATTGATCAACCTCTAAGTTGTCCAAGAAGAAACCTTATCTTATTGTGCCCTTATCTTCTATTCACCTCTTCTTGTTGGGGCTTATAGGCTCTTCTTCTCTCTTTCTCTTTTCAACTTCATGGCCTTCCTTTGTGGCCTCTAGTTGTGCTGATGTAGCTTCTTCATACCTTGCACTTACATCTATTTGGGGCACATGTTATTCTGGAGCCTATTCTACACCAATCTTCGCTGAAGGTGGTTGATCCGAGATCACGGAGTCATGTAGTAGTGATAGGTTTATGAATACCATGTGGGCAAGGCTTGAGGGTGGTGTGTGAAGTGCTAACTCATGAATACCATGAGCTACGCTTGCTGGTATGCTTATCTTTTCAATTCCTTATGCTTCTTGCTGCTCCAACACCTCCTTCAATGAAGCTATCTCTTGTGCTACTTTTGTGTCTAAGCATTGGGATTCAGCTTCAACCTGCTGGAGGATCCCCCTCATCTTTTGGTCCTTCTTGGTTCTCTTACCCTTCTTCAGCTCTTGTAGTAGCTCCTTAGTGTCTTTTAAGAGCGCTTTTCCCTGTTCAGCTCTTTGAGAATGATAGTAGATGGTTCCAAGGATCCTTCAGAGCCTAGGGTACCTGTGCTTTCTGAGTGCCTTCTAGAACTGGAAGGTTAGCTGCATGGCTAAGCACTTTAGCAAGGAGATAGGGGTTATGCACCTTTGATTGGTGTGACTTGAGGTGATTCCCCATCTCTCGATGTATGTACCACACCCAATATTCCTCTTTTTCTTCATGGACCTTAGCGATGTGGTTTAGGGGCACCCTGTTATATCTATCCATGGGTTTTACCTACATGAGCATGGACATGTCTCTACAAGCCTTTTCATCTACTTCATCTCTTATATTGTCATATTTTGCCCGATTGGAGTTATAAGAAATCCTCTTCAGCATGTCATAAGACATCTGTGATACACTATTAGCTTTGTAAAGTGCTGGAAAACCACATTTGTGGAGCAAATGAATTCTCAATAAGGTGCTTAAATCAGCCCCTACTGGCTGAAAAACAACTCAAACTTTAGTCCATAGATCGACCTATTGTGATGAGACATTTGTGAATGATGCAAGATGAGGAAAGGACAACCATACATGCCTCTAAAATTAGCTATGTAGACATTATGGGATAGCAGATTAGCTATTCTTCCCTAGTCCTTTGCCTAACAGGACACATGTAGGTTCTTATCATGCATTTCATTCTTTTGTGTATTATGCTCTAATTGCCATAATGAGAAACCTATTTCCTTTAAGGAAGCACATGAAAATGATTATTTGGATATACGCTATAACCTTAAGTGTAAAGCCAATGGTAACATTTGTTGCAAGGCAGGGCTTAATTGTAAAGCCAATGGTAGCATCACTACAAGGCAAGGCTTGTTACAAATATTACAAAGGGTTATGCTCAGGAGAAGGGAATAGATTATGATGAGATATTTTCTCACATGTCTCATATGACTATAATCTAATGTACTATTGCATTGGGAGTGCATCATGGATGGAATGTTCATCATTTGGATATCAAGACTACCTTCTTGAATGGTGAGATTTGTATGAGGAGGTTTATGTATCCCTCCTCATAGTTTTGTTTAGAACGGACATGAGTCTAAAGTATGTAGGTTCACAAAAGCTTTATATGGCCTTAAGCAGGCTCCCAGAGCATGGCACCATGAGAAGATGAATGCATACTTGTTTGTAAATTATTTTGGCAACAGTTCAATTGAGATTACCCTCTATGTAAAGAGGAGTAAGATTTTTTTTGGTTGTCGTTTTATACATTGATGATGTGTTACTCTCGCAGGCCCTAACAAGGAGAATATTTTTACCTTTAAGAGACTGAATTACATGTATCATTTAAGATGACAGATTTGGGCTCATTACATTATTATTTGGGCATACAATGTCTACAATGGGCATACAATTTATGCTATGTCATAGCATGATGATGGTATTCTAATATTACAATCAAAGAATATACAAAGACTGCTTACATGGTTTGGTACTATAAGCCTATTGCTACACTAGTAGAGATAGGTGCTAGTAGGCTTAGTCTCCAGGGTGGAGGTAAACATTTGATACATTACTTTATCAAAGAAGGTTGTTGGGTACCTCATCTATCTATGCAATACGAGGCCAAACATTCAGTTTGGGGTCTTCCAATTAAGCATGTTTATGCACAGTCTTAGAAGTGACTATTAGCAGGCTGCCAATACTTCAGTTTGGGGTATTCGAGTTGAGTAGGTTTATGCATAGACTCAGAAGTAAGTATTGGCAAGTTGCCAAGCTAGTATTCCGATACTTATAGGCACTCAGTCCCTTGGGATATTCTATGCTAAGGGTTTTCTTTTACATAAAAGTATGGGCTTAACTTAGTTCTCAACAAAGACATCATCTCTACTCACCAAAATGCACCTTATGGCTAGATGGTAAAGTCTTTTCTTTCTCAGATGTATCCCACAAAAATTATTTTACTGCTTTATTATCTAGCTTATTTTGTTGTGAGACAACCAAAAATATGAAAATAAGCCACAAAGGGATTTCCACCACTTCAAGCTTCATAAGGAGTAATAGTCTACAAGGCCTTGTTGGGGCATTTGTTTAGCACATAAGTGGCACACATACTACCTCTAACAAAAAAATATGACATAAATCTTAGCCTTTAACCATGCAGCATGCTATCCCCATGAGAGATATATATTCGTCCTCTCAACTACACAGTTTTTTTTTAGGTGCGTAAGGCACTGTGCATTGATGTTTTATGCCTCTTTCAGCCATATATGCATGGAACTCCTTTGACATATGCTCCCTCACACTCGAAGGGTGCTAACTTTACATGTAGACACATTTTTAGCAATAGAAACAAAGTGTCTAAAGCATGTAAAAATCTCTAAATTTTCTTTCAACAATGAGGATACACACATGTGCCTAGGTGTGCCTAGAATAGTCATTATTAATAAAAGTCACATAGTAGGGATATCCCCCTATCGATAGAGCCACAGACATTACTATATATAAGTTGTAATTTCTTGATAGCCCTTATTGATCCATCTTTCTGGAATCATGCCCATTTCACCTTGCCCAAAAAGAACCCCTCACATACATGTTTAATAGGGGCCTCAAGCTTAGGTAACTCCAATACCATCTCTTTCCTTTTAAGGTGCAATAAACTGCCAAAATTCAAGTGACCAAAGTGGGTGCATACCATACCTTAGTATCACTCATAGCACGTGTGGATGCTTGGCTCTTTCTTCTCCTCCTCCAGTATTTTTTTGCATTCATTGATATAATGGTGTGGATTCAAAAATGAGAATTTCTCGGTAGACAAGAACAAGAGTTATATCAACTCTTATTCAGTAAAGATAGTTCAGATGCATGATGTATTCCCCAGGAAAGAAGAACCCTCACACCCATCATGAATCTTATCAAGGCCTATACATGGCTTTGCGATGTGTGGTATCAACCCATACCCCACATGACACACATCCCCCACCACTCGGCCCACATCATCTTTCCTCTTCATCAATGCCACCAATGTCAGAACTAAAAAAGTTGCATATAATGGGAGAGCAAAAGATCATGAAGATCTACACTACCCCCATGCACAACATGTGCTTTGCTCCCCTCTGTTGGGTGGATCCAACTGCCCAACTATCCAACTATCTACGACCCAACAAGACAGATCCCGAAGTCTAACATTCTGATTATATTATACTACTGTATTATATCCTGACATTCGACATTCTGATTATATTACTATATTATATCCTAAAGTACAACATTCTGATTATATTATATTACTGTATTATATCCTAAAGTACAACATTCTGATTATATTATATTACTGTATTATATCTCGAAGTTTGACATTCTGATTATATTATATTACTATATTTCAATTTACTTTTAAAGCATTGTAAGTGAAACGTCATATTGCTCTATATCCATGTAATGTAACCTTTTGGCATCCATCTATATAAGGATAGTCATATATGAATAAATATATAGTAATACGATTACACAGTCTATGTTCTACGCATCAATAAGTTTATCTACAATATGATCTTTGTGCTGGTTTTTATATGCTATGACGCTCTATTTTAGTTTATCTCCAATTACAATATAATGTTTTTTGCTGATGGCCATGTGCCATCAACGCTTTTATCTGCTATGATGCTCTATTTTAGTTTATCTCCAATCAAAGTATAATGTTTTTTGTTGATGATGGCTATCTGCCATTAACACTTTGGTGATGACCACGATTTCTAAAAGAACTCAGGAGCTGTGGGTAAGCCTCTTGGAATTCCACTTCCCCGGCTGGTGGAGGCCGGCCGAATGGGTTCATGTCCAACTGCAATGATGATCGCGGCATCGGGTGGTAAATTGAGAAGCCTCTCTGAATTTTGGCTACCAATAGAGTTCTGGTAGGTCCTCGTTAAATCTTGGGGTTCCTATACACGTGGCACCCTGTTTCCAACAGGTAACCAATTGAACACCATGTTTAAACAAAAGTTTAAACTTCATGCACGTGCCCAGATTTAAACCTACGACCCTTGCTTTGGAAGGCGAGAGTGTTAACCATCCCGTCAAGTGATGTGTTTGGAAAAGTAGTATTAAACACATGTTTATTAAAAAAAAAGGCCATGTCACCAGCGCAACCGGTTTTTTAGGAGACCCTTGGTGGATGATGTGGATACCCATGTTTTGTTGTTCAATACTGCATGACGGATTAATGTTTTGGGACCATTGGACCAACAATTTAAGAAGGCAGCTTTTGTTTCAACTCTGCACAAGAAGGCAACGATGTTGATTGAGATGAGTTGGACAATGGGGAGGAGGAAGCGGCACAAGATGGAGAAGGAGGCTTCCTCCTCCACCAAGCAACTTGTTGTAGTGAAAATTGTGGCTCTAGAAGAGCAGGAGATGACGAACAGGAAGCAATCGACCATGGCAACTTTGGACATGGCTATAACTCGCTCCAAGAAAGGTACCTCAATTGTTGCAGCCCTCCTCAAACAATGTGGCATTGTGGCAAGAAAGGGAAACTGCCAGTGTTGGATTGGCACGAACAAGATAAGGTTTGGGTGAAAGTTACGGAATGGATTCAAGAGAGGCAGTGCTAAGTGTCTCCGGGGTAGTCCAGTGGAACTTCTGTTGGTCTAATTGGACCACCTAGAGGGGTGGGGCCACAAGAAACTCATAAAGTAGTGATGTTGAGTACTTATCCGGAGGCCAAAGAGATTAAAGATTAGACCTATGATTTATGGGAGGACCTAAAAGGGTAGCCTATTCACATGTCCGTAGAACAGTTACTTACATTTGTGTACCACACCACGGGCTTGATAACTTATGGGCCAGGATAGTGCTACAAGTGGGGAGCAGACTCTATTGGTGATGCAAGTGTGCTCCACCAAAGCAGAAGTTTCGGTCATTACTCTAGTGATGGATGAGGTTGTTCTGGTGATGATCAAGGTGACACTCGTGAGCCAGAGTATTGCTAGTGTTTTGTTAGACGAAGAATCCAGAGTCAATATTCTATTGGATGCGATGTGTCAGAATCTTGGTTCAATTAACTGGGAGCCCACACCATTTGCAGTCAAGATGACCAATCAGCATGTAGGGTGCAACCACTGGGGCTAGTTTTTTGGATTATCCATGGAGGTTTTCATTCCTAGTGGCAGTGGTGGTGTTGTGGGATGAAAGGCATTAAGGGGGCATACTTAATGCTGTTGGGTCAACCGTGGCTCTAATAGCCTCAAGTCAAGTAAGATTGGCATTCTGATGTGATTATAGTTTGGAAGGTCAAATTGGAGCTAAAGTTGTCAGTGGGGTGGCCCGGAAGAAAGTGGAAACACCAATCCGACCTCGGGCGATGGAAGCATCAACATAATGGAAGGTCTTGACCTGGATGAGGAAGAGGAATATCTGTGTCAAAGGTCAGATTTGGTCAATTTATTTGAAGTGGATGTGGTATCCATTTTCGACAAGTGCCACCCTCCTCGGAACATAGAGGAGGAGGCTCAATGCCGGGAGGTGAAAGTAGAAAAGTGTTTGAGCAACAATGGTGCTAAGCATCAAGGCTAACCAGCAAAGGTGATTTTCCAATTAAATGGGGATTTTTTTAATATCCAAGGGGTGATCGCAGTTGCGCTTGTACTTACCTTTTCATTTTACATTCCTACTTGTATCTATAAAATTTTCTTCTAAAGCTCCTTCACTTGTGCATCCACTAGCATAGATTGTGCAAATAAAAAATTTCATTTCACTTGTGCATCCACTGGCATAGGTTATGTAAATAAAGTTTTCATTTCACTCCTTGCCTAACTTCACTGATGCATCCACTAGCATAGTGGTTAAATTTTCATTTCACTCCCGCCTACCTTTCTCTATAGTGGAGATGTAATTGCCTACCTTTCTCTGCTGTGGAGACATTGTGCTCCCTGCCTGCCTTTCTCTACTATGGAGACATTGTACTCACCTACCTACATGTCTCTACTATGGAGACATTGATTTTGCATGCCTACCTTTCTCTGCTATATGGAGACATTGTGCTCCCTGCCTACCTTTCTCTACTATGGAGACATTGTACTCCCTGCCTACCTGTCTCTACTATGGAGACATTGATTGTGCAAATAAAGTTTTCATTTCACTCCCTGCCTACATTTCTCTATTGTGGAGATGTTGTACCTACCTTTCTTTGCTATAGAGACATTGTACTACCTACCTACCTTTCTCTACTATGGAGACATTGTACTCTCTACCTACCTTTCTCTGCTATGAAGACATTGTAGTCCCTGCCTACTTTTCTTTGCCATGGAGATATTGTATTCCCTGCCTACCTTTCTCAACTTTGAGGCTTTACCTAGACATACTATGTCTAGGTTAAACCTCGTCTTCTTTTGGCATGTTTGGCTCTCTATTGTGGAGGCAATATACTCCTTGCCTACGTTTCTCAACTCTGAGGTAATGTCCAAGTAAAACCTCATCTTCGTTTGGCAAGTTCGACTTTCTATTGTGGAGACACTATACTCACTACCTACCTTTCTCAATTGTGAGGCAATGTTTGATATAGATACATCTGCATTTGTTACGCCTTTAGATGGAATATATGGAGCTACTACTATCTCCTCTCTCTCAGGCACTACCTGTAGAGTGAGTGAGTGAGTGTCTATACTTTCTCTGTTAGCTTAATACTTATTTTTTACCCCTTAACTGTCTACTCATCACTAATTATGTCTAAGTCTATGCAACTCACTTATGAGTCGCTTATACATTCATGCCAATCAATTAAAGTCAAGATCCTAACGGTTTGATGATTACAAAGTATTATGTACAAGTTAGCGGGTACATGGGCAATTGTCAACAATGTCGTGATGGTCGGTCATGTGGCTAGATTAGCACTTCCAAGTCTATTAAGGAGTGGGAAATAGCAGTTTTACCACCTTCATGAGGTCTAGTAGCACTTTCATTAAGGGTGAATTCAATAGATCAACAAAAGGGCTATATAGCAACAAGGTGGATCCCATAGATAAACAAAAGGGGTATATAGCAATAGAGGGAAGCAAGAAGCCAACCTCTCCAAATGAGTCCCTCCCACTTTCTAGGCAATCCTTTCAATTGGGCAATAAGGTATTTTATGATATAGCACTATGGTTGATCACCATTTATGGTTAGGAAGAGCTTAGCCCACCAATCCCATAGCCTTTGACCAGTGGCCAAATATGAGTCCTCCCTTGTCCTTTGGGGTGCAAACTTGGGGCCACGAAATGGTAGTCCATCTTTTCTCGTGTTCATATTAAGACCATATAAAAATTTGAATAGCTTCTTGACGCTGTCCTCCCATGCAGTTTTGTTGAAACATAGACAGAAACAACAAATATGAATTGGAACGAAAACAAAGAGAAAGGCAAGAGTCTTGGAAACCTACAAGTGTAGCAACACCACCTCCACCCCCTTCACCATTCATTTCTTCAACAAGGTTAGAAATCTACTAAAGTAGAACTATTGCCATGTGTTGATCTATGGGATCCACCCTTAACCAAAGTGCCATTGGACCTCATGAAGGTGGTCGCGGACTACTACCCACTCTTTAACAGACTCTGCTAGTGCTAGTTCAACCACATGGCTAATTGTAACACCACTATGATGGCAGTTGTCCATATGCCCACTACTTATACAATACTTTGTAATCATAAATCCATTAGGATCTTAAATGTAACTATGTAGAGATAGTCCCTCGTTGGTTTGGTTTTTGGCTAGAGCCTATGCTCGCGATACTTGGTGTGCTTGCTTGAGAATCAGCTTTTGTCGTTTTACCACCACAACAATCTACTCCTCTCATTGACACGAGAAAGGTTTGGATCTGGATCGCCACATAGCCGTAGCTATCACCTATAAACTTCTATAGGCACTCATTGAACACGTTTGCAAAGAGATAGTTGCTCATGGAAATTAAAGCACACACTAATAGATACACTCTCGCTAACTCTCATTCGCTCTGAGTATAACAATCAAGATGTGATGAACAAGGCTTGCCATTATATTCTAGAGTAGAGCCATCATACAGATGAATGCTTATATTACAATGATGATAAGAGTAGAGCCATCATACAGATGAATGCTTATATTCTAGAGTAGAGCCATCATACAGATGAATGCTTATATTACAATGATGATAAGAGTACAAATTGCCAAGAAGGCTAGAGTAGCTCAGACTAGATAGTATAGAGTCAAATAAATCAGGAATCACTTGAACTATTAGAACCCTTTTTACAAAGTTTATAGGGGTTTTTATACCCATCTAGGATCTTGGAAATAGCCACTACTAGCTTGCCATGTGTCACTCTAGATAGTATAGAGTCAAATAAATCAGGAATCACTTGAACTATTAGAACCCTTTTTACAAAGTTTATAGGGGTTTTTATACCCATCTAGGATCTTGGAAATAGCCACTACTAGCTTGCCATGTGTCACTCTAGGACCTTGGTAGCATCCACTACTATTGGCTTGCCATGTGTTACTCTAGGATTGGTTACTTTTGTCAAACATCCAATTATGGATTCTTCGTGTAGAGTAGCTCGGACTAGACAGTATGGATTGAATAAATCAGGAATCACTCAAACTATTAGAGCCCTTTTTACAAATTTTATAGGCTTTTTATACCCATCTAGGATCTTAGCAATAACCACTACTGGCTTGCTTCATGTCACTCTAGGATCTTGGCAGCATCCACTACTACTGGCTTTCCATGGGTCACTCTAGGATTGGTTACTTTTGTCAAGCATCCTATTATGGATTCTTAATCGGTTGCTCCCGTCCAGGTTTATGCTTCTTGCTGTGTTTGTTGTGTTTCTTCTTGGTCTTCGTGCTTGCCTTCATGGTCTTCACGTCCTCAAGTCCGCCACCTGCTCTGCTGCAGATTATGCGAGTAAGCTCAACCCGGTGGTCTTGATCTTCTTGCTATGGTAGCTCGCAAGCATACTCTCGTTGTACCTATCCAACCTACTTGCTCAACTGGTTCATTGTTATGCACTCAAGCCTGTAATAGTTCTTCAGCTTCCTAGGGTGAGGCTTTCAAACTAACACATGCAGATGTATAAGTGACCTATGTAGACTTAGACACATTTAGTGAGTAGACAACAAGGAGTAGAGAATAGTGAATAGTGAATAGTGAGTATTCAGCTACTAACAGAGAGAACTAGACACTAACTCACTCACTCTATAGTGTATTCAGATGAAATAATATACAACAGTTCTCTTATAATCTTGTCTTATAACTAATAGTCTAGTCCCGTGCATCTACTTTAATTATGTAATATTTTGTCACTACATCTGCTTAGTCTTTTTCAGTAGTCTATCAGTGTAGGTCTGTGTGTGTGTGTGTGTGTGTGTGTGTGTGTGTGTGTGTGTGTGTGTGTGTGTGTGTGTGTGTGTGTGTGTGTGTGTGTGTACGCCAGACCATACCATCCAATTGGCGATCCTACATTTTGGGCATATAAGCATTGTTGGATCCATCCTAATTAGTGGATGTTCACCTTCCTGTGCTCGGTTGACCCCCCCCCCCGGCCCGACAACCTTACTCAAGGCATTGTGGACTATTATAACGAGCTTTATGAGGAGCTGCACTAGGTCATGCATAGGTCCTTCAAAAGGTAATGCCTCACTGGATGAATCCATATGTTAGACCAAGGAAATAAAGGAGTTTAAGGTGCCCCTTACTAAAATCCCCAAGCTTACGAAGAAACTCAACCATAAAGGTATATGCAAATGGTTAGATCTATAAGATTGTAAAAAAGCAAAGTAGAAGGGATCAACCCGAGATATCCAACGTATTCCATATTAATAAGAGAGGGTCCTCCTTTATAGAACACATCTTACAAACCATCCTAAACTGCTGCCCACATTCCCAATGCTAAGCCTCTCCAAACTGGTTCAACAACTGGACAAACCTTTAGTGTAGATCAGGTAAACCTCTAGTGTAGCTCAAAGCTTGTGAACTTATTTTCACTGCTCCTTGGATTGAAAAGATTCAAGGGCATGGTTTCATAGAATGAAAGCTATTTAGGTAGTCACCAAGATTCCATCCCTCAATTTATTACATTGGAAGATCGTCTCCTAGAAATTTCACACGTTGGTATAGCCGGGTGTGTATGTGGAGTGAGCACGAGTTAGCGAGCACATTGGGTTATTGACAACTTACCAATTTGTGAGTGAGCAAGAGTGAGCCATCATAAAGGAATACTAAACTACCTATAATTACTTACATCAAATAACAAGTTGAGACAAGCAATTTACAAATAATATAACATAAAAAAATATACCAGTGGTAATACTGAGGCAAGAACAAGTAACATTATAGTGCTAGTTTTTAGGAGAATCTAAGACACATGGCATTTCATGATAACTTTAAAAAGTTGAAATTTCTACCACATGGAGATGTCTATACTATTATTTCTACCATCACAAAATAGTGCTATACTAGGTATTCCTAGTTTGCCAAAAAGGAGTACAACATAAAAAGAGGCAAAGGAACTCTGGCCTAATGGGAAGGGGTAGCTCCTTAAAGCTTTTGTGAGCATGTCCCTCAAAACACGTTGAGCTATTTTTGCTTGATGGATGTGCATACTATTATTCACATCTTGCCCAAGCACTATCCAAAACACAAAATATATATGCTTGCAAGAAAGATATGTCTTCTTGTTGTTTACCCTTTCCATAAATGCACTACATGAACAAGAGGATTGCTTCTGTATTATCACTTCAAATGGTGGCATCTCCTGCTCATCAACATCCTTTGTTTTTAGATATAACATTTCTTTGACACCAGCCTTGTATACGACTCCACTGACAATCTCTACTTTCATGTCCAATGTTGCTAAATCTGTTCAAATGCAGCTTTAGATCTACCTCTTCTATGGCTATAAGGAAACTTATGGCTTTTCCCCCCAAGAAGGTCACTCTGTCACCGTGTGAAGTTGTGGATGTTGGGAAATCCTCAAGTGAAATGCCAATATCAAAACCTGCACAAATAAGCTTTTGTGCTTCCCTAATTTTCAAGGAGATGCCCTTTGCAATGGGCCATACATTAGGAACACTAGGGGCTGGACGTAAAACTAGTGTTTGAATCTTCTATGTATGTATCACATCAGTATTGTAGATTGCTTCTGTATTATCACTTCAAATGGTGGCATCTCCTGCTCATCAACATCCTTTGTTTTTAGATATAACATTTCTTTGACACTAGCCTTGTATACGACTCCACTGACAATCTCTACTTTCATGTCCAATGTTGCTAAATCTGTTCAAATGCAACTTTAGATATACCTCTTCTATGGCTATAAGGAAACTTACGGCTTTTCCCCCAAGAAGGTCACTCTGTCACCGTGTGAAGTTGTGGATGTTGGGAAATCCTCAAGTGAAATACCAATATCAAAACCTGCACAAATAAGCTTTTGTGCTTCCCTAATTTTCAAGGAGGTGCCCTTTGCAATGGGCTATACATTAGGAACACTAGGGACTGGATGTAAAACTAGTGTTTGAATCTTCTATGTATGTATCACATCAGTATTGCAGAAATAGCACATCTTATCTTTTGTCCATTGTGACAACTGACAGTCACTTGAAAAACAAGGAGCGACATCCCCACCTTGTAACTACACATCACATTTACGACCCTTTGCCCAATGATAGCACTTTACCTTGCTTGTCTTTGTAACTCTCCTAATAGCCCACTTTGTATCATGAATTTCTTTTTCCATTTATACTAGTTGTTTGTCTATATCATGCTCCAAGTCTATCATTGCATCCTTTTCCTTTACAGAGTCCACCCGGTCTACTGTCAGATAGATAAATTATGGTCTATGACTACAATTAGCAGCATTTTCCTCTTCTCCTTGGTAAAGAGGTCTCTTTGCTTGAGTAGTCTTCTTCTCCCCCTTGAATTTTATCATGTCTGTAAACATTGGAGTTCCCATCACTGCATCACAAACTATTCATGAAGTGGCTCCAGAAGATGGGCTGGTCTTTTTCCTTGAAAAAGTTCTATCTATTAACATTTGAAGATCAGGTCCACTACCAATGTATTTTCCCTCCATGAAAGCTAGTTGTCGAGCACATTGCAAAATTGCATTTATCAGATCTGTGATGCAAGCATCATAGAGGCTAATTTTGTCCTTATAACCCTCTCTTTCTAGCCAACTCTCATGTTTTGATTTTGATAGATTAGTCATGGGCACCAATGCATTGATTGTGGGATCCCCACCCTGCACACACATAGGATTCTTAGGTCTTGACATGATCTCATTTTAAGAAGAAAACATATATCTTACAAATAACAAAGAGCTTTTATACACCTGTACAAGAAAGTGTCCCCAGTGTCCTCTAAAAAGCCAACTATCAAGTTTTACAATGCTCTTATCTGCAGCTTTACCTGTTGCCCACCAAGCATGAATTTTTCTAAATTATACAAGAGCATCATCTTTTGTCTTGCATGTCCTCCACTTTTCACACGTTGCAATGTACACCTCTCTATATTGTAAGAAAATATATTTATTGGTATGAACATTAAGGCTATCTCTCCAATGAAAAAGGCATGAGCGTTCTTTTCCGACCATCTTTTTGTCGTCGTTGTAAACCCTACGAATAGCATTCCAATTGGCTCCTGCCTCATCAACCATAAATCCACAAAAAATTGATGGCTTACCTCGTTGCTCAATCATAACTAAATTTAGATTCTCCTAGAATAAGACTTGTGCCTCTTTATATTCTTCCTTGAACTCACATGTAGCAATTGTTAACAACTCTTGGATACTAAAAATAAAATTAAAATATGAGAGAAGTGTGCAAGGGAACTATTTGGACACTGAAAATAAAATTAACAAATGAGAGAAGTGTGTAAGGAAACTATTGATCAATGACGGCTGCTAAAAATGAAACTACTCACAAGGGGTCATACACATGTGCGGCCATCGTATGCCATCCCTCAATTCTATGAGCATGATCAAAGCAAACCCAAGAGTGTCGCAAATCACCATCACCATCCATTTAATCCATAATGTCCACGTCTTGTTGTTGATATCTTAAATATAAAACATCTCTCATCCGAATTTTGAGCCTGTAAGGGGAAACGACTGCCGTGGAAGAATGCAAAATGACTTTTTCTCTTTAGTTCCAAGATTGCTTCTATCCCTTCACCTTGTGGTCGATATCAATCATTCAACTCTGCATAACCATTTGCTTTAGCTTGCACAACAAATATATCCATAAACACCATGTTTTGAAATTTCCAACTATAATACTTATAAAAGTACTAGGAATCACTTACTTGCTAAGCTTCAACAATCCTTGGAGCTTTTGTGCCATTTTAGAAAACTCTTTCTCAGACATGTGCTCTCCCACCTTTCTATCTTCATCTGCGAATGCTTTCAAAATTAATTCCCTAGCAATAATCATCTGAATCTTTCTCAAACTTACATTGTGGTCCATGCTAACTAATTGAGCAACAAGGTCTTTTGTGTTTCTCAAAGCTGCTCTACACATCCCCTTTGGTACCTCATATGTATGCATCCCCTGATGTATAAACAATCTGTTGTGGGAAGAGTCTTTAGGCATGAAGTAGTATACACACACTGAGCATATCCCCACACACATAGGAACATGCTTACAAAAGAAGCACTCCAAGTTTCCAAAACTACCCATTGCTCATTTTGATATCGTATAACCCTCACATATATTATCGATTAGTTATAACTCATTTAAAACATTGCTATATGTTATTCAATAAAAAAAATATTAAAATAAGTTTTTCTATTTTAATTTAAAACTATTATTTATCAATAATGATTAAAAATTCTATTTTATGTGAATAGTAATCTAATATTTAAATAAAAAATAATATTTTTATGATTTATTCAAATATTTTTTATTTAACAAGAAATAAGTACATATATATATATATATATATATACATGAATAAATATATGTGTATATATATGTATGTATATTTATTGATATTTTTTAATAGTTTATAAGTTTATATATATATATATATATATATATATATATATATATATATATATATATATATTAATAAGACATCAATAATTTATAAGTATTAATATATACTTATGTATTTAACTTAATTGACCATTATCAATATTTATAATAATTTATTCTAATAAGATATCAATAATTTATATGTATTAATATATATATGTGTGTATATTTATTTAATTAAATAAGATATTAATTTAAAAAATTAATATATATACATAGTTTATTTATACTGAAAAGTATCTACATATATATAGTTCATATTCACTACTTTCTATTAATTAAATTTTTCTTAGGTGTCTCTATTAATTAATTTAGGAAAACTTTAGAAACACTAATGGGAGACATTGAAACTTAGGAAAAAACATCTCTATATCCTGCCTATAAAATCCACATGGAACCTTTTAGAATCATTATTGAGTCCATTTGACTACAAGTATATAAGGCTTCATTTGTAATCATTGGGAAGTTTTTTTGCTCAACAAAAGTTTGGAACAACACTATAGGACAAAGTTTTGAGTACTCTGATAGTACTCTAATAAAAAGGACTAATAGTCTAACAAAGCAATCATTCATAAACGATGCCAAATGTTTTTCCATAGAATATTACTATGGCATACCTTTTATAAAGATATGGACTTTTATAAGAGTAGACCTGCAAATTAAAAAGGGGTAGAGACCATCATCTTAAAATGGTTGTCCTATTGTAGAGTACATCACCTATAAGTACTTGCAAAGTTATATTATTTTGGTAAAACTAAAAAATTTTATAGAATTACTATTGAGAAGAACTTGTTGTTTGTTGTACCTTACATACATACATACATACATACATACATATATATATATATATATATATATATATATATATATATATACACTATACAGTTTGCACTTGCCGCAGTTGATGGTGGACACCAAGGTTCTCTATCACCGGGTGAACCAACTCCCAGTGGGTTGAGCTTGGAGTGTCGTAGCATCATTATCAACTAATTGGCATGATCTCTATCAAGAAAAAACAAAAATGATTTGGCAAGGCTAGTTGGTCTAATTTCATGTAGGTTATCCTTTAAAAATATATATATATATATACATACATATATATATATATATATATATATATATACATACATACATATACATGTGTGTGTGTGTGTGTGTGTGTGTGTGTGTGTGTATATGTGTATGTATATATATATATATATGTATGTATATATATATATATATACATACATATATATATATATATACATACACATATACACACACACACACACACACACACACACACATGTATATGTATGTATATATATGTATATTATACACACATATATTACATATTAGTAGAACTCATGTAGAAGGGCTAAGGGTCAACCACTATGGGGCTGACCATAAGCCTCAGCCATGTACATTCAATAAGCCACCTTTTGTACCATATAAATAAAGAAAACCTGATACCTAATCTCTCTCTTCTTCACACACACACACATATATATATGGGGATCTATATTGTAGCTCTTCAAATACTCAAATTAAACCTAATTATAACCTCATATAGGTTGTAAGTAAACTCTATGTTTTAGGTTTTATTAAACCTCTATGTTTTTTTGCTGTAAGGCGCGGCAACACAGGAGAGGACGGTGGATGCAAGGCAAGCTCTCTCTCTATCTAGGAATGAAGAGAGCTCTACACCTTGGGAAATACTCCCCTTTCAAGTTCGGCACTAGTCCCAAGAAAAAGGTAGAGTGCGTGACTCTCTCCTCACTCTAAATATTTTCTAGCTCGAGGTTTTTACTACCATGTCCATAGCTACAAGCTATTCATTGGCTTCTTCTTGGAGA
The DNA here is from genome assembly GCF_041138505.1 of Cibotium barometz. Taxonomy (NCBI): domain Eukaryota; kingdom Viridiplantae; phylum Streptophyta; class Polypodiopsida; order Cyatheales; family Cibotiaceae; genus Cibotium; species Cibotium barometz. Next base: position 30,989,514 of record NC_141086.1, read on the forward strand.
GCACCATGCCACCATGGAATCAACTAAATTTTTTCCTTACTTTTTATACTAGAAGCTTTCTTTGTAGTACAGTAATACGGTAGTAAAAACCATGCAACTTTAATAAAAGAGTCGAGGAAGGGCGTGGAGAGACGGAAAACTCTCTCACTTGTAGCAAGAGTAGTATGATCCACACTTAACTCAGTCCAATGGGATTTGCATCCCTTTCGGAGCTAGGGATTCAACCCGTACCGGTGCACAAAAGCTTATCCAATTAATGGAGAGAATGCTAAGAAAACTACTACTATTGACATAGACTAACACACACACAAGCTCAATCTTGCCATACTCATTCACTCATCATCCCACTCCTTCATACATCCAAACAAGAAGAAAGCTAAGCTATTGCATACACAAGCTCAAAGCATCCTTCATTCTCAAGATCTTACTCCCTAGCATGCACACAAACCTTGAAGCTATCAACAAAGAAACATGCATACTAGAGAATAGACAAGAGAAGAGAGACAAACATCACTCATTGCATTGAATTAACAAAAGAATAGAACTTACAACAATGTTGATGGGGAGTGAGAAGAGCTTGCACCTCTATGGAAGAAGAGGGAGAGCTAGTCTCAAGAGAGCTCAAACATGAGTTTGCCCAATGTGTCCATGCTCTCAAATGAGCCACCTTTTATACAAAAATTCTAGAACTCACAAAAGTTCCCATGTGGGATTATTATGAAGCCCTCTCCCACATACATCTACAAAGTGGAACTCTTTACAAGAGCCCTAAGTATCTTTTTTGTTGCATCCTTGTATTGATCTTCATTTGCATGCAACACTCCCCCCTTCCTATTTTGCGCACGTCCTCGAGCGCGGTAGTAGCAAGAGCTGCAACAAAAAAACAATTGATACATTGAAGTATTTTATTGAAAAATAAAAAGAAAAGAAAAGAAAAGAAAAATCAGCAATGATAATTTTCACACGTGAGCATACAAGTGCAGGGCTGATTAAAGTTTTAATGAGTACTAAAATTGGTGAGTAAAGACTGGTCAAAGTGAGACTTAAGTAGTAGATAGTGCTACGTAAAGGCAAGTGTGCTTTGTACACCGCCGGTTATGACCGTAGTCTCAATGTCCTACCAGTATGTAAGTTACTCCTAAGTGGCAACCCTACTCCTAAGTATGAGCAAAGGTGATTGGAGCTCTCTCTTGTTGTTTTTTTTTTTTTTTTTTGATATGTGTGTAGAAGGTGATAAAGATTAAGGTTCTATCCCCATGAGACCCGAGCAATGGCCAAGAGACCTCCGCCAAGAGAATCTAAAGACCGCTAAGTATCTCAAGGGCGACAGACCCTTTTTCTTTCTTTTATGACCTAAGGAGTACCCCTTGAAGATGAGGGCATCGGTTTCGAGGGCCCATAGTGTACCCCCGAGTCCTACCAACATCTATCAAGGCGATAGATTCCTCAAAGGTCCTCTATTGAAGCTTCTAGACATCAGTGTGTTCACCCCATGGAAACCAAGGCATCGGCCCCAAGGTGCTGAGACATCCCCAGGTCCTACCAAGCACTTCGCATGGCGGTAGACACTTCATGTCGCAATTCACCTTGTATATATATTTTTGTAGGGTATATTTTCATAAATTTTTATTACTCGTAGCACCTAGCTCATATCTAAGAGATAACTACCACTAGGGATAACTAATATACCTTGAAGACATAAGTACTTGGCATACTCCCTTGGTATATATCCTACACTGTCTTTGGATAGACATATCTTTTACTAAGTCTTCTAAGACTCTAGAATTCACTCACCATATTTTAACAACTAATCAAAAACTCAAACCAGCCAATATTGTGTGAACATGCAAACCATATATTCGAAAGATAAGAGCACAAAAAGAAGTAGAGATTAAGATTTGAATACACCTGTTGTAGTGCTCTGTTGATGTTGTTCGTTTGCAATGAGGCATTGCTGATTTTGGTGCAGATTGTTCCTCCTTGATCTTTGTAGGCGTAGCATGTCTCCCCCCTTCCTAATTTGTGTGCAAGGTAGGTGGACTAGTGGGGCATGTTTGATGCTCTTGTTTTAGCGAGGATCTCTGCAAAATTTTTATTAACAAACACAAAAAAAGAAAAGAAAGAAAAAAAATAAAATAAAAAAAATAAAATTTGCTATTGGTGCCAAACACCGAATATAGCCGAGGGGAAAAAACCCAATGGGAGAAAAGTGCCCTGGCTTGTCGATCTTATTGTGGAGTCGATGTGCTTACCCTTGCGTTGGTGGTGGATCCGTGTCAAAAAGAACATAATTCTCAAAAGGCATAAGGAACCACACTATTTAAACATTGATTTACCAAAGAGCTTCATTTGTAGTGTTAATGCCTTATCTTTGGTTTTAGGTATGTCCTTCTTGGGTGGGAATTTTATCAATTGTCTTGGAATTTGAGCAAGATAAGAGGATTTAGGCATTGAAATGCTAGAATCTATGCTCAAATGAGACCCATGTGAAGTTGGATGGGTCTTAAGTACACCAGTTGATGGTTGAATTATGTAACAAGGAGAAATCGGGACAACAGGTGTTTCAATACATGCTTTAGGAAGATCAACACAAGTAGTTTTGTAGGTGCTATCACAGCCACCTTTCCTATCTTGAAGAGTTTGTGTTGATTTCTTTTGTACCCACTGATATGGAAAATCAAGGGTGGCTCTTGGAACCTTTTTGAAACATTCTTTTACCCTTAGCAAAGCATGGCATTTTGGAAGCCAAATTGCTGTTGCACCCTCATAATAACCTTATGCTTTAAGAACCCGTTTTGGGACCCATCGATTGACAATCCGAGGTTTAGGCTTGGAAATGATGTGCTTCTTAAGAGGCTTAGCAACTGGACTAGATGGTACAAGTTTGTACGCATCTTTGGGTAGCCACATTGATAATTCCTTCATGCCCTGCCTTCTTTGAGCAACAACTAGAGTAGTTGGAACATACCAGCCATGGCCCTCACTTGAGTACTCATCAATTATCCACATCATTTGTTTTGGAGCTTTAAGAGCAGATTTTGATTGTGGGTTGGGTAAGGTAGAAACATTACCCTTTTGACACGATAAAGCTCGTGGAGTAGCCGAGACTTCCTTAACATGCAATGCTGTTGTGGATGCATTCCTATAGTACAAATCATCTCGAAGGTTATGTGGTTGTACCATTCGTATAGGAACAATATCATATCCATCTGAGTCACAGAATTGAATTGGCTTCGGTAAAGCACATGTCGATATTGTTGCAAGGACATGACTCCATTCTAATGGATCAATTAAATGCTCAGGGAAGGGTTGTGGAATGTATGCCTCGTCTGATACACTTCGATTACCCTTAAGTCTCTCAGTGTTGAAATCCCTACATGAGGCTCCACACATCCATAGATCTTCTCGCCCATCTGACAATGTAACTTTTGAGCCCTCAGATGAAGCAGAATCAAACTCATCTATTGGAGACCTTGTTACATCACGATATGAGTGATTCCTTAGGTTGACCCTTGTGATGACAGAATCATGTCGGAGGTACAAGTAATTGTATCCCCAATCTTGAATCATTTGAAATTGTCGCATGAATGGTCTACCCAATATCACTTCGTAGTTTGGATGCTTTCCAAAATCCACTACTGCAAAGGTGTGCTCATATTCAATCCCACATGTGGTGACCAATACGTTCTCGAGCAGCCCAAGGGGATGTTCTAAGCTTCCATCTGCTAGCTGCAAGCGCATCCTGGTACTCCTAATAGCTGGTTTGCCCCACTTTTCCCAAATGGACCTTGTCACAATGCCCACTCCTGCTCCACTATCAAGTATTGCAGTTGAAGATACTTTTCGCACTTCTAATGGGAGGGTAGCATTTCCCTGATCGTCTTCACAAAATTTTCCTACTTTGTTGATTGATAGGAACTGGCATTACATGCTTTGTCTCAGGGTGTATAGTACACTCATGGTGACCCTTTTGTAGCAATACCTGCTCTGACAAACATGTGGCAATATCATTCCACAACTCAGGTTTAATCTTTATCAACTCAAGCAAAGGTAAGGTACAAGCCACTGGTGCAGACAAAATAGCTTGCACCATACTCATATCTTTCTCCTTAGTCAACCTTTTATGCATGGAGGGTATCCTCAAGGTTTGAGAACAATTCTCATATTCTCCCAGATACGATGGTAAGGTTTTCATTGTATGCTTACTTCTAGGAGAAACAATTGTTTGAACTTCCTCCTGAATGCTTGGGTGTCTAAATTTGTTTTCCGTGCCTCTGGTAAAATCCACCTCAGAGAATGGAGGCGAACTAACAGAAGACATGTTCCCATTAATTTTCTCAGTTACTGCGGCCCACATTTCATTTGCCATGTCCTCATTAGCATCAATAACTTCATCATTGTATGGGAAGACAAGGCTGGGTGATGGCAGAATTTCTTCTTTCAATGGAGTGTCAATTGGTGCCGATCTTTCGCTTTGAGCTTGTGAAATGAACTCACTTTTCATTTCTCTACTTGATGACACTTCTGGTATAGTTTCTAATGTTGGCTTAAGAGAGGTTGGGCCCCGAGGAATAGGTGGTGGTGGTCCCTCAAGTATTGACTGAGCTTCCCTAATGAGTTGCTGATGTACAGCTAGATTGATCTTCTCCTCACGAGGGTTTGGGTATTCTTGAAGCTTCGTGGGTAGCTCAGATAAAGCTGCAATGCGACTTCTATGAGCATCAATGATGGCCTCTAGAGTCTTATTCACTTTATCCAAAAAAACAGAACCCCCAGAACTAACCTCAGTCGTACTAGCCTCATCTTGTTTAACACTAGGCTCAGGTTGAGGTTGATGTTCCTCACGCACTTCCTGGGATGTAAAAGTTTTATCCCGTATGTTTTGTTTAGAGGCTTCTTGAGAACTAGTGGATGTACTTTTAGTTTGTTTGTTTCGGTTCTTCTTCCTCCGAGTGGTCTTTTTTCTATTGGACTGTAGGGTCTTGTCCACCAGATTTGTCTTTGCGTCCCTAGTTCGAGGTGTCTCATCAGTTTGTATTTCAGCGTTTCTTGTCTGTGATCGAGTCATGACTCTAAGTGGCACGACATCCTCATTCTCAGATGAAGGTGGCGATGGAACTGTGCCTACAAGGTTGAGTGAAACCTTTGGTTGAGAGGTGCCTTCCTCATGTGGTTTCAGCAGACAGTCTTTTGGGAAGTGTTCTACACAACACCCTAGACAATATCTTTCGATTGGTGGAAACTGTTGTACTGTTGTATTTGACCGAGATGCTTGCCTTGAGCGATGTGGACAATCACGAGCCCAATGGGGTTCTCCGCACTCATAACAGGGGCCCATTGGTTTGGCTTCTACTTTCCTTGGCTGCCATTGACCTGAGGGGCCTGGAGTCCTAGGTTGGTAGCCGCCTAGCAACATTAAAGAGTTTTGTTCCCCTGGTTGAGTCTCCAGTGCTTGGCTTGGGTATACGGGACTTTCAAAGAGATTATCTTTGGATGAATATGATGCGTATTCTTCTTCCACATAGCCTGGGTTTACCAAGTCTCTACACATATTTGAATTGTCATAGTCGATAACCCTCACAGGAGCAGTCCCTGGAGTAGGAGGTTGAGCACCAAGAACAGGTCGTGCTTGTTCTTGTGTCATCGGTGGCTTACGTTCAAAACTAGTATACTGTTGATACATTTGTGGAGCCACTCCACCCCTCGGCTGCTCACGTTCCTGTCTCATTCTCGCAATGCGAGTACATTCCTGTGTGGTATGAGTAAAGTTCCATGCACAGGCTTGGCACCACTTCTTTGTGGGTTGGTTTGTGACTAGAGGAGAAAAGGTATTACAGTCCTCTGTTTTATGGTCACCGCCACATGCTCCACAAAGATGAGGACCTGTAGGAAGTATACTCCTCATTCTCTGCTGCTGCTGTTGTGGCTGCATGGGTGGACGATAGTTCCATGCACAGGCTTGGCACCACTTCTTTGTGGGTTGGTTTGTGACTAGAGGAGAAAAGGTATTACAGTCCTCTGTTTTATGGTCACCGCCACATGCTCCACAAAGATGAGGACCTATAGGAAGTATACTCCTCATTCTCTGCTGCTGCTGTTGTGGCTGCATGGGTGGACGATAGGTTTGTCCTAATCTCCTTAGCACTAGGTTAGCTATCTGGTCGGGATTTACTAGCGCGCTAGACCCTGAACTTTGGTCATCACCCCATTGATTTCTAGGTTTCACCTCCGGGCCAGAACCATCTTGGAATTTGAAGTTGTCGGTGAAATCCATAGCATCATGGCAACACTCATTGAAACTTGTATGCTTCTTCGCATAGAGATGTGTATGCAGTGTCGAATTTTTGAGGCCTTTTAAGAAGAGAGAAATTAATCGACTTTGGGCGGGTTTCTCATCTTCTGGGCAACGACTAATGTACTGCTTCATTCTATTTACACAGTCTCTAACACTCTCATTCTCACCTTGCTTGAAAGAGTAGATGTGTGCTACCGTGTCATGTTGAATTCCCATCAAGGAAAAAGCAGCAATGAATCTCTCTTCCAAAACTCGTAAAGAAGTTTTGTCTGAAGCTTCTAATGCCTGAAACCAAGCAAGGGCTTTTCCTTCAAGAGTGAGTCCAAACCCTTCTATTTGAGTATGCTTATCAGCAACTTGCTCAGCTCGAACTGCTTGCCTAAAAGCTGCTACATGATCGTATGGATCTCCCGACCCTTCATACTTCTTTACCAGTTTCTGAAGAGTTGATGGTCTTACTTGTCTTGAATACTCATCATAGGGCCTACGGCCTCTCGCTCTTAGTGGGAATTGTTCCTCTCTTTGGAAAGCTGGTCCACATGTTTCCAAAATTGGTGTGGGTACCCTATTACCAGCCTCACCAAACCCTTCCAAAGATCTTGTCACCCTCATTTCAGGAGGTGCATTTATAGGAGGCCGAGTTGGCTCCTCTCTCCTCCTATTGTTATAGTGAGAGAGATGTTGGTGTGGTGTGACCTGAGGTCGCACATTTGGTGTAGGACAATATCTTGGTGCTAGAGTTGGGCTACTAGCAGTGGTCCACTTAGATGTTGAAGGTCCCTCTCTAGTGAACTCTCGTAGGGGAGGAGCAACAGTTTCTCCAAGAAAGGCTGTCTCTCCTGGTTTGGCTGGATTTGTTGAGAACACTTCCATAAATAATGGTTGTCCTTTCCACGTGAGTTCCCTAATCTCTTTCCAATCTAAGGTTCGGTATTCATTGGCCCATTTATTGATTATTCTGTTCATGTGTCCTGTACGCTTCTCAACTACCACCACATGAGCTAGAGGAAGATCCAGCGGTGGCAATCTAGTTGTGGCATAATATCCCTCTAACGAGTCCTTATAGACCTCTTGAAGTGGGTCATCCTGTAAGACCTTTGTCACAGGAATTTGTCGTACAAACTCCCATTGACTTTCATCCCCCTGATCTATTTTACACTTGCCTTTCCTATCCCTTTCCAAATTTAGATCTACAAGAAGTAAATCATCTATGGATGGCTTTGAGGACTGGGCATTGGATGGTCCAGGCATGTCCGGCTCGATAAGCCAGTCATCTCTAGACTCTTTTGCTCTGGAAAGTTGTGAATAGTCTAACAACTCAGTTTTAGAGAGCTCCCCTAATTTGTCTACCTTTTCTGGATGGTAGGTGACTTCGTAGCGAACACCATCTCCACCCATATACATGTTACCCTGGTCATTGACTAGAGGTGCTCTATCGAGTTCTGAGAATATGTCGGCGATCTTAACAAGATACCGTTGTTGTGGGTCCCTAAAGATCTCAGCTCCTTGAGCATTTGTGTAGACATATTGGAGTCTCGCATTGAGTGTTAACCCCATGATATCGGCTTCAAATGGATTAAAGGATCGTGTGGGTGTCCTATTTTGGGCTACGGGATGACTATTTGTCGGCACTAGATTGTCCATGGACAATGAACTAGTTGTTCTGGAGGAAAGGGTATCGGATTGGGATTCAGTAAGGGTTTCAGCAATATCTGCCAAATTGCCTACCGATTGGGTCCCACTTTCTTGCGTAGGTACTCTAGAAGGTGCCCTAGGCCCTATGGCAGAATCTATCAGACGTCCTGACCGTAAGTGCATAAGGTCAAAATTTTTTTGGTTTTTTTGGGTTTTTATTTTAGTTTTGGTTTTTGTGTTTTGTTTTTTTGATAAAAATATATATATATATGTATATATATATATATTTTTCCCTACCTAACCACTAGAGACAATTAAAAAAGAAAATGTATGGTGTACTTATCTAACCTATTTTTTTTTAATTGTTTTTATTTTTAAAATGATTTTATGATTTTTTTGATTTTTACTCTTTTTTTTTTAATTTACACAGAATTATGAATTACCCTAAAAAAATACTAACTATGCACAAAGTTACAAAAATGAAAAAAATGCAGTTTACACTAATGAAGAACTACAAAATATGCGAAAAATAATAGACTCCTAAAAAAATCAAAAAATTTCCTTTTGTTTGTTTTTTTTCTCCTTTTGTCGGTTTTTATTGTTTTTGTTTTTTTTTTGTCTTTTTTTTTATAAAAGATTTTCTACTATTCTTTTTTTCTTTTTTTCTTTTTTCTTTTTTTTAATAAGAAATATTATATTTTTTTTTTGTTTTTTTTTAATTTAAAAATAAAAAAAACATAAAAATTAAAAAAATAATATTAAAAAAATAAAAAAATGAGAAATTTCCACCTACCTTATCCGCACCGATCGGCTTGCCCGGATTCGTCGCCGACTTCACGTGTGTTGCTTTCTTGTAGCAGCGGCCGCTTCACCAACTTGCGGCCACCCCCACTTCGCCTTCAGCCTTCCCAGCTATACAGCCGCCTTCAACGGCCACTCTGCTTCCACCTTCTACCTCCCACAACCCGCCTTCACACTGCTGCTGCGCTTCAACTCCTCTTGGCCGCCTACCTCCACTCCTGCTCTGCAGGCCTCTTGGCCTTTGCTTCTGCTGCCGCTCTGCGCTCTCGCCGACCACGTCCGCCTCTCGCCAGGCCTCTCGCCAGCCACGCCCGCCTCTCGCCTACAACTGGCCGCCTACGCCTTCTTTCAGCTGGCTGCGCCTGCTGTTTCAATGCTTCACGCCGTCGCCTCTGCTTCTTCACTAGCCCCACTTCAACTGCCAGCTGCAACACTTGGACCTCTTCGCCGGTCTGCTTGCGTAGCCAGCCGCAGCCGACAGCCCACCAATCGTAAAAAAACGATTATATATATATATATATAATGGTTTTTTTTTTTTTAAAGGCCGTCTGCGTCTTCGTCTTTTATGAGTATCTTGCAAGCGGGAGGGCTTCACAGCCCAGCGCCCGGAGTTGACTGAGAGGAAAAAGATGATAGACAAGCACACAAACATTACCATTGCTTTCTTCAGGGAAAACAAGCTAAGGTCTTTAGATGGATACTATAACCAAGAGGATGATATGCTTGGGCGAGGGAGTGTTGATAGAAATGTGTTACCATATTATAGTAGTGATGTGTGTGAACACACTTAGGACCGCCGGGGCACTTTTTCCCTCACTAGGAGGTTTTTTCCCCCGTGCATTGTATATACGCCCATTATCTTCTAGGGCTTGTAATCTTTCATTTTTGGCACTCATAATACACTACTGTGTTGTGCTCAAGCTTCCTCATCTTCTTGAAGTTGTGTGTGCATTCCTGCAACCCTAATTCCAACAATTGGTATCAGAGCAGGCTTCCTCCTCCCGGGCAGCATCACCGGCACCTGCCGCTTCATCTCCTCCGATTGCGACGAGGTTTCACGAGCGTCTGCAGGTTAGTATATGCCGTGGGAAAGCCCGTAGGGCTTGGTCATTTCAGAATTTTGATCTGAAGTCATTTCGCCCTCCGTTTTTGCATTCCAAGTACTGCGCAGGCAAAATCGTCCTACTGTGCAGATTTTCTGTCAAGATTAAAATCTGCAGGACAGGTGCCCATTCGTCTGTTTTGGGCTGTGCTACATAGCACAGGTCGATTTTATACAGGTTTACCTCTTACAGACAGCATTTACATCTAGTAGTACAGTCATTGGCCATGGCTGACAACAATGATGTATTCCGCATGTTGGCTGCTGAGGATAAGTTGGATGGCACCAACTATCCATTGTGGGCATATATGATGCGACATGTATTGGTAGCAAAGGGGTTATGGAACATTGTGCAGGGTATTGATGCACGTCCTATTGTGGCTGGGAATGCTGCAAACACATCAGAAACAGGTACTGTAGATGATGGTGCAGGCACAAGTGCTGTAGCAGCTGTTCGAGAACCACCACTTTCAGCAGAGCAGATTCGTTGGGATGGTAGAGATGCGCAGGCTCATGCCTTGATTGCGCTGTCTGTCAAACGTACCATTATCCCACATATTCGCTCCTGCAGGACTTATAAGGATGCTTGGGATGTACTTGCCACATTGTATCAGGCAAGAAATGAGGCTCGTGTTGCTTACCTCCGAAAACAGTTGGAGAGTGAGCATATGAACGAAGGTGATTCTATGGATAGCTTTTTGACAAAGATCAAGGATTTCAAAGAGCAGCTCATTTCTGCAGATGAAATCCTGTCAGACAGTTCACTTGTGCAGACTGTTTTGAATGGTCTACCAGATTCTTATCAGGGTTTTGCTTCCACTCTTCGCTTGATGATGAAAGGCAATCCCAATGCCTTATCATTTGAGGAGTTAGTTTCTGTTTTGCTGCAAGAAGACCAGTCAAGGCAAAACAGGAATATTATGCGTGTCGCAGATCAAGCTTTCGTTGCTAGTCAGAGAAGCGGGAAAGGTAAAGCTGGCTTTTCTTCTAGTAAGCAGAAATCTGCAAATGCTGCGCAACCAAAGAAGGAAGACAAAGATGAGAAGAAGGGTGACAAACAGAAGACATTTTGCAAGTACTGTAAGGGAAATGATCATGTCATCAAAGCTTGTCCTAAGCTGGCTGCGAAAGAGGCTAAGAAGAAAGAGGCTGGTATGGCTGTTGCAGATGCCTCTCCTTCTAACAATGAATCTGCTAATGTTGTGCAAGATACAGAATGGGCATTCAATGCGCAGTGCAGTTATGACCCATCTTTGCATGACACATGTATGTCTGCAGTAGATTCAGATGTATGGTACTTTGACAGTGGTGCCACTAAGCATATCACCTCGCAGCGCAGTTTATTCACTTTCCTTGAGTCTGCTCCCACAGGGAATACTGTCACTTGTGCCAATAACTCCTCTTATCCCGTTAAAGGAGTTGGACAGATTGTGCTGAATGTTGCAAATTGCAACACCTTTACACTTTTTGATGCATTGTATGTGCCAGGGATCAAAAAGAATCTGCTGTCAGTCTCCGCATTTGCCAAAACAGGTTTGGTTGTAAAATTTGTGGATGACAGATGTACTGTTCATGGTCTCTCTTGTGGTGACATCATTGTAGCATCTGGTTCACTATGTCGAGGGCTGTATAAGCTCAATATGGATGGCAAATGTGTAGAGGATTCAGCATGTGCTATTATGGATACGCAGGCTATTTCAAATGCAAAACTGTGGCATGCACGTTTTGGTCATCTGAATTTTGTAAGTTTGCTGCGCCTGCAGAAATCTGAAATGGTGTCTTCTTTGCCTAAGCTTGAGGCACCTGTCAAGCATGTTTGTGAGGGCTGCATATTGGGTAAAATGCAGCGTGCTTCCTTTCCCAAAGATGGATCAGTGAGAGCTGAACGCAGATTGCAGCTTGTTCACAGTGATGTTTGTGGTCCCATGCAAACTCCATCATTTGGAAACTACCTTTACTTCGTGACTTTCATTGATGATTTTACCAGGCATGCATGGGTATATCCTTTGAAGGCAAAGTCCGAAGTGTTTTTGTGCTTCAAACAGTTTTTGGTTATGGCTGAAAATGTGTCAGAAAGTAAGATGGGCACCCTCCGTTCAGATCGAGGGGGGGAGTATATGTCTTCAGAATTTAATGCATTTCTGGCTGAGCGTGGGATAAAACACCAATGTACAGTGCCGTATACACCACAGCAAAATGGTGTGGCTGAGAGAAAAAACAGGTCTCTCATGGAAATGGCAAGATGTATGGTTAAGAGTCAAAGTCTACCACATGGTTTTTGGCTTGAGGCTGTCATGTGTGCCACTTATGTACTAAACAGGTGTCCCACCAAAGCATTACAGGTTGTCACTCCATATGAGGCTTGGCATAGCCGCAAGCCATCTGTTGGCCATTTACGTGTTTTTGGTTGCCTGGCATATGCATTAGTGCCTGTGCAACATCGCAGAAAATTGGATGACAAAGCTGTCAAATGTATTTTTGTTGGATATAGTGCTGAGAGCAAAGGCTATCGTTTGTATCATCCACAGACAAAGCGCATTTTGGTTAGCCGTGATGTTGTATTTGTGGAAGATGCAGTTCAGCCCTTGGTTTCATGTACTAAGGAGACAGATATCAGCTCACGTGATGTCTATGATACATTGTTGCCTCTTTTCAGTGGTGCACAGTCAAGTGCAATACCTCATGAGGCAGTTTTTCAGCCTATGCAGGTTTTAAATGATGGCACAGATCAGCCTATATCTGATGCAGATGTGCATGATGCACTCTCATGGTGCCTCTTATGCGTCAGATTGTTATGCATTGGCTGTTTCTAGTATGTGCGATGAAAGTGAGCCTGTTTCATTTGATGAGGCACAAAGTTCAGAAAATTGGATGGCTGCTATGCAAGCAGAATACGATGCTATTATGAAGAATGGTACATGGTCTTTATGTGACTTGCCCCCTGGCAAGAAGGCCATTGGCACTAAGTGGGTATACAAATTGAAGCGTAAGCCTGATGGCACAGTGGATCGCCACAAGGCTAGGCTTGTTGCAAAAGGTTATGCTCAAGAGAAGGGCATTGATTTTGATGAGACTTTTGCTCCCACATGTCGTATGACCACTGTTCGTAGCATCTGTGCATTAGCAGCTCATAATGGTTGGAATGTACATCAGCTGGACATAAAGACTGCGTTCTTAAATGGAGATTTGCATGAGGAGGTGTATGTATCGCAGCCTCGTGGTTTTGTTCAAAGAGGGCAGGAAAACAAAGTGTGCAGGTTAAAAAAGGCTTTATATGGTTTAAAGCAAGCTCCACGAGCTTGGTATGAAAAAATACATGCATATTTGACTGCACATGGGTTTCAGAATAGTCCAACAGAAAGCACTTTGTATGTTAAACGTGTGGATGGTGTACATCTAATCATTGCTCTCTATGTCGATGACATGCTGCTCACAGGACCAAATGAGAGTCATATTGCTGATTTTAAGGCTGATTTGAATGCCTCTTTTGAGATGTCAGATTTGGGGCATTTGCATCATTATTTGGGGATACAATTTAAGCAGTGTGATGGAGGTATTGCTTTGTGTCAGACAAAGTATATTGAAACATTGTTGCGGAGATTTGGCCTTGAAGACTGCAAGCCTATTGCTACTCCAATGGAGACAGGTTTGAAGTTGAGTCTTCATGATGCTGGAGATCACTTTGATGTCACACTCTATCAGACAGCTGTTGGTTGCCTCATTTATGTATGCATTACGAGGCCAGACATTCAGTTTGCAGTCTCACAGGTGAGCAGATTTATGCATAGCCCAGGCATTAAGCATTGGCAGGCAGTGAAGCGTATCTTTCGCTATTTGAGTGGTACTCGGCATCTTGGGTTGTTTTATCCCAAGGGGGGATCATTGCCGCCAGATTTACATGCTTTTTCAGATTCTGACTGGGCTGGTTGTTATGACACACGCGTGTCCACGAGTGGTTTTTGCTTCATGCTTGGAAGCTCATGCATATCATGGTTGAGCAAGAAGCAGCCTACTGTGGCCACTTCTAGCTGTGAAGCTGAGTACAGGGCAGCTTTCACAGCTACGGTTGAGTGTGTGTGGCTCAGACGCCTTATGGCTGATTTGGGTGTTGGGCAGCCATCTGCCACCACCATCTTCACTGACAGTCAGAGCGCATTGGCAGTTGCGCGGAACCCAGTGTTCCATGCTCGTACGAAGCACATTGAGGTGCACTACCATTATGTCAGGGAGAGACTCTCTGCAGGAGAGATCAGTTTGGCTTATGTGCCAACACAGGATAACCTTGCAGACCTTTTCACAAAGGCTCTGTCTCGTGAGAAGTTCGAAGCTTTTCGCAAAGCTTTGGGCTTACTCCCTTTTGTGGATTCGTCCACATAGCTAGACACTTCCCTATACATGAGTGCTAGCTCTTGTTCACCGCATCACTCCAGGGGGGATTTGTTACCATATTATAGTAGTGATGTGTGTGAACACACTTAGGACCGCCGGGGCACTTTTTCCCTCACTAGGAGGTTTTTTCCCCCGTGCATTGTATATACGCCCATTATCTTCTAGGGCTTGTAATCTTTCATTTTTGGCACTCATAATACACTACTGTGTTGTGCTCAAGCTTCCTCATCTTCTTGAAGTTGTGTGTGCATTCCTGCAACCCTAATTCCAACAAAATGCACTTGTGATTGTTCTCAAGGGCAAGGGGACTAAGGAGGACAAACTCCGAACTGCAATTGTATATTTGCTAGGAGTAGAAGCTAGCCCTACTATAGAAGTTGAAGCTATTGTATATTTGCTAGGAGTAGAAGCTAGCCCTACTATAGAAGTTGAAGCTATTGAAGAATATCATCTATTAAACAACTAAGGTTCTCACAGGGAGAGAGTTTGTGGAACAGCTTGGAGTTTTAGGAAGGAAAATGGGTTTGGGGGGTAACACGCAACCACAGTAACCATTCATATCCAACCTAAGGGGGGCAATATCCCAACCCATACATAGCCCATTATTTTTTCTAGATGGCATGGGCGATATCTAAGGATGTCTTCCTAATAATATCCTCATCCTTTTGACAATATCCTGAAAGACTACCATACAAGCTGCAATTCATCTTCACTCTATCGCTTTTCTTCTCAAGATGTACATTTCAAATTTTGTAAAAGAAAAACGACAATAATTCCACTTCAATCACGTGATGCACACGAGACCGCACTCTATGATCATAATCACACAAAACTGCACAACTATGTCATCTTCCTTTTGCATGGATTGAGCTATCTATGAACAACAATGAAATAACCATGTCACTCCATCCTTACAATGCACAAGATTAAACCCCTTCATTAAGAATATGAGAATCCTTCCATTCCATCTCAAAGTACACATGGTACTCCACACAAGACTATGATACTATCTGCATGCTTGCATTGTGACCAAACAATTTTGCTATTTTAGAAACACAAATAAAACTCCATGTCTACAAACACGAGACCGTGATGCATGCAAGAAAATATCCCATCCATGGTGGATGGGAATTATCATGCTTTTGATTACTCCATGGTGGATGGGAATTATCATGCTTTTGATTACTCCATGGAAGTTGAGGGGGTTTCTTATTAAAGTTGCTCACTCTCTGACTTGTTTTTCATTATATATATTTTGTAAGCTTACGAGCCCATCTTTTTTGATGTGATTCATTCAATCTAGAGAGATTGATCAACTTTAATAGATCGCTGCTAAATCACGATCAAACTAGAGGCCTAATCACATGAAATTTAAATCAGACACAAGGACTTCAAAAACACAAAGATTGTTTGATTCACATAGGATCAATTAGAGTCAAAGACTTCACATAGATAGAGGGAGAATTAATTCAAAAACATATTACTCTGAGTAACTTACATTATTGTAGCTGGAGACAAGGGCTTCACATAGATAGTGGGAGAGGAACTTACATGGTAGCGATCAGCAATGCAAATTGAGTAATTTTTTCTCGTTTTCTACATGTCTTTTTTTATACATTTTGAGCGTCTTCTTGAATGCATGGTATTCAAAATAGGTATTTGTTATGAGTACCAAGGTTGTGGGTGCAATTTTGAGATATGTGTATGGATATTTGTTATCACTCGGCCCAGTGATGAAATGAATTCTCCATTTCGAAAATTTTAAAAAAATAAAATGAAAATTTTATTTTAATTTCTATTTCTAATAAAATTTAAAACAAGTCACTATTTATGTTTTTCTCATGTCACTAATAGAATAGGTTCACCTAGCTTGTCAAAGGGTAGTAGATATTTTACAAGGTCATGTTGCTTTGAACTTGAATGATCATGTGAAAACATGGAGGCTGAAAGTCCAAGACCTAACTGTAAGCAAAAAAAGATTGTGGAGGTGCGTCAGAGTGAAGCAGCATAAGGTTCATCTACTGTTGCTCGGGGTTTGTTCGAGCTTGGAGAAACCGACATTGAAGAGAAGCCTCTTGTTAAAGAAGGGGAAGTGACAGAAAGAGGTAACAGAGAAGGTGAGGAAGGGAACATAGGTAACAGAGAAGGTGAGGAAGGGAACATAGGTAAAAGAGAAGGGAATAGGGAAGAAGAGAAAGAAGGGGAAGGGAATGGGGAAGAAGAGATGGAAGCAGTTAATAATGAACGGGATGATGAAGCTCATGAAGAAGGAGGGAGTAGTGAAAAAGGTAATGACGAGGGGGATGAAGAAGAGAATGTAGAAGGTGTCGAGGGGAAAATCAAGAAGGAGGGGAATCTATTGAAGAATGAAGTGCTCAACAAGAAAGTGCACAGGAGACAAATGTGCCAAAAAGTGCGGGTAAGAGGAAGATAAAGATATTTGGTAAGCTCTTGAAAACTAGTACACCTCAAGGTTTCCCAAAGAGAATTAGGGTGAATTTTATGACACCACCTCAAAAAATCCCTCTATGTAGGCTCACTTTGACAGAAGCAATTAGAAAATTAAGTCCATCAACATAGAAAACTCTATCAAGGTCTTTTATGAAGTTGGGTAGTTACTTGGAAAGTAAGGGGTCCTTCATTGTTTCCATCCTTGATTTAGAGGGGGAGGAGACATCCCTCACAAATGAGAGGAGGGAATCTTCGAGTGATGCATGGAAGAGTATGAATGATAGGTTTAAGCAACTCTTGAACACAAATGCAGAGTGGGGTCCGTACCTTAGGGGAAAAATGATACACATACTTGATGGAAACAATCGCCACAAAGCATTCATGAATTGCATCAAAAGAGGTGAGAATTATATTATAATTGTTTGTGTTGATGGTCAAATCTTTCCTTTTACTTATTTGTAATTGTGTTCTTGATGCTGGAGAATACCAAAATGATTTGTCAATGCACTTCAATGTTGTTTCATTTGAGAACAATGATGTTGGGGAACACTTGTTTTCTCTCACCTGATTGAATAAGTAAGAAATTTCTCTCTCTCTCTCTCTCTCTCTCTCTCTCTCTCTCTCTCTCTCTCTCTCTCTCTCTCTCGATTAAACTTATTTATTCTCTAGTCTAATTGACCAATGTGGTTTTTGGGTCGTTGATTAAAATGTTGTCTTATGTGGTAGGATCAATGAGTTTGGGTATGTTCCCGACATGTTTGGAGATAAGATTTTTCGGATTAGGAAACTTGGGGAATCAGAACTTACTACTCTTATTGCTGAATTTGATGAAGAAGATAAGAAATGGATTGAAGCAAAGTTGAGAGAAAGATAGTTGATGTAAGAGGAAAAAAGGGTTGGTACAAGATTCCAATTCAAATACTCACACAACTTGTTTTCAAGGTAATTTCCTACTCGTAACTTGCATTTCTAAAAATGTTAGATTACATATACATATTCCATTTACAAAGTGAAAACATGAACTTACGTTAATTGTTATTGTTTTATTATATTATGTTTTCTATCAAAGGATGAAATGGAACAAAAAGACAAAGGACATGGATGATGAGGCCAAACAAAAGGTCATAAGAGAGGTGGAGGAAAAGCATGGAAGCATGCAAGGCTTGCATATTAGGCTTGCATATCCTTGCAATGGTGAGTGTTACTGGCGTGCTCTCCTTTCTTTGCCTTGGCACAGCATGAGGCAAGCAAACACATTGCCATAGAGGAGAAATTGAACATGATTGTTGCTACATGCATTAAAGATGAAGACAAATCCTTTCTTGTGGTGGGGATGCTTGACAATTCCCGATCTCTTATACGCACCTTGGAGTACTTACCTAATGACAAGAGGAAGATAAGAGCTTAGTTGCACATGTTTGTTTATTGGCTTCATATTTTCAAATTGGGGGTATCTTTGCTGCATGACATACATAATGCAAATAGAGTGAGGCTTCCTAATGACAATGTGAACACAGAGTATGTCATGACCAATCGAAGAAAGTACTTTAAAAAGGCTTTCAATACTTATCAAGGAGAAGCATTAGATTCAACAATGACATCGAGCATCATCCCAGTCTTCCCAAGGCTACACAACGTGTTATTTATATAGGCGAACTGCTTCCTATATACTTCTTGACCTCTTAAATTAATCATTAATGACACCTACTGAAATCAGCTTATGTAATAAGCAGGTGGCTTCTTAAGCTTGTGAGTGTGGGTTCACTTGAGAGCATACCTCCGCTAGCAACCATAAGGGCTTGCAATGATACACCATCAGATATGTATGAAGACTTGCAATTGGGAGAGTAAGTGTGTATCCTTTGAGTTCTTGTAATACCATAGTCAATTGTAACTTTTTCTTATTCTTGTTACACTTATACACATGCTATTTCTAGTATTGAGAGAGATCTTTGTCCATGGTGGTTGGACATGGAAAAAAATATAGCACCAGATGAAGAAATAGATCAACAACATAAGTCTGTATTACTTCTACAAGCACAGCCTAAGATTACAGATGAGGTAAGTGAGATTCGTTTGTCTTTCATGTGTTATAATATAATTACATGATGTAACATGTGTATCGTATGTTTAGAATACTCCCATTACATCCCATGTCCAGTCTACTGCATCAGAAGCCACATTACTCAGGCCACTTTGTGAACCTAGGAAGACAACTTATAGAATAGGCCTTGTAGGCAAGCAAGAGGCAAGTAACACAAGTAGGGAGTAGTAGCATTAGTGGAGAGGAAACTGAGAACGTTGGAGATTCACCAATAGACATTTTGGAACCAAAAGGTGAGTTGACTCTCCATACATATCACAATGAAGATCCCTACTTGACCTAGCCATGCTAACATTTAAATTTGTGATAGTAGTTATATTTGCCTTTAATGCAAGCATTGTAGATCTTGCTTTGGATGTTCAGAACTGGAAGCAACCCTCCACCATCATGAGTGGAATTATGGAAGCGTTGAATATAATTTGTGGATCGTTATGCTGAGCTAATATTTGGTGACTTCCCATCTGACATTGTTGTACATGGTTGTTCCATAAATAAGATTCCATCTTGGAATAGGGTTGATGATAATCTATATATCTCAGCCTTTAAATTTGATGACTTTTGTCTCTCTGATGCTGGCCGCTTTGCATGCCTATACACAATGGAGGAGGCTACAAAGGTGGAGCATTGTGGCTCAATTCAAGGTTTTGTAGCGGTGCATCGCCGGTTGTGAAGTGTATACCACCGGTGGGAAGAAAAAACGGACTAATGGAACAAAGGTAACCAGAAGCTAATTTCATGTAATACTTTATTTTCATTATCTTAATAAATGTGTAACACATTATCTTAATAAATGTGTAACACATGTGACATGCCTTATCTTATCTGCATTTGTACGCTCTTTTTCACCAAAAAATGTATTCTCAATTCATGGTGATCAAGTTAAAGAATTGAACCTTGGACAAGAACTTGATGTGGAGCATGAACTCATTCATGATATATATGTATTTAGTTTTAATTATCTTTGTTTCTATTAAGATATTGTTTAATTTTGAATTCATTTCAACATGTATGTTCTTAGTTATCATTATCTTTATGTTCGTCATGTAGTTTAATTTTGAATGATAATGTAGTGAATCACCAAAGTTCCTCCTGAAGATTTGGTCAAAAGAAATGGCTCTTCTTAGAGAGGTGGTTGCTAGAGAGGCCAGAAGTTTTGCAAGTATATTGTTTCATTGTTCAACAAGCCTGGGGATACTGTTGTGGATTTGTTCTCTGGAGCTGGGACACTTGGTCTTGCAAACAACATATATAAATCGCAATGTGATATTGTTAGAGAAGGATGAGTGCATTTACGAGCGCCTACTACTAGAACCCTACTTTGCTAAGGTCATAATTCCAAGCTTAAGTAAAGTTACTCCCATTAATATACATTGAAATATAATTTCCTCTAAGTAATATACATATTTCTTTTGTAGATTTAGAACAAAGCCAAACAACCTAGAATACCATTGACGCCTTCTTGTTTGGAACATCATTCCATGTTTTGATTCTTGTGTTTGTTTATTTAGATTCAGAAGCTCCTCTTACACTTAAAGCTTTGAACATTATGGACATTATCTTAGTTTCACTATCGTAGAAATTTTTTATGATCAATCTAGGTTTCTTACCTTTGTTTATTATGACTAAGAAGCTCCTTTTACTATTACATCTTCAAACTTTATGGACATTATCTCAATTTTGCTATTGTGGACATTTGCTATGATTTAAGTAGATTTACGATCTTAAACACTACTTATTTGTGAAGGTATTATCAATATTATTACATTTTATAACTTCATTTAATTTTATGTTATGCCATACATTTTTCTCATTAATGAGCAAAAAGTGGTACATGGTTTGTGAATTAATCTGTGGAATTCACATTAAAATGTTGCTTAATACTTCTATTGGAATTGGTCTCTTCTAGGCACTCCATGAAAGAGTGTAATCAATCACAAAAGTCAAATATGCTCGCTCAATCATTCTCATAAACCCAAACCATTAAAAAAAAGGAAATCTGCTTGCTCAATTGTGCTAGCTTTTTGGCCATCCCCGAGATAGCCTAACCAAATGGACGAACATCTCTCCTTATTGCCCCTTATGCAAAACTAAGAAGAGGAATACGTTCCACCTATTTGGAGTTGCCCCTTATGCAAAAATGAGAAGAAGAATACGTTTCACCTGTTTTGGTGGAGTTGCCGTTTTGCCCGACGACTCTGGAAAGAGGTAACTCTAAAATTGGAGCTCAAAACTCATTCCATTGGAAGAACGTCCTGTTGGGGGATACGAAGAAAATCAAACACACTTTGGCAACCAGGTGGCATTGGATTAGAGTGGTAGTCTTTAACATCATCTGGGAGATACACAACTACCTGGTTTTTGGGAAAACTTCATGTGTTCGGGTTGACATGTTGGATGGCCATGCAATAAGAGCTCATTTTGATTTCTTCACATACCTCTACAAGGCTAAGGACAATGATCTTATCATTGTAGCTGATATTTTGCTAAGATTTTGAATATCACAGACTTTATCTACAATTGTAATTCTTTTCTCAATAATATAAATAAGTTCTTCCTTGCAAAAAATAAATAAAATGATAGGTAATGCCCAAGTATTAAATAGCCTGGCATTCTATTTTCAAACGATTTCTTTCCTTCAAAGCCTCTTCAAAGTAGGTAGATAGGCTTTTGCTTAAAATAAAGTCCCATATCGCAAACGTGAATAAATTCTCCTTTTAATATCACAAGGAAGGACACTAAAAATGTACATAGGAGTTGACAAGATTTATACCTTATCTTTGAAGTCATGTACTTCTCACACATTTTATTATTGCATACTTTTTTTACCTGCACATCAACTTTGGAAAAGACTAGTTATTCTTCAAAATTGAAATTTACATTAGTTTCTTTGAAAATCAAGAATTGTACTAAAGCTAATTAAAAGATTCATCAAAATCAAATATTTGAAAAGACAAGATTCATGTATACATATGGTTGATAGTAATTTTCCAAGACAAGGGCCTCGATATGAATACTATTTCAAAAACAAGGATATGAACTTAATTAAAGGGTATCAAAATCTAACAAATGTTGTGGATTCTTCACCCATGTAAGAAAGTTACATCCTTCTAGAAGGTACGCAAGTCCTCATGCACATTTAGCACTTGGTAGTGATAGTTCTTAAAGAGTAAGCCCTCATTGATGTGTTTATTGATGAATACTTTCAAATGCTAGGTTAAGCGAACAATATCCTATACAACATTACTAGCATATTTGTTACCTTAACTTGATTAAGATTGTTTTCATAATTTATGAAGACAAGTTAGTAAAGAGGAGTGGTTGAAAGCTCGTTTATAGGTTAGAAGGCTGCTTAGTAGGTAACAAGATTTTGAGGTTGATGTGACAAAGTGTACTAAATTATGCCTCTCCTACCCCTTTATCCTTACTTTAGATCTTGCCCCCCCCCCCCCCCCCCCCCCCCCCGTAATGCCTCTTCAACTTTGCATGCCAATTTTCCCAAGGCTAAAGCATAATCCACCTTTGAACATCTCATTATAGGTGACATGTCTCTTCATCCAACATTGCAAGCATAGGAGCTACTAGTTGTGAAATCAAGTGAAAAATGGGTTAATGAGGGCCCCTTTGGGTCGCAAAATGATGCGTACAGACCAAAGAGTGAAATCTAAGGCTGGGTTCATAAGCTATTCGATTGGTGCCCACCAATGTTTTTTCATTTGGCTAAACTTAGAAAAAAAGGCAATCACTTTTTTTTAGAGTTCATATTCTTGGAAGTTTTGGCTAAGAGTCTCATTCCTATTACATATGATGATTGCCTAAAAAATGATCAGTAGGAACCCTAGGGGATAGATGGTCGCTAAAGACATGGCTTTTCAAAGGAAATATATACATATTCTATATGAAAAATGAAAAATGAGCCTTAAAGAAGAGGGGAGAGGTATGGGGTAAGGGGCTTGAAAAGGGGGAAGGGACGCAACCTTTGGCTACAAATTTTGGGAGGTGTCCTTCAAAGAAAGAAAAAAAAAGAAACACTATCATTGCCCACATTTTGGAACCCTACCAACAAGACCTATCCTAGCTGAAGCTTTCAAGCACCAAACTTATAAAGGCTTCGACTCTTTGCTTGTTGGACGAGGGTTGACACCATTGTATAACACCCATTTGCTAAGTTGGCAGTGGATGTCTAGTGTAAAACTTTGTTCTTATAGAAGGAAGTATTTGATCCCAAACCTAAACACCCATAAGTACGCTCAATTTTTTATGAGCTATTGCGCCAATAAAAAATCTATTTGTTTTTGTCAAAATACTCAGAATTAAGGCATTTCAATCTATTTATTGATGTTTAATCAGGCAAAAAAAGTTCAGAACAATTGGTTAAAGTCAAGCCGGCTTACAAGTGGTTCATGTGCATAGAAAATGCTCACATTGCAAGCCGCCACCAGTCAATAGTGGCTTCGAAACCCTAACATGTGGCCTTATTCGAGGATGACAAAAGCGTTTCTATGTTCGAGTCTCAGAACGAGCTCACTAGTCTCTGACTCTGGCTCGAAAAGCAAAACAAAAAGCTTATGTTATTCTTCCATGCACTCAGGCCACTAGCGGCTAGGCCCTATGCATATGCCACTGGTGGCCTACGTGTGAGCAGCCCCTTAGAAGGGTTGTAGCGTCAGCTTCTGGCCCCTAGGTTAGGGTGGTAAGCGGGAAAGGGCCTACGGGTTGAACTTTGAAGGCACATGCATGAAGGCCGTGGACCTCGGCGACCGGGCCTTGGGAGGCATTATAAAACGCGTGTATTAAATTTATCAAACCATACTATATAGTACTGTAATAAAGTATTGTTTTTTTTTTAAAAATGTTATAAAAAGAGAAAACGGCCAAGAAGTTAAGAACAGGGAACGTGGGGGCTTTGTGGGGCCTCCTCATGGTGGGCCCCCACGCAGGGTGCCACGCTGGCCGGGTAGTTAAATATCTTGCAAGTTGCACTTTTTTTAGATCTCGTTGAAGCTGCCTTTCTTTAAATAGTATGACGTGGCGGCTCCTGAAATGATAAGCCTGACCGTCCGATCTGACGTGGCGCTATTTGAGGTTGGCATAAATGATAAAAAGGGGGAGTGAAAAATGTGGGCTCGGGGCGAGGGGTTTGAAGTGAACTGGTTCCAGGTCATTCCGTACAGTCCGTACGCAAGTGAAAAAAACTTGAAAATCCACAAAAAATGAGGGAACCGAATGGGACCCAATCGGTGGATGCCACGTCAACCCCTCATATTGCCAGTCCGGCCTGTTCAATAATGATGAATTGATCACGTCATTATCACCATTTAAAATACGTCACTATTAATAAATCCCTTAATTCTGCAAAATCGAGGAATTAACCGTGGTCTAAAGCGTGGTTAGCAATTTTCGACCATTTTTTTTTGTGTTGCTAAAAACATTTTCCCGTAAATAAAAATACGTCTCTATCAAAATGCTTGAAGTCTGCAAATCGAGAATTAACTCTGGTCAAAAGTGCGGTTTAGAGTTGGTTAGCATTTTTTTGCTTTTTTTTAATGTCATGAAAAACAATTGCTGTAATTGAACTAAAAGGACTACTCATTATTTTTTCCGTGCATTAAAAAAAATATATTAAAACTTTGCCGTAATTCTTGTCTTGAAGTAGTAGTTAGTGCGGATATACGTTAAGCAGAGCTGATTAATTTATTGCTTATTAGATCAGAGCTGATTAATTTAATTGTTTTTTTAAATATAGATCATTGAAAATCCAGTTCTGTAGTAAAAAGAAAAGGACTTGATCTGATTAATTTAGTATTTATTAGATCAGAGATATAGGCTTTATTTTTAAAAATTTAAAAGGACAAATTTTTAATTATTAAGTAATTATTAGGATATTCATCTTCGTCTTCTTCTTCAGTACCGAACTCCAGCCCGCCATAGCCGAACCCAACAAGCAGAGCTTTTGCCCCTTCACCCTCCCCCCCCTCCTGTCCTCTTCTGTGTTTCTCTGTTCTGTTTCTTTCCGAGCTCATTTCAGCTCTTGAGCACTGGAAAGATGGATCTCTGATTAATGAACCGTGTTCTCTGTCGTTTAGACTCATTTGCCGAGCTTCAATATCATCGGCTGCCCTCGTTTTATTTTCTCTCTTTTTGCTGTGTAACATGCCTCCCAGAAGAGGACAAGGACGTGGCTATGGCGGCCCAAGTGGGCGGAACTATGAAGAGGAGGGCGGAAGCAGCTTCTCTGGTGGGGAAGGACAAGCTGCTGCAGGGGGCGGGCGGTGGCAGCAGCAGCAACAGCAGCATCATCATCAAGAGCCTCATCGCGGCGGCAGCGGAGGAGGCGGGCGAGGGTTTTGGCAACATCAGGGTTTTGGGGGAGAAAGAGGAGATCGGGCTGGAGGATGGACAGGAGGGGGGCGGGGCGGAAGGGGAGCAGAATGGGATTCAGGACAGCGAGCCTCATCGCAAGATTGGCGTTCAGAGGCTGGGATTCTTTCAAGGGCTGGAAGAACCGGGGGCCCCGAGTACACAGGCAGCTACGACTACGGCGGGAGAAGAGGGGAAGATCAAGGAGGAGGGGGAGGAAGCTATGACTATGGAGGAAGAAGAGGGGAAGATCAATGGGGAGGAGGCGGTTATGGATATGGTGGGAGAAGAGGGGAAGATCAAGGAGGGAGAGGAGGAAGCTATGGCTATGGTGGGAGAAGAAAGGAGGATCAAGGGGGAGGAGGCGGTTATGGATATGGGGGGAGAAGAGGGGAAGACCAAGGCGGAGGAGGTTATGGCTATGGTGGAGGGGGAGTAAGTGATCAAACAGCAGGAGGAGGCAGAGGCAGAAGAGGTGGAGCTACCAGAGGAGGGGGGCAAAGCTTCGGCCCAGAAAGCGGCTATGGCAGAGGGCGAGGTGGTAACTCTGAATCAGAAGCAGCAGGAAGCAGCAGTACAGGCAGCTACGGCGGACGAGGAGCAGGAAGGAGAGGAGGAGGGCGCTCTACAGGCTACCAAACTCAGGGTTTCACGTTCTTCTCCCCTCTTTTCTTTGTTTATTTGTATTTGTGTGATTTCTGTTCTTTCTTTCTAGCTAGCCCTAGGCTACATAGCTCACTAAGCTGACGATCAGCTATGCCAATCTTGACCTTGCTTTCAGGTTTTGACAGTGGCAATCTTGAATTTTAACACTTGGCCATGGTGATTTTAATAGTCTTGCATTTATAGTTTGGCTATGGCAATCTTGAAATATTTCAGGTTTCCCACATGCACTGCTAGGGTTTTCCTTGTTTGAAAAAGAATATATTTCATGAACGGTTGAAGTGCAAAAAACCATAAGATTGACATTTGCTAGAGACTATAGGATTCCACATCATTATCTGAGGACGTGGTTCAGGGCTGCCACAGGATTACATCACCTTTTTAAAAATTGGGCACAATTTGATGAACCCTTCTGTTTTCACATGTGCAGTTGCTGTCATTTTTAGCATTTGACGAACTGAAATTTTGACAGTACTTGGAGGCATCTTGACTGGGATGCTTTCAAATATCAGCTTATTCATGTTGCACCAGATTGTTTGCAAAGTATGGCATTGAAGCACATTTGAAGTTTATCAAAGGGAATGACCGGTTGCCGATATGCCATTGAGTTGGTTTTATGCTGAAACCAAATGCGTTTGAGAGCTAGGAGACGATGAGCTTCCATAACTGGTTTGAAGAAGAGCAACATTAGAAGGAATGCCTTATTGTCTCATTGCAAAGCAGCATCTAGAGCAAATAGTAGTGCCCCATCCTCGAGTTGAGTTTGTTGCTCTTTATGAGCAGAGCAGCAAGTTATTCTTCACAAGAAAATCTTTTTGGTAGAAAGGGAGTGGTAGGCACCAAATACCCTTAAATATTCTCCTTCAACATATTGGGTATCTGTTTAATGCCCGACTTTGTTTGCAATTGGCAAATGTATTATTGTTGTCCTGCATTAAAGAGTAAAGAATCTTTCTAGAGACTGATGACAATTGGATCCTATCAGACCATCTCCAGTCACTTTGTCTACCAGCCATTTCATTTCTTAGTGGGAAGTTTAAAAGTACCCATCTTCGCAATGATGATACACCAATATGAGGGGTAGTAATTTTAACATGCGGAAGCTTTGTGGTCGAAATCAGTAACTTAAACGCGCAAAATTCAGCAATCTTTCATGACGAATATAACACACAAAACTGAAGTAGATGTGCAGAAAATAGAGAGGGAGAAGGGAACACGATATTGGGTCCCAATTATCCTCTGTAGGGCTCCCACCACAAATGGTGTATTTGCTTTATTAGAATGATGCAAATCAAAAAATAAAGACTGAATCTTGACCTTCTTGGTTGAGAGATAAATCTCTGTCCTTGACCTTCGGTTTTCACCCTTGCTCTAGGTTTTCCTTCGTTGTTCGGGCTCCTTGAGTAGCTCTAGTACTTTATGAACAATGAGATGTCAGAACTAAATTCATGGCTGGGTTTTTATATCCCTTCAAGATGCTTGTCGGCCACCCCAACAGGGGTTGTCCTACTGAATAGTCTCACGACATGGTCAAAATCGATTTATTGTCCTTTTATTATGGTTGTTTCACACTGTCCGCTGCTTTTCAGCTTGTGCTTGTGTTGGCTGCTGTCCTAGCCTGCACTTGGCTGTGGGATAGCCACTTTAGCCTGGTTGCCTGACTTGGTAGGACCCAGAGGCTTGTCGATTGTATGGTTAGGCTTCCTAGGGCTGGCCAACAGCTTGCGCAGTCCACCCTAGGGCTGGTGGGCTTAGCATGGGGCCCTCTTGGTCCCTTGGTGGTTCTAAACCTCCTCATGGCCAGTACATGAGTCTTGGGCTCATTTTTGGGATAGCCTTATGGGTTGGGCTCTTCTCTATCCGCAAATCTACATGTATCTATAGATGTTCGTTGCCATCTGATCGTAGATCAGATACATAGATCATTTGACATTATTTCAGAGGGAGACTCATAATACGGATTGGTACTGCTTAATGTGCAAGACAATGCACACTTCACCTCAGATGCATAGAGTGGAATCTTGGGTGACTTGTTCTGGATTGGGCTCACATGCGATCAATTTTTATTCCAGGTCTTGTATTTTCTTGTTCAGATATGTCCATGTGGTATCCAAGTGCGGGATGCACGTGACATTTTCTTTTGCTTAACTTGACGGAAGCTGCATTGTCTCTAATAAAGTTGGATAGTTGTCGAAGAACTTTGTGTCAAGCCATACCGCTTCGTGAGTGTCTCGGTCTTGAAACTTTGTGTTGGGGTGGTTCTAAACCTTCTCATGTCTAGTACATGAGTCTTGGGCTCAGTTTTGGGATAGCCTTATGGATTGGGCTCTTCTCTATCTGCAAATCTATATGCATCTACAGATGTTCGTCGCCATCCGATCGCAGATCAGATACATAGATCATGTGACATTATTTCAGAGGGAGACTCATAATACGGATTGGTATTGCTTGATGTGCAAGACCATGCACACTTGACCTCAGATGCATAGAGTAGAATCTTGGGTGACTTGTTTCGGATTGGGCTCACATGCAATCAATTTTTACTTCAAGTCTTGTATTTTCTTGTTCAGATATGTCCATGTGGTATCCAAGTGCGGGATGCACGTGACATTTTCTTTTGCTTAACTTGACGGAAGTTGCATGTCTCCAAATAGTTTGTCAATAAAGTTGGATAGTTGTCGAAGAACTTTGTGTCAAGTCTTATCGCATCGTGGGTCTCTCG
Source organism: Cibotium barometz (assembly GCF_041138505.1). Lineage (NCBI taxonomy): Eukaryota > Viridiplantae > Streptophyta > Polypodiopsida > Cyatheales > Cibotiaceae > Cibotium > Cibotium barometz. Next base: position 31,018,033 of record NC_141086.1, read on the forward strand.
ATCTTGAAACTTTGTGTTGGGGTGGTTCTAAACCTCCTCATGTCCAGTACATGAGTCTTGGGCTTAGTTTTGGGATAGCCTTATGGGTTGGGCTCTTCTCTATTTGCAAATCTACAGGCATCTACAGATGTTTGTCGCCATCCGATCATAGATCAGATACATGGATCATCTGATATTATTTTAGACGAAGACTCATAATACAGATTGGTATTGCTTGATGTGCAAGACAATGCACACTTGATCTCAGATGCATAGAGTGAAATCTTGGGTGACTTGTTCCGAATTGGGCTCACATGCGATCAATTTTTACTCAAGGTCTTGTATTTTCTTGTTCAGATGTGTCCATGCGGCATTCTAGTGCGGGATGCACGTGATATTTTCTTTTGCGTAACTTGACAGAAGCTGCATTGTCTCCAAATAGTCTGTCAATAAAGTTGGATAGTCGTTGAAGAACTCTGTGTCAAGCCATACCGCTTCGTGGGTCTCTCGGTCTTGATACTTTGTGAAAAATTATCTTTGTCTTCAATCGAAGCTATGCTTAAAGCGTTGCAAAAGGATCTATTGTGGAATCATCACTTCAGCTTCGTCAAATATATCTAGTTTTGCTTTGTCTTTCACTTTTGAAGGAATTAGACTTTTATACGATTTCAGCCAACTGACATGAAAAACATCATGCATAGTTCCCAGCTCGAAGGTAGCTTTAACTTCATTGAAATCTCGTTAATCTTTCTTTAAATTAGAAGATCCGAAGCTCTTGAATGATAGCTTTGGACATCGTTTGTTCACTTGTTTTAATCTTTGCTTCATGAACCGAAGAAAACGCAATCTCCTTTCGAGATCTTTATATTCCTTCGATCTTCGTTAGCTTGTCGAGTGTAGGTCTCTTGTGCTTTAGCCAATCTATCTTTCATTGACTCCAAAATTTCTTGGTAAGACTCCGTTATTTTCTTCGCTTGAGGTATTGAAGATGTGGTGTTGGTCAATAGCGACTGGAATGGTCTTCCTAATGTTGCTTCATATGGAGTTTTGTCAAGAGTTGAAGAAAAGGAATTATTCAAAACAGCTTGAACTAAAGACATACGATTCTCACTTATCTTGTTGATCGTGGACATAACGCTTTAACACATTAAATTGAGCTTTTTAGTGTGGAGTAAGCTTGGACGCATTGGTCAAGTCCTTGGAGCTAGAGGCTTCCGTGGTTTGTCCTAGGGAGGACTCCGTCTGGTTCTGGTTTTTTTTTCCTGAGGCAATTGCTTTGGCAGTGGTAGGTTGGAAAGTCTTGGGCTTTTTGTCATTATGCTTCATTTCGGCAATCTACGCAAGTGAGTCCATCTTTAAAAGTGGTTGGTCGAAATATATGTATCTTCCACTTGATTTGCGTTTCCAGGCCATAAAGGAATTGTTCTTTCTTGTCTTTGTCAGATAAGTCCAATTGGAAACATAAGTTTGAAATCTTATAGGTAAACTGAAGGAATGGTTGCGCGTTTTAACGCGCTCTCCTAAACTCATCTTTGAGTCGGTCAAGATAATGGGTCGGTAGAAACCGCTACTTAAGGTCGAGGACAAACTCATCCCAAACATAGGCCGCCATACCTAATCTGGTGTGGGCATGAGCCCACTGGGTCCACCAAGAAACGACCTCACCTTCCAAATACCAATTAGCTTAGATCACTCTGTCAATCACTTTTTTTAATTGTGGCAAAATATGCTTCAAATTGATGCAACCAAGAATAAAGAGTTGTGGGATCGAGTTTATCATTATACTTATTGAAGTTCATTTTCTCGAGAAAATGACTCAAGGAAGCCGTTGGTGTCATTCTTGTGTCCAAAGCCGCAAGGTATCTTTCATGTTCTGCGTGTCGCTTGACGTCGTCTTGCGTAGCAGCTTCGGTTACTATCGCACGGTCTTCCATCTATCGAATCTCCACTGCATGCATTTGCAACTCGAGCATAGAACTTGGTTACGATCGTGACCGTTTAAAAGGGTCATTTTGTAGAGGATTTGGAATTTGAAAAACGGAAGGAGAGGGAGGAGGAGATGGAAAAAGAGGAGCTGGAGAATGGTGTGCTCTTCCAAGGTCAAGATCTGCGTCTTCTGCTCTTCCAATTTGGTACCTTGGTCTGTGATTGCTTGCATCATCTGTTGGAACATCTTCGGTACTCATGCTTGATGTCCTAGATGGATTGGCTGGTGCACTTTGGTTTCTAGGTTGTCGTTCTCTCTCTTCATCACTTCCTTTCGGGAGCGCAATTTGATCAACCACTATGTGTGGGGAAGACTTTTGGAGGATGAAAACCACCCGTCCTTCAAGGGACAGGAGTCACCAAAAGAGGGGTGGTCCACCGGAGTCTAGAAACCAACCACACAAGCGAGAAGTTTTTTATTTATTTTTATTTATTTTTTAGTTTTTTTGGCTGAATCTCTTCACACTTGAAGAAGGCTTTGATACCAATGTAACATGCGAAACCTTCGTGGTTGAAATTGGTAACTTCAATGCTCAAAATTTAGCAATCTTTCACGATGAATATAACGCACAAAATTGAAGTAGATGTGTAGAAAATAAAGAGGGAGAAGAGGAGACAGCATTGGGTCCCAATCACCCTCTGTAGGGTCCCCACCACGAATGGTGTATTTATTAGAATGATGCAAATCAGAAAATAAAGATTATATCTTGATCTTCTTGATTGAGATAAATCTCTGTCCCTTGACCTTCAGTTTTCACCCTTGTGTTAGCTTCTCCTTGGCTGTTCGGGCCCCTTGAGCAGCTTCAGCACTTTGTGAACAATGAGATGCCAGAACTGAATTCATGGCTGGGTTTTTATACCCCTTCAAGATGTTGGTCGGCCACCCTAACAGGGGTCGGTCTGTTGAATAGTCTCAAGATTGTTGGGTAGGAGAGGGCAGCTAGCTTGCGTGCACACACACACACACACACACAAGCTCAAGCAAAGAGAAAACGTGAGTGTTGGAAAAGATGTACTTGATAATGATAAAAATGATAGTACAATGAGTATACTAAAAAGCCTAGGGCTAAATGCCCAACACACAAGAGTGTTCACACAAGAAAAAACTTGTGTCCAGTCACAGGGAAAAAGTGTCCATGAGTAAGTTGGTCACACCTGAACTAGCTGGGAGTGGCCGGGTGGACATGACCAACAAACCTCCCTCGAGTGAACGGTAAGAACGGGTAGCAAGGTGGTAAAGTTGTGAATGCTGCCTTGCACTATGCTCCATAATAAGATTGATCACGATGGCAAAGATGAATTGCAGTGCCAATGGAAAAAGCAAGCATTATATGACGGGAAAGATGAGAAACCCCAATGTCAGTGTGCTAAAGCTAGAGCATAATAGTACATAAACGCATCACGTGAAATGCATGTCAAAGATCATGTGTACATCAACTGCATTAAATCAAGAGGCATCGCATAAATTGCATTAGGAGAAGGTGTGTTATAAATTATATCTTGCAGTAAGAAAAATAAATATAATACCTCCCTCAAGGTAAGCATCCAAATGCCAAATTGAATTGCATGTAATCCACATCAATGACAACAAAGAGAGCAAAGCGTAGTTGTGTAACGGCACCAGTGATAAGCATAAGAAGATGGAGGAGATATACGTTTGTGCAAAGGCAACAGGATCCAAAAGTCATGCATGTGAGACATGCAATGTAAGTTGCAAGAGGTAAACTCATCAATGGAGGGTCCGATGAGGAAAAAATCAGCAATGGTAGGGTTGATAAAAATAAAAATTCAGCAATGGGAGAATGCTAAAAATTGGGAGAAAAAGTGGAGGCTCGGGGCGGGCATCAGTCAATGCTATGAGAGGATGGGTAAACTCTTCGTAGTGCCATGATCAGTGGCATGTATGGCAAGTGTAAAGATGCATAATCCCACAGTGAATAATATACATGTGACATGTCAATACCAATACCATGAGGACAAGTTAACACTGGCCAAGTATGGAGAAGGCACTCCTAGTAAACATCACATGTGAGAAAGTGACAATGTCAACACTGTAGAAACAATCCCGTTGCAAGGAAAAACAACATAATAGACATCTCCAGTAGACATCACATAAGAGAGTGTCTAGCATAGACAAGCATAAGGGTCAACAAGCGTAAGTGACCATGAGGCATACTGTAATATGCGGAAGCTTCGAAGAAGGATCGGTACTTCAAAACTCAGAAATCAGCACTCTTTTCGCGACGGAATTAACGCACAAACTGAAAGGAGATGTGTAGAAAATAGAGAGAGAAGGGGGAGATGGAGAGGACACAGTATTGGGTCCCAGTTACCCTCTATAGGGCCCCCACCACGGATGGTGTATTTGCTTTATTAGAATGATGTAAATCTGAAAACAAATACAGAAACTTGACCTTTTCTTGGCTGGAAAATCTTGCCCTTGACCTTCAGAAGTCCACCCCTTTGCTTGGCAATCTCCTTGGCTTGACTGGCCCTTGATTGGCTTGAGCACTTGGTGAAAACTGAGATGAATGATGGGATTATGGCCTCCCCTATTTATACTCCTCCTCAGGAGCAGTCGGCCAGCTGAAAAACAGTCCATGTCCCACGACTGAGTAAATTCAGCATTAAATGCTCAAATAAATCCTAATAAATTTTGCATAAATTTCCTAGCAAGCTGGGGAGGTAGGCGCTTGCTTCTAGAAGGCTGGGCATAGCCTTTGCCCATAATCTATGGGCTGGGCAGCCTGTATGGGCTGCCCCATACTTGCCCTACAGTCCTATGAAGGCTGTAACCTCCTGAAAATAGCCTTATTCTTGCCTTAGGTCTGTACTACAGCCCTTTCATGGCTGGTGGGTCCAGCTTGAGCCTTACTGGCCCACATGGGGATGGTTTCACACCATTCCCATGCCCACACTCAGATCCGGGGTAGCCCTATGGGCTGGCCCCTTGTCCTAAACCTAATCTACTCAGTGATCTGGCATCCGGTACCAAATCAGATACACAGAACCACTGACATCATTCTAGAGGGAGACTCACAGCGCGGACTGGCACTGTTTCATGTGCAGGACAGTGCACACCTGACCTTGGACTCATGTGCAGGACAATGCACACCTGACCTCGAACGAGTGAGATGGATCCCTGTGGCTGACTCGTCCCGGACTGGGCTCACATGGGACCAATTCACCATCCCAGGTCTTGCACCTTCTGTACAGAAATGTCTACGTGGCATCCAAGTGCGGGATGCACGTGACATCCCCTTCTGCTTAACTTGACGGAAGCTGCATAGCCTCCAAATAATCCGTCAATAATGCCGGATAGTCTTCGAAAAATTCTTTGTCGAGCCATACCGCTTCATGAGTTCCTCGGTCCTGAAACTTCGTGAGAAACTGTCATAGTCTTCGGCCTGAGCCATGCTTGAAACGGTGCAGAAGGATCTGTTCTGGAACCATTACTTCTGCTTCATCAATAATGTCTGGTTCCGCTTCGTCTTTGACCTCTGAAGGGGGTGGACTTGCATATGGCTTTAACCAACTCACATGAAATACATCGTGCATAGTCCAACTCGGAGGTAGCTTTAACTGCATAGACATCGCATTAATCTTTTTTCGGATGGGAAATGGTCCGAAGCTCTTGAAGGACAACTTTGGGCATCGCTTGCCCACCTGCTTCAATCTTTGCTTCATAATCCGAAGATACACCCAATCCCTTTTCGAAAACTTCATGTCCCTTCGGTCTTTATTGCCCTGTCGAGTGTAGGCCTCTTGCGCTTTAGCCAATCTGTCTTTAACGGACTCTAGGATCTCCTGGTAAGACTCCGTCACTCTGTTCGCCTCTGATACTGAAGACGAAGTCCTGGTTAACGACGACTGGAAAGGCCTTCCAGACGCTGCCTCATATGGAGTCTTGCCAATAGCTGAAGAAAAAGAGTCATTCAAAACAGCTTGAACTAAAGGCAAAAACGATTTCCACTTACCTTGCTGATCATGGACATAACACTTCAGCACATCAAAGGCCAACTGGTTGTATATCTCTGTCTGGCCATCTGTTTGTGGGTGGAATGCACTGGAAAAATTCAACTTAGTATCAAAATTATCAAACAATGCCCTCCAAAAATGACTGGTAAACTTGGCATCTCGGTCTGATACTATGGTCCTAGGAATCCTGCCAATCGGGTACCAATGCCGAATGAATAGCTGGGCAACATCCTCGGCGGTCACATTGGCCCTGCAAGGAATAAGCATAACAAATTTGCTGAACCTATCAACAATAGTTAAACACTGCGTATTACGCTTACTCGGACTGAGAGGCAGATTTGTGACAAAGTCCATCGAAATGTCCTGGAAAGGACCCTCAAGAATTGGCAAGGGCTGTAACAACCCTATCTTCTTTCCACGAGGAGCTTTCACCTTTTGACAAATGTCACAGCGTTGTACATATGTAAACACATCACGCCTCATCTTTGGCCAATAGTATTGCCGTTCTAATTTCTCCAGAGTTGAATTCATGCCCCTATGACCACCTGTAATGGCGTCATGGGCATCATGGAGAAGAGCTGTCTGGAATGATTTCATGACACATAGTCGGCCTTTGTAGAAAAGCCAACCATCGCGTATTAGAAAATGGCATGGTCTCGTGGCATCCAGTGTCTGTTTTCACTGTGTACCGAATTTCTCGGAATCCGCGTACGTGTGCTTTATGTCTTCTAGTCCTGTACCAACAAGGTCAAGTCTAGTGGTCTGAATCGTAGATACTCGTCTCTTCCTGCTCAAAGCATCGGCCACTGGATTGGTCTTTCCTGGAAGGTACTCAATCATACCACCGAACTGTTGGAATATCTGACTCCAGCAGTGTTGTCGATCACTCCACTGTGCACTTGGCATCGTCTGAATCCAGCGCAATGCTTGATGGTCAGTGCGAATCTCGAAGTCACGGCCATACAGAAAATGTTTCCAATGTTTCAAGGCCTGTATAACTGCTAGGAGTTCACGATCATAGACTGAGTAGTTCTTTTCGGCGGGCAGTAACTTATGAGACATGTAAGCTATCGGATGACGATTCTGTTGCAATACACCTCCAATTGCGATGTTACTCGCATCGGTGATCACTTGAAATGGTTCGTCCCACGAGACAAGGGCTAAACAAGGTGCTTCTGATAAAGCCACCTTGAGGTTTTGGAATGCCTCCAACGCTCGTGGAGTCCTTCGAATCTTTTGCCTTCTTGTTTTCACTCCCTTTAGCAGATCGGTGAGGTCTGCCGAGAGATCAAAAAACTTGTCAATGTGGGTGGAATATGCTTGGCATATATCCACAAATGATCTAATGTCATAAGCGGTCTGAGGTACTTCCCAGTTAACAATCTCGGCCACTTTAGCCGGATCAAGTCGAATGCCTTCAGCACTAATTATATATCCCAAGTAATGTACCTGGAACAGATAAAATTTTGACTTCTTTTCATTGACATAGAGCTCGTTGCTTTCCAGCAACTTAAGGACTTTCTCCACATCAATGTCATGATGCTCAACTGTAGCTGAAAATATGAGTATGTCGTCCAGAAATATGAACACACACTCTCCAATCAACTCCCGGAAAATACGCATCATCATGCGGTTAAATGTAGCTGGGGCGTTCGTCAATCCAAATGGCATAACCATAAATTCATAGTGGGTCCGTTCTGTACGGAAGGCTGTCTTGGGGATGTCTCCCTCTACAATCCGTACTTGGTGGTACCCACTCTTTAAATCCAGTTTGGAGAACACCTTAGCTCCATTCAGCCTCTCGAGAATATAGTCCATTCGAGGCATCGAGAATCTGCTCTTGATAGTCAGCTTGTTGAGTGCACAATAATCGACACACAACCGAGAAGACTCATCTTTCTTCTTGACAAACAAGATCGGTGCTGCAAATGGCGACACGCTGGGGCGAATGAAGCCAGCTTGCAACAATTCTTGGAGTTGGCGGTCCAACTCCGATTCCATTGCCTTAGAAAGGCGATACGAAAACTTGCTCGGGGGTTCCGAGCTTGGGAGGAGGTCAATCTTGTGATCCTCCGGGGGGAGCTGGGGAGGGAGACTGTCTCGAAGAAAAATCTTCTGGAACTTTTCATGGAGAACCGAGTACTTCTCGGAAGCACTGGCCATCGTCTGGGCTGTCTGGATGTAAATCATCGCACACTGTGCGCCTTTCCTGACTGCTCGCTTAGCCTGCAAGTGGCTTATGAGCGGAAAGTTTGGAATACCTGGCTCACACTTAATGGTCACCGGGGTGTTTGACACATTTCGATCGATCTGGAATGTGTGCTTGTCCCACTTGACATCAGGAAGAAACTTGTGAAACCACTAGATATCCAAAATTATGTCTGCTCCTACAAGAGGGCCAACCATAAAGTCACGCACAAACTCTATGCCTTGAATCACTAACTTAGCACCTAGAGCTTCATACTTGACGCTCGTTGTCATACCTGTGCTAAAACCCTCAACTTGTTTGTCCACCGGAGTCGGCTCGAAACGGGCACGCCTAGCGGCCTGTTCCGTGATCACATCCTCCGTGCTGCCGCTGTCAAACAAGACAACGACTCTCTGGCCACCTATGTAGCCAAAGGACTTGAGCAATTCGTTGCGCTCATACTCCTAGTCATGGGCGTCTTGCTGCTTATCTTCGAGCTCCCGGCTAATAATTGCTCCAACTGAAGCATCGGGGGTTGAAGAACTAGGGGTAGCCGCTGGGGTCTGTGTGGGAGCTGTGCTCACCACGGAAGCTGTGGAGGCGGTGGTGGCCTTTGGAGGCTTCTTCGGACAATCCCGAGAAGTATGTCCTTTTGTGTGACAAAAGAAACATCTACCCTCCTTGTACTGAGAAAGCTCCTCAGTACTTAACTTGCCACTTGTCTTGCCTGCCTCCGCTTTCTGGTCTGGAGTAAGCTTAGACGCATTGTTCGAGTTCTTGGAGCCAGAGGCTCCTGGGCTCTGTCTTGGGAAAGACCCCGTCTGGTTCTGGCTTTTGCCCCCCGAGGTGTTAGCCTTGGGAGAAGCTGGTTGGGAAGTCTTGGGCTTGCCACCATTGTGTTTCATTTCTGCACTCTGCGCAAGCGAGAGTGCGTCCTCAAAGGTGGCTGGCCTAAACATACGCACCTCCTATTGGATTTGCGTGTCCAGGCCATACAAAAACTGCCCTTTCTTGTCCGTATCAGATAAGCCTAATTGCAGACACAAGGTCGAAATTTTATTGGCAAACTGAAGGACTGGTTGCGCGTTCTGACGCGCTCCCTTGAACTCGTCTTCGAGTCGCTCAAGGTAGTGGGGCGGTAGAAACCGCTGCTTAAGGACGCGGACGAACTCGTCCCACACATAAGCTGCCATACCTGCGCTGGTGTGGGCATGAGCCCACTGAGTCCACCAAGGAATGGCCTCACCTTCCAAGTACCAACTAGCTAAGATCACTTTGTCAGTATCTGTTTTCCTAACTGCGGCAAAGTAAGCTTCAAATTGATGTAACCATGAATAAAGAGTAGTGGGATCGAGTTTACCATTATACTTACTGAAATTCATTTTCTCGAGAAAATGATTCGAGGGCGCCGTCGGTGTCAATCTGGCGTCCAAAGCTCTGAGGTAATGCTCGTGTTCCACTCGTCGCATGGTGTCGTCTTCTCGTTGTCGAATCTCCAATGCATGCATCTGCATCTCAAGCAAGGAGCTTGGTTGTGGCTGTGACCCCGCGAGAGGGTCGCTGTGACGAGGATCTGGTATCTGGGATACAGAAGGAGAGGGAGGAGGAGATGGAAAACGCGACGCTGGAGAGCGAGAACGCTCCTCCAGAGTCAAAATCCGCACCTTCTGCTCATCCAACTTGGTTGTCTGGTCTGCGATTGCTCGCATCATTTGCTGGAACATGTCTGTGACACTCAAGCCGGGTGCCCTAGCTGGGCTGCTTGGTGCACTCTGGTCCCATGGTTCTGGTTCTCTCTCGTCGTCGAAACTCGCCATAGCGGGAAAATGCAATTCCTTTCCGGAACGCAATCTGACCATCCACTATCTGTGTGGGAGACTTCCGGAGGCTTCCGGAGGCTATAAACCAACCGTCCTTCGAGGGACAGGAGTCACTCCGAAAGGGGTAGTCCATCGGCGTCTAAAAACCAACCACACGAGCGAGAGAATTTTTTGGTTTTCTTTGCTGAATCTTTGTCCTTGAAGTAAGCTCTGATACCACTGTAATATGCGGAAGCTTCGGAGAAGGATCGGTACTTCAAAACTCAGAAATCAGCACTCTTTTCGCGACGGAATTAACGCACAAACTGAAAGGAGATGTGCAGAAAATAGAGAGAGAAGGGGGAGATGGAGAGGACACAGTATTGGGTCCCAATTACCCTCTGTAGGGCCCCCACCACGGATGGTGTATTTGCTCTATTAGAATGATGTAAATCTGAAAACAAATACAGAAACTTGACCTTTTCTTGGCTGGAAAATCCTGCCCTTGGCCTTCAGAAGTCCACCCCTTTGCTTGGCAATCTCCTTGGCTTGACTGGCCCTTGATTGGCTTGAGCACTTGGTGAAAACTGAGATGAATGATGGGATTATGGCCTCCCCTATTTATACTCCTCCTCAGGAGCAGTCGGCCAGCTGAAAAACAGTCCATGTCCCACGACTGAGTAAATTCAGCATTAAATGCTCAAATAAATCCTAATAAATTTTGCATAAATTTCCTAGCAAGCTGGGGAGGTAGGCGCTTGCTTCTAGAAGGCTGGGCATAGCCTTTGCCCATAATCTATGGGCTGGGCAGCTTGTATGGGCTGCCCCATACTTGCCCTACAGCCCTATGAAGGCTGTAACCTCCTGAAAATAGCCTTATTCTTGCCTTAGGTCTGTACTACAGCCCTTCCATGGCTGGTGGGTCCAGCCTGAGCCTTACTGGCCCACATGGGGATGGTTTCACACCATTCCCATGCCCACACTCAGATCCGGGGTAGCCCTATGGGCTGGCCCCTTGTCCTAAACCTAATCTACTCAGTGATCTGGCATCCGGTACCAAATCAGTTACACAGAACCACTGACATCATTCTAGAGGGAGACTCACAGCGCGGACTGGCACTGTTTCATGTGCAGGACAGTGCACACCTGACCTTGGACTCATGTGCAGGACAATGCACACCTGATCTCGGACGACTGAGATGGATCCCTGGCTGACTCGTCCCGGACTGGGCTCACATGGGACCAGTTCACCATCCCAGGTCTTGCACCTTCTGTACAGAAATGTCTACGTGGTATCCAAGTGCGGGATGCACGTGACACATCACCAATTGCATGTGGGCAAGTAAAATCCCTCCCTGAAATGCATCTACGAGACAATGCATACTAAAAAGTATTGACTATAGAGTATAGTCATCAAAAGCAACGACATCAGAAGACATCTTTGCAGGTGATGAAGATGTAATGGTCAAGGCTTATACATGTGTAGCCAAATTGGCTTGATCTGCACCTGTTGAAGAAGATGCCAGCTGCTTCTTTTTTTCACTCTCAATACGCTTTTTGCATTTCTCTATGGTGTGTCCTATTTTCTTGCAGTAATTACATCGCTTTTTCTTTTCAGGCTTGTCCTCCTTCTTGGAAGGATCCGATAGCCTAGGTTTAGGCCCAGATCGATTCCCACGAAATGGAGCAGTCATTGTTGACTCAACAGACATCATGTTGTTCTTGTTGGAATAGGATTGCTCTTCACTGAGCAAGAGAGTCACAAGGTTGTCAAAAGTGACCGCATTAGGTGCATTGCCAACCAACAGCCGCAAAGTGGTGCCAAATGTTTGATAAGAGTCGGGCAAATTATGCAAGATTGTTTGAACAAGATAGCCATCTATCAAGACCTCATCAATGTTAATGAGTTGCTCTCGAAGGTCTTTCACATGCGTAAGGTGTTGATCGATAGTCACCTTCAAGTATGCGGTCAGTCTCAAGCTTGCCCCGAAGGTAAGCTACACGAGTCTCATTGCGATTGAATACAACTCTACCAAGGTATCCAAGCACCGTTTGCGGTGGTGTAGGAATGAATGTGCAGAATGATGTGCACGAGAGTAATCAACGCATGGGCTTGAGCATCCCTAGTATGTTGCTGTTGGGTAGGAGGACAACGAGAACGTTGACCTGCAGGAGGGTGAGCGAGAATCACTTCACCTTCAGTTGGAGAAGGTGCGAGAGGACGCTCCTCAATGCCATCCACATATATCCATACATTCTTGGCAACCAATACATGACGCATCATATAAGCCCACATAGGATAGTTATCCCCATTGAGCTTGTCCTCTTGAGACATTATGCCAAAGAGGTCATTGTTATTGTTGGCCATGACAACATAGCAAATCTGTCACAAGCCACGACAAGACTAGGCAATGCCTAACAAAACTGTAAGAATGCGGGAGATGAATAGTAGGATAATCAATGGACTGAAAGGGAACTCCTTCACCACAAGTACATATGCATGTCCCTAATTTGCAAGTGTATTCCATGATAATGTAAATATGTCAAAATGTCCACAATGGCATACATATACTGCAACAAACCACAAATGTATACATGTCGTGAAAAACACGATCAGCTAACACTTGTAAGAGCTGCAAGTACGCAAATCCCAGCAAATTAAAGGTAAATGGATCGAATGTTGCAAAAATGGACTCAATGTAGAAAAGCCTCAATTTTTATGCAGCCAATTAGATCAAATCTGAATCGGACCTGTAAATTTACACCTATAAATTTGCGAAAGTGTCCAAATGTGCAATTGTCACTTGTACCGATGTTGTAATGCCCCAATGCCAAGTGAATGTGCTTGTAACACCCAAAATGCTTGCAAATGTCTATAATAGACTTGCAAATGTCTATAATAGACTTGCAAATAGTGTCAATTTTTGTTAAATTTTTAAATTTCTATTGCAATTATGCACCAAATTTGTTGAAATCAATGCCAATGTGTGTCAATGTTGCAATTGTATGTTCAATGGTGAAAAGCCCCAAATTTTAACAGACAAAATGTGCAATTTCAGGTCAAAATCTGCAAATCCCACGAACCTGTAAAGCTGTAAACTTGTATGGGTTGAAAAATTTCAAGTGTCCCAAATTTTGTAGGGTATAGGTAGGCAAGGATCTGAATGTCGTCAGCTACATGAGGGCAATGCAGGGCAGCAGTTGGGCGGCACAAGGTAGGGTGACGCAGGGCAAGGCGGTCAACTTTGCAAACAATGCACAGTTCAAGGTAGAGGCTTTTGTGCGTAGAACAGCAGTGCGTTGAAGAAAAAGAGGCACAAATGCATGTGTTATGCGTGCAATAGGCTAAGCTTGAGCAAGAAGGTCAAACCCTCGTTCTGATACCAATGTTGGGTAGAAGGGCAGCTAACCTGCGCGCGCGCGTACACAGAGAAAATGTGAGTGTTGGAAAAGATATACTCGGTACTGATAAAAATGAAAGTACAATGTGTACTAAAAAGCCTAGGGCTAAGTGCCCAACACTTTTCTGCTCATTTCCAACTCTGAATTTTTCCTTGTGTGAGCTGAATTCTTGTCTTTTTGATGCTCCCTGCAAATGTACCTCCTCAAAAATAGTAGCTCAATATATAAGCTCCTATAAGGTGTCGTGGGAATACACTACAAGGCTCTTCTGAATAATTCGTTGCAGCCCTGACTCAAACTTTCTTTTCTTCTCATCCTCACTAATCGTCATGAAAGGTGTAACCTTGAGAAGAATCCACCAAAACTTTGAGACATACAAAAAACGGACTTGCCTTCATCTTATGTCAACCAATCCCATTCCTTCCATATGTCCTTTTCGGAGAGAGGAGGAAAGAATTGATCATAGAATTGCTCTTTGAAAGTACTCCATGTACGAGCAGCTATCCTATCCAAGAGCTTGACTATCCACCAATCACTCGCAATCTCTTTAAGATGAATATCCATATGCTTGAGCATAAATTTCTTTGTGAAGTCCTTAGTGCACAAGGCTATTTCAAATTGCCTTATGAATGCAAGTGCCTTGGTGGTATCCAGCTTTCCATTATAGCTCTCAAATATTATGTCCTTGTCCCTTGACTTGAACTCTTTGACCTTCTTGCTGTGTCGAGCATCCTGTCGAACTAGAACACCATCCCCTTCGTCAGCGGCGGTGCCCAAGTCAAGCGCTGATTTCCCGTGCAACACCCTCCACTCTGGATGGAACTCTAGGAGCAAGAACATACCTAGAAGGTGGAGATATCACCAACAATGCATGAAGATCTTCTGCATCACTCATATGACTTGAAAACCCCTCATTATCCGCCCAAGCTACATGTCGATGTACATCATCTCCTTGGGATGCATACCCTCTCACATCAGTTGCATGGGTTGCAAGTCCCCTCATAACATCTGTTCGCGCTACACGTCCTCACATCACACGTTCGAACTGCATGTCCTCTCACATCATCATCAGAATCTCTTTCACGAGATAGCATGCGAAGTTGTCGTGTGAAGACCCACTTGCCCTCATCATCCCAAACAAGTTACAACATCGCCACGTCTTTTCAAATAAACAACAACCAACTCTCGAGGTTTATCAATTCCCATCTGTTGGATAATTGCACCAAAAGTGATCACATCCTCCTTACCCTGAGATTTTGATTCAATAACCCTCTGTACATCCAGGTCACTTTGCAAAGCACAAAGCCCTTCAAGCTCATTCATCAAAGCATCAAGATCTTACTGATCCTCAACCCTAGCAAATAACGATGGATCGTTATCAACCAAAGCCCCAACATGGTCCCTATCTCTATCCTCTTCCCGCATGCGGCGGATACAGGTGATGGACTCCTCCACAAAATGATTTGACTGACTGGCCATGATGTATTTACCAGATTTTCAAAAAGAAAAGAATTACCGTTCCCCGGAGTTGCTCTCTACCAGCTTTCTAAGTATGATACTAAATAGACTACAAGGGTGCAACAGTGCCCCTACACAGAGACAGGAGGGACACGAAGTCTTTCCACATGCTCACAGTCGCTTAAACCAAAGGTAACCTCTTTCGAGACGCGACAGTAAGACGAGACTACTCCAAACTCCCAACCTTCTCTCATGGATAATAACTTCTTACAGCCATACCCAACACCATAGATGGCACAAACTACATAGAAAGCCCAGCTCTATAATGTAACAAAAGGACAACTGTAACACGAAAAGCTTATCAATCATGTGTAACTCGCGGCGGTGCTCGGGAGACTAGGGCGACAGGGCCTTTGACACACTTATTGATACCATCAATGCATATTAAAACATTTAAACATGGCCACAGCCTTAACACATATCCATCATTACTTTGCATGAAACATAAAAGCCGGACAAAACATCCACAAATGCTGAAAATGGAGCTTGCACATGTGACAGTGCATAGAGGCCGGAATGGGCCGACTCCCCCCTTGGAGTATTTTATTACCCAATGAGAATAATATCATGTACAAGCTTTGAGGGCCTTACTCTCCCCACGGGAGATGCCGGATTATCCATATACAAATGCCATAACACAACCCAACACGAGGCTACCAAGCCGAAACACAAGCTGTAGAAATGCCAAGCCAACAATATAATCCATATACCTCTGTGTGAGTACTGATTCTTCCCCAAAAACCACGGGTCTTCATGCAATAGAGCTAGTACAACAGGTTCAGCTCTCCATTCAACCAGTACAATAGGTACAGTGGCTAGTACAGTAGGTACAGTGGCTGGAACAGCCAGAACAATGGCTGGTACAGCAAGTACAATGGCTGGTACAGCTGGTACAGCCAGTACAAGGGCTGGTCCAGCCCGTACAGTGGCTGGTACAGTAGGTACAAGGGCTTGTACAACCAATACAATGGTTGGTACAGCAAGTACAAGGGCTGATACAACAAGTACAATTGCTAGAAATCATAATAAATGATTAAATACCCTTGTCTTCAGTATTTCTTCGCGATGGAAGCCTCCAAAACAGTCCGCAACAGCCGGTATTCTTCATGGGAAGCCTTCAAAAGAGAGAGAGAGAGAGAGAGTAGCCATCATTAGGGCAGCCTGTAATAGTAGAGGCTAGTGTGCGCAAGAGAGCCTCCATTAATGAAGAGAGGGCTCCAATTTATAGATTTGGGCCTCCCATGAGCTAAAATGGCAAGAGAAGCCTACACTGACAAGTGGAAAGCCACACAATAGCTGAAGTGACAAGTGTGAGGCCAAAGGATTCGGTCGGAGAGGATCCTACGTTTGACGTGGGAGCTTGCTCGGAGAAGCACGACCGGAAGGACTGTTGTCTAGAATATGGTCGCCGAGAGTTGGATTGTCCAGGATTGAGACGTTGGGGTTGGCTAGTCCCATTGGGTCGATTCCGTTGGTAAGAACGGGCGCCGGAGGAGAAGTTCCTGGGAGGACGCCTGTAATCACTAATGCACTCGACATAGAAGATTGCTTCATCCAAGGTGGCAAGATTGTACTTATGGACTTCATCTTGGATCGTGGGTTCAAGCCCGCCAATGAAGCTGTGAAGCTAGTCAGAGGGACGGAGTGTCTATATCTCAAGAGCCAGTTTTTGAAACTCTGAGATGTACGCAGCCACGGAGCCAGTTTGACTCAGGCGGCGGAGAGAAGACCTGGCATGAAAGTTCGCATTTGCAAGCTCAAAAGCCTTGCGAAGAGCACGCCGGAATTTATCCCACGTCGGAGTAGACTTGCTATCTGAAATCCTGCGTCGCCACAAAAGGAAGGCGGTATCTTTCAAAAGGGTACTGGCCAATGCCACCTTTTTGTTTTCGGACAATTCGGTATTTGAGAAATAAGCCTCCATCTTGTAGAGCCAATGATCGATTAACCGCTTATCGCGGCGGCCATTGTAGGGCTCAGGTAACTTGATATCCATCTTTCTTGTTTGTGCTGTGGTCATTAATTTATACAAAAGTTTGAGTACAACATTGTCTACCTCAGCGATCGGATTAGGAGGAGTTGAAGAATTGTCCTGCTGGCCCACCGAGGATGATGATGATGATGTTGGAGAACGCGATCGACGCGCTCGCTGTGACTTCCTGGATCCCTCGCGCTGGTGTTGGTGCCGTTGTTGCATGTCTTCCATTTGTGATCGCATTGATGCCATACCGTCGAAAAGGACCCGTTGCAAGTCCTCCATCTGTTGTTGAAGAGTGGTCATTTGCAAGGCCTCCATTTGAGGATTGGCCGAAAGCACGTTGTTGTGCAAAGTCGACATCTGGAGAACTCAAAGAGAGTACTGAGGTGAAGCAAGAAAGGTCCACCCGAAATGTAGGATGGAAGGAACAGCTGCTGGAGAGGCAGTAACGGGATCCTCGTACTCGAAGTCGGGGTCCTCCACTTCCTCGGGATCGTCCTCGGAGGGTACTTCGTCTGCTTCCGCTTCTTCGTTTGGTTCCGCCAAAGAGCTGGGCACCGGAGATAATGGAGTATAATTGAGGACGAAGATCTCGCAGTAGAATGTCAGAGGAGGACACGTGGAGGAGATATTGCGGAGGCCATCCACATTGCACTCTGGATGAAAGTGTGCCAACTTGAAAGAGTGCACAGAGCGGACACAGAGTGACACTAGAATGTGCTGAACAGAGAGTGCAAGAGAGAGAGAGATATGGAGCAAACTATGCTGAATATACTGAACCAAAACAGTCCCAAGCAAGAGACAGTGATAGTCTCATAAGTGAGGGAGCAAATAAGTACAAGACTCAATGAAAAATGAGAGGCCAACACCCACTATTTATAGTGGGGAAGTGCTGGCCGACTGGAGCTCATAAATA
Source organism: Cibotium barometz (assembly GCF_041138505.1). Taxonomy (NCBI): domain Eukaryota; kingdom Viridiplantae; phylum Streptophyta; class Polypodiopsida; order Cyatheales; family Cibotiaceae; genus Cibotium; species Cibotium barometz. The sequence continues at coordinate 31,035,777 of NC_141086.1, forward strand.
GGCCGACTGGAGCTGTTGGACATGGCTCACTGGAAAAATGCTAGAATGGCTGGGAAAAATCCCAGAAAAATACTAAAAAAGGGGTGGCCAGTCCACAAGCAAGGGCCATACAAAAGGGGACCAAATGGACACCATAAAGAGCAGAAACTGGGGATGAAAGTGCTAACACCCCCTCTCAGCACCAGATGCTGAACAAACTCCGAGAATCCGAAGATGAGGAGCCAAGGAAGCCTGAGAAACCGGCTTGGTGAACAAATCTGCAGCATTCTCCGCGGAAGGACAATACTCCAAACGCAAATCTCCAGCAAGAACCCGTTCACGAACATAGTGATACTGAATCTCAATGTGTTTCGTACGAGCATGAAACACAGGGTTCTTGGCGATGGCGATGCAACTCTCATTGTCACACCAAAGAAGAGTAGATTCGGTAGGAGGACAGCCAAGCTCCTCCAATAATCTCCGCAACCATATCGCCTCACATGCAGCATAACAAACTGCACGGTACTCCGCCTCGATAGAGGAAAGCGCCACAGTAGGTTGCTTTTTACTGCTCCAAGAAATGGCTCCAGACCCAAGTGAAAAAACACAACCAGTGGTCGAATGCCGTGTATCTGGATCTCCAGCCTAGTCTGAGTCAGACCATCCAACAAGAGTGCGACCTTGGCCATAGAAGATGCCAAAATCCAGAGTGCCACGTAAGTACCGAAGAACTCTGAGAGCACACCGCCAATGCTGCTGACGGGGTTTGGATGAGAAGGAACTCAATAAACTGACTGCGAAGCATATGTCCAATCAGGAGTAGGTCAACCATACCAAACAACCGGCGAGAACCCGATATTGTCCCTGATCAATCCCTGGAGAAGCATCAAGCGAAGAAAGCTTCTCACCAATATCCAAAGGAGAAGATACTGGTTTGCACCCAGTCATTTGAAATTTGTCTAGAATCTCCCGAGTGTACTTCTGTTGAGAGAAGATAATGCCCTTCGAGGTCTGCCAAATCTCAAAGCCAAGAAAATAGTGCAAGAGGCCCAGATCCGTCATCTCAAACTCTGTCGCCAAAGCATCCATAACAAAACGAATCCGCACAGAATAAGAACCTGTAAAGATGAGGTCATCAACATAGACCACAATGATAACAATCAACCCCCTCTCAAGGAGGATATAAAGGTTCGAATCTGCATGAGAACGGCGCAGGCCGAGCTTCTGAAAGAACTCATCAATCCGCTGGTACCAAGCCCGCGGAGCCTGCTTCAGACCATATAAAGCCTTCTTCAGCCGGTACACATGATTCTGTTTGCCCGGAACAACAAATCCTGGCGACTGATCAATATAAACCTCCTGTGTAAGCTCTCCATTCAAGAAAGCCGACTTGATGTCCATTTGGAAAACGGGCCATCTATGATGTCCTGCAAGTGCAAGAACGGTGCGAATGGTAGTCATCCGGGCCGTTGGAGCGAAGGTCTCATCGAAGTCGACACCAGGGCGCTGAGCATAACCCTTGGCAACCAACCTCGCCTTGTGCTTGTCCAAGCTGCCATCAGCTCAGAACTTTGATTTGAAAATCCAACGCACACCAATCACCTTACGTTGCAGAGGCCGAGGCACCAAAATCCAAGTGCCATTCTGTTCGATAGCATCCAGCTCTGTCTGCATAGCATGACGCCAAGACTCATGTGAAAGAGCCTCGTCTACAGAAGTGGGATCAGAAGGACCATTAATTATTATAGACATAAGAGCATAATTAACAAACATGTTGTCCTCATGAATTTGTTTCCTTGTAACTCTGGAAGAACGCCGAAGAGAACCAAGCGGAGGAGCAGAAGAAAGCTCACGTAACCCAGAGTCACAAACTATCTGATAATACCAACCAGGTACAGATCTGCTCGAACTCACCGGAGGAGGAGCAGGGTCATCATCATCTGACTGAGAATCCTCAACTGGAGGTGTAACAGTAACAGCGGGAGCCGGAGGAGGAGTAGGAGGAGGAGGAGGAGGTGCAGGAAGAAGAAGCTCACCACCCCCCTCTGAAGATGTAGGAGTCTCGTCGAACACCACATCACGGCTCACAACAACTTTACCGGCTTGAGGATCATAAAGACGATATGCCTTGGACACAGTGCTGTATCCGAGAAAAGTCATGCGCTGAGACTTCAAGTCCAACTTGGAGCGGTGCTCCTTAGGCACATGAACATACGCTGTATATTCAAATATCCGGAAATGAACAACGGAGGGCTTCTCACCAAGGAAAGCCTCATATGGAGTTTTGTCGGGAAGAGCAACAGTAGGAGACCTATTCTGAATGTAGACAGCAGTGGAAGCCGCCTCAGCCCAGAAACGTCGAGGTAATGAAGAATGCTCAAGCATAGCACGGGCCATCTCCATAATGGTCCTATTCTTCCTCTCGGCAACTCCATTCTGAGATGGAGTATATGCTGTAGTAAGCTGTCTCCGAATGCCATGTGTCTTGCAATATTGCTGAAACTCCTGGGATGTAAACTCACCCCCTCCATCGGTCCTGAGAGCCTTGACCGAGTGACTGGTCTCTTTTCCCACCTCGGCTTTCCAATCACACAGAAGTGATGAAAAGTCTCATCCTTGGTCTTCAGAAAGAAAACCCAAGTATATCTGGTAAAATCATCCACCATCACAAGCATGTACAACGCCTTACTCAAAGACGCGGTACTCATAGGACCACATAAGTCTGCATGAATGAGAGCAAGTGATGTCGAAGATTTGTGTGTTGCCTCCTTCGAAAAGGCGACTCGGTGCTGTTTCCCCTGTAAACAAGAGAAACAAGCAAAAGACAGAGCCTTGATGGTTGGTAATCCATCAACCAACCCATCCTTCGAAGCTCGCTGCAGAAGCTGATAGCTCAAATGGCCAAACCGAGCATGCCAAAGAGCAAAAGAAGCACCAGAAGAAAGCAGAGCGGTCAGTTTGTAGAGGCCACTATCTTCGACTCCGTGAGCCAAGATGCTACCATTCGCTTTATCACGAATGGTAATCTCATAACGAGAAAAGATCACCTCCGCACCCTGAGCTGTAAGAGCACTCACTGACAAAAGGTTAAAAGCCAAATCTGGAATATACAGAACGTCAGAGAAGTACCTCTTGTCCTCATCAGAACGAAAGATGGGAATAGTGCCATGACCATGAACTGGCACGGAAGAAGAATCACCCAGAGTGATCTCGCTTGATCTGGCAGTGAAGTCCTCGAACCAATCTCGATGGGGTGTCATATGAGCAGTAGCACCGCTATCAACAATCCAAGACCGTGAATGAGAAGTCACAAGAGCAAGTATACGCCGAGTACCTGCTAAGAGAAGAATTCCATCATCCTTCTTGGGTTGAGACACCGCCGTTGAGGAAGAGTTCTTTGCTGCTTCATCACGCTTCTTCTTGTGACATTGGGGTGACTTGTGACCCTTCTTGCCACAATAATGACATTCAATGTCCTTATTCTTTGAAGATTTGTTGTCTTTATCCTTATCGAAATCCTTCAAGTTCTTGTCAGAACCCCCTTTACCTTTCTTTTGTTGAGACTTCCCTTTATCTCGTGCTGCCAAAGCTCCATCAGCGCCACCGGAGGTGCCAATCCGCTCCTCAAAGCGAGACTCTATCTGCATAATGGAGGAGAGAACTTCCTCCCAAGTAACTGGAACAGGACGAGGAGAAGAAACCAGGGACTGAAAGTATGCATCAAACCTCTCTGGAAGTTTGGAGAGCAGCCGAATAGCCATATCCTCTGTGGAGATGTCCTTGCCACAAACAACAAGCTCGTCCCGAAGATCTTTCATCTTTGAGATGAAAGCAGATAAAGATGGAAACGCAGAAACTGATAAGTTTATAAGTTGCTTTTCCAATGCGAAAATCCGACCCGGAGACTTAATCTCATAGAGATCTGCAAAAGCCTTCCAAACTTCATGTGCAGCATCTGCTGTACGCACATGAGAGAGAACAGCATCCCGACAGTTCAACACCAGGAAGGAGAAAACACGTCGATCATTCACTGCCAAATATCAATCTGTGCCTGAGTCACACCACCGGAAGCAAGGGTGGGAGGGGTGGCATTGGTTGGTGTAACAAGCCAATCCCAGAGATCCACGCCACACAAGGCCGATTTCACCTTCACCTTCCATAGGGTGTAGTTGGAACCATCCAACTTGGCAGACTCTTCAAACATATGAAGAGAAGTGGGAGCAGCCATCACAAGAGCTTGGGCTCAATCTCAAGAAATGCACAAACTCTGAAAAAAAATGTCCTCCACAGGTACCAAGAGTGCCACCAAAGCCTGCAACACCACAAGCCCCCTCTGCAAAGGAAAAGGACCACTGGAGAGGAAAACGCAGCAATGAACAAGTGCTGTCCTGTAGAAAACAGGCCGCATGCAGTCCAATCTCCAAGTGGGCAATGAAACACTGATCTGCAAGAGCCAGACGGCTGAATCGGTGAAGCCAATCTGAAGAAAAAACGACCAGCAGAGTGCTGTCCAGAAAACGCAGCAGCAAAAGCTATGGATCTGGAAGAAAACGGAGAGGAGAAGGTGCTGAAAACAGGGCTGAATCTGGGGCAGCAGAAAGGTTGCTAAACCTAGAGCGATGATACCATGAAAGAGTGCACAGAGCGGAAGCAGAGTGGCACTAGAATGTGCTGAACAGAGAGTGCAAGAGAGAGAGAGATATGGAGCAAACTATGCTGAATATACTGAACCAAAACAGTCCCAAGCAAGAGACAGTGATAGTCTCATAAGTGAGGGAGCAAATAAGTACAAGACTCAATGAAAAATGAGAGGCCAGCACCCTCTATTTATAGTGGGGAAGTGCTGGCCGACTGGAGCTCATAAACAGGCCGACCGGAGCTGTTGGACATGGCTCATTGGAAAAATGCCAGAATGGCTGGAAAAAATCCCAGAAAAATACTAAAAAAGGGGTGGCCTGAAACCGATCCCGTCGGAATACAGAGCAGACTTCACGACTCACTGGCAGGCGTCCCGGCTCAGCAAGTAACACGTCAAGCAGGCAAACACACAAATACATGTCATGCGAAAACAGTTTCAAACATGCAAAATATGTGTGCATGTGCAAATAGTAACATGGACATATCTCCCGTTCATGGAACAAGTACAAAATATCTGTCGGCATAAAACTGGCACGACATAAAACATAAAAACCTGGTCTTCCTATGGAGTGACAGTCCCATAGGTAAGACACAGTTCCAGGCACGAGTCTCCCTATGGTGTGACAGTCCCATAGGCAAAACACGGCACGAATACTGGCTCTTCCATGGCGTGACAATCCCATGGATCGAACACAGCCCAGGTCATACACGGGTGGCACTGGTTTGGCTCCCGTCCATACGACACCATCCTGCTAACACACGGGTGGCACCAGTCTGGCTCCCGTCCATGTCAGCAAAATACTGGCCTCTTCACACGAGACACAGGCCTGGCCTCAAGTGAACGAGATGCAAAAACTAGGAATGGACCAAATGGTCGGCCAATTGGTGACATCCCCCCGGGCTTCTAAAGAGTTGACCTCAACTGAAAAGCCTCAAGATATGCCTGCAACAATTGCGGATAATCTGCAAAATAATCCTCATTTACCCACTTGGCATCAATAGGCAAATAATTCTTAAACTTCACAAGGTATCTCCTGGAAAGCTTTCCTGCAGGTAGCTTTCTCTCCTTGTGAAAAACAATCTGTTCTGGCTGGAGGATCTCCTCAAGCTCTTCAATCTCTGGCGGATCTTCTGTGACAGGCTCATCAGGATCTGGCCCCACATATTTAGGACAGCTCCTATGCAATCACCACAAGCATCACATTCAACCACGAATGACTTGTGCAAGTCAGGAACAATCAATACTGGACCACATATGATCGCATGCTTGAGCTGCAAGAAAGCATCCTGTTCCTTTGAAGTCCATTTGAAAACAGTTTTCTTCTTTGTGAGATCATGTAGAGGAGTGGCAATCATAGCAAAATGCCTTATGAAACGCCTGTAGTACGAACATAATCCCAGAAAACTACGTACTTGATGTACGTTTTGCAATTCGGGCCAATTCCGAATAGTCTCTATCTTTGCAGGATCCATTGTAACTCCATCCTTGGATACAATATGTCCCAGATAATGAATCTCTGAAAGGAAAAACTCACTTTTCTTGGCATTGACGAAAAGTTTATGCTTCCGTAACTCTTCGAACACTGTGACCAAATGAGTTTTGTGTTCCTGCTCATTCTTGGAGAAAACCAAGATATCATCAAAGAAGACTCCTGTAAACTTGCGATGGGGTCGGAATATCCTATCCATCATACGATTAAAAGTAGCAGGAGCATTGGTGAGACCAAAAGGCATTAACCAAGAATTCATATAATCCGAAGGCTGTCCTGAATGCAGTCTTATGGACATCTTGTGGCACCACGCGTATCTGGTGACAACCACTCTTCAAATCAAGTCTGCTAAAGCAAGTCGAGCCATCAAGCTTATCCAAGATATCATCAATACGTGGAATTGGTAATCTGTTCTTGATGGTAAGCTTGTTTAAAGCTCTATAGTCGACACACATACGGAATGATCCGTCCTTCTTTTGAACAAGAAGCACAGGAGAGCAGTAAGGTGAGGAACTGGGCTGAACCAAACCTTTCTCTAAAAGCTCGTTTACCTGCTTCATAATTTCTTCTTGTTGTGCAACACTCACTCGGTATGCGGGTTTGTTAGGAGGAGAACTACCTGGCACAAGATCTATGCGGTGATCTTCGGGCCTTTGGGGAGGTAATTCACCTGGCAACGAGTCAGCAAAACAGTCGTTGAATGCATTAAGAAAATTCAGCCTATCATTAGACATAGCATCCACATTTTGATGATTTGGCACAAGACTATCACGCACAAAAACCAAGTACGCTGAAAGACTCTTTTTCATTGCTTTATTAATTTGGGTGTGTGATACAACTGGGATAGAATCCCCTTCTTTGCTAGCATCAATAAAATGCATGCGGCCTTTATGCATAAAGGAAATCATATTGGACTTGTAGTCTTTGCGGGGCTCAAGCCTATGATGCCACGGCTTGCCCAACAATACATCACATCCATTCAGAGGAGCAACTAGGAAATGCTCATTATCAAGGTAGCCCTGAATATGGATACGCAACTTCCCAATGCACCTCTTTACCAATAAATGCAGCTTCGGCTTCAATCTGAGGTCCCATGTTTTCAACCTCAATACCCAATGCAACTGCCATTTGCATAGAGATGAAATTGTCAGTTGCACAGTCATCAAACATGAAGAGTGCGGGCTGATCCTTGATTTGCCGCCAAGCCTTGCAAACCATACGCTCTTTTGCGTCATGACCTGTATTACCTTGCACACCAGGAACTGCATGAACATTTGCTTTGGTGTGCTTGTCCTCGTGCTTTGATTTGCGATTTGGGCATTGCCGAAACATGTGGTCTTTGCTACCACAAGAAAAGCATTTTCCATCCTTGGCATATTGCTCTCTTTGCTCCGGGGTTAATCCAAATTTGTTCTTCCTTGGGCCCTGTTCTTTAGATGTGTTATTTTCAGCTTTACCACCCTTGTAAGGCTCCCGGAAGTTCTTTTTAGGTGGCTGTCCACCCTTTTGCTGATTTGGGACAGCCTTGTCCTTCCCCTTGGAACCTCCTTGATCCTGCTTGATCTTGAGTACCAATTGCTCCGTAGCAAGAGCAGAAGCTGTGAGTTGTTGCAACGTATGTTTCGGGTGCAATTCAATACCCGATCTATATGCTGGTTGCAGTCCAGAACGAAACTTCCTCTTTCTTTCATCCTCTGTGATTTGCATAAAGGGAGTCACTTCCAGCAACACTTTCCAAAATTTGTTAACATACTGTTGCACACTCTCATTATCTTTTTGTTCCAGCATGTCCCACTTTTGAGTGAGAGTTTGCTCCGCATTGGGTGGCAAGAACTGAGCATAAAATCTATCTTTGAATTCCTTCCAAGTAGAGATGGGATCCTTGGTGATCTTTTCAGTGATCCACCAATGGGCAGCAGTCCCTTTCAAAAACATGCTAGCATGGCGCACCTTTGATTTTTCTGTGAAGTCCTCATCGCTAAAAGCAATGTCGAACTGTGCCACAAATGCTAACACCTTAGAAGCATCATGTTCACCATGAAAGACATCAAATTTGACAGATTTATCACCTGCTTTGAATTCCTTGAGTTTCCTGGCATGAGGCTCATGGTCTTCTCTTTTTCTTTTCCCCTTATCCAACGGGGTAGCCCTGTCTGCATGGGCTCCATGGGCCGTCATAGAAGCTTCATGGGGCACGGTGGCATGTGCTCCACGAACTCGAAACTCAGATGCATGTGACTTACCTGCATATGGCATGGTCTCTCCATGAGACAACTCAGAAGGCAAAATTTTTCTGGAAGTAGACCTGTCACCATGAGATACATATCTTGCATGCATGCGACTTTCGTGCCCTCCATGAGCACTGGCATACATATATCTGTCAGGCTTAGTGCCTTGGGGAGAAGATGCATGTCGAGAGGTGACAGTCACCTCTTCCTTTTGCATAAAAGATTTCAGCCTCTGGGATGCGGGATCTCCATGCTTCAAACGAGGTGGATTTCTGAATTTCAGCTCTCCGTCATCCCCCTCTTTGATATCACCTTTGCGAAGGAGATAGGCAAGTGCCAACTCCCTTGGTTTCTTGCCCACTTCACGAGCCATTGATTCAAAAGTTACATCAACCATAGCATCAGCCTTCCTGGCTTCAATAGCACTTTGTAGATGGGGATCTTCATGTAAAAACTTTAATTCTTGCTCTTGAGCCTCCAAAAGTTTTCTCATATGTTCCATTTCAGCCCTCATAGCATCAGGCTCTTGTTCAAGCATAACTGTCTTTCCTGGAGACAGTTGTCCCTTGGATTCACTATCCATAACCCTTTCAAGGGGCTTGTGTCTACCTCGCAGGGCATCAGACCCACGAGAGGCACTAGATGGACCCCTCGAATTTGGTACTTCCAAAGGGTTGCCTTGGCTGTCCATTGTGTTTAAAGTTTGCTAAAAGCGGGATGTCCAGTACACAGGTTCGTTTCCCCACTAGGAAGAGGGAAACAACCGTGCTGTGATACCAATGAAACCGATCCCGTCAGAATACAGAGCAGACTTCACGACTCACTGGCAGGCGTCCCCGCAGTAAGTAACACGTCAAGGAGGCAAACACACAAATACATGTCATGCGAAAACAGTTTCAAACATGCAAAATATGTGTGCATGTGCAAATAGTAACATGGACATATCTCCCGTTCATGGAACAAGTACAAAATATCTGTCGGCACAAAACTGGCACGACATAAAACATAAAAACCTGGTCTTCCTATGGAGTGACAGTCCCATAGGTAAGACACAGTTCCAGGCACGAGTCTCCCTATGGTGTGACAGTCCCATAGGCAAAACACGGCACGAATACTGGCTCTTCCATGGCGTGACAATCCCATGGATCGAACACAGTCCAAGTCATACACGGGTGGCACTGGTCTGGCTCCCGTCCATACGACACCATCGTGCTAACACACGGGTGGCACCAGTCTGGCTCCCGTCCATGTCAGCAAAATACTGGCCTCTTCACACGAGACACAGGCCTGGCCTCAAGTGAACGAGACGCAAAAACTAGGAATGGACCAAATGGTCGGCCAATTGGTGACATGGTCAGCCCACAAGCAAGGGCCATACAAAAGGGGACCAAATGGGCACCATAAAGAGCAAAAACTGGGGATGAAAGTGCTAACACAACTGAGGGTACCGTGACAGAAAGTACTCGAAATGAGTAAGGTGCAGTGGCTCGCAGGTGAGAAAAATAGTCCAAATCGCCCAAGTGTCGAGTTCGGTTACATGCGGGCTGCTGACACGTATGCGGTATACCTGTGAGGCCGAGGCTACTGGGATTAGGAGAGTCCGGAAGACTTGGAATTCACCCAGCATCGGCGGAAAGTGGCACCAGTTCCGGAGTGGGGGCACGAGGAGGGCTGTGTTTGGGAAGAAGAGCCTCGAGGATCTCGTCGATGTAACTTAGGTAGGAGATGTGCATGTCGGTTGTTGTCCATGAAGCATGCACGTAGAGGGCGAGAGCGCACAGACTATGTGGCGTGGGCAGAGTCGGGAGAACCCACTGATAGTCGGGAGGAAGATGATCGCCGAATCGCCGGGGAGAGGGGGACGATCGTGAAGATGGCGGCATCCTGACAGCCGGGGGGGGAGAGGGGTGTGGTTGCCGAATCGCCAACGGAAAGGGGGGTTTGGTTCACACTAGTGTACGCCCGTTTTTTTTTTTTTAATTGAGAGAAGACCCTTGTGTCAATGTTATGTATTAAATTTATTTAATTTTTTTTTGATGGTGTAAAGGTGACGGGCCTGGATTGCGTAGCCGATCGGAGGAAAAGGTGCGCCGCTTCGAAAAGGTGCCGCCAGCGACTATGCGGAGAGGTGAAGGCCGGGCGCTATTCGGCGACTAGGGACTCAGGGCCGGCAACTGCACTAAGCAAGCAAGGGCTCACGGCCTGCAACGCACGAAGCAAGGAGGGGAGGGGAGGGTGCTCCATATTCAGCAGAGGGAAGGGAGTTCCTGCCATGCAGCGAACGACTACCACCACCGGCAGCAGGGAGGGGGGTAATCCAGGTATGCAGCCAAGGTTCCCTCTCTGAAACACACACGGTGCGTGTATGGGTGTGGAATTCTTATTTTTTTTTGAATTTACATCACCATGGACAAAGATTTACACTAAGTCCACCATCGCTCCGTTGCTTCCATACAACACCGAGAAGAGGGATGGACGAGAGAGTGCCGCAGAGAGGGTGAGGACTTCACAACCCACGAGTAGGAAGAAATTTTGCTCTGATAACATTGTGAGGATTATGTTGTTAATCCCTAATAGTATACTAATTACTACTTAAGTACTTAACTTAGAGAACAAGAACCTTCAAGGAACACTTGAGAGAAGATTGAATTGACTTGAATTGAATTGATTAAACTGAGTACAATAGGTCTCTTATATAGGAGATGAAGAGAGACATTTGAAGAGGCATGTCCTTTGACGAAAGGACATGATTAGAGACGAAAGGATACAACTTTAGGCTAAGGGATGTGTCTATTCGATGTAGAGACAACCATTCATCAAGGGATACAACCATTCGTCGAAGGGATGTGGCTATTCGATAAAGAGGGACAAAGAGTCGCAACCAATCGAGGGTAGGGGTTCCCTTGGCTGGTTACTCTTTGCATCTGCAAAACAAGAATCAGCAATGAAAAGAGTATCTGATACATACATACGTCACAATCGTGACAACTAGCCTTACTAATGTTCCAAGTGGTGTCCTAAACAAGAATTTACTGTACATGTGCTGAGATTATGCCATGTCCATTATTGTGCACATGACATCCTCTCCTGCTACGCTTGATGTCGGGATGGACACTCTATCATCCTTCCTTCCTCCCTACCCTTCTGACTTTGACTTAATGCTTTGACACTTTGCCTAAGCACCTTTCACTTCTAATCTCCACTTCCAAGTCTTGCTAAAGAACTGAGCACATGTTCCATTGATGTCCACATGTCTGCTATTCCCATAAATATCTATACATCTACCATGCCCTTGGTCTACCCACGAGGGTAACCTTTGGCCTTCTACATGACTTCTACTAATTTCTATGCTTCTTCAAAAGGTTAATGCTTTGATGCCAATGATGACTTCTAAAAAGAAGCGCCCCGGGGGGGGGGGGGGGGGGAGGGGGGTTGTAAAAAGGATAATCTTAAGCTGTGCAAACAGCACATTTTTGATTGCATGAGAGAGGTAAACTGCTTCTTATGTGGGAGTAAGGATCACATGAAATCTCGATGCTTCTAGAATGCCAGAAGGAATAATGTGCAAGATGCGAAACCGAGTTGAGTGTTATATCCGATGTTCAGGGTAATACTGCATATGAGTCAAAGAGCAAAATTTTATGCAAAGCTTGGTGCAAGTTAAAGGATCAAACAGTTTTATTTCTTTTTGATAATGCCTCTACGGATAACTTATATCCATTCATGTGGCTGTGGCTCTTGGGCTAGAGCTCGTGGAATTAGACATGAACTTTGACTTTCATGCAGATGCTGCCTTTGAGGGCAAGGAAGTCAAAGCCCTTCCCATCATCGAGAAGCTTTGTATACAGTTTCAAGGATATTTGGATCATGAAGACTTCTTGGTAGCACCATTTACGGGATGTGATGTGATACTTGGGATGCCATGGCATTATCGTTTTGATCCCAAGGTTTTGCACAAAAAGAAGAAAGTTATATTTATTCATAGGGGTAGGGAAGCTTGTATTGATGCGGGTACCATTGGGAGTACCATACCCGTTGTAAGCTACATTTCTATTTTCAAGGCAATAAAGAGATAAGCTTGTTCGTACTTGGTCTTTGTACATGATAATGTTGAGCATGATGTTGTCAAACCTGCAGATCAAGATAAGATTGATTTCTTAAGTGATTTTGCTCATTGTTTTGCTAACTCCCTACTTGGACAATTACCCCCAGACAAGCTTGAGGATCATTGTATTGACATAATCCCTGGTAGCTCTCCTTCTAACCGACCTCCTTAGTTAGTGTTGCCCAACATGAGAAAATCATGGCTCAAGTGAATGATCTACTTGAGAAGAGGTTGATTTGGCCAAGTTTTTCGCTTTATTGTTCTCCAGTTTTGCTTGTGCAGAAAAAGGATGGGACATACAAAATGTGTGTTGATTACAGGGTCCTTAACAAGATTACCATCAAGAACAGGTTTTCGATTCCTAGAATCGATAATATTCTTGACAAACTTGAGGGACCTGCTTGTTTCAGTTGCATTGATCTTAAGAGTGGCTACCATTAGATTAGAGTAGTATCTCAAGATGTACACAAAACGGCTTTCGGAACATCTTTTGGGCTAATGAATATTAGGTGGTGCCATTTGGTCATACAAATGCTCTTGCCTTTTTTGATAGAATGATGGATAGAATCTTTAAACCTCATCCCAAGTTCACAAGAACTTTCTTAGATGATATTATTATCTTTTCAAAGAGTGAGGTTGAGTTTAAAGAACATCTTGTCATTGTTTTTGAAGAGCTTAGGAAACACAAGCTTTTCATCCTCCTCTTGTCAGAGATCCATTATTTGGGACATATTGTTTCGAAAGATGGTGTACGTATGGATTTCGCAAAGATTCAAGCTATTAAGGAGTGGCCGGAGTTTGAAAATGTTCATCAAGTTAGGAGCTTCATTGGTTTATGTTCTTACTATCGTCGATTTATTTGACACTTTTCTTTCTTGGCTTCTTTGTTGCATGATTTAACGAAGAAGACGGTTTCATTCCGTTGGCCCAATTCAAAAAGAATGGCTTTCCAAAAGTTGAAGGATGCCATCATCTCAAGGTCTATTCTTATTATTTGAGACTTGCATAGACCTTTTGTGGTTGAGTGTGATGCATGTGGAGATTGTTTGGGGTTGTTTTGAATCAAAAGGGACATGTAATGGCTTTTGAAAGCTATTGCTTGCAACATGCAGAATTGTATTTGTAGGTTTATGAGACAGAGTTACGGGCCATTTTTCATGCCCTACAAACATGAAAGCATTACCTTTTGGGAGCTGAATACAAATCATCAGAGTTTACCGCACTTCCTCACGCAGCCTAAACTGTGAGAAAAACATCGAAGGTGGGTAAATTTCTTGTCCATGTTTCATTTTCAGCTTTTGCATACTTCAATAGCGAATGCTTTGTCACGTAGGCCTCAAGTGTATGTAGTGACTACCGTCTATCATCATGACATGTCAGAGATGTTGGATATGTATTCTGTGGACACAGGTTTTCAGCTTATTTGGTTTGATTTGAACTGTGGTACTGTTGTCCTAACTTATTCGATATGAGATGGTTTTCTGATGATGCAAAACCGTATTTGTGTGGTCCAAGAATTGTGACAAAAGGTTATGGAAGAGTGTCATGCTCCTCCATATGCATGTCGTCGTGGTATTCTGGCTACTACACAAGCTTTGAAAAGATTTCTTTTGGCTAACATTACGCACGAATATTGAAACTTATGTTAGTGAAGCCACGTTTGACAGACATAAGACACCCGGTTTGCCTCATTGCTTGCCCATTCCACAAGAACCATGGGAAAACATTGCCATGGATTTTATTATGGATTTGTTGGGATTGGTACATGGTAATGATGCTTTATGGACTATCATTGATTGTTTTAGCAAATAGGCACATTTATTCATGTGGCGAAAACAATCAAGCCAGAGCACATGGCAAAGTTGTTTTTGGCTTAGGTTTTCAAACATCATGGGATGCCCAAATCTGTTGTAGGGGATAGAGATCCTTGGACCACTAGTTTATTTTGGCGGGCATTGTTTGATAAGATGGACACAAAGCTGAGTTTTTCATCAGCTTATCATCCTAAAATGGATGGTCAGCATGAAATTGCAAATTCAGTGGTACTTGATTTGCTCAAGTGTTGTGTATTTGAGCAAAAGTCAGATTGGAAAAAGTATTTGTCCTTGGATGAGTTTGCATACAATAATACGGTGCATTCTTCAACTAGTAAGACTCCGTTTGAGATAGTCTATGGCAAGGTGGTGTTATCTTATGAACAAAAGATGAAATCCTTGGAGCAGATGAGTATGTCCGAGATTTGGATACTACATTTGCACACGTTCGGACAGCCATAGAAAGATCTCAAGCTAAGCAGAAAAAGGCATTTGACAAGCACAGTCAAGAGGTTATTTTCAAAGAAGGTAATAGGGTGTTACTTTAAGTTTGAGAAAGCACGTCTTCGGCACCTTGGTCAATTCTCAAATCTGCTACCTCCCTCTGCTCTGATCCAAACGAAAACTCTCACACCGTTCTGCTCCGCATCCTTTGCAATCTTCACAAATTGCAAGTTCTCTCACTTGTGAATTTCTATCAAGAAAATAGATAGACTTGCATGAGTCCACTCTATTGCAGTCAGCACTCTCCTCTCTCTCTCATGATCTCCAGCCACCACCGCAACTTGGAGAGTCCCCAAAAATGATCACAATTGTGCCCTTCAACCCATGTTGCCTCCTAAGTTGTTCTAGATTGTAGTCACCACCCTTAAGCAGCCAAGTAAAGAAGGCCGGTTTCGTAAGCTTTCAAACATGTATTATGAGCCAGTTCAGATCCTGCAGAAGATAAACGAAGTGACTTATAGATTGGTATTGCTTGATCATTAGAAAATACATAATGCATTTCATGTCAGCTTGTTGAGGCCATATGTGGGACCACCTCTTATGGAATCAGTTTTGGAAGATTCACCAGAGGTGGATGAACTTAGGAGGTATTGCAACCTCAGCATATAGTTTTTTCATAAAGAGCGTAAGCATGCAAGTGGCAAGATAGTACGCAGGTATCTTGTGAAGTTTAAAAACTACTCGGCCATGGATGCAAAATGGATGGATGAGGATTATTTTGAGGATTATCCGAAGCTTCTGAAGGCCTATCTGGAAGCTTTTTAGCTGAGGTCAACTCCTTAGAAGCCGGGGGAAAAGTCGCAAAATTTCTCATAGCCTGTGTTTTCTACTGTTCATGTGTGGCATATGGAGCCTGACATGGTGTGTCGATATGACATATGGAGCTTGACATGACAGTACATGTATAGCTAATGGAGCTATCACATGATAGTACACGTGTGGCTTGTGGAGCCTGACATGTTGTTCATGTATGGGTCATGGAGCCTGGCATGATTTGATTCATTGGGACTAGCTATCTTTGAGATATTTTGTATTTATGTTTCGAGAAGATTCCAGAAGGATCATGAATCCTTGGACACTTTACTTGTTACAATTGAGCAAATGTGTGTTTCTTCCAGTCTAGTTGCACTCGTGTGGGTGCATGACTTTGATTTTATATTTGAATGACTTGTTTTATTTGCCTGGACAATGACTAAGATTACTGACTGTGTTGTCAATGGGGCCAGGGATGCCTCGGCACCATGAAGACATGTATATGCACACTTGTTTGGGATTGACAAGTGGTCTGCATGTGTTTTGCAGGTGGTAAGTGTCCCTAAAAACCCAATTTATAACTTTATAATTTCATCATATACTAATAATTATGGGTGCACACTTATAAGTGACCAAACAACTTATAGGATATTTACACTGGGCAAGATTTTTTTAATACATGTGGCAGTCAAAAGGTGGGCACCGGACTTGATTTGAGCCAATTGATAGTAGGCGCCCCCTTGTAGACCAGACAAGCACACAATTGAGCTATTTTCAGTGGAGGATCTCTATAACGGGGGGAGGGGGGGGCGCGGGGGCGCTCTAGTTTTACTTGGCTCATGCTTTTTGTGTGCATGGGAGAGCTGGTCGACCTGTTTTACAGCTTCCTACAGCCATCTACCACTACCTACCGCAACGGAATTCACGTAGGCTTGAGGCCAAGGCTGTTCGACTCCATCTGGTGTGTTGACCGATTGTTTTCCAACCCAAATAGGCTGCTGGTCAGGGCATCGGGAGGCAGAGAAGGGGCTGGCCGATTCGTGTGAGAGACATCCTCCACTGATCGGAGATCTTATGGCTTGTGAATTACTGCTGATCGACTTCTTCTCTGGCTTTTGAGAGCTGGTCGACTTTTGTAAACAGCCCTTCAAGGCTGGTCGACTTGTTCTATGAGCCAGACAGGAGGAAGATGAAGATGCAGGGCTGTCCCATGCTAATGTGGGAGTGCTATGGGCTGTCCATGGTTGTCCTACATGTGCTTTATGTCGAGAATTCTCTCTTGTACCAAGGAGTGACATCAAATTCAGCAAGAAGCAGGTGCAAGCCAGTGGAGAATCCTTGGTCGCCTACAAAGTTATATCTTAAGCAGACTTCTTTTTGGTAATCTAACCATAAAGGGGGGCCGTGGGGGGTCAACCCATCTTCTAGTCCCTAGTGTGGTGTATTGTGCAGATTTGTTCTCTCTCTCTCTCTCTCTCTCTCTCTCTCTCTCTCTCTCTCATGAGACACCAACTTTAGATTTACTCTCAATTTTGGTCTCCTAGGCCATTATGGCCTTTTAGAGACGTTAATATATCATTTCATTTCATTTCGTTTCTCTCATCTGGCATGTTTGTGTTTAATCAGTTTTCATGATTGATAAGATTTCCGTGTTACTGCTGCCCTTCCATTTACATTGGTATCAGTGCTTGGCTTTCTACGCAGTTTGTGTCATCTTTGATGTTGGATATGGTTGTAAGGAGTCATTATCCGTGAGAGAAGGTTGGGGTTTTGAGGTAGCCCTCGTCTTACTGTTGCGCCTCGAAAGCGGTAACCTTTGGTTTAAGCGACAGTGAGTGTGTGGAAAGTCTTCGTGGCCCTCCTGTCTGTGTAGGGGCATTGCTGCACCCTTGTAGTTTATTTAGTATCATACTTGAAAAGCATAATATGGTGGAACGCATGCCTCATATAGAGATCCTGGATGATCATGTTTGTGAAGGTTACATTCTTGGCAAAATGCATAGAAAGCCATTCCCAAGCAATGTTTTAGTGAGAACTAATGGCAAATTACAGCTTATTCATAGTGATGTTTGTGGTCCTATGAGGACACCATCTTTGGGGGGACATCTGTATTTTTCACATTCATCGACGACTATAGCTGTCACATGTGGAAGCTTTGGGAGTCTTCTCTCAGCCCTAAACACCATCTTGGAACAGGTTGATGCAAAACGCATACAGCTGAGTATTCAGTACAGTACCAAAAGGTGTACAAGTTTTGCAGTCTGCCTCATGAAAAAGGTAGAAGCCGCCGAGGGAGACAGCCGCAGCAGCACGCTCAGAGACCGCTGCAGCAGCAGCCACAGTCTCAGCCTCACTGGGTTCCCGTGGGGAACAGCTTTGCTCCTCTCCAGGAGGAGACCCCTGCGGCGGCGACGACTGAGGACCAGGAGATGCTAGCACCCCCTCCTTCACCCCCCCCATCCCCGTCCCCTCCCACCGCCTCGCTTCCACCTTCGCCTCCTCCCGTCCCCGCTCCGGTTTCGGCAGCGGCTCCCTCTCGATCCCCCTCGCCTCCCCCTCCTCCCCCCTCGCCCGCCTCACCTTCCCGGGAGGCCCTGGCAGTCCCCTAGCGTTCACCTACAGTCCGGAGGACGCTGAGCACCGACCTCGCTCGAGCACCACAGAGGAGACCTACCATGCCGATTCGGGCTTCACGGATATCATCTATCCGCAGTCGGCTGAGTCGCCTCAACATTAGACAGCGCTCGGAGGCTTTTGATTACGCCTTCACAACACGGTTTTTTGGAGCAGAGGGCCCCCATGAGTCAGCACCCATCCGAGTTCATGTAGTGATACCTCTAGCCCGCGGGGAGGAGGCACTTGATTCAGCGGTGGCCTTCTCGTTCCCTCTGTGTGGCCCTTGCAATCGGGAGTGGACTCTAGAGCTTGCTCTTAGCACTTTGAAGACTCAGGCACTTGAGTTTTCTCATCATGTGAGCGATCTAGAGGTGACAGATGTGATAGGCCTACTATGGGAGTTGGCTCATTTTTTCTTGGATCCCGGGAGTGTGGATGCCTCGGGGATTCGTCATTTGGTCGTTCGCATAGTGGCGGACTTTGCACGCGACCCTGGATATGTATGTATACACGAGGTTGCTCTGTCAGAGCAGGATGCAGTCGCCATGGGCCACAGCCACTGGCGCCTGATCCGTGATTCTTGCAGTACACCGGGTGGGCAGATTCGTAGCCGCTCGGATGGGGACTACTCTCCATCCAAGCCGCTTGCGAAGACCCGCCGTACGGCTGAGACAGCATCCACCTCAGCAGGTTATCCATGAGGATCATCTCATGGAATGTACAGGGCCTTGGCGGAGCACATTTTATACGCTATCGTGGTTGCTTGAGGCAGGAGCTTTAGAGATGCCTGGTTGGTGGCAGCATTGATATTTTCGGAGATATGGTTCGGTGATGCCTAGTAGATGGGACATCTTTTGGTCTGCAGGGTTTGGTCCTTTGGGTGGACAGGGAGGAGTATGCATGGTCATTGCAGATGTATGGCGGGCAGGCCATTGTGGATCTAGGGATCATTGTGCTTGGTATAGCACAGTATGTCATTCTGAGGATGCATGATGAGCTATTGGGCGTGCTCAACGTCTATGCACCCAATCATGCTAGTGCCAGAGCAGAGTTCTGGACCCAGGTTACGGATGCATTGCCAGAGGCCGCACATTGGTGTGTCGGGGGAGACTTCAACATGCTTGAGGACCCGATCGATAGGGTGGGAGGCAGTCATGTTACAATGCATGGCACGGAGCTTGCAGCTTGGGACCGGTTTTGCATTTCATTGAGGATCAGTGATGCATGGCAGCATGGGGCCTTTTCCCGCTCTGAGGACAGTCTTAGTTTCTCTCGGTCGGATCGCCGGCAGGGAGGGACTAATCTATCACGGATTAATCGCTTTTATGTGGGCGACTGGTTAGGGAGAGCGAGGGGGCTTCGTCAGGATTCTCGCTGGCACTTCATTTTCAGATCATTCGCCAGTTATCTTAACATTGGAGGAGAGGACACGGGAGCCCAGCTTGCAGTTGAGGATCCCAGAGAGGGTACTTACAGATCCCAGTCTCGTTGATTTCATTGAGAGGATCTGGCATGATAGTCAGTGCTCTGACTAGGATGCAGCAGGCCATGGAGCTTAGCTCTTTTTTGCACGCTGCAGCTTTGACACGGATGGGAGAGATTCGTGAGCGGGAGCATCGGCTGAGACGCAGCCTTGCTTCGCTACAGCGCCTTCAGGAGCAGCAGCCTGCATGTGAGTGGGTGGCGTCACAGCTGAGCCAGGCACGCCAAGAGGTTGGAGAGGCAGAGGAGCAGAGACATGAGTTTTACTATCGTCGTCAGGCCTCTCAGTGGAGGTAGCTTGGTGATAGAGTGATTGGGGAGTTTTTTGAGATCACTGGATCCCGCCATGCTCGAGTAGGAGTCCGTCAGCTTGGTAGACCGGATGGATCGGTAGATACTGAGCTCGGGGAGATCAGAGCCATTGCCACTGCATTCTATAGAGACCTGCTTTCAGCGGAGCTAGCCACTGAGGATCGAGATGCTTGCAGACAGACTGTGTGGGGGAGGGTCACAGATCGTAGGCGTATAGTTCTTGGTGCGCCTCTTTCAGAGATTGAGCTTGCCGAGGCCTTGAGGGTCCTGCCGCGACATAGTTGCCCAGACCTCCGCAGGGGCTTTCAGTATGTTTTGGACACTGGGGTGATGCCACAGAGCTTTTCAGAGGGCTTGATCTTTCTTATCCCCAAGGGGGAGGGAGTATCAGATGATATTCGGCATTGGAGGCCTATTACGATCCTCAATACTGTCTACAAGGTCTTAGCAAAGGCCTTGAGTTTGAGGATCCAGTCCTTCCTGGGGGAGTTGATTCATGCTACCCAGACAAGATTCGTCAAGGAGCGTAATATCCTTGACAACATCTTTACTTTTTGGGAGGCGATGGCCCGAGCTAGATTTCTTGGCGAGGACTTGGTCGTGATGCTTCTCGATTTTGAGAAGGCATATGATAGAGTTGATTGGGGTTTCTTAGAGGGCACTATGCTTCTCCTGGGCTTTGAGCCAGGATGGATCAGAGGGGTGGCGGCTCTGTATTTCACAGCTCGTAGCCAGGTGTTGATTGCAGGAGGACGGGGGTCGAGTTTTGAGCTGACCAGATCAGTCCGTCAGGGGTGTCCCCTCGCCCCTTTTCTTTCTCTCTTCTTTGCGGAGGCTATGAGCATGTATTTGACGACAGAGGAGGTTGGTTTGAGAGGACTCCAGCTCCTAGTCAGGGGGGAGGACCTGCTCGATGCTGAGTTTGCAGACGACACGGGCTTATTTTTGCATGGCCAAGAGGCCAATCTTCTTCGGGCAAAGCAGTCGCTCCAGGTTTTTAGTGTAGCTTCGGGAGCATTGATCAATTGGCGAAAGACTGTGGCCTTTTGGATCAGTAGTGCTCCCACTCCGGCATGGAGCCCGGACCTCGGTTTTAGATGGATTCCTCCTGGCACAACAGTGCGATATTTGGGATGCCAGATTGGACTAGATTTGTCACCTGAGCAGCAGATTGCCTCGCTTCTTCTGAGCATTCGGAAGAAGCTTTTGTATTGGAGTACAATTCGACTATCCTTGGCTGGGAGGGTGGTGGTGGCAAATCAGGTGCTGTTAGCGACCATGTGGTACATTACGTCTTGCTGGATCTTCTCGAGCTCTTGCATCAGCCAGGTACAGAGGCTGATCAGGAACTTTCTTTGGTCTGGGCGGGACGGTCAGCCAGCCCGGGCAAAGGTTGCATGGGCAGTTATTACACTTCCGCTGGCTCAGGGAGGCTTGGGCATTATAGATCCAGTCGATCAGAGTAGAGCCTTATTGGGAAAGCTTATTGTTCGGGGACTGCTTCCATGCGCTGAGCCTTGGAAAGAGCTTCTCTTGCAGCGGCTGCAGGCTCGAGCTCCCCCAGCAGGCGGCACTTGGGCACCAGAGATTCGCTGGATCTTCATAGAGATGAGGAGGACAGGCCTCAGTAGAGGATGGGAGGATAGATTTGCTTTGAGCATCCTGAGAGCTTGGGAGCTGCTGAGACCGGGGCTATCTCAGCGACCTCCTTCTTGTGTTGAGGAGCGGGCCAGACAGCCGCTCATCTGGAGCCCAGCGGTTCGCACAGAGCAGGGTCATATGTTGGGTTCTCGGCCTCGTCTAGCCTGGGGACCTTTAGCGGCAGGCCCAACACGTAGTTTTGGAGACTGGCAGGCCTTCTGCAGTCTCCCAGAGGAGATCCAGGTGGAGAGGCTGAGTCACTTCAGAGGGGGGCTGATTATGAGGGATGATATTCAGGAGGCACTCACAGAGGAGTGGTTCACGCCTTTCGAGCTAGTGGCCCCACGGTGGATGGGAGCCTTTACACAGTTGGAGATCCTGATTGCTGTCAGAGCTTGCACTGAGGATGGCAGATGCCTCTATTATGAGATTCAGGATGAGGGCAGACTTCAGAGAGTGGAGGTGGAGTCGCCTTTGGTTGCAAAGTGCACCTTTCAAAGGATACGGGTAGTGGCCGCCGCTTCTCGGAAGTGGCATATTGACCCCGACTCTGCAGATATGCTCCCGGATTGGCGCATATGGGCATATGCAGCGCGCTCCTTGGCCCGGCTACAGTGGGACCCTGGGGAGTACAAGTGGCATGATCCTTATGCATCCCTTGAGGCCACAGAGATCACCTTTTTCCAGTATACAGTTCGACTGGGGCGGCATATTTTGACGGCGAGAAGGATGGTCTCTCCAGCTGCAGCGGGGCATTGGCGGCTATAGGGACTCTCACAAGAGTTCCTGGAGGATTTTTGGGGTCGGCTCTGGGCTAGTTGACAGGCCTGCAGGATCTCGACTTTCCAGTGGCTGGTCGCCCACACAGGGGCTTAGCAATTGGTACCTGGCTTGTTTACAGCGGTCTTCCGACGGCCTGCGTCCGATGCGGCCACCCTATGGAGACACAGAGACATTGCCTTTGGGATTGCCCTTAGGCGCAACAGATTTGGCTGCGGATGCTGCGTATTCTGGCCCCCCTCTCTCCAGAGGGTATGCTTACGTGGGGTGCCGCTGCTTGGTCGACTTCGTCAGGGCCTGCTATGGGCTATGAGATGGAGTAGGACAGTCAGGCCATCAGATTCATTAGGGGCCAGCCTAGCCTGGTTCCGGCACCGGATTTCTCGTCCGCCAGTTGGACACAGGAGAGGGATTTACGATGGGAGCTCCTCAGTAGCCTCACCATTTGGTTCACCTGGAGGGCCCGGTGTTTCACGGCCTTTGAGGGGAGACTGGAGCCCCCAGCAGAGACTGTACGGGGGATTTGGCAGGAGTTGATCCACACCCTGCGAGGATAGTTTGACCGCATCCGGGACGACTCGGATGAGGCGATCTTGCGGCGTTAGGCCTTTCACACCACCTGGCGCAGCGGTCCCTTCTATACCTTACACACGGGATCCCCTGGTTGGACTAATCCTGAAGGGCAACAAGATAAAGAACTAGATTAGAAGTAGATCAGGAGCATGTGTTGGTATTGGCAAGGGAAGGACTGGTGGTGGACAAGAGAGGGTGTCGGCCAGCACATGAATGAAAAGAACACCTATCGGCTGCAGCAAATTTACTGGAATTTGTCCGGGAGTTGGCTGACCAGCAATCGGCAAGTCCATTGGTTTTTGCCAAGGCCTATTTAAGGCAACATTGCTCATCGTTTTGATTCATTCAGTCCAACCATGGATTGGGTCTTAGACTTGGGCATAGATTAGGTATTCTACCTTTTCAGGAAGGCAACCAAGGGTTGCAAGATTGTACATACTTTTTGTACCAAATGAATATATTGAATACTCAGCTCTCTCTCTCTCTCTCTCTCTCTCTCTCTCTCTCTCTCTCTCTCCCCTTTTTATCCATCAGTGCACGAACAAGAGGCTTCCTGACGTACGGGGTTATAGATGGGAATCAGTTTTCCGCCCTCAGCCACGCACAGTGGGAGGTACCAGAGGATCTGGAGGAGTGGCAATACTTTACAGGGAGGAGCTTCGTGACAAAATACATGTGGTACATAGATGCAGATGCGAGGTACATGTGGGTCCGAATATGCAGAGAGGGGCTCCGCGAGTTATATGTGGCAGTATGCTACTTTCCCCCAGCCCACTCCAGGTTTGCACCATCAGGAGAGTTGCCCTATATACCACTATATGATGATATCATGAGGTTTGCCAGCATGGGAGACATTACTATTGGGAGACTTTCAATGCACGTACAGGCACAGAGCAGACAGAGCTGTATGATACTTAAGAGGCTATGTACCGGGAGATCACGACAGAGGATGTAGGGTTGCAGAGATCAGCACATGATGAGGGGGAGATTACAGATTATGGCAGGCATTTTCTCACACTCGGGAGTGCACATGGGTTGGTCATATACAATGGCTTATCGAGATGGTAAGGATCTCATGCTCTCACACACTGGAACTCTAACGGGGGAGCGAGCACAGTGGAGTCTGGACTACTTGATGGGATCTCCTTCATTGATACCTGATGTGCGGGGTTTCACAATTTTTAGTAGGCCCATTGGCATAGCAGCCGATCATGCATACGTGAGTTTCACACTAGTAGGTAGATCCTCGAGAGATGGGCCAGCCACTCATCTACCTAGGTACTCCAGATATCAGTTTACATGTGAGACAATTGGGGTTTATCGAGATGCAATATCTGATGGCTTGTTCGCTTTAGACCCGCATAGCCCTCTGGACGAGATCATGAGGAGAGGATTGGTAGGTGTACTACATGCATCCGCCTCATATGCGTTTCCTTGCATTATGATCCCTTCCATCCACCCCCGTAGCACTGTCCCACAGAACAGTTGGTATGATGATGAGTGTCGTGAGACACGACCACAGCTACAACGTGAGATTGCCATTGGGACTCACACGCATAGACAAGCCAAGATGATCTTTCGGCGCCTTGTGCAGAGGAAGAAACGAGCCTATCTGGTTAAGCTAGAGGAGGGAGATCTACCAACTCTTCTTAGGAAAGGACAGCAAGAGGGCACGGAAGATGTTTCAGGAGAGCCAGCTTGGTACTCCGATTACTGCACCTGAGGCATGGCATACTTATGCTAGAGAGCTATATGATGCACCAGGACAGGCTCGCACCCCCCCTCCATTGGGAGCTAGACTGGCTAGCAGCACCTTTTTTACTATGCGGATGGTGCTAGATGCGATAGACAGGTTACAGAATGGAAAGGCACATGATCATGATGGGCTAGTTGGAGAGCACTTCTCATATGCACGAGATACTTTGGCTCCGCTCATCGTACATGTGTTTAATCGTTCCAGTTGTGAGGGTTTCTCGACAAGCTGGACAGAGCATATCATTGTACCACTCTTTAACAGTGGATACCATTGATTATGATGATTGCACGCATGATTTGGAGCAAATCATCAATACCACATGAGATTGTTCGGGCTGAGCTGGGTGCCACACCAATAGAAACTGAGGTCCTATTATAGGCAGTTACCTTTTTATAGCGGCTATGGGAGCTCCCTCAGGAGAGGTACTCCCGTTTGGCATTGACCTCATCCATACAGTTGGCAGAGGATGGAGATACTCATTGGTGGTACACTCAGATGAGATCATATTTTGACCTACATGGTTTGCGGGTAGAGGCACTACGACCCTTTCAGTACAGTTTGGATTGTCCATTTTTGGATCTTTTTTTTTTTTCGGGAGAGTGATCCTACTAATAGTTAACATTACAACTCGCTCAACGTCCCAGCCACGCTGGTGTCGTGAGCTACAAGACCATCTACGCGGCCCTCTGAAGAGGGCGACGAGCACACTCGACCACAGAGAGCGGAGGGGCTACACTGGAGTCCTCCTGGGAAAGGCGGCCAGAACACGATCGACGTCGAAAGGGAAGCTTATGGAGAGCGCGGATGAGAGGTGCTGCCGAGGGGTCCAAGCACGGTTTGAACCCAAGACCTTTTGGTCCTAGGCAAACACTTTACCACTTGGACTATCACCTCTTTGGCTGTCCATTTTTGGATCTCACCTGCTCAGAGCAAAATTGCGTGATCAGGATGGATATCATCAGAGTGGACACAAAGAGGACATGGACTAGCCCCCTTGAGCCCTTAGGCACGAAAATGGCTCATTACAAGAGCCATTTTCTACACCTCACCCAGAGGATTTTATCACCAGCTCGGCGTACATGGATGTATACATATCACATGGGATACGTTTTGCCATTGGACAGATCTGGACCTCATCACACCAGTTGTGGATTGAGACGGGGCGATATGTGCATTAGATCTTGGATTTCTGCTTTTGTCAGCTATGCTACCAAGAGGTAGAGACAGAGGAACACTACATTTGCCGATGTACAGTCTATTATGAGATACGAGGGAGATATCACTGCCTCTTCCGAGAGGGTTTTGGGCCGTTACGCACGGTCATGGAGCTTGAGGATCAAAGATGCCTGGGATTGTTTCTACTTGAGCTCAAGAGACACAGAGAGATCCTCTGGGCAGACAGGAGGCCGAGCCATGATGTACGTAGACAAAGGACCCTTGGCACCAGCAGCAGCAACCCAGTCCACACACCTCATGATACCTCCTCCATTGGGCCATAAGGGCACTGACCACGCTCCAAGGGAGTCACCACTGATAGAGCAGTTATCTTATGTCGTGCTCGTCGGCCACGCCCATTAGGATCCCGACCACGATATCCTCACCATCGCCAGATCAGAGCCATTATTGCTCAGCATCGGAGGCGCCTACCTCGCTTCTACGACCTCTCCATTCTAGATAACCCCATGGCGGAGATACTTGATCTAAGGAGAGGGCAACACTTCAATTGATCAGCATACATGGATCTACCTGATATACATTTCTCAGTATTTTCTACTCAGTATCATCTCGGAGTCTTACAGTTCTGTTCTTATAACTGTAGGACAATCAATTTATTGTACTTTTTAGTCTCATTTAGTTGTTCTCTTTGATGAGACACCAACTTCAGATGTACTCTCAGTTTTGGTGTCATAGGCCATTATGGCCTCTTACAGACGTTAATATATTATTTCATTTCAATTCTCTCTCTCTCTCTCTCTCTCTCTCTTTTGTATATGTTTTGCATCAACATGTTCCAAGATCGTGTTTAGGGTTGGAAGAATACTCCTAGAGCTTTTGCATGCAATACAAGTCAAGCACTTTGTTACTAGAAATTGTAGCCATGTCACCTTTGAGTTTTTCCTCTGTCGACTCTAGCATGTTAAAGTCTCCACCCATGCACTAGAACTTTAGAAAGTGGCTCTGTCTGTTGCAGTGCTCGGTACATATACATTCAAAAAATCCACTTAGTCTTGTCCAATATTGATGGTCACCCAGTGAGCTTATCTAGTGACAATGAGGCTTGAGTCAATAACTACGGGCAATATTTGCTTAGTGATGGAATACTCCACCCCGTGTCGCGGAGGGGCCAAAAGAATAGGACCAGAAGGTTTGAGTATTGCCTTGCGGGATTTTCCGTAGCGGTAGGTATGTCCCTTTGAAGATGATGCCCTTGAAGGAAGAGAATGTCAAAGGGTTCACCAACTGCTACTGTGTGAAGCTACTCTCTAAAGACACCACGTCTTTGAAAGCATCGTGACCCGCAAACCCTGGATGTTCAATGAGACAATCTGCATAACTAAGATTTGTTGGAGGTAGAACTGTTGGAATTTTCCTCTACTTGAAGAGTCTTGACTCTTGGGAGTGGGTTGGGATGGAGAGTAGTCATTGTCGGTCTTGGGGTGAAGCTGTGTCAGATGGGCATGAACCTTGCCTTCCATGCGGAGCCGCTCTGATTGAGCTCTAGAGTATGCATTTTTTGGACTCCATCTGTTACCATGTAGGTATTTGTAGGAGTGGGAAAGGGATATTGCCATTGAAACATGAAGAAACACAAAAAGCAACACTTGCATGTTGGAGGACCCCATCTCCACTTCTTGATCTATGTGGCTCGAGCCACCCAACTCCATTCAAGCCAAAGGCCAGAGGTGGGTAAGCACGTAAGTGATACGCAAATCATGCAAATGGTGTGAGCTCTATTGCCTGCCCACGAATAGCGGCGGACATTGACTCCATGCTCCAATCCGCCCCCAGTGTGCTACACTAAGGGAAAAGCAAAAGATCATCGCGCCACTCTCTGGGGTGGAAGGTCTGGAGTAATGTGACACCACACATATACGAATGGGAGTCACCATTTCCTCGAACATAGCATCTCCTTCGATGGGAAGGCATCGGAAGAAGCTATAGTCAATTGACTGTCCCAACACCCTAGGGAGGTCGCTTGGCGATCTAGAGGGAGAGCTTGCATTGGAGGACTCCATGGCAACTGTCCCATCATCCCCGATCGAGGTCGTCGTCCATTGCCTCCCTTTTATAGAAGCGGACCTCCAGCTCCTCGTTTCAATAGTCGCATCTTTGCAAGGTCTCCACCTTTGTTGGTAGTCTCCCGACGCGCAGACAGCTCAAGGATATGTTACAAACAAAACATCTTTGCATGCTCGAAAAGATCACTAATATTCATCTCTTGGGACATGGCTACAACCATGATGAGTTCGGTTCGTCTACAACTTCGAATAGACTCATGCAACTGAGCCTCGTCACATTGCAGATCATTGTTCTCGCTCTTCGGCCGTGCCAAACCCGAAGCAAAGGCAACTGGCTAGCTCAGACTGCCGTTGATCCATCGTTTGACGGAGTCGATGGAGATAACCATGGTTGCCTCGGGTTCAAGAATGGAAGTTGCCGAAATGTGCCTAAGGAGAAAATTACCCGAAAGCTAATAGCACCCGACTAGGAAGAAGATGAGTGGGGGAGGGGAGGGGTGGGGCGGAAGCGTGGAACGGAAATAGGGATAGAGATGAAATTTAAAATCCTTCTTGGGAACAAGCATCAACATTGTGAAGAATGTACAAAGAGTGATTAGGATAATGTAGGAGAATCCACGCTTACAGGAGCAGGAAAAATTGCTGTAGGCAAGGAGCCACAAGATAATATGGATATGCGAAAGGAAAGGGTGCAAGAGTGTTGGAGAGAGAGCCCAAAGCAACCTAGAATAAGAAAGCCTTCTTTGCAAGGAAATTTGAATGTAAACCAACAACAAGACACAAATGGAATCTTGACGAAAATAAAAAAAGAAGCAAGGAGAGCCAAGCAAGAGAGGCAGAAACTTCTTTCCCAACAGGAAACTAGTGAAAGTGGAGTAGGATATGAGCTATGTGAACCTAAAAAATGGAGAAAGAACTTTGGTTTTTGGTGAGTCCATCAAGGCTTGGTGCCTTATTCTTATCAAGTCATGATAGGGCAAATAAAACCTGTTGTAACCGGAAGTCAATTAGATTGAGTTGCATCTTTAAATTCTGCCGGCATCTTTTGCCAAAGCCATGAATGTAGGTTTTAGATCCAAATCAATCCTTGGGATCTTCTTTTCCATAGCATGCTTGAGTCAAATTCAGTGACTAATTTGGAACTTTCTGTGGGTCAAGTCTGACGGTTGGTTGGCTAGGGCCAAGGTTGCTTGGAGGGTGATCACTTATCCACGGACATGTGGAGGATTGAGCATCATGGACCCAATTGTGCAGGGCAAAGCCTTGCTAGGTAAGTTGATCGCCATAAGCCTTTTGCCTAGTGGTGAGCCTTGGAATTCTTTCTTTCTTTGTCTTTGTTGGTGATTTGCATCAAGGTTCCATTTCAGTTGCTTAGGGCTGAAAGAAGATACAAAGCTTTTGCGCATGTGACAACTCTTGAGGATATATTGGAAATCAATATGATGAGAGCTTGGGGCCACCTCAAGCTAGCCTAATAAGAACATAAGAATAGTTCTATTAAGAGATAAGTATCCCCAAAAATAGAATTTCGAATTTAGGTGATAAGAGGTCATATTTAGAGTACTTTTACACATTTAGAGTCCATGCATACTAAAAATGTGAAAAAATAACGCGTTCTAAAGATGGCGCGTTTGTGGCTATATACAGACGTTTTTGCCTATTCTCGCTACGCTAGCTTGTAGACTAGATGCCTTCCCGTTCTTTTGACTGGTTATACGCCTATATTCTGAGTTTTTATCAGAGAGTTATGGCCGAAACAATTTGCTGTTTTTGTCAGGGTCTCTACACAGAGAAAACTGTGAGAAGGCAGCAAGTAGCCTCAAGGTAATCCTAGAGTTTGAGATGTATATATCCCTTCATTCTTATCTAATATCTTAGGAAAGAATCTTAGATTGCTATGGTCTTTTCGGAGGAAGAGACCAAAACTCCATAGCTTTTCTTCTAGAGAAAAAATAGTATGCTGTAGTCCTGTAAGAGGTAGTTATTTTGCCATAGACCTTAGAAAGAGAGAAGAGTCACACTACGAGTAAGAGGAGATAAAGCTTGGAGATGATTGAATGATTTCAATCATAAGACAAGGTATTAGAAGACTCTATTCTCATATGTCAAGTTCTAAAGCTCTTGTTAACGAGCAAAGGCAACGATAAACGACAAATTTCTATAAGGTATATACATATTTTGTTTTTCAATTATACATCATTCTTAGGGGTTGAGGTATGGCCCCGGCTTCTCTATTGATTGTTAATTAGTGATCTATTTGATTAATTTACTATTTAAAGTTTGTATTCTTTTAAACAACAGCATATACCTTAATAAAGAATGTCTTATCGCAATCTCAAGTTGAAATGCTAAAATCTTTGTGAAAAGGATTGTTTTCTTAAGAAGGTAACATGGATTCTAGTCCTATGGTTTAGTGAGTAAATGGATTGTTATCTTGGTTAAATTAAAGTACAAGTACAACTCTCCCCGCCTTGACACTGTCCGGTTCTTGTGCCTGTATAGCCGGACGGCGGAGATGTTAGCAAGGCCCGGAGTTG
This sequence comes from Cibotium barometz, assembly GCF_041138505.1. Taxonomy (NCBI): domain Eukaryota; kingdom Viridiplantae; phylum Streptophyta; class Polypodiopsida; order Cyatheales; family Cibotiaceae; genus Cibotium; species Cibotium barometz. The sequence goes on from NC_141086.1 coordinate 31,066,224, forward strand.
GCCCATGGTATCCCTCATACCATTGGGAGAATGAGGTTCGCCGATTGAGGCGAGTGATTGTGATGCTGCCTAGTTCTGAGGGCCCAGGCTAGTGCGGTGAATTAGCCCACCCTAGTGTGCAGACATCCCTCTGAGGGGCGGGAGGATCGAGCGATGGAGCCTGAGAGGGCGACAGGCCGGCTTGAGTCCTCGCCAGCGCGGACGACGATGAGGTGTATGGTCCCGTAGGGTTTTGCCCAGCATGTAGAGGCTGTGGAAGGCCGAATTCTAGATCATCGGTGGTATAAAGGAAAAGAATAAGAGAGCCGGTTTGGCTTGTATGAAATTGATTCATGTATAAACTTTTCTTTTAAATCTTGTCTTGGCATTATTGTACTGTGAAAAAGGGCTGTTTTAATAAACCTTGTGAAAAGGGCCTTAATTAAGGAACATGTTTTTTTTATGTCAAACAGTGTGGTAGGATTAATTAGAAAACAAATTGACGCGTGAGTAGGGTGGAAAGTGGGAGGATGGAATGCCCCGACGGCACCATCCTACGGACGGCGGGTGGACCCGATTAGTCGGGTAGCTTTCCAACAGACTAAGTGAAAGCCTACGCTAGATAGTTAGGTTCCTGGGCAACTCTATTCTAGAAGACTAGGCCAGCGGCTGTGCCTTGCATAAGATGAGGAAAAAAGCGTTGTCTCTAGAAATCAAGTCTAGTAGTTGCCCAATTTTTGATCAATTGCCCTATGGGTGATTTGATGTTTAGAAAATCACGCTCCCCCTGCGGGATAGAGCTAGGTCATACCTATGAATCGTATCCTTGAATCTCTACAGGGTCAAGGTGTCAATGAATAGGAAATTTTTCCTAAGATAAGACTTAGCGGACTATCCTAAAAACAACTAAATCACATCCTCCTCTTCATTCATCTTGGTATCCGCCTCTTCAATTGCGCTTTAAATGACATAACAACATCATTGCTATGTATGATCTGCTTCTCCTCACAACATTCCTTAGATGCAAAGTGACATATGTAACCTAATGTTGAGAGCAATGAATCTATCTCTTCCACTGCATGAGCATACTCTAGTGTGGTAGGTTAGGGGTATCTAGGGGCTCTTCTAGGCTCTCTGGCCAACCTCCTTTTGCACCTCCTTCTCCTCCATCTTTGGTATCCCCACTTGATGGATTTCAATCTCCATGCCAACCCATCTATCATCGTCATCACTCGATTCCCCATTGAACTCATCCTCATGTGCATCTCTCAACTTCTCACATGCTCTTTGTAACTTCCCAATGCTTTTCCTACTTGAACATGACCTTCGCCTGTCTCCTTTGTGATCAGCTAACCATTCATATGCATTCTCAAGTCATCCTCAAAATCCACCAACCTTTCAAATGCAGTCTCCATTTGCTTTTTATGCACTTTATGGATGATTTTATGAAACTTTGTGCATAGGCCAACCATGCACCATTTCCTACATGCATCTCCCTTTGAGCACTCATCAATTGCACACGGACAATCCTCTACCTCATGCTTCCAACTCATGCAAACCTCACATTTTTTCTTTTTCTTCTTACCCCCCATGACATAGTCATAATTAAAATACAACAATCATATTCAGCCCTCAAGAAAGATGCACCACACCAATCCGAGACCCATTAAATTTGCTAAACGGAGAGCCACGGATGTTATACTGGGATCCGCAAAGTTCATTTAATTGGCTGCTTAAACTGATTGAAATATTTTAAGTTGATGATACTTTAATCATTCTTGAAAGATTTGCCATAAAAAGTTACCCCCTTCAACGTTGTGCATGTTGAATAATAGTCATAATCTGGACTTCTTGTTGTTCGATGGTGACTTCAATAGCTCCCCCTTGGCCTCCGATGAGGAGACCTCGCCAACAATGATCTAGAATTGCATCTTCAGAATGCCCAACGGTCACTCCTTGGGTGCACGTTCTCGCATACCTTTGTTTGGGCTTTGACTTTGCACAAGCAAATTAGAGACAGACACAAACCCTAGTAGTAACAACATTCATCATCCTAGCAGGGTGAGGGAGCACATAACATGAAGGGTAATAAGGACAATAAGATTCTGAGAGCACTTAGGTGGCAAGAAAAAGACAGATGCAAAAGCTAAGAAGATGCTTGAGGGGAAGTTTAGGGAGGGCATTAGTGGAGTTTATCTTTCCAATCAAAAGAGCAAAAGCTGTATGAGAGAGAGAACTAATGTTTTTTCATTCATCATGTGGTAGGAAGGATTGTACCAAATGGCAGATTGAGGAAGTTTGCATTCTCTACCGTGGCCATCACCTTAGCTATACCTACACCTCCAACCTTGATTTTCTAATGCTGTTTAGCTTTTATCTGCTTTGAATTTAATGCGTTCTGAATGCAACACCTGCACGGTTGCCCAATAGCTCAGTGAAAGACCTACAAATATCCACTCGGACCCAAACACAAAGGAGCTCTTACCGCAATCTGGTGATTGAAAATAGCTCTCTGCCAAAGTCGAACTTGCAAGTGTATCAGAATGCGAAATAGTTTAGAGAGTCGAGACAGAGAGCGTGAAGAATTTGATGTTGAATTTTACTTGCTGGAGGTTGATGGTGAGGTCCTAGGAGACAGTAGGCGGTAGAGGTGTAGAGATGGCGACGGAAAAAAATAAAAAAAATACTATCAAGAAAACCTTCAAAATCCTAGGCGAAGCAAGGTGGAAACGGGCAATGCCCAGGTAAGGCCAAAAGGGGTTGAGCTTTGCTAAGAAAGGTGGGAGGGAGTGGTGGTGCTCGCCCAAACACCCCTCCCCCCCCCCCCCCTCCCCAAACACCACCCCCACCTCTTTCCTTCCCCTTAGTCGTGAAGGCTAAGTTGGGTCGTTGTGGTGGGCACTAGTGTCGCCAAGAATGGGTGGCGCATAAGGAGGTAGAAACAGGGACTGATGATGGGCATTGGTTGTGCACAGGGTCAACCGTGCGGGTTTCGTGGTTGCATATGGAGGGAGGGGATGGAACTGAAGTGATAACGAGGGGCGATGGAACTGAGAGATTGTGATTGTCTACACGATGTGCACCAAAACTCTGATACAAATGTTAGCCAAGGGTTTGCAGTACACAATCGTGTGGGGGAGAGAAGCACACAACTCAATAGTGATAGCATTAGATAATAAGTGGTGGTCTAATAGACCTCGTGATTGCTCACCGCTCAACCATAGATCCATTGAAGCTCACCCTCGAACATAGGGGGATAGTAGCGTTTGAGATATGGCTCCACATGCAAAGTCCCTAGCGTCCCAAACCACTAGTACCCGCCCATCGGATGTGAGCATGGAGTAGTTTGAAGGCCGCAAGTCTACGTTTGAGAAGCTCTCTCTTAGAGTGACTCATAAAGACACTTATATAGGCCTCCTACAAACTAGGAGTAAAATATAGCACATCTCATAAAAGCTATTAATCCTCGATTAAGACGTCTAATCCCTAGGCTAAGGTTAACCTAACGTGAAGGTCTTAGCCCTGATTAGCCTTGGGATGTAACATACTTTCCTCTTTTTGAACCATTGATGTCCTTGGTAATGAATCCAGAGAAGCGACTCTTCAGACCACGCACTAACTTTCATGTAGCCTCAATCCAAGATTGTCCATTCCATCCATCTGATGAAGTACTCAAAATATATGGAAAGGTGTGTGAATTGACAAGAGTTGGAGCCTCTCCCTTGTAAACATGCCACCCCTCCTCTAGTTCTCCTTCGTGCAGTCACCGTCCCCTTTACTATTCACGTTCACTTGCCTTCGCGTTCTCCCTCCCTTGTGTGCGTTGTCCCTCTTGGGCGTTTTTTGCCTCATGTTCGTTATCTTTTCAAGGTATTTTTGTTCGTAGTTTTTTTTTTTGTGTTTTTTGCCATGCTGCCCTTGTTCTTGTACGTCCTAGTCCCCACTTTGTCCTGCAAAGGAATTATTTTTATTTCAAAAGTGTTATTCTCATTAAATTTGATTTTTATACACAGAAAGATGCATAAAGGAATTATTTTTATTTCAGAAGTGTTATTCTCATTAAAATTGATTTTTATGCATAGAAAGATGCATAAAGGAATTATTTTTATTTCAAAAGTGTTATTCTCATTAAATTTGATTTTTATGCATTGCAACCATTCCTCTTTGCCTTCCCTCATCTTTGTGTCGCCTCCTCTTCGTGACCTCGCCTCACATACCACTCACGTTCATCAACTACTAGGATTATGCGCTTTTCTGTCCTCTTAAGGGTAGCGCATGGCGTTCAGTCTTCCGTCCCCAATAGATAGGTAATTTTTCGCAACACCTTTTAGCATTTGGGTTGCTTTATTTAGGCAAGTGTCGGTTTCATCTCTTTAGGAGGACTCCATGGTACTTAAGTAGGTTTTATCTAGGTTAGAAGCATCTTTGACAATGCCTCCACCTTTTGGGAGGCGTCTGCTATTGCCCGTCTATGGCAAGAGGACTTTGCCATTCTACTGTTGGATTTTGAGAAAGCCTATGACAAGGTGCATTGGGGCTTTCTCGATGGGACTATGTGCAAGATGGGTTTCCTTGTCGCTTGGTTTCGAGGTGTCTATGCTCTCTACTCGGCCTCTCGTAGTAAAGTTTTGATCAAGGACGCTTGGCGGCAGGTTTGTTCACACGGATCACTACCATGTGATAAATGACTATGAGAATCCTTATTGATTCAGAGAAAGGGATGTCATGTTGCATTGGAGCCTCCATAGGTGACTCGGGGATTCCTTCCAATTTTGCCTACAAAATAGGCACTTGCAAAATTGCTAAATTTGAATTGTGCAGTGAGGAATCCCACTCCAAGGATTTGGACTTCTAGGGGTTGGAATGGTTGTATTCTATAATATACTTACCTTATTAGACCCTTTGTCATAACTAGGGTTTGTACGGATGCAGAGGACTCTAGTCTACCCAATGCTCCATGAAGGGCCAAAGGTAAGGGGCAGATCAACCAGCTCCACCTAAATAGGGCAAGCTTTACAAAATTATCGATAAATGTCCATTGAGAGTTTCCATGGAAGGAGGTGAACCAAATCCTTGTTCCAGAACAGGAGAGTTTCAAAAAATAGCTTAGCAACATGTTGCTTGTCCAAAAAACTCCAAATATGTCTTTACCAAGGTAGAATATCATCTCTATTGCATGAGCTTAGAGAACATTGACAATTATCAATTAACCTCCTGAGGAAGAGGGGCCTTAGTTGCGAAGAAATAACCACAACCATATCTTTGAACACACAAGCTGGAGAAAACTCTCTCGGCTGAAATAGAAAAGTGAGCAACTTGTGGGGAGTATTGTGCAAAGGACAGAGAAGCTATTTAGCTTCTCTGTGCACCATCATGAAGGATCCACATTTTTAATTGTGTGGGTTGTGTAGCAAAGGAAAGTGCTTTAGCTCTTTTAACCTTGTATTCCGGAGGTATTGTCTTCGCTAGCTTCCTAGCATCACTTTTTGTTCTTCTGTTATCATACATGGAACATTGGGAAGAATCAAGTGACCCCCATCTTGAGGGAGGCAAATAAATGTTCATGGTGTAAAGTCCAAAACCTTAGAAATGAAGCTTTGTATAATAAGCCCATAAAGAGTGGACCTTAGACTAAATCCAAGCAATGTAAAAGCTAGTTCGAGATGAAGGAATCCATGCCTATTGTAAGTGGACAAGAGCCTTAAATATTGGCCACCAATATTGACTTAGAGCACATGGAAAGGATACCTTGATCCATAGATCAAGGGGAACACTTTTAGCAACTAATCACTCATCTAAACATGCTTAGTAAGGTCTAATCCTTGTATCCACAAGCCTATTTAAGAGGCATGAACTTGATGCAAAATAATGAGTGTTTTATTAACATTATCTTGTCCTCATTATGCTTTTTGATTAAGTTCTTAATCATATCTCATTAGAGATCATTTGTCACAAAATCCCTCACAGCTTGTTTTTCTACTGTTCATGTGTGGCATGTGGAGCTTGACATGACATACATGTATGGTTGGTGTAGCTTGACATGGTGTGTCTGTGTGGCATATGGAGCTTGACATGACAGTACATGTATGGCTAGTGTAGCTTGACATGATAGTACATGTGTGGCTTGTGGGGCCTGACATGGTGTACATGTATGGTTCATGGAGCTTGACATGATGTAATTCCTTGGGACTAGCTATCCTTGAGATCTTATGTATTTATGTTTTGGGAATATTCCGGAAGGATCATGAGCCCTCGACATTTCAGCTGATACAATTGAGCAGATGTGTGTTTCTTCTAGTCTAGCTGGACTCATGTGTGTGCATGACTTTGATTTTACCTTTGGATGACTTGTCTTGTTTGCCTGGACAATGCTTGAGATTTCTCCTTGTGTTGTCCATGGGGTCGGGGACGCTTGGGTGCCCTATGGACATGTATGTGCACACTTGTTTGGGACTGAGAGGTGGTCTACATGTGTTGTGCAAGTGGTAAGTGTCCTCAAAAACTCAATTTACAGCTTTATGGTTTCATATACTAATAATTATGGGTGCATGTTCACACTCTTATAAGTGGCCGGACAACTTATAAGTTGTACACATTGGGCTGGACTTATTTAATCCATGTGGCGGCCAAAGGATGGGCTATGGACAATATTTGGGCCATCCTCAAGTAGGCGCCCCCTTCTAGACCTAAAAAGCACGCGTGGAAGCTAACCATAAAGGGGGGAGAGAGAGAGAAATGAAATGATATATTAACGTCTTCAAAAGGCCAAAATGACCTATGAGACCATAAAGGGGGGAGAGAGAGAGAGAGAGAGAGAGCAGTCCATCTTTTGGTCCCTAGTGTGGTGTATTGTATAGATTTGTCATCTTCTTTTGTCTGGCATACATGTGTATTTTCATTTTTCATGATTGATTAGATTTCCGTGTTATAGTTGCCCTTCCGTTTACATTGGTATCAGAGCTTGGCTTTCTACACAGTTGTGTCTAATATGATGTTGGATATGGTTGTAAGGAGAGTCATTATCCGTGAGAGAAGGTTGGGTTTATGAGGTAGCCCTCGTCTTATTGTCGTGCCTCGAAAGAGGTTACTTTTGGTTTAAGCGACAGTGAGCGTGTGGAAAGACTTTGTGGCCCTCTTGTCTGTGTAGGGGCACTGTTGCACCCTTGTAGTATATTCGGTATCATACTTGTGGAGTTGGTAGAGAGTGAAGATGGGACACGGAAATTCTTTTCTTTCTGAAAATCTAGTAGATACATTATGGCCAGCTAGGCAGATTATTTTGTGGAGGATTCTATGAAAAGTACTTGCCGTATGCGGCAAGAGGATAGAGACAAGTATCATGTAGGGGCTTTGGCAGATAACGATCCACCGTTGTCTGCTAGGACTGAGAATCAGCAGGATATTGATGCCTTGCTGAATGAGGTTGAAGAGCTCTGTGCTTTGCAAAGAGATCGTGATGTACAGAGGGTCATTGAATCAAAGTCTCATGTCAAGGCAAATGTGGTCACTTTTGATGCAACTGTCCAATAGATGGGAATTGACAAACCTCGAGAGTTGGCTATTGCTTATTGAAAAAGCCGTGGCGATGTTGTTTCGGTTGATGAGGGCAAGTGGGTCTTCACACGACAGCCTCGTAGGCTATCCCGTGAAGGGAATTCCGATGATGTTGTGAAAGGGCATGCAGCTCGCACCAATGATGTAAAAGGATATGCCACCCAAGCAAGTGATGTAAGTGGGCGTGCAACTCGAGCAAGTGTTTTGAGGGGGCTTGCAGCCCATGCAATAGATATGAGGGGACATGCAACCCGAGGAGATGATGTACATCGAGATGTAGCTCGAGGGGATGATAAGGGGTTTTTCAGCCCATTTGAGAGATGCAAAAGATCTTCATGCATTGTTGGTGGTGTCTCCACCTTCTAGGTATTCCTGCTTCTAGAGTTCCATCCAGAGTGGAAGGTGTTACATGGGAAATCAGATGTAGATGTGGGCATTGTCACGATTGTAGACATGACGAGGATGATGATGTTTTAGAGCGTCGAGATGCTCGTCACAGCAAGAACGGCAAAGAGTTCAAGTCAGGGGACAAGGACATCAAATCCGAGAGTTCTAATGGAAAGTTGGATACCATTGAGGCACTTACTTTCGTAAGGCAATTCGAAATAACCTCTTGTACTGAGGAATTTGTTGAGACATCTATGCTCAGGCATGTGGGAATGCATCTTAAAGAGATTGCAAGTGACTGGTGGATGGCAAAGCTTTTGGATAGGACAACTGTCAACTGCCCATACATGGAGTGCTTCCAAAGAGCAATTTTATGATCAGTTCCTTCTCACTTTGAGAAGGATGTACAAAAGGAATGGGATTGGCTAACACAGGATGAAGGGGAATCCGTTTTCTATTATATTTTAAAGTTTTGGCGGATTCTCCTCAAAGTCACACCGTTCATGACGATTAGTGAGGATGAGAAGAAAAGAAAGTTTGAGTCAGGGTTGCAACGAATCATTCAGAAGAGCCTTGAAGTGTATCCCCACAACACGTTACAAGAGCTTATACACTCGGCCACTATTTTTGAGGAATGGCATGGTGAGGGAGCTTCAAAAAGACAAGAATTCAGCTCATACAAGGGAAAATTCAGAGCTGGAAATATGAGCAAAAAAAAGGGGTGGACAGCCACCTAAGTTAATGCCTAATGAGTCTGTGGATGCAAAAGGGGGCTCGGAAAAGAAGGGGGGGGGGGTCGGGGGGGAGGTGCAGACATCATATTTTTGATTGCATGAGAGAGGGGAAGCGCTTCACCTGTGGGAGAAAGGATCACATGAAAATTCAATGCTCCCAGAATCTCAAAAAGAATAATGTGTAAGATGCAAAACCGAGTGTGAATGTTATACCCGATGTTCAGGGTAACACTGCACATGAAGCAAAGAGCAAGATCTTATGCAAAGCTTGGGACAAGTTAAATGACCAAATAAATTTATTCTTTTTTGATAATGCCTTAATAGATAACTTTATATCCATACAGATGGCTGTTGCTCTTGGGCTAAAGTCCAAGGAATTGGGCATGGACTTTCATGCAGATGCTGCCTTTGAGAGTAAGGAAGTTAAGGTCACTCTCATCATTGGGAAGCTTTGCATACACATACATGGATATTTGGATCATGAAGACTTTCTCATGGCACCACTTAACGTGATGTGATGTGATATGATACTTGGGATGCCTTGGCATTATTGTTTGGATCCCAAGATTTTGCACAAAGAAAAGAAAGTTATGTTTATTCATAGGTGTAGGGAAGTTTGTATTGATGCGGGTACTACTAGGAGGACCATAGCCGTTGTAAGCCATATATCTATTTCAAAGGCGATAAAGAAATCATCAGCTTGTTCTTACTTGGTCTTTGTACGTGATAATGTTGAGCATGATGTTGTAACTCTCTTGTAGATCAAGATAAGATTGATTTCTTTAGTGAATATGCTGATTGTTTTGTTGATTCACTACCAAGGTAGTCAGCTCCAGAGAGGCCAGAGGATCATTGTATTGATATAATTCCTGGGAGCTCTCCTCCTAACCGACCTCCTTATAGGGTGAGTGTTGCCCAATAGGAGGAAATCATGACTCAAGTGAATGATTTTCTTGAGAAGGGTTAATAAGGCCCAATCAACAACATATCATTCACATAAAGTATAAGCACCAACAAAATCCCATGATCCTCTTTCACATAGAGGGTGCTCTCAATTGGATTGTTCTTGAAACCTTGGCTAGGCAAGCATAGTTGTCACAAAACGAAAATACGATACCGTACGATACGATACCGGACGGGAATTTTTGGTATGATATGAAATTTTTCGGATATCGTACGATAAAGTACGATTAAAAAAACACTTACAACCTATGGAGCTTCAAGCTTGAATGTGAGGGAAGGTTGGGAGGGGAGGAGTCTCCAGTGCTTGAGGAACCAAAACATGGATATGTGTCTCTCCCATTTGGATCTCCCGATTGTCTCCAAAAAAGAACTTGGATGGGTAATGCAATACTAAAGGTCTCCCAGTGTAGCGTTTATGACTAAGGGATCGTCCTTGCACAAATACGACCATTGCATCTAGGGTGATAGGTTTAGGGACTCCTCTCTAGATCAAAATGGCCATGTCCAAATCTTCTCCCACTTACATAACTTGAGAATCTAACTGTCTAGCCTACCGATACCAAGGATCTCCAAGTGATGCAATAAGATTTCTTCATCCTACCAGTCAAGCGTACACTACCAGTCTACCTTGCCAGATTTTTTAGGTCTCTCAACAACCCCATATGGAATACTGAGTGGACGCAAAAGTTGCGAAGTATTGCGAGCATTTGGGATCTTTGTTAAGCAGGGTTTCTATATTTTAAAAAAAAAAGCATTTGGATTTAATTTTTTTTTTGGGGAAAAAAAAATCCCTTGTATGATACGATATCGTATGGTACGAACCGTACGGTACGAATGGGTTCGTATCGGTACCAGAAACAACTATGTGGGCAAGTAAGAGTGTATCTTCTAATACCAAGATCTAGGAGCTTGTTTGAGATCATAAAGAGCTTTGTGGAGCTTACATACTTTGCCTTCGTGACCAGCTATGACATAATTAATGGGTTGATGTACATAAACTTTTTGCAAATGCCCATTGAGAAAAGCTGTTTTAATGTCCAATTGATGCACTTTCCATCCATGATTGGCAACCGATGAAACAACTCAATGAATAGTGGTCATACAAGAAGTGGGGACAAAAGTTTCGTCATAATCTATGCCTTTTTGTTGGGCATAGCCTTTGGCCACAAGTCTAGCCTTGTACTTGTCAATGGTATGATGTGGTTCTCTCTTAACCTTTTAACACCCACATAGTGCCAATAGGCTTCTTACCAAGTGGCAAGTCCACTAGATCCTAAGTGCCATTTTTATGAATGGCGTCCATCTCATGCTACATCGCGGTGATCGAGTGCTCATTGTCTTGAGTCTCGTTAAAAGAGTCTTGCTCATTTGTGTCACATAGCCAATGAGGCAGGGTTCTAGCTTCTTGCAAAGCTCACCTCTCTACATGTACCACATCCTCTATATTACGGGCTGCAATGGGCTGATTTTGATCACCCATATGATGTCCATTAGGCATGTTATGTGATTGATCTGACCTTACATCAATGCCCAATGGTAGTAGTCCCTCAAATACATTGTGTGAGGTTGTGAACATCATGTGCCTGTTTACCAAATTCAGTCCATGGTTGTGCCATGTCTCAACTCTCAAAAATCTTGAGTGGAAGGATTGTAGAGACGGTAACCTTTATTGCTACTACTAAAGCCCATAATAATACATTTTAAAGCCTTGTCAACCAGTTTACTCACAATTGTTGAGGCACATGTGCATATGCAAGGCATCATAAACCTAAAGGTAATCAAACAACCGTGAGTTTTCTTTCTTACTATGCTCTTAAAAGCATTGATGGTTTTTAATGCTTTTGTAGGGCATCTATTCAAAATATATGTAGCACACATGATGGCCTCCATCCAAACTTTGGGAGGCAGGCTCTCACCGTTTGCCATACATGTTGCTATCTCCATCGATGACATGTTTTTCCTCTTCGCAACACCATTTTATTGTGGTGTATATGGCAATGTACACTGATGTTTTATGGCCTTTTTTTCAAATAATGCTTTGACATATTCGTGCCCTTGATTTGAGTAGAGGGTTTGCTGTTGGGAATGAAGGTCTTGTGTGTGTATGAACCCACACTTATGAGTGGTAATGTTTGTGTGTGAACCTCCTCTTAAGAGGGGTATCAATAATATCTAGATATTTGTGTGCTATCACATAAGCAGCGATGTCAAGAGGAGAATCTTTGTAATCTATAAAGGTACTTGTACTTCATTGAATCAATCAAGCAACTATCACACTCTCTCGAAGAGCTTTGTTCTCTCTCTTCTCTCTTGATCCTTTTGCACACTCATTGCTATAACATGAAAATCTTCCAGCCACCATAGTTGTAGCTCTACCATTAACTTTAACATGGTATTAGAGCCATGTACCTTATTGACTTGTTGGCAGTCCAATTGTCCTTTTGATATGTGTTGGTTCTCTTTGGCGCTATGACTACCGCTTGGCTTGACTTAACACTGTATGTCTTCGGCCTATGCTTAGCACTATCCGCTTGCGATATGCGTGTGTGTCTCGCCACTGTTGTCCGTCGAGTCAGTAATCAATGTCACTTGCTTGTTCACCTTGCTACTTTGTGCTATCATGAGCATAGCCACATGGAAATCCATTTTGTCCCTACGAAACATGAGACGAACAAAATAGACGAAACATTCTCGATTGAAACAATCCACTCTCAATCGAAATGTCATTTTTTTCAAATTTGATTTGAAACAATGAAATAGAGAAACAGTCCTTGGTCAATTTCACCTAAGTTCACATGATATTGTTAAATTTTTTTACAAGTACTCAACTAGCTCTTATATTTTTTCCAATTTACAAATCCCAGTTTTATACTTTCGAGTCGAAATACCATTTTTGTCGGAATTCTATTTCTTGGTCAATTTCACCTAATTTGACATCCATATGTTGAAATTTCCCAAGTGCTCCACTAGCTCTTCAATTTATCACTTTCAAATTTATAAATCCGAATTTCATATATTAGTCTCAATTGCATCTAATTTCACATACAATTGTTGAAAAATTTTATAATTTCTTCAATTTCTCACTTTTCTCGAATTTATTAATCTGTCGCCTCTAGCTTCTTGAAGCCAAGTAGAGTTCGGAAACACCTCGGAACCGCTCCTTCGGAAAACACATCTTGGTCATCGTCCCCTCTAGAAAGTCCGAATCAAATCTTTCATAGGCTTTATCAGATCCTGCTGGTGGATCTTGGCCAAAGCGGTCGCCTCGTAGAAGGTCAAGATATTGTCCAAGATGCTTCGATCTTGAGTGAAACTGATCTCTGTACCATGAATCAAGTCGGAGAGGAAGGGCTATAATCTCTTGTTGATGGCCTTGGCCACAATTTTGTAGGCGGTCCCTAGGAGGGTGATGGGTCTCCATTGCCGAATCTCCAATATGTCACTACTCTCCTTGGGAATCAAGTGGATCGTTCCTTTGACAATCTCTCGGGCATGGCTCCCGTAACCATTATCTTGTTGAAGGCATCTTTGAGACCGCCTTCCATGAGATCCCAATGTCGTAGAAATAAGAAGATTGGAAGCCCATCGTTAGTCAGGCATTTGCTCTAGGTAGTGCTGTCAAAGCCTCCGTCGGCTCCTTAGATGTGAAGGGGGTTAGGAGGAAGGTCTGGAGAGCGTGAGGGACTATCTCTTTCACATGTCCCGCTAGACTCGTTCACGCGCATCCAGCGCCTGTGAGGATACGGGGTCACTCGTGAGAAGAGAGCTGAAGAAATTTGTGGCAATGGCTCTCACATGAGGGGGTCTGTAACAATGGAGCAATCTTGGCCTCGCAACCTTCGGATACCATCTCTCGATCTCTATGGGCTTGCAATCTCAAAGAACTCCTTAGTGACTCTGTCTCCCGCCTCTGTGTCCAAAAAGAGGTTGTAGCATGGTATCTGAACTTTTCCCTTCGCTCCTCCATGGATCTAAGCTCTGTATGGGTGGCATCTAGTTGACTTCGAATCCATAGGCTATTTGGTGTACTCTCCTCAAGTTGCTGCAGAGAAGCTAGGTCCTTGTGAATGCTCCTCTCTTGCTCTCGAAAGCTAGTCAATCTACTTTTTGTTGCCTTTTGTAATATATTGCTAATCTCTCCAAGGCCTCCATCTAAGATAACTGCGGCTTCTCTTGAGTGAAAATCTAGACCCTCCCAAATCTCCTCAATCATTGTATGACTCTCAGAGTCTTGGATAAGGCTATCTGGAATCCGGGTACTCAAATGTCGGTCTTATCTCCAAGGGTCCTTTAGGGAGAGAATAACCGGTGCATGATCGGAGAAAGAAGGGCTTGGTAAAATACCAATCATGCCACCATGATCACAAGCCCACTCATCTACATAGAACCGATCTAATCGGGAGATGTTAGGCCCTAGGGTTAATACTCTTGTCGGATCTAGAGAAACTACGACTCTTAGGGTTGCGTCCAAACTCTTGAAGATGCCAAAGGTCCTATCCCTTGAGAGTCAAAATCAGCTCCTCCCAAGGTGGACACTCTGTACTAGATATTGTAGCCATGCTATCTTTGAGTCTGTCCTCTGTTGACTTTAGCATGTTAAAATGCCCGCCCATACAACAGAAATCCACCTGTGACGAGGACCGACAAACTTTTCTCTTGAAGGTGGCCCTACTTGTTATCACGTTTGGCGCATATACATTCAGGAAGCCCACACAATCCTCTTCAATTTTGATGGTCAACCCCACCGGGCTCGTCTAGTAACAATGATTGGAGAGTTGACCACTGGTGGCAGTAGTAGTTGCTCAATAACATAAATGCATTCTCCTTTTGTCCCGGAGGGGCCAAAAGAATGGGACCAGAAGGTGTGGCTCTTGCCTTGCAAGAGCTTCCCGCAACAGCAGGTACGTCGTCCCTCTAATAGATGGTGCTCCTAAATGAAGAGAATGTCAATGGGTCCACCAACTATTGTTCTCTGGAGCTCCTCTCTAAGGACACCATGCCTCTGAAAGCACTATAGGTCTCCCAAATGGTTGATGTTCCAAGAGACAATCTGCATAATTAAGATCGACAAGAAGCGATATTGTCTGCATTGCCCTCCACTCGAAGAGTCTTGGGCGTGGGTTTCGATGGAGAGTAATCATTGTTGGTCTTGGGGCAGGGTCGCGTCGGATGGGCATGAATCTTGGTCTCCATGTGGAGGCACTTTGGTCGAGCTGTGGAGGGGTAAGGGGTATTACCATTGAAAGATGAAAAAATACAAGAAGTAGCACCTCCATGTTAGAGGACATCATTTCCCTTGTCTTATCTCTAAGGCTGGAGCTACCTAACTCCATCCGAGCCAAGGGCCAGAGGTGGGTAATTACATCAGTGAGACACAGATCATGTAAATGGTGTGAGCTCTATGGCCTGCCCTTGAATAGCGGGAGACATTTATTCCATGCTCCAATTCGTCTCCTCTGGTGTACTGAGTGGGAAGATCATCATCGCACCACTCTCTCGGGTGGACGGTATGGAGTAATATAACACCACACAAATGCGAATGGGGGTAGTGGACCCCTGGAGGCATCCTCTTGGATTGCCGACGAGGACAAGCTCTAGCTAGATGTCCCATCTGTCGATAGATGAAACATTGGCGTGGGAGGTTAGAGTACTCAACTCTCTGCAAAATAGGGTTCCCCCGAAGGCTAGGCAGTGATATGGCATGGACTCCAAAGAGGCAATGCAGATACGAAGAGCAAGAATTGAAGCATAGTTTCTTGAGATAGGCCACCTTGGCCTTATTTTCTTCTTGATACATAGTTTCCAATACATCCATTGTACGTTGTGAAATCTTGCATGACTAGACGCTTGGAATAATTGACCTCTTGACAGACAAAGAGATAAGAGCTATGGCTTGGACATCATGCGCATGCCATCTTCTCTATTCCTATGTTGTGAAGTCTTGCAAACATTGCACCCACCACTCCTGTCAAGGTACAGTAGGTGCAATGTTTGCAAGACTTCACAACGTAGGAATAGAGAAGATGGCTCATCACCATCAACATATCCCCAGAGACCCTTGCTACCACAACAAGTTCTTGACCATAAAACTCCAAGAGGAGTAGTTGCTTCCATCAAGCTTGTCCTTTTGGGACAAAACACCAAAGACTCTTTTTTTTTTTGCATTCTATGCCATTTTCCAGAATGCACTCACAAGAACTGACGACAGGCACAAATATCATGTATGCAACCCAAATATGTACTCATGTGTACTTCCAAGCACAATGAGCACAAACTGCCACCGAACGCAGTCACTTGTACTTGTCTTGCGTAAACCTGTTGCAAGAAACTGAAGAAAAGAGTGGACAAAGCCTCGATTTTGCACTTACGGTTGTAGCCGACTTCGGAATAGTATTGTGTGTAGAGGTGATGTACAGAGCAAGAGGAGAACTCAATTGAAGAAAAAATTGAATTAGGGCTTGGTTGTCCAGATGAATGAGCATGTCGTACAGTTTTGAAATTAGGGTTTGCTGATTTTGACAGGACATGCCAATTGGGGGTGTGTTGTTATGTACCCTATGCGAATAGTTTTGGTAGATTTTGAGCGGAAACCTTTGAGGCTTGAAATGAGCAAAAACCCTAACTAAAGGAAGAACTCTTTGCTTTGATAATAAATGTTGGCCCACATGAATCTACTGTTAGGGTTTGATAAACTCACGGACACGCACACGCACAGTGAGGAAGTTTATTCACATCCCATCATACCTCATTCATTTACATCACATCACATATCATTCATTCATTTATATCACATATCATTCATTCACCTTGAGGGATTGAGGGTTCTACTCTTGTTTGAAGCAAGAGTGGCCACCAATTCACTTTGGAGAGGATTAGGCAAAAAACAATTGAATTATTAAGAAATTCAATGTAGATGGCTCAGGACAGGAGTAGAGTAACAGTGCATAAACACCATTAAGCTTTTACAAAGGGGGAGGCTTCTATTTATAGGAAAAAGTGAGCCTCTAACCAAGCAAACTGATTCTAGAATTTTTCAGATCAGTTTGGTCAATTTTTGACCATTTTTGGGTCAGTAAAGTGGAAAATGGCACCACTACCATTATCAAGGCCTCCCATCCCATCACCTTAAAGGGGAGAATGTCACCACTGCCATTCTCCATTACATTGAAGGAAGAATGGTATAAGATGAAGAGTGGTGGGATTAAGGACCAACAAAAACAATTAAAAAACTGAAATTTGACACCTCAGAGTGGGGATCTCCCCTCATGAAAGAGGCATCTTTTTTCTCATCATTACCTCCAATTTTTAATCAATAAAATGAGATATTTCATCTCTCCTTTCTCCTATTTCAAAACTAGATCTTGCATGTATATTCACACAATAATGAAAGTGACAAGTACAAGTAATAAAAATAAAACCTAGTCTAGGTGTCCTTTCACACCAAACGTCTAGGGGGGAAAATCTGTAGGATAAAATTGCCCTTGAAGTTATGCCTATTCACATGTAGCACTACATATAAGCATATGCCTTCAATTGTATGCACTAAACCCTACCATTGAGGGTTCAAAATTGACGTTGGAGAGTTGCTATTTCATGCTATATCAAACACCTTAGATTTGAGCACTCAATTTCATCCTCCAACTTTTTGTTTGTCATTAAGGGGGCGCTTTGCACTAATGCTCATTAAGGAGTGCCATTAAGCATCTAATATCTATGTAACGGGTTTTGACATTGCCGTTGAGAGTGTCAAGTACTAAGACCATCCTCATGGCATCATACCAAATAAATAAGTTCATGGGGGAGGGCTTTTACATGGCTTTTACATGTTAAGTACATGCTTATGAGGAAATTCCTATGGGGGATTGTAAGTGTGAGATATCCTTGTCTAGCTAGGGGAGATAAAGTGTGGAATGAACGGGCACTCAATGTCATTGCATTAGACCTAGGTGACTACATAATACACCACATAGTAGGCAAGGACACATCAAAGACTACATGGGATAAGTTAGAGAATTAAATTGGAGCTAAGGGTGAAATTTCTAAAATTGCTTTGAAAATCAAATTCTTTGGTTTGGACATGTCACATGGTCAAGATTTCTCTACTCACCTAAACTACATTAAGAGTTTTTGCTACAACTTGCATCTATTGAAGCACCCATTGATGAGGAGGATTCCTTGTTGTCCTACTCAACAGTGTACCCAATGGGCCATGTGGGACTGTGTCCACCTACAAAAATCTACCTAATCCAACCTTTGAAGGAGTTGTTGGTGCCCTCTTAGAAGAGGAAAGGAGGATCAAGGAAAAGGCAACACATGTACCAGAACAAGCATACTTAAGCAAAGGTTCCTACACGGAGCCATCATCAAAAGCGAAGGGTAAAATGAAGTGCAATTGTTGTGGCAAGAACAATCACTTGGAGAAGGATTGCTACGGCCTCTAGCTTAGGCTAACCATGCCCATGATGATTGGGCATTCTAATCACCAAAGGCCATAAGGCCACCTTCACTTCCTACCTTGTGTAAAACATCATTTGAGCTAAGATGGTGAAAATCTATGTAAAACAGAATAGGTTAAATCCATATATGCTAAAGGGATGGATATCACTTGAGGGGGAGATTGTTGGGAAAAATCAAGTGACATGCATCTTGGGGGAGCCAACTAAATATTCATGGTGTAAAGCCCCAAAACCTTATATATGAAAGCCTTGTAATATTGAGCCCATAAAGAGCACCTTAGAGTAAATCCAAGCAAAGTAAAAGCCAGTAAGAGAAAGAATCCTGCCTATTGCAAGCGGGCAAGTGCCTTGAATATTGGCCACGAATGTTGACTTGGAACACATGGAAAGGGTATCTAGATCCACAAATCAAGGGGAGCACTTTTAGCACCTAATCACTCATTTAAACATGCTTAGCATGATCTAATCCTTGTATCCACAAGCCTATTTAAGAGGCATGAAACGAATGCAAAATAATGCGTGTTTTATTATCATCCTGCCCTCATTATGCTTTGTGATTAAGTTCAATCATCCATATGCTAATACATGGCTCTAATCAACTATGATCCTCCGTGATTAACCTCTGTTCATTCTCTTCATGGAGGGTCCGTGGCCACATGTACAGCATGCAGGAAGAGATACCTTTCTTGTCAAGGGCATGATAGCTGTTGGTTGGGTAAAGTGCGGGCATAAACTTTAGTAGTTTCACATTCATCTTGTCTCTGTCCAGCTATGGAGATCTTGAACCTTTTAGTTTTTGCATTTATCTTCTTTATGCAGGGCTATAGCGATCTTGAATCATTCTACATTGCTTTGCCAGCTTTTAAGAGTCTTGTCTTCTTCTTGTTCCTGCAAAGCTATGATGATCTTGGATTTTCGCTGCTCTTAGGTTTTCATATTTCTCTTCTCTGCACTTGGCCATAGAGATTTTGAATAATTTTACATTGCTTTGTGAGCTTTTAATTGATCTCACATCTTTACTGTACGTATGGTGACCTTGTATGTATTCTCTCAAGGAATTTTGCATGTGGCCCGTGTTTTTGTTCCTAACTAGGTAGTCATGGCAAACATTAGTATTTATGGCCATGGAGAACCCTATTTGGCTTTGACACAGTGGGCATACGGGGCACTTTACAGACAACAATGATGATTACCCTGTCTTGCATGTATTAAGCTATCAGTTTTTTTAAAGTTTCTATGGCGAGTTTTGATATTTATGGCTGTGGAAAACATTTGTTTGCCTCTGAGTAGCCTTTTGGTGTGAGCAGGATCATGGGCTTCGCCGGCACCTCCACTTGAAGAGCTCCTCCCAGGCTTCCCTGGCTTGTTGATTCAAGAGGAAACAACACAACCCCTTCCTTTGCCAGAGGAAGAGGAAACATTGTCCCCAATAGTCGCTGCTGGGGAGAGTTCTCTCAAAATAATAGAAGAGGCAAGAGCAGCGCCATCATCTTCTTCATTGCCATCTCTGAAACTGGTTGCCCCGAACAGGCCCCTTGCAGGGAACAGAGGGCAAGCTATTAAAGTTAGGGCCAATCATTTCAAGGTAAACTTCCATCCCGGAGACAACATTTATCAGTATGATGTAGACATCAGCCCCAAAATCTCATCCAAGGGCATTGCACGCACCCTTGAGCATCAGCTGGTTGATGCCTACGTTTCTGAATTCAATGGGAAACTGCCAGTTTATGATGGCAGCAAAAGTATATACACCCATGGCCCCCTTCCATTTGAGCACCGTGAGTTTATTGTCACTCTATCGGAGGAGAAGGAAATCTCTGGCAGAGAGAAGAAGTTTACTGTAACAATCCGCCATGTTTCTACTCTGAACAGGCAGAACTTGGAAGATTTTCTTCAAGGCAAGCAGGTACCCACCCCTCAAGAGCATCTCCAAGCTCTGGATGTTTTGCTCAGAGAGCATCCTGCATTACATTTCATACCAGTTAGCAGGTCCTTCTTCAAAAGTGAACTGGGCAGTGCTCCCTTGGAGGGAGGGCTTGTTGCGTTGAATGGGTTCTACCAAAGTCTTCGACCTACAGAGGATGGACTGCAACTTAATGTTGATTTGTCCACAACAGCATTTCATGCTAGCATTCCTGTTATCGACTTCCTCAGGCAGCAGCTCAGGAACTTTGATCCACACCATGGACTGACAGATATGGTACGCTTGAAGGTTAAGAAAGTACTTGCTCGTTTAAAGGTGCAGGTCATTCACAGGCAGACACCTCGGAGGTACAGAATTTCTGGCTTGTCCACAAGCCCAACAAAAGATCTGAAGTTCCCTATGGAAGGATTGGAAGAAATGCGGGTAGTGGACTACTTCAAGCGTACATACAATTACGTGATTGAGTACCCGGAGCTGCCATGTTTGCAAGTTCAAGCCAACAAGCCCAGTTACCTCCCAATGGAGGTATGTGTGATCTGTGATGGCCAGAAGTATGGTGGCAAGCTCAACGAGAGACAGACTACGAGCTTGAGGGGGTTGGCATGTGTATTGCCTAGAGTGCGAGAAGCTAAAATCCGCAGCATTATGAACAAAGATGATGGTCCGGGCAGGTAGTTTCTTCCTAATCGTTCATGGCAATGGCTATAGGCTTTGTTCTTGCTAGTTAAGGTGAAATAATTGTGATAGTTATGAACTAATGTCGTTGTAGTAGTCATTTTAGTCCTTGCCTGTGTTATAATATTTGAATCTTAACTGCTGCAGAGGGGAGCATGTTGGGAATTTTGGTGTGGAAGTGGTCACTGAGCTGACTGTGGTGAATGCTCGTCTTCTACCTCCCCCAAAGCTCAGATATGGAGATCAAGGGAAAGTCACCGAGATAATTCCTAATTTGGGTGCATGGAATTTAATGAACTCCTGTGTTGTGGAGGGTGGGACTGTGGCTTATTGGGCTTTGATAAGCTTTGATCAGACTGTAAATGTCCACATGGCTGCTGATTTTGTCTCTAGTTTGAGCAGAAGGTGTAATGAACTAGGTGTTAGAATGGCCGGACAGACGGTAGTTCCTCCCCTTTTGCGAAGGTCCGAGGATCTTGAGAGCCCAAGACTTGAGAAGTATCTGAGACTTGTCCATGATCAGGCGTCTCGAGCCATTCGTACAATCAGCCATGGTCAAACAGGACAGTTGCAACTTTTAGTTTGTGTTATGGCTGAGAAACATTCAGCTTATGGGGAGCTAAAAAGGATTTGTGAGACCCAGATAGGCATTGTAACCCAGTGTTGTCTGTCAAAGCATGTAAAACAGTGCAAATCTCAGTACCTTGCAAATTTGGCTTTGAAAGTGAATGCAAAGGTGGGGGGAAGAAATGTTACATTGGCACTCGAGCTCCCTCTGATGTGTCCTGTGTTCAATAGACCCACAATCATATTTGGGGCAGATGTCACCCATCCACCTCCAGGTGATGACGCAGGACCCTCCATTGCTGCTGTGGTAGCCAACATAGACTGGCCATCTGCCAACAGATACATAGCGCGAGTCCGGGCTCAAGCCCATAGGGTGGAGATAATAGAGAACTTGAGGGAGATGGTCCAGGAGCTCTGGCACGAGTTTTGTGAGAAGACCAGGAGCCGGCCAGATCGTGTTATCATGTTTAGGGATGGTGTGAGTGAGGGACAGTTTGATGAAGTTTTACAGAAGGAGGTTGTGGCATTAAAGGAAGCCTTTGAAGAGGTGGGAGGACCGGGTTATAGGCCCTTGATCACATGGGCAGTGGTTCAGAAGAGGCATCATACCAGGCTATTCCCTGCTGACAGATACAAGGACAAAAACAACAATATCTTACCTGGAACTGTGGTTGACTCAATCATCACACATCCAAGGGAGTTTGATTTTTTTCTCTGTAGTCATGCTGGGATTCAGGGCACCAGCAGGCCTACACATTACCATGTTCTTTGGGATGAAAACAATTTCAAGTCTGATGATCTGCAGGGGTTGGTGTATAATCTGTGCTATACCTATGCTAGGTGTACTCGTGCTGTTTCTGTTGTTCCCCCAGCTTATTATGCTCACCTTGCAGCTTACAGGGCTCGCCTCTATCTGGACTTGCAGGATTCGGATACTGCTACTCTCCGGGGTGTGCGTTCCAGGACTGCATCAAGTGGTGGGGGTGGAAGTTCTAGAGCTGCTCCTCCTGCTGTCCCACCTCTCCCTCGCGTGCGGCGAAATGTAGAGGAAGTCATGTATTTCTGTTGAGAATACTGGCATTCTGTACTTGCTTGTCGGACCTTCAAGACTTACATTTTTGTCAATCTCTTGTGACCATAGTGCTTGGGTTATGGTTTTTGAACATTTTTGTCAGACCTCTTGTGACGATTGTGCTTGGAGTAATATGATTTTTGAACATTTTTGTTAAATCTCTTCTGGCCATTGTGCCTTAAGCATGGTTTTGCATGATACAAGGACTTCCTAGGAATTGCCCAGTGCAATGTTTTGTGGCATAGCTTAATGCAATCTAGTTAAACTGCCAAAATAAAAAATCAAAGACCTTTGCCATTTTGGTTTTGTGCATGCAATCTTTAGGGCATGAACGCCTGCCACTCTCTTGGCATGCAGTTTTGAGGCATATGTCCCGTAAGTACCCTTGCATGCAATGTTGCAGGTGCATGAAATGCATCACACATGCAGCATCAAAGCATACATGCTTTCGAGATAAGTTTGTGACTAATTCTGCAAGCAACTTTTGTAAGCTGGCCTGGTTCCTTCTCTTGTTGGTTGATATTCTGATGCTGTTTCGTCTTACGGATTTCTGCTGAGAATATTGACATCCTGTACTTTGCTTGGCCTGACCTGCAAGACTCCCATTTTTTACTTATCTCTTCCAGCCATAGTGCCTGGAGTATGGTTTCTGGATGTTACAAAGGACCCCCTGTGTAGTACTGCCATGTGCAAAGTTTTCTTTGGCATAGCCTTAAAGCAATCTAGTAGAACTGCAAAAATCAGACCAGAATCGTTGCCATTTTGATCTTGTGCATGTAGTGTCTTAAGACATGATACTTTCAAGTCCCTTGGCATGGAGTTTTGATGGCATGCTTGCCATCAAGACCCTTCACATGCAATCTCCAAATGCACCATAGATGCTGTCCAAGGTAGTTTGCATGCAATTTGGAAGGCAACTTCCCTAATAAGCTGACATGGTTCCTCTCTTCTTGTTGGTTGAAATTCTGAATGCTGTTTTGTCCGTCTTTCTCGGCCTGCCCTTTGTGGAGGCAGGTCATACAGATATTTCAAAAGTGCTCAAGGGAAATTTCTTGATCTTTATTCAAGTCAATTTAGCAAGCTTAGGTTGCCCTTTCTTCTTGTTTTCACTAAGCAAGATTCATTTTAAGCCCCCTCCTCCCTTCCCTTCCCTAAAAATTTTGTTTACATACAAAAAATGTTGGGCAGGTCCATATAGTCCAACTATCACTTAGTTTTATTTTTTTTAAAAAAGTAGAAGTTTTCTTTGAGTTTTCTGAAAAAGGATGTCTCTTGTTAAAAGAAAGCCATTTTAAAAGCTTTTCAAGGCTTTTGTGTGTTTTTAAATAAATTATGTAGTTGAAAAAAAATAAACTATCAACACACTTAATTGTCTCTTGAGGAATAAACTACCAAAACACTTAATTGTCTCTTGAGGACTAGTTGAAAAAAAATAAATTACCAAAACACTTAATTGTCCCTTGAGGACTTTTTTATACACAAACGTTTGAACTTTTGGATTTGTTGGATTTGATAATAGCGTAAACTGTTTTTATTAAACCATTGGTCTTGACTGTTTCTCAAAGGCTAAGCTACTTTTAGCATTTTTGTTTTCTTATTTAGGAATATTTATATTATATCTGTTATTTTAAAATATAAGTTTGCTATGTACATGATCATTTTTTATAACTCCTACCATGTGTAAAACCAATGCTTACTAATGTACTTTTGTATTTTGAGGCATGAATTTTTGCATTCCATCAAAAAAATGATAATCAAATGTTTGAGGTTATGCTTAGTAATGTACCATATCAACAATGTGTTGAGTGACCAAAAACCAATCTACACAACCATCATCACCAAGTACAATGTGATGATACAAGGAAAACACTATATGGATATGGTGCGAAAATAGTTTTAGAAGGTAAAATTTTATTACAATGCATCCATTTTATGTGAAAGTGGAATCAAGAATGTGACTTCCAACACTTGTTTAAATGAAAAAAATAGAATACCCTCTTAGGAAGCATGAGTGTACTAGTTGATATATATAATAGTGCAGCCTACAATATTATGTAGTTATTATTTTGCAAAATAAATTTTCTAAGTGTACATTGATTGATAGTTATTCAGATGCACTAGTGAGTGGCATTTCAATGTATATTTTTTGGCTGAAATTTGGAAAACCAGCAAGAAATATATCAAGCCCTTATAAAAAATGATTCAAATTTACTAGTTTTTTGTTAAAATACTTACAAAATATGCAAATTTAGCCTAGAAAATCACTTCATTTTTAAGAAAATGCTTTTATTGAGCCTTGTTTGGGTCCTTCGACATAACTTTGTGGATCACTTGGTATAATCAGAGCTCTCTTACACTGCTCCTTATGGATGCCCTGCTTGTAAGCATGTTTGCATCACCTTTATCATACACGCATCAAGGAAACTTACTTCGTATATACTTTATCAAAATGGAATCCAAAAAGATGGACTTTGCTTACAGTCAAGTCCTTGACATTCCAATCCTTTTGATTAGCCATGTGTGTAGAATCCCTGTTGTCAATGATCTAAGAATCATCTTGAGCTGCTTTATTGGCTATTTTGTTGCACACCTCCTTGGTAGCCTCCCACAAGTCTATTTTTGTAGTGTGACTCAATTCTTTCCTTGTTTTGAGATTGCATTTGCTTTGTATTATAGTAAACATTTTACACAATTTTTTTTTCTTGTGTGAAGTGTTAGAAGTTTCTTATTGGTTATAAGGAACATTAGTTGCTATTATACTTGGCATGTACATCTCCTTATCCCAAAGTAAAGAATCATATTAAAAGAGTTAGCTTAACACCAACATTGAGGGATGTGATGAAATTACATACTTAAATAAAATATCCTAAGGTAGTAATGAGTGAGTTTGAAGATGGACATGTTCATACCAATAACACATTTCTTCATGAAATTTTTCAATCCTAGTAAGGACATACTCTAGGCTTGTCTAATTCTAAGGACATATTGAATCATAGTTAGCACACTATCTTCCATGGTAGTGATGATGGCATAAAGAGCATGTGCATCCCTTCGTTTCCATGCCAAGACAAGGTTGGTTGTGGGTGGTACTAGATTTCCTTGTGCATTTACTATGGGTCAAGAATGAACATTAATGTTGATAATAATATATTAAAGCTCAAAATAGGACATGATAAACTTCAGCTTCAACTTTTGTAAAGTATATGTACTGTTGAGCTTTCTGTCAATACTAAATGATGGTGGCTGAGGCCTTGAAGAAGAAGTCACTCCTCTAAATGTTTTAGTAGAAAAGGGGCTATCGTTTAGGGGGTGGTCATCATCTTTGCCATCTTTGCAGAGTGAGGTTTTGATTTTGCATGGGCTGAGGGGGTGGTTGATGCGGCGAGGCGAGAGGAGTGTTAGAGTATTAGGGGTTCCATGAGGTAATGGCTTATAAGTTGAGGATGAGGCTTGTGTTGTTATTAAGATCAGGGGTGCTAACCATTCCATGGGGAAGCTCAAGTGTTGCGGTTCTTTTCCACCAACTCACTACATAATTAGTGGTTGCAATGCATCCCCTCCTGAGGATGATACTCTATTTTATTGTACCTATGGGGGTCACATAAAACTTGCAAGAAGAAACAGGTTTCGTTCCAATACAAAATTTAGCTTTAAAACAATTGATAGTCATATATTGTGAATTGTTTACCATGGTAATGTGGTTACTTCGCATGGTGTGAGCCGTAGGTGGTGTAAGAGGCAATCAAAACATCGAGTGACTTAAATTGAGCGAGACTAAAAACTGAGCAAATGTGGGAGAAATTTTTAGCTGTAATATAAAAAGTCCCTTTGAAGGAAGTCTCTCTCATACCTCTTTTTCTTGAAAAAAAAGGTCTCAAGGTTGGAAGTTACCCTATGCATTCAGGGGGGGGGGGGAGGCTATGGACCCCTTGTCCATTGAGGTTTTTGATGAAAGGCATTTGAGATTCACAAGGGAGGAGGGAAATGACTGGAAGTTGCAGTATGCTAAGAAGATCAATTGTGCGTGAGATCTAAGTTAGTGTTGGGAGTTGGCTGGGACGAGGGAAAGGGTCAGCTGGTCAACTAGCGTTGAGTTGAGTGTTAGGATAAGCCAACTGAAAGTGTAGAAGGGTAGAAATAAGACTTTTGGGCAGAGAGGAAGCCATTTAGGGTGAAATATGACAACGAGAAGTCTATCAGAGTCAGATAGAGTTTTGTGAGCTGGAGGATGTCAAACAGGGTTAGCTAGAGGTCAGCTGATGTTAGATAAGGGAATGTAGTGCTAAATCATGGTGGGATCTAAGGTGTTTGAGGGTTTGTAAGTGTCAGAGGACGTGCCTTGTGTGTTGGTCGCTTTGCAGGTTCTTATTTTTCTGTCAATATTGATAGTACTAAATTTGCTTCTTGTGGATAGGAAGTCAGGTCCTCCACACTCCACCAAGAGCTTCCCACCATCACCTCCGACTTCTTTGACCTCTGGTGCCCTCCAATCGCTCGAGCCACCGTCACCGCCAGTGCACCTTTGACTGCCGTTAGTGCCGGTGCCCTCCGACATCTCCGACGTGCATGGCCAACTTGGATGACACTCATGGAGGCAACACCCCTCTCCCTTTCCCGAGGGATGGTAGATCCTCTTCGAGATCCTCTTGAGCACTATCTTCCTTTTCATGACGGAAGATCTTCCCTCTACACTACATGTGATGAGGGTGTTGAAATATACCAGTGAATGGGTGTGTGCGGGAACAAGCCCTTAGCAAGAGGCTGTAAAAGAGAGTTTGTAAATGAGTGAGTAGCAGTGAAAGGTGAGAGGTACCTACTGGGAGAGAATAAAGGGTAGCATGAGAAGTTCTAGGATGTGTGGAGATATTCTGGGAAAAGTGAAGAGGTGGAGAGAATCAAGCAAAAGAGGTGGAGTGAATCAAGGAGAGATAAGTGGGATTAGATGCTTGGCATCTTGTGGATGTAAACACTATAAATTGAGGCATTGGCCTAATGAGTAATTTGCCAGTTTCTGAGTATCCATGCCTACATTAAGCTATCTCACTAATCTTGTCTTAATCATTGTCTAATCACTTTGCTAATGATGTTGATTCTTACATTTGATCCACCATAGCTTATCACTTTGCTTGCATTTTAACATGGTAGCAGAGCCTAGCTACAATTTATGAGCTTATTATCTTTCTAATCACCCTATTAATTAGGATTAAGAGATAATCACTTTTTTTTAGTCTTTTTCAACAAGCTCTTTGCACCCCCAGCGAGTGGAGGGGCTTGATCTTCATCCAGGCTTAACATTAGGCAACAAGCTACTAGCCACATCTAGCTACACCCCACACATCAGCCAGTTGTGTCAAATCGCCAAACCGCCATCCGGAGCTACAAAAATCCGTGAAATTGCACGCCAGTTTTCTGAAGCAATTTGCAGATCTACTCTTCCACAGAAGGAATTGTTCTAATTCCTCTTGGCCCTAGGGGTTTTCAAGGGTTCTCTACATGCTGGTGATGTCAGATTTGTGAAATTCCTCAAGTAGAAGTGGCATCAAGCTCTGCATCAAGTCAAGTGACTTTGGTAGTAAAAGAGAGATTACGCATTCAATGTTTGGTCAAACCTTTTACTTCTTGGCTTGATCCTCTACTAGAATAATTGCTATTGATGCCTTTGAAAGGAATTGAGCTCATTTGAACTCTAAGGCCCCATATCTGGCCTCCTCGCACACTCTGTTTTTTGCACACAAAACAAGGGATTATTTTACTAATCAGTGAGATTAATCAACACTAATCACTATATTTTGGTACAATTGAGGGTTCAAATTTAGCATTGGGTGTCTGATACAGGTCCCTATCACTTTAGATTACAATTCGGAGATGGTTTGATACTCCAACCATTCAGTACCACTTGGCTTTATGTAATTTTTGGTGAATTTATGCTGATAAATTTGTTGTAATCATCATCTTGCATTTGCCCCTTGGTTAATGCCTGCAAAACACTTAAATTCAAGTTATTTACAGCCAGCGTTGCATTTGGGAATGTGCATAAGAATGAGTGCTATATGCGTTATGTATTGGGCACAGATGGGTGATTACATCATTTCAAAAATGGGATCGGACACGACCCTTGTCCAGAATAGGGCAAGAGGTAAGACCTCCTGCATAGATTTGGGTTCGTATTGCATAATTTAAGAAATGACACAAGATAAACATCAAAGCGCAAAAGAACTGTCAACAATACATTAAAACATGTTGCTCACATGGAGCAAGAGCTGAAGGTCAAGCTTCGTGGGCCCAGCCATGAAAGAAGAAGAACATCTCTTTTTAAGAGGAGGATCAACACCGAGAGGAAGAGCTAGATGAAGCATTGAAGGAAGACATGGACGCATGAAGAGAACCTGCCACGACTGAAGAGAAGAGAAGATGTGAGGCTCCAAGAAGTGAGGAGCCATGTGAAAATCTGTAAGGAAGAGAGATAGAAACCCCACAACCCAATGTAACCTGCCCCAACAGAGTAAAACCACCTCTGAGCCACCAATGATATAGGCCATGTGGTAGATGTATGTGTGAGCACTTTAGTCAAGCTCACGGGCACTTATAGTAGTAAGCCTTGGATACATAGAGAGAGAGAGAGTGTCAAGGACTATCAGTTAGGGACTTTAGGCACTGGTCGCGGGCCACCATGTAAGATGGAAAGTAGGTATAGGGTCGAGGCGTGCTAGGAATTATTCACTTGAGGGGAGGTGTTGAAATACACAAGTGAATGGGTGTGTGCGGGAACAAGCCTGTAAGATCCCTGTCCCCACCACGCAACGGATTCGAGGTGCTAGCAGCGGAAGTAGCACATCTTGCACGGAGCAGGGTCCCACACTCGAGGCCTCGCCCACGGATATCCGGACAGGTGACTAATTCCTCGGTTCTTTCAAAACCGAACTCGGAAAAACTTCTCTTGCCCGGAGAGCACACGCGATTCCTCCAGGATAAAATTTTACTCTAATGTAGTCAAGATCATTACTGATTAAAGTGATCCGACCGCACCTATAAAGATACTCGGCGAGATCAAGGAAGAAACTTGCACTTGGATCATAGAGATCAACGCTTTTTTTCCCCATCAAGAGGCACAGCCATTGATTCCTATCCATAGAACAATTACTATCCGGGATTTACTTCATCTATCGTAATAACAGAAAGGAGTCTCATTTTACGGATCCATCAGTCCAGCCTAACCCCATCTAGTCCCATGGGTTAGCCAACCACTGTAGTGATAGGATCCAATTTAAAATTTTGTTAGGTTTTGTCCCGGGTACCAGGGAAAACAGTTCCCAGGCCCCCTAGCCGGATTTTCAAGCAAATTTAACTCCAGTCACACCACTTAGACACCCAATATGAAATTGCCTTTTTCCTAGATTCAAATGTATTTAATTCAGTCATTTAATGAATTCATAGTGTTACTGATCATAAACTTCCAAGTATCCGGTTGAATCTTAATTTCCAATCATTTAATGAATTCATAGTGTTACTGATCATAAACTTCCAAGTATCCGGTTGAATCTTAATTTCCAATCGTTCCTTCATTGGAGTATCTATGGCATCATTGGCAACCAGAATGCTCACCACCTGTCCACTCAGGGGCCTTTTCAATAGTTCCTAGCTCATAGTGCCCGAAAATATAATCACTTATAAAAATCAAGATGGAATCTCCGTTGAAGATCAGCAAGATCAACCAACCGATCCATATAAAAGAGCCATGGACTCATCCGTTTGAGGACCAGCAAGGTCAGTCAACCAGATCCATGCCCGGTTCCAGAAAACAACTCTTACTCCTTGTTCCTCTTCCACGACGCACGTGTGGGTATCTTCGGCAACCTAGAGCCTGAGCACCGTATGGTCAGCACCCTCTAGGATCCTTCACAGGTCACCTAGCGCTTCACTCATAGGCCGCTTCCTTGGTCCCTCATCCACCATACGCATCGAGGCTAGTCAAGACCTCGGCCGACCTTGCTATGCGAGACGTTCTCCATTGACTCTCCGTTCAGCAGTTGCAACTTTATCAGGTAGGTCTTCATGACCAGATTCTCAACATAGTCAAAATGCTTCCCCAGCATTCTTGACATAAAACAATAATTTACAAACAGTTCACAATACAGTTTCTATAATGAACTCACATCTTTCCAGATTGTTCCACATCAATCCATATTACTTAATCCA
Organism: Cibotium barometz; assembly: GCF_041138505.1. NCBI lineage: Eukaryota > Viridiplantae > Streptophyta > Polypodiopsida > Cyatheales > Cibotiaceae > Cibotium > Cibotium barometz. The sequence goes on from NC_141086.1 coordinate 31,096,731, forward strand.
AATCTAAATCATATGTATATCCATTCTTGACCAGATACATCATTTTCCATCCCATCACATCAGATTCATTCACTTCACATAACATCCATTCCTATCTTTCTTAATTTACATTACATCTCATCATCCATTTCTCATTATATCTCATTCGTTCAGATCTTATATTATTCATTCACATTTTGATTCACATGACATCTCATCTCATCCATTCGCTCATATCGACTTCATATCCATTCACATTCATATTTGCATTCATTATTCCACATACACATCCACATTCGTACATCCAGATTCACATCTACATCCATACATCCATTTTCACATCCACATTCGTACATCCACATTCACATCTACATCCATACATCCATTTTCACATCCACATTCATACATCTACATCCACATCGACATTCATACATCCACATTCACATTCACATTCACATTCACATCCATACATCCATATCCACATTCCACATTCTCATTCACTCATACATCCACATCCACATTCCATATCTACATCCATATCCACATTCACACATCCACATTCACATTCACATACATCCACATTCTTACATCCATATCCACGTCCACATCCACATTCACATTCACATACATCCACATCCACATCCACATTCCATATCTACATTCATACATCCACATTCTTACATCCATATCCACATTCACACATCCACATTCACATTAACATACATCCACATCCACATTCCATATCTACAGTCATACATCCACATTCACACACATCCATACATCCATATCCACATTCCACATCCTCATTCACATTCACATACATCCACATCCACATTCCATATCTACATCCATACATTCATTTCTACATACATCTTTCCTTTCACATACATCCTTCACATACATACATCTACATCATTTCTTTCATATACATATAACTACATCCATTCTCTCACATACATACATCTCCATCTATTCCTCGTTCATTTTCATCCATCTGATTCGTTTCACATCCTTATATCTATTAATAGAATACAAGGGAATTCTTATTTTTGATATAAGATTTCTTTACGCATCTATTTGTGCATAAATTCCATTTTAAGGAGAATAAATAAATAAAAAAAAATCAATCTTTTATGCATCTTCTTATACATAATTTCATTTAAAATGAGAATGACACTTTTGAGTTAAAAATCAATCTTTTATGCATCTTCCTATGCATAAAATCAAAATTGAAGAAAATAACTCTTTTGAACTAAAAATAGATTTCTTTATCCATCTTTCTATGCGTAAAATTAAAATTGATGAGAATAACACTTTTGGATTAAAATAAATTCTTTCTGTTTCTTTCCATACATAAATCAAATTTAATAGGAATTACACTTTTAGAATAAAAGAATTTCTCTTATGCATCTAATTTATGCATAAAATCATTTATGATGAAAATCACACTTTTAATATAAAAAATATCTTTTATACATATGTCTATGCATACAAATCATTTATGATGAAAATCACTCTTTTAATATAAAAGAATTTCTTTTATGCATCTAATTTATGCATAAAATCATTTATGATAAAAATCACACTTTTAATATAAAAAAATATCTTTTAAGCATATGTTTATGCATACAAATCATTTATGATGAAAATCACTCTTTTAATATAAAAGAATTTCTTTTATGCATCTATTTATGCATAAAAATCATTCATGATAAAAATCACACTTTTAATATAAAAAAATATTTTTTATGCATACAAATCATTTAATATAAAAGAATTTCTTTTATGCATCTATTTATGCATAAAAATCATTTATCATAAAAATCACACTTTTAATATAAAAAAATATCTTTTATCATCATAAAAATCATTTATGATAAAAGTAACACTTTTATAATAATAAAAATAATCTGTTATGCATACTTTTATGCATGAAAATCAATTGTAATGAAAGTAATACTTTTATAATAAGACTAAATTTCTTTTATACAAATAATCAAAATGCATCTTCTATGCGTGAAAATGACACTTTAAAATATAGAAATCATAAGGATTACTCTTTTAGAATAATGAAAGATAATCTTATTTCCAAATTTTTGAAAAATTTTGCCATAACCTCCTTTGTGTGGCTGACCATTTTTTAATTTTAAGTCTCTAAAATTAATTAGAAATGCATCAAGAGTATTTAAATCATTCTAAAGTAACATTTTTCTACTTATTTAAGAGAAACATTATGAAAAACTTGATTTTATTCATTAATCATTCACCTAGGATAAAGAATGGTTGGATTTACTAGAGAGGAGAGAGGAATGCCTTTTGCAATGAGGCATAACATCATTTGTAATGCAGAGAAGACAAAATCATAAAAAAACCATAAAATGAATAGGAAAGAGAAGAATCTCCAACTTACATAGATAATTTGAGAGCTTTTCTTTGGCTTGATGGTTTGACGATTCAACTCTTGTTTGAGACAAGAGTGCCCACCAATCTTTTGGAAGAGGGAAGGTAAAAAACTAATGAATTATGAGTAAAATTCACTGTTTTTGGCACTTAGGAGAGGCAAGGTAATAGTGCAAAATACTATTCAGTTTCAACAAAGGGGAAGGCTTCTATTTATAGAAAAAAGTGAGCTTCTAACCAAGCCAACTGATTCTAGAATTTTCCAGATCAGTTTGGTGGTCAATTTTTGACCATTTTTAGGTCAGTTTCGCTCACTTTTTGGATCTAGTTGAAACAGGAGAGAGGAGAAATAAAAATATCTCATTATTTGGGAGTTTAAAACTCATTCAAGCATGTGAAATAGGCGCCTCCTTCATGAGGGGAATTCCCCCATACTGAGGTGTCAAAAATGCATCATTTCACCTAAATATCTCTCTTTTTTAACTATTAACCTTGTCCTTAGTCAACTCTTCATCTTATGTGAGTATTTACTCATTTTTGGGAGATTTTCCTTTTATTCTTCTATTTATCTCCTCCTTACATTTGGATGAATCTTATTGGTCCATAGGAACCTTAATTTAAAATTTAAAAAAAATCTTCACCCCCAGGATAATGCCTCTTGAACAGATTATACTTAATTTCTAATGCACCTTCTAAAAATCTTTTTGAGCTTCTATTTCAGGGAAACTTATCTTAATAAGATGAGATATTTTTCTAACCAAAAATATTGAAAAACTGAATTTTCACTCTCTAGAAGGTTTTCTCTCTCTAAGCCAAAATCGGTAGAAACAAGATCTTTTATATTTCTGAAGAGGGATTTGACTACAGGGGAAGATATTGGACATCCCGAGAGACTGGGAGAGGAATCTTACATTCTACCCCACTTTAAAAATGCGAGATGTCCTCATCTCGCAGGTGGAGTATGATCTCTTTCATCTTCTTCTTCTTCTTCAATCACTTCCAGCGTTGCTGCCTTGGAAATGGATGGCCATTTTGGGAACAACTCTCTTTGACTTTCCCTATTCTGAGGTGGAGGTCTTGCATTACTTTGGATTGAAACTGCAGGTTGGAAAGAGGGTCTACCTTTGGGATTTCCCTGATTTTGGCAGATAGAACCCTGATTACTCTCTAGAAGAAAGGGGATGGAGTCTGGAATCTTGACCCCTGATTTCCCTGCCCTGAAAACCTTGATCCAGAAGGAGTGATTTCTTCCATTATGGAACTTCCCATATCTTGGGTTTGACCCTGATTTCTCTTAGGCGGAGGAAGGTTGGAATCACCTTCTAGGAATAAAAACCTTTTGAAAGGTGATGGTGATGGCTTTGGCGGGGCTTTGACATCAAAGGCTTTGGCGAAATCCTTCGCCATTCTTACTACTTCGGCCATTGAGATAGGTTTTGCATTCTTGACTAAAGTATCCAATGGCTCGTTCATTCCCGGAATGAACCTGGCCATCAGTTGCTCTTCATCCAATTGAGGGAAATATTTAAGGAGAAGGGCAAAACCCTGATGGTACTCTTCAATTGACCGGTTTTCTTGCTTTAGTTCCAAGAACTCATTTATCTTAATTTCAAGAAAGCATGGGGGACAAAACCTCTTTCTGAGGTAAGCCTTGAGATCGGTCCAGGTTTGGGTATTTCGGTCGAGATGGTTTGTCTCGCAGTGGTTTCTCCATGCCACTCTAGCTGTCTCCACTATCTTCACCCTTGCAAGAGCCATTTTGCTCTTCTCATTGTACCCTTTGACATTGAAGTATTCTTCCATTGATTCGATCCACTTCTCCACAGCCTCGCCCAAGTTTTCCCCTTCATCCTTGAAAGGTCTAGGCTGTGAACTATGAAGAGTTTTACGAACATCTAGGTCGAGCTCTTCTTCATCGAGTTGTGGGTTAACATTTCTACCACCGACCTTGATCCATGTTCCTATCAATACGAAAATTCTTGTTAAGTCTCTTTATTTATGATTCAATCTAATTTTTGATTCAACTGATTTCGGGGTTTTTTAAATAGGTCGGCTCCCCACAGAGTCAAGGGATAAAGATACTCATATAGAATGCATTATCAGTTATTCAGAATTATCTCATTCATATCTTTAACACAATAATGGTCCATCAGATTGAATTTTTCTATCTAAACAATCCTCCATGGGGATTTCAAATTTTCAGATTTTTAATTTATCAACCCCTTAACTTGATCCACTGATCAAAAGTTAACAGTAGCAATCTGCTAGCACAATCCACTAATATCATAGTGATTGGCTGAAGTCATTAACATCATTCCAGTTAAGAACATCATCACAGGGACTCGTCCCATTCATCCTCATTGTGGTTTCGCTCAGCTTATTACATTTCAACCAATTTTCAGGGATCATCATTTTCCAATCAGAATCCAAATCAACTCATCAGTTCACAACCAGAATTTAAAAATCATATCAACCACATTCGAATTCATCATCTGGATAGCATTAATGCTTATAATTTCAAGTCTTAGATTTACTCGTATATACTGCCAGTAAAGAGCTACAGTTATACCCTCAGTATATACGAATAGTCATGGTCCTTGGAATTATAAGGTAAAGACCATCATGTTTAGGCCTCAAGCAAGTTAGGGATTCCATACAATTGCGCTACTTCCGTCTGAAGACCGGATTACCAATTTACGAATTTCAGTTTGAATATCAAATTGTATGAATTTTTTTATCACACAATTACAACCTTTTAGTGCCTCTTCATAAATTTTTGACATATTTGGCTTCTCAGTTGATCCTCATTAGCCAAATAGCTTTGATACCAACTGTAAGATCCCTGTCCCCACCGCACAACGGATTCGGGGTGCTAGCAGCGGAAGTAGCACATCTTGCGTGGAGCAGGGTCCCACACTCGGGGCCTCGCCCACGGATATCCGGACAGGTGACTAATTCCTCGGTTCTTCCAAAACCAAACTTGGAAAAACTTCTCTTGCCCGGAAAGCAGAAGCGATTCCTCCAGGATAAAATTTTACTCTAACGTAGTCATATCTATGACATCATTGGCAACCAGAACGCTCACCACCTGTCCACTCATCAGGGACCTTTTCAATAGTTCCTAGCTCATAGTACCCGACAATATAATCACGTATAAAAATCAAGATGGAATCTCTGTTGAAGATCAGCAAGATCAACCAACCGATCCATATAAAAGAGCCATGGACTCATCCGTTTGAGGACCAGTAAGGTCAGTCAACCAGATCCATGCCCGGTTCCAGAAAATAACTCTTACTCCTTGTTCCTCTTCCATGACGCACGTGGGGGTATCTTCGGCGACCCAGAGCCCGAGCACCGTATGGTCAGCACCCTCTATGATCCTTCGCAGGTCACCTAACGCTTCACTCATAGGCCGCTTCCTTGGTCCCTCATCCACCGTACCGGAAGCTCACCATTTAAAATTGTACTAAGGCTGGTCAAGACCTCGGCCGACCTTGCTACACGAGACGTCCTCCATTGACTCTCCATCTCAGTAGTTGCAACTTTATCAGGTAGGTCTTCACGACCACATTCTCAAGATAGTCAAAATGCTTCCCCAGCATTCTTGACATAAAACAGTCATTTGCAAATAGTTCACAATACAGTTTCTATAATGAACTCACATCTTTCCAGATTGTTCCACATCAATCCATATTACTTAATCCAAATCTAAATCATATGTGTATCCATTCTTGACCAGATACATCATTTTCCATCCCATCACATCAAATTGATTCACTTCACATAACATCCATTCCTATCTTTCTTAATTTACATTACATCTCATCATCCATTTCTCATTTTATCTCATTCGTTCAGATCTTATATTATTAATTCATATTTTGATTCACATGACATCTCATCTCATCCATTCGCTCATATCGACTTCATATCCATTCACATTCATATTTGCATTCATTATTCCACATACACATCCACATTCGTACATCCACATTCACATCTACATCCATACATCCATTTTCACATCCACATTCATACATCTACATCCACATCCACATTCATACATCCACATCCACATTCACATTCACATCCATACATCCATATCCACATTCCACATCCTCATTCACATTCACATACATCCACATCCACATTCCATATCTACATCCATATCCATATTCACACATCCACATTCACATTCATATACATCCACATTCTTACATCTATATCCACATCCATATCCACATTCACACATCCACATTCACATTCACATACATCCACATCCACATTCCATATCTACATTCATACATCCACATTCTTACATCCATATCCACATCCATATCCACATTCACATACATCCACATCCACATTCACATTCACATACATCCACATCCACATTAATATAAAAAAAATATCTTTTATGTATATGTTTATGCATACAAATCATTTATGATGAAAATCACTCTTTTAATATAAAAGAATTTCTTTTATGCATCTATTTATGCATAAAAATCATTTATGATGAAAATCACACTTTTAATATAAAAAAACATCTTTTATGCATACAAATCATTTATGATGAAAATCACTCTTTTAATATAAAAGAATTTCTTTTATGCATCTATTTATGCATAAAAGTCATTTATGATAAAAATCACACTTTTAATATAAAAAAATATCTTTTATCATCATAAAAACCATTTATGATAAAAGTAACACTTTTATAATTAAAAAATAATCTTTTATGCATACTTTATGCATGAAAATCAATTATAATGAAAGTAATACTTTTATAATAAGACTAAATTTCTTTTATATACAAATAATCAAAATGCATCTTCTATGGATGAAAATGACACTTTAGAATATAGAAATCATAAGGATTACTCTTTTAGAATAATGAAAGATAATACTTATTTCCAAATTTTTGAAAAATTTTGCCATATGTATGGCTGACCATTTTTTAATTTTAAGTCTCTAAAATTAATTAGAAATGCATCAAGAGTATTTAAATCATTCTAAAGTAACATTTTTCTACTTATTTAAGAGAAACATTATGAAAAACTTGATTTTATTCATTAATCATTCACCTAGGATAAAGAATGGTTGGATTTACTAGAGAAGAGAGGGGAATGCCTTTTGCAATGAGGCATAATATCATTTGTAATGCAGAGAAGACAAAATCATAAAAAAAACCATAAAATGAATGGGAAAGAGAAGAACCTCCAACTTACATAGATAATTTGAGAGCTTTCCTTTGGCTTGATGGTTTGATGGTTCAACTCTTGTTTGAGACAAGAGTGCCCACCAATCTTTTGGAAGAGGGAAGGTAAAAAACTAATGAATTATGAGTAAAATTAACTGTTTTTGGCACTTGGGAGAGGTAAGGTAACAATGCAAAACACTATTCCGTTTCAACAAAGGGGAAGGCTTCTATTTATAGAAAAAAGTGAGCTTCTAACCAAGCCAACTGATTCTAGAATTTTCCAGATCAGTTTGGTGGTCAATTTTTGACCATTTTTAGGTCAGTTTCGCTCACTTTTTGGATCTAGTTGAAACAGGAGAGAGGAGAAATAAAAATATCTCATTATTTGAGAGTTTAAAACTCATTCAAGCATGTGAAATAGGCGCCTCCTTCATGAGGGGAATTCCCTCATACTGAGGTGTCAAAAATGCATCATTTCACCTAAATATCTATCTTTTTTAACTATTAACCTTGTCCTTAGTCAACTCTTCATCTTATGTGAGTATTTACTCATTTTTGGGAGATTTTTCTTTTATTCTTCTATTTATCTCCTCCCTATATTTGGATGAATCTTATTGGTCCATAGGAGTCTTAATTTAAAATTTTGAAAAAATCTTCACCCCCAGGATAATGCCTCTTGAACAGATTATACTTAATTTCTAATGCACCTTCTGAAAATCTTTTTGAACTTCTGTTTCAGGGGAACTTATTTTAATAAGATGAGATATTTTTCTAACCAAAAATATTGAAAAACTGAATTTCCACTCTATAGAAGGTTTTCTCTCTCTAAGCCAAAACTGGTAGAAACAAGATCTTTTATATTTTTGAAGAGGGATTTGACTACAGAGGAAGATACTGGACATCCTGAGAGATTGGGGGAGGAATCTTACAAAGCCCTTAGCAAGAGGCTGTAAAAGAGTCTGTAAATGAGTGGTGAGTAGCAGTGAAAAGGTGAGAGGTATCTACTAGGAGAGAATAAAGGGTAGCATGAGAAGTTCTAGGATGTGTGGAGATATTCTCGGAAAAGTGAAGAGGTGTGGATATTCTGGGAAAAGTGAAGAGGTGGAGTGAATCAAGGAGAGATCAGTGGGATTAGATGCTTGGCATCTTGTGGATATAAACACTATAAATTGAGGCATTGGCCTAATGAGTAATTTGCCAGTTTCTGAGTATCCATGCCTACATTAAGCTATTAGTTAATTGCTCACTAATCTTATCTTAATCATTATCTAATCACTTTGCTAATGATGTTGATTCTTGCATTTGATCCACCATAGCTCATCACTTTGCTTGCATTTTAACAGAGGGTTGGGACTTCAGGGAGTAGGACACCCAAGGAGGAGATAAGGGGAGCACTCTCTCGGCAGCAAGACTCTCTCTTGTAGTACATTTATTATAGCACATTCTGGTAGTGAGGGGACTCTATCTTATATCACATTCACTCTAGAACATTCGACGGAGGGCATATTTTTTGGTGTATGACATTCTCTGTGTTGGAGCAGCACAATCTCTCTTGTATCATTCTTGTCTACAGTTCGGCATACAATGTTGCGCTCTTGTGGTGTTTTGTCTCTCTCTCTGTGTGAGCGAGGTGAGTGAGTGGTCTCATCAGTGGTGGGTGTGGTGTGAGTGAGAGGCCTGTAGGGATACTGTGGTGCTAGGTGGTGGTCGGAGAGCATGGTCGACAATGTAGAGCATAGGTCTTGCATGTCTAGCAAGTGAGGTCGACTCATCCTTGGGGAGGGGGGGGTATACTTCCCTGAGAGGATCCACGCTCCCTTTTCCCCAAACCTAGTGTTTGTGTCGGTAGTCCTTGACTTCCCTAGAGCGAGGACCGGCGTAGTGATCTACACTGATTCCAAGACTATCGCCTTCAGTAGTGACGCCTTTGCTGCCAAGATGCTAGTGCAGCAATACAAGCAATCTCGGTACTTGATGAAGATTGGCCGGCGTTTAGGTCAAAGATAATTCAAGATGAACTAGATATTGTTGTACTGCATTATCAATGGATCCATGTCACAGATCGATTCGAAACTGTCTACATACTTTTATCTTGTAGGAGAGAGAGTGTTAAAACCCTAAGATCTCTCTAGATAATTGTTATTCATAAAACATGCATAAATCAGGCATAAACTCAACCACCCCCGAGCCCAAGGGATGCACACATGAATCATAAATGAAATACATCATACCTCTACCTTGATGTCCCATACCGTCAAGAGGTATAACTCCAATCCAATAGCATGTAGCTATAGTGTGAAATGGTAGATGAGTAGATATGGATCTCTACACAAGAGACCATAGCATAGCCCAAGCTCCCAAAGCTTCCAAGCCCCCTTGAGTGTGCCCCATGCCCCTATTATATAGGAGGGCCCTCAAGTGACTCTTGACTTTCCATTCCTCATGTGTGACCCTTGGATGCCTGACCCTAACCTTAAACCTTAAGGTTAGTCCTAACCCATGCTCCACTAGAGCTTGTTCCCATGCTCCCATGCTCACAAGTCTAATGTGGGTTAGCCTCCTAGTATATGCACACATAATGTGTATATAACATAGCACACATAATGTACATATAACATACTTCCCCTCTCTCAAAACATTGCACTCTTGCAATGAAAAGAAGGAGAACTGCGCTGACCAAACTCAACCGACTCCCAAGTCGAATTCTCAATTTCCCTATCTTTCCACCTAAATTTAACCTCAGGGATTAGTCAACTACAAAGTTTTCTTTCCCTGAATTCAAGTACCTTATCAGGTTCATGTGGAACATAGGATAATTCATCGACTTCAACGAGTTCTTGAGAAGTAACTGTGTCATCCTCACCTCCCAGTTTCCCTTTCAATCTATCGATATGAAAGACTGGATGAACTCTAACAATTGGAGGTAGTTTTAGTTCATACGCAACCGTGCCAATCCGATATATAACTCGAAATGGACCACAATATCTAGGAGATAAATCTGAGCCTTTTCCCATTGACAAAGTCTGAGAATCTTTAAGAACATTAAAATAAATCAATGCTCCTGGTTCAAAAGACCGAGATGAGCATCCCCTATCAGCATAAAACCGTGCCCTATCATGAGCACTCCTGATAGAATCCCGAGCTTCGGTCAGAATTTCCTGCATAACTCGCAAGAAATCCCTCGATGCATCAAGCTCGATGTCCTTAAAACTGACATCAATAAGTGCCCTGAGTTGATACCCATACATAAGTATGCACGGACTAAAATAATAGCCGTAAATTTAGAACTGTTATAGGAAAAATCCATCATTGGAAGATATTTCCCAATATGATGATTTTCTAGAGACATATGCACAAAGCATATACACTATAATCTGATTCATACACTCTGTTTGCCCATCAGACTGCTGCGGATGATCAGAACAATTCACATTCAAAGTAACTTCCTCGTTGTAAACCATTCGGAATAAAGTAGGAAAGCATGGCATTATAACAGCAGAAACCAGGGATTCATCGGCGCCCCGACATACCCACATCTGCATATGGAATAATCAACGTCTCGAGTTATCCATATCAACATAGAGAATCATCAACGTCTTGATGAGTCACATATATCCATCCGTAAACCTATCAGGTTGATTGTGTAAATCACCTGTTGCTTGCAAATGAGGATCAATACCAACACCAAGATGCAACAAAAACAATACTTAGGGCTCTTGAAAAGAGTTCCACTTTGTAGATGAATGTGGGAGAGGGTTTGATAATAATCCCACATGGGGACTTATGGGAGTCCTAGAATTTTTGTATAAAAGGTGGTTCATTTGAGAGCTTTACACACTTTTGGGCTTAGTTCATGCAAGAGCTCCTTTGAGAGACCTACTCTCCCTCTTCTCCATAGAGGTGAAGACTCTTCTCTCACCCCATCTACATCATTGTATGAGGTTAATCTCTTCATTGAATCATTAGCAATGTCATGAGTCTTTCTCATCCTCTTCTCTAATCATTTTACTCTTATGCATGCTTTTAGTATTTCATTTTTGAGTACATGGATTGATTTGAAGCTTTCATGGAAGCTTGATGCTTGAATGTGTGCATGCTTGTAGAAAGATAGGAGTGGAGTGAGGTCTTTCTCTTTGCTTGAGTGCATAGTGATTGTATTCCTCTTGCTTGGATTTGTGAATGAATGGGTGTGTAGGAATGAGGCCTAGTTGAGCTTAAGTATGTATTGAGTCTATGTCATTAGTATGTGGTTAATTCTTCTTCTCCCATTCGGGATAGCCTCTATGCGCTAACCGGGTCGCATTCACGGAATGACAAGTGAGTGGGTTTGAGTGTAGCCTCCGCTATGCTATGATACCCCAAACAATGGCGCCGCTGCCGGGGAACGCACACCTAAGTTAGTGAAGGGTGTTAACCATTACTTCTTATTAAGTGCTCCATTGATTGCAAAATCGTGGATTAGGGTAGATTAGAGTAGAGTTTGCAAGGGCATTGAGTGTGTGATCTCAAGGACGCCTTGTGTGTTTTCATTTTTTGATGAGAAGCAAGAAAAAAATTTAAACTTCATTGCGGTTGAGTAATCCCGCCATTAATCAAAATTTAAGTACTTTCTGTTTTTTGTATTTTATTTTATTTATTTTTTTTTATTTTTTTTTTGCAAGTAGCGAGAGGTTGGTAGGAAGTAGTGAAGCGGCTGTTTTTCCTTTATTGTTTTGTTATTTTGTAGTTTTGTGGGGAGTCTTCGCAGCAAAGAGAGAGAGAAAATAAAAATAAATAGACATATATATATATATATATCTATTTATTTATTTATATCTATATGTGTGCGGCTGTTGGAAAGCCTGCTGAAAGGAGAGCAGAGGCGACTTTTTTTTTTAAAAAAAGAAAGAAAAAATATATATATATACATATATATATATATATTTTTCTTTCATACGTCTGCGTGTGTTGACGTGGCAGCTGGTAGTGGAGGCGGTTGTTCTCTGCAGAGCGTAGGCCGTTGTGGAGTCTGAGCGGCCGGCGGAAGCAAAGCTGAGGGCGGCCAGCTGGTCGCGAGGCCAACAAACGGCGGGCGAAGGCGTGTGGGAGGTGGTCGACAGCAGAGGTGGTCGACGGCAAGAAGGTTAAAAAAAAAATAATAATAATAATAATAATAAAAACCACAACTGGAGTTGGCGGCTGTTGTGGCTGACTGGTTCGGAAGCGGCAAGAAGGTGGCTCTGGCGGGAGTGCTTGGAGCGAAGGAGTGGTGGCCGGGGGCCTCAGCTGCCTGCTAGCGGCGAAGGAAAACAGGCGCACCAGTCAGGCGAAGGTGGCCGAAGAGGGCAAGAAGGCCGAGCATGCGAGAAGCTGTGGAAGGCAGGGAACGTCGGCTGCTGCTGCAAGCCGAGTGAGAAGGCTGACTGTTGGAGGAGAAGGAAGCCTGTAGACGGCAGCACTGAAGCTGGATCGTGAAGGTGATGTGAGTAGCAGCAGCTGCAGCAGCTGGCGACGGTTGAAGCGCAGCAGTTGAAGGCAGGAGGTGGACGTGTGGCGTGTAGAAGCTGTGGAAGGCGGCCAAACATCAGCGTTTAGAAGGCGCAGTTGGAAGCGAAGGGCTAGTGCGAAGATCGTAGAAGATCGTGTGGGCGGCGAAAGCAAAGAGTCATCCACTAAAAGCGAGAAGCAAAGGCGGTTGTTAGCCGGCGTTGCAGTTGTGAAGGTTGGCTGGCAGCTAAGCAAAGCGGAGGCGGTGCATTAAAGAATCGGCGGGAAATCCGGCGAGCGAGCGGTGGAGCGCCGAAAAAGATAAGGTAGGTGCAATTTTTTATTTTTTTTATTTTTTATGTTTTTTTTATTTTTAAATAAAAAATAATAATAAAAAATATAAAAAAGAAAAAAGAAAAATATTTTTTTTAAAAAAGAAAGAAAAAAGAAGAAGAAATAAAAAAAAGAAAAAAAAGATTTTTTAAAAAAAAAAGGAGAGAAAAAGAGATAGAGTAAAAAAAGGAAAAAAAAAGAGATTTTAAAAAAGAAAAAAAGAAAAAAAAAGAATATTAAAAAAGAATAGTAGAAAATTCAAAATATATATATATATATATATATATATATATATATATATATATATATATAATTTTAAAAAAAAATAAAAATAAAAAAAGAAAAAAAAATTTTATTTGTTTCTTAAGAATCCATAGTGTGTGCATATTTTTATTTTTTTCATTTCTGTAATTTTTAGCATAATTAGTTTAGATTTGCATTGTTTTAACTTTTTGTTATTAAAAACAAAAACAAAATTAAAATAAAAATAAAAAACAAAACAAAATAAAAGGAAAAAAATAGAAAAAGAAAAAAGAGAAAGAAGAAAAAATAATTTTTAATTTTTGGAATCCATTGTAAATTATTTAAATTTCTGTACAAAATTTTGCATAATTTAAGTAGCTTGCATTTTTTAGAATTTTTGTAACTGCATGCATAATTAGTATTTTTATAATTTTTTATCTTTGACACGAAATTCATTCATTTTATTTAAAAAAAAAAAACAAACAAACAAACCAACAAACAATAAAAACCAACAAAAGGAGGAAAAAACAAACAAAAGAAAATTTTTGATTTTTTAGGAGTCTATTATTTTTTTGCATATTCTGTAGTTCTTCATTTTTTTTTAATTTAATTTTTTGCATAATTAGTGTAACCTGCATTTTTTCTAATTTTTGTAACTCTGTGCATAATTAGTTATTTTTTTAGTGTGATTCATAATTTTGTGTAAATTAAAATAAAAAAATAAAAATCATAAAATCATAAGAAAAAAATATTAAAAAAAAATAAATAAAAATAATAAAAACATAGGTTAGATAAGTACACCATACATTTTCTTTTTTAGTTGTCTTTAGTGATTAGGTAGGGAAAAATATATATATATATATATATATATATATTTTTATCAAAAAAACAAAACACAAAAACCAAAACAAACGAAACAGAAACACATAAAAACCCAAAACAAAATTTGACCTTATGCACTTACGGTCAGGACGTCTGATAGATTCTGCAATAGGGCCTAGGGCACCTTCTAGAGTGCCTACTCAGGAAAGTGGGACCCAATCGATAGGAAACTTGGCAGATATTGCTGAAACCCTTTCTGAATCCCAATCCGATACCCTTTCCTCTAGAACAAGTAGTTCATTGTCCATGGACAATCTAGGGCCATCAACTAGTTATCCCGTAGCCCAAAATAGGACACCCACACGATCCTTTAATCCATTCGAGGCTGACACCATGGGGTTAACATTCAATGTGCGACTCCAATATGTCTACACAAATGCTCAAGGAGCCGAGATCTTTAGGGATCCACAACAACGGTATCTTGTTAAGATAGCCGACATATTCTCAGAACTTGATAGAGCACCTCTGGTCAATGACCAGGGTAACATGTACATGGGTGGAGATGGTGTTCGCTATGAAGTCACCTACCATCCAGAAAAGGTAGACAAATTAGGGGAGCTCTCTAAAACAGAGTTTTTAGACATATCACAACTTTCCAGAGCGAGGGAGTCTAGAGATGACTGGCTCATCGAGCCAGACATGCCTGGACCATCCAATGCCCAATCCTCAAAGCCATCCATAGATGATTTGCTTCTAGTAGATCTAAATTTGGACAAGGATAGGAAAGGCAAGTGTAAAATGGATCAGGGGGCTGAAAGTCAATGGGAGTTTGTACGACAAATTCCTGTGACAAAGGTCTTACAGGATGACCCACTTCAAGAGGTCTATAAAGATTCGTTAGAGGGATATTATGCCACAACTAAATCGCCAGAGCTGGATCTTCCTCTAGCTTATGTAGTGGTAGTTGAGAAGTGTGCAGGACACATGAACAGAATAGTTGATAAATGGTCAAATGAATACCGAACGTTAGATTGGAAAGAGATTAGGGAACTCACGTGGAAAGGACAACCGTTATTTATGGAAGTGTTCGCAACACATACAGCCAAACCAGGAGAGACAGCCTTTCTTGGAGAAACTGTTGCTCCTCCCCTACGAGAGTTCACTAGAGAGGGACCTTCAACATCTAAGTGGACCACTGCTAGTAGCCCAACTCTAGCACCACGATATCGTCCTACACCAAATGTGCGACCACAGGTCACACCACCACAACAACATCTTTCCCACTATGACAATCGGATGAGAGGGGAGCCAACTCGGCCTCCTATAAGTGCACCTCTTGAAATGAGGGTGACAAGATCTTTAGAGGGGTTTGGTGAGGCTGGTAATAGGGCACCCACACCAATTTTGGAAACATGTGGACCATCTTTCCAAAGAGAGGAACAATTCCCACTAAGAGTAAGAGGCCGTAGGCCCTACGATGAGTATTCACGACAAGTAAGGCCATCAACTCTTCAGAAATTGGTAAAGAAATATGAAGGGTCGGGAGATCCATACGACCATGTAGCAGCTTTTAGGCAAGCAGTTCGAGCTGAGCAAGTTGCTGATAAGCATACTCAAATAGAAGGGTTTGGACTCACTCTTGAAGGAAAAGCCCTGGCTTGGTTTCAGGCATTAGAGGCTTCAGACAAAACTTCTTTAAGAGTTTTGGAAGAGAGATTCATTGCTGCTTTTTCCTTGATGGGAATTCAACATGACACAGTAGCGCATATCTACTCTTTCAAACAAGGTGAGAATGAGAGTGTTAGAGACTGTGTAAATAGAATGAAGCAGTACATTAATCGTTGCCCAGAAGATGAGAAGCCCACCCAAAGTCGATTAATTTCTCTCTTCTTAAAAGGCCTCAAAAATTCAACACTGCATACACATCTCTATGCAAAGAAGCATACAAGTTTTAATGAGTGTTGCCATGATGCTATGGATTTCACCGATAACTTCAAGTTCCAGGATGGTTCTGGCCCTGAGGTTAAACCTAGAAATCAATGGGGTGATGACCAAAGTTCAGGGTCTAGCGCACTAGTAAATCCAGATCAGATAGCCAACCTAGTGCTAAGGAGATTAGGACAAACCTATCGTCCACCCATGCAGCCACAACAACAGCAGCAGAGAATGAGGAGTATACTTCCTACAGGTCCTCATCTTTGTGGAGCATGTGGCGGTGACCATAAAACAGAGGACTGTAATACCTTTTCTCCTCTAGTCACAAACCAACCCACAAAAAAGTGGTGCCAAGCCTGTGCTTGGAACTTTACTCATACCACCCAGGATTGTACTCGCATTGCGAGAATGAGACAGGAACGTGAGCAGCCGAGGGGTGGAGTGGCTCCACAAATGTATCAACAATATACAAATTTTGAACGTAAGCCACCGATGACACAAGAACAAGCGCGACCTGTTCTTGGTGCTCAACCTCCTGCTCCAGGGACTGCTCCTGTAAGGGTTGTGGACTATGACAATTCAAATATGTGTAGAGAATTGGTAAACCCAGGCTATGTGGAGGAAGAATATGTATCATATTCATCCAAGGATAATATCTTTGAAAGTCCCATATACCCAAGCCAAGCACTGGAGATTCAACCAGGGGAACAAAACTCTTTAATGTTGCTAGGCGGCTACCAACCTAGGACTCCAGGCCCCTCAGGTCAATGGCAGCCAAGGAAAGTAGAGACCAAACCAATGGGCCCCTGTTATGAGTGTGGAGAACCCCATTGGGCTCGTGATTGTCCACATCGCTCAAGGCAAGCATCTAGGTCCAATACAACAGTGCAACAATTTCCACCAATAGAGAGATATTGTCTGGGGTGTTGTGTCGAACACTTCCCGAAGGATTGTCTGTTGAAACCACATGAGGAAGGCACCTCTCAACCAAAGGTTTCACTTAACCTTGTAGGGGCAATTCCATCACCACCTTCATCTGAGAATGAGGATGTCGTGCCACTTAGAGTCATGACTAGATCACAAACACGAAATGCAGAAATGCAAACTGATGAGACACCTCGAACTAGGGATGCAAAGACAAATCTAGTGGATAAGACCCTACAGTCCAATAGAAAAAAAACCACTAGGAGAAAGAAGAACCGAAACAAACAAACTAAAAGTGCATCCACTTCTAGTTCTCAGGAGACCTCTAAACAAAACATACGGGATAAAACTTTTACATCCCAAGAAGTGCGTGAGGAACATCAACCTCAACCTGAGCCTAGTGCTAAACAAGATGAGGCTAGTACGACTGAGGTTAGTTCTGGGGGTTCTGTTTTTGTGGATAAAGTGAATGAGACTCTAGAGGCCATCATTGATGCTCATAGAAGTCGCATTGCAGCTTTATCTGAGCTACCCAAAAAGCTTCAAGAATACCCAAACCCTCGTGAGGAGAAGATCAACCTAGCTGTACATCAGCAAATCATTAGGGAAGCTCAGTCGATACTTGAGGGACCACCACCACCTATAACTCGGGGCCCAACCTCTCTTAAGCCAACATTAGAAACTATACCGGAAGTGTCATCAAGTAGGGAAATGAAAAGTGAGTTCATTTCACAAGCTCAAAGCGAAAGATCGACACCAATTGACACTCCATTGAAAGAAGAAAGTCTACCATCACCTAGCCTTGTCTTCCCATGCAATGATGAAATTATTGATGCTAATGAGGACATGGCAAATGACATGTGGGCCGCAGTAAATGAGAAAATTAATGAGAACATGTCTTCTGTTAGTTCGCCTCCATTCTCTGAGGTGGATTTTACTAGAGACACGGAAAACAATTTTGGTCGCCCAAGCATCCAGGAGGAAGGTCAAACAATTGTTTCTCCTAGAAGTAAGCATACAATGAAAACCTTACCATCCTATCTGGGAGAATATGAGAACTGTTCTCAAACCTTGAGGATACCCTCCATGCATAAAAGGTTGACTAAGGAGAAAAATATGAGTATGGTGCAAGCTATTTTGTCAGCACCAGTGGCTTGTACCTTACCTTTGCTTGAGTTGATAAAGCTTAAACCTGAGTTGTGGAATGATATTGCCACATGTTTGTCAGAGCAGGTATTGCTACAAAAGGGTCACCATGAGTGTACTATACACCCTGAGACAAAGCATGTAATGCCAGTTCCTATCAACAAAGTAGGAAAATTTTGTGAGGACGATCAGGGAAATGCTACCCTCCCATTAGAAGTGCGAAAAGTATCTTCAACTGCAATACTTGATAGTGGCGCAGGAGTGGGCATTGTGACAAGGTCCATTTGGGAAAAATGGGGCAAACCAGCTATTAGGAGTACAAGGATGCGCTTGCAGCTAGCAGATGGAAGCTTAGAACATCCCCTTGGGCTGCTTGAGAACATATTGGTCACCACATGTGGGATTGAATATGAGCATACCTTTGCAGTGGTGGATTTTGGAAAGCATCCGAACTATGAAGTGATATTGGGTAGACCATTCATGCGACAATTTAAAATGATACAAGATTGGGGATACAATTACTTGTACCTCCGACATGATTCTGTCATCACAAGGGTCAACCTAAGGAATCACTCGTATCGTGATGTAACAAGGTCTCCAATAGATGAGTTTGATTCTGCTTCATCTGAGGGCTCAAAAATTACATTGTCAGATGGGCGAGAAGATCTATGGATGTGTGGAGCCTCCTGTAGGGATTTCAACACTGAGAGACTTAAGGGTAATCGAAGTGTATCTGACGAGGCATACATTCCACAACCCTTCCCTGAGCATTTAATTGATCCATTAGAATGGAGTCATGTCCTTGCAACATTATCGACATGTGCTTTACCGAAGCCAATTCAATTTTGTGACTCAGATGGATATGATATTATTCCTATAAGAATGGTACAACCATGTAACCTTCGAGATGATTTGTACTATAGGAATGCATCCACAACAGCTATGCATGTCAAGGAAGTCTCAGTTGAGAATTTAAAACTCAAATCTGTTAATGATGCTGATAAGAAAGAGACACAAGCTCCAAAACAAATGATGTGGATAATTGATGAGTACTCAAGTGAGGGCCATGGCTGGCATGTTCCAACTACTCTAGTTGCTGCTCAAAGAAGGCCAGGCAAGAAGGATTCATCAATGTGGCTACCCAAAGATGCGTACAAACTTGTACCATCTAGTCCAATTGCTAAGCCTCTTAAGAAGCACATCATTTCCAAGCCTAAACCTCGGGTTGTTACTCGATGGGTCCCAAAACGGGTTCTTAAAGCACAAGGTTATTATGAGGGTGCAACATCAATTTGGCTTCCAAAATGCCATGGATTGCTAAAGGTAAAAGAGTGTTTCAAAAAAATTCCAAGAGTCACCCCTGATTGCCCATATCAGTGGGTGCAAAAGAAATCAACACAAATTCCCCAAGAAAGGAAAGGTGGCTGTGATAGCACCTACATATCTACTTGTGTTGATCTTCCTAAAACATGTATTGAAACACCGGTTGTCCCGATTTCTCCTTGTTACACAATTCAACCATCAACTGGTGTACCTAAGACAAGTTCAAAGGAGTCTCATTTGAGCATAGATTCTGGTGCTTCACTGCCTAAATCCTCTTATCTTGCTCAAATTCCTCGACAATTGATAAAATTCGCACCCAAGAAGGACATACCTAAAACCAAAGATAAGGCATTAACACTACAAATGAAGCTCTTTGGTAGATCAATGTTTGAATAGTGTGGTTCCTTACGCCTTTAGACAATTATGTTCTTTTTGAGATAATCTCCACTACCAGCGCAAGGGTAAGTTCAAACGACTCCACAATAAGATCGACAAGCCAGGGCACTTTTCTCCCATTGGGTTTTTTCCCCTCGGCTATATTTGGTGTTTGGCACCACTAACAAATTTTATTCTTTTGTTTTTTTCTTTGTTTGTTAATAAAACTTTGTGCAGAGATCTCAGCTTAAGAAGAGCATCAGATACGCCCCTACAGTCCACCTATCGTGCACACAAATTAGGAAGGGGGGAGATCGATATTCTATGCTTACAAAGATCAAGGAGGAGCAATCTGCATAAAATCAGCAATTAATCAAGGCAAACGAACAACATCAACAGGGCACTACAACAGGTGTATGCAAATCTTAATCTTTATTTCTTTAAGTACTCTTATCTTTCGAATATATGGTTTGCATGTACACAATATTGGCTGGTTTGAATTTTTGATTTGTAGTTAAAATATGGTGAGTGAATTCTAGAGTCATAGAAGACTTAGTAAAAGATATGTCTATCCAAAGACAGTGTAGGATATATACCAAGGGAGTATGCCAAGTACTTATGTCTTCAAGGTATATTAGTTATCCCTAGTGGTAGTTATCTCTTAAATACGAGCTAGGTGCTAGGAGTAATTAAAAAAAAAAAAAAATTTCAAAAAATATACCCTACAAAAATATATATACAAGGTGAATTGCGACATGAAGTGTCTACCGCCATGCGAAGTGCTTGGTAGGACCTGGGGATGTCTCAGCACCTTGGGGCCGATGCCTTGGTTTCCATGGGGTGAACACTAATGTCTAGAAGCTTCAATAGAGGACCTTTGAGGAATCTATCGCCTTGATAGATGTTGGTAGGACTCGGGGGTACACTATGGGCCCTCGAAACCGATGCCCTCATCTTCAAGGGGTACTCCTTAGGTCATAAAAGAAAGAAAAAGGGTCTGTCGCCCTTGAGATACTTAGCGGTCTTTAGATTCTCTTGGTGGAGGTCTCTGGGCCATTGCTTGGGTCTCATGGGGATAGAAACTTACTCTTTATCACCTTCTACACACATATAAAAAAAAAAAAAAAAAAAACAACAAGAGAGAGCTCCAATCACCTTTGCTCATACTTAGGAGTAGGGTTGCCACTTAGGAGTAACTTACATACTGATAGGACATTGAGACTGCGGTCATAACCGGAGGTGTACAACGACACTTGCCTTTGCATAGCATTATCTACTACCTAAGTCTCACTTTGACTAGTTTTTACTCACCTCTTTTAGTATTCATTAAAACTTTAATCAGCCTTGCACTTGTATGCTCACGTGTGTAATTATTATTGCTGATTTTGCTTTTCTTTTCTTTTTATCAATAAAGGACTTGACTTGCATCAATTGTTTTTTTGTTGCAGCTCTTGCTACTACCGCGCTCGAGGACGTGCGCAAAATAGGAAGGGGGGAGTGTTGCTTGCAAATGAGGATCAATACCAACACCAAGATGCAACAAAAACAATACTTAGGGCTCTTGAAAAGAGTTCCACTTTGTAGATGAATGTGGGAGAGGGTTTGATAATAATCCCACATGGGGACTTATGGGAGTCCTAGAATTTTTGTATAAAAGGTGGCTCATTTGAGAGCTTTACACACTTTTGGGCTTAGTTCATGCAAGAGCTCCTTTGAGAGACCTACTCTCCCTCTTCTCCATAGAGGTGAAGACTCTTCTCTCACCCCATCTACATCATTGTATGAGGTTAATCTCTTCATTGAATCATTAGCAATGTCATGAGTCTTTCTCATCCTCTTCTCTAATCATTTTACTCTTATGCATGCTTTTAGTATTTCATTTTTGAGTACATGGATTGATTTGAAGCTTTCATGGAAGCTTGATGCTTGAATGTGTGCATGCTTGTAGAAAGATAGGAGTGGAGTGAGGTCTTTCTCTTTGCTTGAGTGCATAGTGATTGTATTCCTCTTGCTTGGATTTGTGAATGAATGGGTGTGTAGGAATGAGGCCTAGTTGAGCTTAAGTATGTATTGAGTCTATGTCATTAGTATGTGGTTAATTCTTCTTCTCCCATTCGGGATAGCCTCTATGCGCTAACCGGGTCGCATTCACGGAATGACAAGTGAGTGGGTTTGAGTGTAGCCTCCGCTATGCTATGATACCCCAAACATCACCTAAAGTACGGAACTAGAGAAAGAAATGCCAACAAAGGAAGAATCCAAATTTCCTTATCCGAACACAACAAGATAAACTTGTTTGAACTCTAAAGAAAGAGATTGCAACAAGTGAAAATACCGATGAGATTACCCTCATCAAAACATGCAGGTTATAGATAAAAGAAGTTTATCTAGAGAATGCCCACAGTATAACTTCTAGTGAATTTAGAAATAAGATTGTCTTTGAATGTTGAGGTCAACATGCTAAGTGATGTAAGCAAAGCAACAATCTTGAGCCCAAATTATCCCATAAGATAATATATGTGAGGGATCCCTACGTCCCATACCACCATGATACCACCCATACATACCTTAACAATTTGAAACTCCCTAGTATGCCGTCTAGGAAAATATGAATAAAATCCTGTATAAAAGGAATAAGATGGCCTTATCCAGACTTTCACATACTAAACCTGTCTCTGTATACTTGAGACTACATCAAGGAATAAATCCTTCTGAGTACATCATTAGAAAAGAAATTGAATTATTGGCGATAACTACCCAAAACACAATAAAGTTAGGGTAGAAAAATAACTCACCTAGATATATAAGTAACTAGGTATCCGAGTTGGAAAATACACAAGAGTACAAGAAATATACTCCAAAATTATGTGCAAAAAACGAAGGCAAATGCTACCTTAAAAAACAAAGGCAGATGCTACCTTCAAAGCACATGTAAATATTCAAAAGATCAAAAGATCCTTATAAAACCATGGATAAAAGCATAGAAACTCCTCGAATCCATAAAAACCATAGTTGATCATAAAAATCAATGCATACCATCTAATGGACATAAATCATGCCAAAAGAGGCATTTAAATTGGTGGTCAACTCATCAATCTGGAGCATATGAACATTGTGTTGTTCAAATAAAACTCCAAAGTAAGAAAGTGAAACACATGTGTGTAGCACTTAATAAAAAACCCTAGACATAAGTGATCTAGGCAGCACATGATGAGTCCATATAAAACTTGGAAAACATCCAATAAAATCCACCAAAACAAACCGATCAACTAACCCATGATAGAGGCTTAAAAAATTAAGCACAAACCACACTTAAAAAAGTGCAAAATAAATTATCATGGAAAAGTGTCAAAGGTGAAACACACTTTGAACGAAAATTATAGCCATCAAAAGAAATTAAGGAACATGTCCAAAAAGAATGGCTAAACAATGGTCAAAAATCATGAATACATCGTTTAGAATTAATCCAAACATAAATATCCATTAATACGAGGTATAATCGTATTAATAATATACGAATAACACGCATCTATCTAATGTCAGTACGAGAAAACGTACTTCAACATTAAATAACCCTCGAAAAGATTAAATTCTCGAGAAAAAGTATTATCATGATTTTTTTCTAATTTTCCCAAATTTATAGGGCCTCAAAATATAATAATTTTGAATTCCACCAAACCTATCTCATGGCATTCCAAACCTATATTTTTTCAGAAAATTTTTAGCAATTTAATTTGCCAAAATACCATTGATATTTTAAAAATACCAATTTTTAGGATTTCTAAAAAATAATTTCTAGAAATTTCCTAATTTTCCCTGAGAATCCCATCGTTCACGAAATTTCCAATTCCGCCCGACAATTCTCAAATCCAATGAAAATTTTCAATTTTAATGGATTTTTCTAATTTTCTGGGTCAAAAAATATAATTTTAAAGGAATTTGAATGGTCACGGGTGCCCGAATGGACACACCACATGCCAAACACCAACCCCACATTTACCCGAAATTTAAAATAACCTTTGCCTAATTTTTCACTAATTTTCAGGAATTTTTTGAAATTTTTGAATTGCCCCGAACGCATTTAGAATACGAACGGTCAAAAAATTTCGGAATTCCAACGGTTTTCCCGGAATACGGAAAGCCAAAAGTTTTGGGAAAATGAAAAGACAAAAGAAATCGGAATGTGAAAGGTCAAAGGTTTCCGGAATACGGAAGGTCAAAAGTTTTTCCGGAATTCGGAAAGCCAAAAGGTTTTGGGAAAACGGAAAGCCAAAGGTTTTCCGGAAGATGAAAAGCCAAAAATTTTCAATAAGAAATTTCCAGAGAATTTTCAGAGTTTTTTTACTCAAATCCAGTAATTTTCAGAAATTTCTATGCTTTTTTCAAGCTTTTTTTGAAATAAATTCAAAAAGTTTTTTTTTTGGAAATAAAAAACTCATTTTTTAAAAAAAAATAAAAAAAATAAAAATGAAAAATAAGCTTTTTAAGCTTATTAACCCATTTTGATTTTTTAGGGGGGGGGGCGATTTTTCGCCGGCGGCTGCTGCGCAGCCCCCCCCTCCCGTCGTCGACTGCGCGCCTGAGAGAGAGAGAGAGAGAGAGAATTTGATTCTCTCTTCTCCCCTCTCTCCTCCCTTTCCTCTCCATTCCTATCCCTCCTCCAATCTCTTCTCTCTCTCTGTTAATCAGAGAGAGATTAGCTTAATCTTTGATTAAGCTTTTTTAATTAAATCCTTAATCATAATTAGCATTAATTATGATTAATGTTTAAAAAAATCATTTTCAAGAGAATTTTCACCCGAAAAAGAGAAAGAAAAATCAGATTTGAGAGGCGGAGAGAGTCCCACGCACACGGGAGAGCATCTCATGCATCAACATGCTGTCCCCTACTGAATTTCAGTAGAAATTGACAGAAATTTGATCGCATTCCCGCGGAAAAAACTCGCAAAAAATGTATAAAAATACATTTTTAATCATAAAAATGCTCAAAAAATTCCTAAAAAATTAGGAAAAAATTTCTAAAAATTCTAGAAATTCAGGGAATCCATCCTAAAAAAATATCCACCATAAACTCTATGGTATTTTTGTAAAAAATTCCATTAATGCTCGATTTTAACCATTAAAAATAGAGAAAAATAGCATTAACTCACGGAATTTCCCCGCAACGTCGATTCGTCCATTGAATTGAAGTACCACATGTTCCAATCACCATAACGATGATCCATGTGCATTTCATGAACACAAATCAACAAAAAAATAACATTTTATTAGTAAATATTAAAATTTACTAAAAAAAAAATCAACAATTAAATAGAGATTGCTCTGATACCACTGTTAAAACCCTAAGATCTCTCTAGATAATTGTTATGCATAAAACATGCATAAATCAGGCATAAACTCAACCACCCAACCACCGAGCCCAAGGGATGCACACATGAATCATAAATGAAATACATCATACCTCTACCTTGATGTCCCATACCATCAAGAGGTATAACTCCAATCCAATAGCATGTAGCTATAGTGTGAAATGGTAGATGAGTAGATATGGATCTCTACACAAGAGACCATAGCATAGCCCAAGCTCCCAAAGCTTCTAAGCCCCCTTGAGTGTGCCCCATGCCCCTATTATATAGGAGGGCCCTCAAGTGACTCTTGACTTTCCATTCCTCATGTGTGACCCTTGGATGCCTGACCCTAACCTTAAACCTTAAGGTTAGTCCTAACCCATGCTCCACTAGAGCTTGTTCCCATGCTCCCATGCTCACAAGTCTAATGTGGGTTAGCCTCCTAGTATATGCACACATAATGTATATATAACCTAGCACACATAATGTACATATAACAGAGAGGGAGAGAGAGAGACTTTGACTGACACTAGCTTTCTGTCTATATATCTTGTAGAACGTGCACTGAGCATCCATGAGGAGATCACTGAACAAAAGATAGGCATCATTGAGGCCGGTGTGGTTGGTCTGTATATGTAGCGCCCCCGCAAAGAAAATGGAAATACATCGACTTCGGTGCTATGCGCTTCCCTTCCATGAAGATCATGGATCAGGTTATCGGCATAGAAAAGTGGTCACTCATAAACTATCTGAATTTAGTCACAAAAGACAACAACCTGAACATTAATCTCTTGGATTATCACCTATCCGTGGATAATAAAATTCTCTATTATCAACTGACCAATGCTGAGATGTCTGACGCGCCCGCTGATCCACTGTGTTTGTGTTTCGGGAGGAAACGTAAGGCCACACAAGTCCATGTTGCTAAGGCCACGCAAGCATAAAGGTCAGTTGTAACAATCTGAATGCCTGAGTTTCAATCTTCTTGCTTTGGTTTAGTTCCATGAGACATTTGCATGGAGGGTATTATTTGAGGAGCGCAAGATGAAATTTAAAAAAAAACTCCTCGAAAGACGGTGCGCGCCAACACGGCCTCTTTTCGAGAGTTTTTTTTTGTGAATCTTGTGGAGCTTTCATGCTTTAATATTCTTTGTTTTTTGAATTTTGTGGAGCCTTCATGCTTAAATTGGTCACATTGCACCACCTTGTTGCCCTTTGCGCCATAGCCCCACGATACCACGACCACCCTCATCATCACTACTATACAGAGCTAGTGCTAGCCACCCATCATGACCCCATAGGGCCATGGCTTTATAGCCATCATCTTCAAGGACTCCCCACAATCTCATATGCATGTGCTTACATGTTCTTACCACATCGCAGCACTCTGTTGGGTTACCACACCTCCAAGAGGGAACTCATTGCATTCACCTAAGGGAAGATCAAGAGAACACAACTGTTGTAGGGCACTTACCAATGCTTCGAACTTGTGTCCCTTGAGGCCTCCAAGCTCACTTGAGAAGCTCCAATCCTCCAAGCTCCACCTCCACGTGTCACCGTAGAGTCGCATGTAACATACAAGTATAGAAGAGACAAAAGTGCTGGAATGCTCTCTCTCAAGACACAAACAAGATCTCTTAATAGCACAAAGGGGGATTGTGACCATTCACTCTATGAGAAAATGTCTTATATAGAATTGGCCCTTATTCACACTTGGGTGGCCAATATCTCCTAATGTCTTATATACAATTGGCCCTTATTCACACTTGGGTGGCCAATATCTCCTAATGTACAACTTTTATAGTGCCTTTACATGACACTCATTAATGTCCTCAAATGGAGGAGCATACTCGTTAATCCAAAATGGGATTGACATCCCCCCTACCTGATGTAGGTTCTATCCTCAGAACATGTTTACCGAGGTCGAAAGTCCTGGTCGCCAAACTCGTGATGGTGGAAGCTACGACGTGGTTGAAGCTTTTTTAGGGTTTTTGGGAATGCTGAGTGTGATCTCCAGAACCCGATGTTAACCATGTCCTCGAATGTGACATGCATATAGGCAGGAAGACACCTTAGGCGATGATAATACAACATCATGCCTCTGTCGTCAGAGGGTCCTTGATTCATGTCAAATTGCGGTTCCTCAGCATCATACCCATCATACCATTGCTTGGGTTGATCGATCAGGACTATGAGCAATTTTAAGAATCGAACGCTGGCCACTATTGTGGGTACGAGATACGGTGCCGTGCATGTATCCAATTTAGCATCTACTTCCTTTGTTCTCTTATGTCTGTAAATGTGACTGGCATGAAGATGGGGAAGTTATAACAGACATGTGAATCCCACTGCTTGGCCTCTTGAAACTCCATGTTTGTTAATATTGCCTCTAGATGCTTGTAGATGTTATGATAGAGTTTTAGAATACGAAAAGGGTGATCTAAAGAAGATTCACATAAGTTTAAGTGCTGGTGAGTATTGTATACTTCTAGCCACCCATGGCTTATAATCCATTGATAACTCTAGGCTACAACCTCGTAGTTGGCAGGTGTGTCAGGTATATCATCTGAAATAAGCAGGTCTAATTTGTGGATGATGCTGTTGTCCAGGATATCAGAGTTTTGGAGCACCCCACACCAACTACAAAGGTTTAGCACAATTGGGTGCAAGGGATAAAAGTAAATATCTTGAGGATTAGTTAATACAACATCCCCTTGAAAAATTTCCATAATGATAGTGGGATCAACATCACGTTCAATATTTTGCTTAATGAGTGTTAGCTCTCCTAGGCTTATGTCCTCAGACATGTTTATATCATATTGAAGCAATGAGAGGGTTAGTGTAGACAAAAAGAGAGTAAGAGTTTTAGGAGGGGCCCGAGGAGTTACTGGTTGACCTTTCTTCGAGGCTCGCTCAAGGACTAGGCACATCTCATCTGTTGGTTCTTGTCGTTGACTTCGTTCTTGGATGGCCAGTTGATGTTCCAATTCTTGGATATGGGAGTCCTTGGTGCTGAGGAAGTGTTGTAACTGACTATCCTAGCAGCATCCAGCTCCTTGAAGCGCCTTGTTGCTTCTTCTTGCGCTCGTCTGGCAGTAGCCTCTCTTTCCTGAGCCTCAGTGATTCTTTGAAGTCTTTCTGCAACCAATTTTTGACTGTCTTGTAGTTGTTGGTGACTTGCGCCATTGCTTCTTGGTGTGTAATCATCATTTTGTGCATCTCTGACTGATTGGTCTTGATGGTGTGTAATCATCATTCTCTGCATCTCTGACTGATTGGTCTTGATGGTGTCATTAAGCACTCTAATCTTCTTCGCATTGGCTTTGTTGTTTTGTTCTCTTTCTTGTTGTAAGTGGGTCACTCTGTTTTTTGCTTCCTTTAGATTTAAGGATAGTGTTTTGTTCTTTTAGCCTACTCCAGCTACGCTTTCAAATCCATATTCTCTTTAATTCTTTGCATAATAGTTTGGCTAAGAACAAAATTATTATTTTCCAACGCTTGGTACTTGGCTTCCTACTCCTTGGTTTCCTTTAAATTCTTCACGATCACATCCCTATGGGTGGTCATTGCTGCTGTTAGGTGTTCTTTGCAAGGTCTGCACTTGTTTGTTTGCCTCTTGAACCTGCTTCCAGAGTGTGGCATTGCACGATAATGAAGCATATGGGTCATGAGGAGATGGCACCGCCATACTCGTTTTTCCTGCTCCCACAATGAAGCACTTGTGGCCGCTTTCCCTTCCAGTCTTGCATGTGGAAGAGATTTAGGAGCTCATCCAGTCCTTCCATAGTTCTCTGAAAGATTTTTTCATAATCCAGATTGTGCAGGAACGAAGTCTTTGGTATCATCTCCTCGTCCTTCCAGACGCCTGCTTTTTCTTCTTGGACTGTGGGTGTATCTTCAACCCTTAGCCTTTTGCTTGTATCCAATGGCGCTTTTGTGACTTGCACTGGGAGCGATGTAGCTTCTTCAAGTTCTTTGGGTTCTTCTACTGGCACTGCTTCTGCTTCTTTCAGGTTTTGGCTGCAACCCTATAGGTGTGTCTGACATAGCATAATTCTTTAGGGGAGACAGGTTCTTGAAGATTAATTGAGTTGGTGGGCTTTGAGAAGGAGTCATTTGCTGTGCTTTCGTCCTCTCTCCTTTGTGGCCTCACTGACACTAGCTTTGTACTGCCCTAGTGCTTCCTGGTACGACTTGATTTCCTGTGTGAGTTCAGCCTCAATTCTCTGTGTTTCTTCAGCCACATCTGGTATGATGTCTCTCATCTTTCTTTCAGTCATCTTTTTCCTTCCTCTCTTGATCCCCTTCATTATCGCTTTAGTCTCCATGAGTACAACTTGTCCTTCTTGCATTTTTGTAGCAGTTAGCATTGGTTGCTTTGTGAGGAGTGCCAATTGTATTCGCTCTTCTAGTTCTCTGGTTCTGGGAGAGGCCTTCGAGCCACATGGTTAAGTACCTGTGTCATCAGTGTACAGGTTAAGTACCTGTGTTAAGTACATGTGTCATCAGTGTACAGGTTGCAAATATTTGACTGATGGGCCTTAAGGTAACTCTCCATCTCCTTATGTATATAATAGGGCCAATGCTCCTCCTTTTCTTCACGCACCTTTGCTATGCGGTTCAGTGGCACCTTGTTGTACCTGTCCACTGGCTTCATTTGCATGATTAGTGACATAGCTCTCCATGCCTTTTCTGTGACTTCATCCCTGCAGTTCTCATATTTAGCTGTACCTCCTCACTCATTGGCTTTACTTGCATGATTAGTGACATAGCCTTGCATGCCTTTTCTATGACTTCATCCCTGATGTTCTCGTATTCAACTCCATTAGAGTTGTAGGAGCTCGTTTTCAACATGGCATCTAAGGGCATCTTGTCAAAGGCATGTGTATGTATCTTGACTATGGTGGGAGTTGCAGAGCCTCATATCATTAATTCTTTGTTGATTAAAACCTGCTCCATGGTACCATTGGCTTTTGTCACTGTCCCCCTCTTGGTGGATTTGTCGTATGTCTTTATATATTCTGCACAAAGTTTTGTGTCTATGTTTCGGGGGGAGAACTTGTGCCATCCTTCTGACGCCCACCTTTTCTAGCTTGTCTTTAACGTTTGCCTCTTCCAGAATCTGGAGGCACTCTCGCCTGTGGTATTGCAAAGCCACCTTTCCATGCGCCGTGTGGATCTCTCTTTGCTGATGATGGCACCATGGAAAGCCTGGGCGTATGGACCTAGGTAGTTCATCTTCAGGCCCCGTGTTGGTCTCTTATTTTGGCTCACCCCCCCACCGGGGATCCTGTCGCACTAGCTTGTGTGACCACGGGGGTCTCTACGACTTTTGGGTTTGAGGTCGACATCTGTACATGAAAAAAAGATCAGTCCATAGACTGGTGGGGCATGTGCCACACCTTGTCTTTTTTCTTTTTTTTTTCCTTAAAAAAATAATAATGGTAAGAAGGTTAATTGTGATGGAAAGTGTGTTAGTGGTGTGAGCAATTAACGGGGTATGTTAGCTGTGATATGACAAGGTCAAATTAAGTTCCTTTTCTCGGAAAGCACGGGTGATTCCACCACGATAACTCTTCCCTAACATAGTCAAGGTTATTACTGACCAAACTGATCTGACGGAACCAAAAAAAAACACTCGGTCAGATCAAGGAAGAAACTTGCACTTGGATCATAGAGATCAACACTTTTTTCCCCATCGAGAGGCATAGCTGTTGATTCTTATCCATAGAACAATTACTATCCGGGACTTACTTCATCTATCGTATTATAACAGAATTGAGTCTCATTTTACGGATCCATCAGTTGAGCCTAACCCCATCTAGTCCCGTGGGTTAGCCAACTGCCCAACCACTGTAGTGATGGGATCCAATTTAGAATTTGGTTAGGTTTTGTCCCGAGTACCAGGGAAAAGAGTTCCCAGGTCTCCTAGCCAGATTTTCAAGCAAATTTAACTCCAGTCACACCATTTACGCACCCAATATGAAATTGCCTTTTTTCCAGATTCAACTGTATTTAAATCAGTCATTTAATGAAATCATAGTGTTACTAATCATAAACTTCCATGTATCCGATTGAATCGTAATTTCCAATCATTCCTTCATCAGAGTATCTATGGCATCATTGGCGACCAGAACGCTCACCTGTACACTCAGGGGCCTTTTCGATAGTTCCTAGCTCATAGTACCTGGCAAATATTCACTTATAAAAATCAAGATGGAATCCTCATTGAAGATCAGCAAGATCAACCACAGATCCATATAAGAGAGCTATGGACTCATCAGTTGAGGACCAGCAAGGTCAATCAACCAGATCCATACTCGGTTTCAGAAAATAACTCTTACTCCTTGTTTCAATATCTTCCACGACGCACGTGTGGGTATGGTCAGCACCCTCCAGGATCCTTCGTAGGTCACCTAGCGCTTCACTCATAGGCCGCTTCCTTAGTCCCTCATCCACCGTATCGGAAGCTCACCGTTTAAAACGAGGCTGGTTTCAAGACCTTGGCCGACCTTGCTATGCGAGACGTCCTCCGTTGACTCTCCATCAGCTGTTGCAACTTTATCAGGTAGGTCTCCACGACCACATTCTCAAGACAGTCAAAATGCTTCCCCAACATTCTTGACATAAAACAGTCATTTACAAACAATTCACAAATACAGTTTCTATAATGAACTCACGTCTTTCCAGATTGTTCCACATCAATCCATATTACTTAACCCAAATCCAAATCATATGTGTATCCATTCTTCAACAGATACATCATTTTCCATCCCATCACATTAGATTCATTCACTTCACATAACATCCATTCCTATCTTTCTTAATTTACATTACGTCTCATCACATCCATTTCTCATTTCATCTCATTCATTCACATCTTATATTATTCATTCACATTCTGATTCACATGGCATGTCATCTCATTCATTCGCTCATATCGACTTCATATCCATTCACATGCATATTCGTATTCATTATTCCACATACACATATACATTCGTACATCCACATTCACATCTACATCCATACATCCACATCCACATCCACATCCATACATTCACATCCATACATCTATTTTCACATCCATACATCTATTTTCACATCCACATTCATACATCCACATCCACATCCACATCCATACATCCACATCCACATCCACATTCATACATCCACATCCATACATCCACATCCATATCTACATCCATACATTCATTTTCACATCCACATTCATACATCCACATCCACATCCATACATCCACATCCACATCCACATTCATACATCCACATCCACATCCACATCCATACATCCACATTCACATCTACATCCATACATCCATTTTCACATCCACATTCATACATCCACATCCCTACATCCACATCCATACATCCACATCCACATCTACATCCATACATCCATTTTCACATCCACATCCACATTCATACATCCACATTCACATCTACAACCATACATCCATTTTCACATCCACATCCATATCCACATCCACATCCACATTCATACATCCACATCCACATCCACATCCATACATCCACATCCACATCCACATATATATCCATACATTCATTTTCACATCCATATTCACATTCATACCTCCACATTCACATCTACATCCATACATCCACATTCACATCTACATCCATACATCCACATCCACATTCACATCTACATCCATACATCCACATCCACATCCACATTCATACATCCACATCCCCATTCACATTCATTCATTCACATCTCCATTCACATGCTAACACATTCATTCATGTTCCTGATCATTCATTCACATCCCGATTCATGTGTTATCATATTCATTCACACCTTATATCATTCATTCACATCCCTGATCATTCCTATCTATCCAATTTACATCACATCTCATCGCCTCTAATCTCGTTCCTATCCATCACATTCACATCCACATATATTCTTCCACATACATCCACATCCATACTTATCACACACACATACATCTTTCCTTTCACATCCATTCTTTCACATAGATATATCTACATCCATTCTTTCACATACATATATCTACATCCATTCTTTCACATACATACATCTCCATCTATTCTTCATTCATTTTCATCTATCTGATTCATTCACATCCTCATATCTATTTATAGAATACAAGAGAATTCTTATTTTTGATATAAGATTTCTTTACACATCTATTTATGCATAAATTTCATTTTAAGGAGAATAACACTTTCGAAATAAAAATCAATCTTTTATGCATCTTCCTATGCATAAATTCATTTTAAATGAGAATGACACTTTTGAATTAAGAATCAATCTTTTATGCATCTTCCTATGCATAAATTCATTTTAAATGAGAATGACACTTTTGAATTAAAAATCAATCTTTTATGCATCTTCCTATGCATAAAATCAAAATTGATGAAAATAACTCTTTTGAACTAAAAATAGATTTCTTTATGCATCTTTCTATGCATAAAATTAAAATTGATGAGAATAACACTTTTAAATTAAAATAAATTCTTTATGCATCTTTCCATGCATAAATCCAATTTAGTAGGAATTACACTTTTAGAATAAAAGAATTTCTCTTATGCATAAAATCCATTTATGATGAAAATCACACTTTTAATATAAAAAAAATATTTTATGCACATGTTTATGCATAAAAGAAATTCTTTTAATATAAAAGAATTTCTTTTATGCATCTAATTTTGCATAAAATCCAATTATGATGAAAATCACACTTTTAATATAAAAAAATCTTTTATGCATATGTTTATGCATACAAATCATTTACGATGAAAATAACTCTTTTAATATAAAAGAATTTTTTTATGCGGAGGTTCTTACTCCTGTATACCTCAAAAGTTTGGAGGGAGGAATCTTACAGTGGCAGTAAAAAGATCCACTTGACCTTGTTGTCATCTATGGATATACTGTTCTTAGAGACAATGTGTCATAATATCACAACGTCTAAAATTGGCACTTTAAAGGGTTCTAACCATCGAGAGTGTGCACATAGATCATCAATGAATACCTCTAACCACTTCTGCAAGTGGTCTTTGAAGGCTGTGCATATTAATTACTGGGGAATCGCTGAGACCGAAAGGCATGACTTTATAAGCATATGTCCCCCACATTGTATTGAAGGATGTCTTATGCTACTTTTTTGGTGCTATAGACACTTGATTGTAGCCTGAGAATTCGTCCAAGAAGCTATAAGCTTCTTCACTAGCCACTCTCTCCAAAATGTGTTTCGTATAGGGCAATGTATAATAGTCTTTCCTAGTAGCTGCGTTGACCTTTTTAAGATCAACACATATCCTAAGTTTCCCATTTTGTTTTGGCACTATTACGATTGGTGATGTGATAACCAATCTGTATGTTCTATCTCATAGATGAAATCTACAGCAATGAGTTTATCAATTTCTTGCTTTACAATCGCTGCCTATTTAGGATTTATCTAGTATGGTTTCTGCCTGGTTGGTCTTGATCCTTCCATGATTGAGATCATATGTTGCACCACCTTAGGTGGTACACCCTTCATCTCCTTGTAGTTCCAAGGTGAAATAGTCCTTAAACTCCTTAAGGAGAGTAACGAGCTCATTTTCTTTAACTAAAGTCAAGTCCTTAGCGATATAAACAGGTTTGGCTTCCTTCCTTCGTACTGTAATATCAACTTCCTTGACTTCAGCTTGGCCATCGTATGATGTGGATAGCCCATCTTCCTTAACTCTTTTTTCCGTCAGTTGGACCACCTTTCGTTCATCACTTTTTTTTTTAGCCATAACTTTCTGGCCTCTCGCTCAGCTTTTGCCAAGGCTTTGTTTTATTTTCGACGCCGAGCTTTTGTAAGCTTAGGCGTTTATGGACTTGAAGGACAATTTCCTCCCTTATGTTTCCCTTCAAGTAATATCTTACTCAATTACTCACCTCAATCCTTGGAAAACTCATCGTGTATTTTAGTGGCTTTAAGGTATCTCAGTCCCACTGGGCATCCGTGGGCTTTCTTCATATAGGGGATTTCGTCGAGCAATATATCATTTTTGCTTTTGCCATCTTCTAAGGCATTGGGCATTGGTACGGCCTTGTGATCCAGTCTCTTCTAATGCTAGAGATATCCTCTTCTCATTCCTCCATCAATGGTTTGGCAATTAACCATATAGACAGAGGTAGTGGGAACAGTTCCAGATTCCACATATTGGGTTGCTGAGGGTTTCATCACATCTATGCCAGCACATGCATCCAATTTTTGTTAAATTTGCAGCAATGTGATGAGCTATGGTGGATCAAATGCTAGAATCAACATCATTAACAAAGAGATTAGATAATAATTAAGATGTGATTAGTGAGCAATTAACTGATAGCTTAATGTAGGCATGGATAATAAAAAACCAGCAAATTCTCATTAGGCCAATGCCTTAATTTATAGAGTTTACATTCAAGCATCTAATCCCACTGATTTCTCCTTGATTCACTCCACCTCTTTTGCTTGATTCTATTTCAACACCTCCCCTCAAGTGAATACTCCTAGCACACTTGGACCCTATACCAACAAGTTTCCCTCTTACTTGATATTCCGCGACCAGTGCCTAGCACACCTCCCCTCAAGTGAATAATCCTAGCACACCTGGACCCTATACCAAGTTTCCTTCTTTACTTGATAGTGGGGTTTCTCTCTCTCTCTCTCTCTCTCTCTCTCTCTCTCTCTTAGAGATTTTCACATGGCTCCTCACTAATTGGAGCCTCACATCTTCTCTTGTCTTCAGTCTTCTTGTTGTGATAGCTCCTCTTTATGCGTCCATGTTTTCCTCTTCTTTCAGTCTTCTTGTTGTGGTAGCTTCTCTTCATGCATCCATGTCTTCCTTCAATGCTTCCTCTAGCTCTTCTTCTCTTGGAAAGAGATGTTCTTCTTCTTTCATGGCTGGGACCATGAGCTTGACCGTCAGTTCTTGCTCCATGTGAGCAACATGTTTTAATGTGTTGTTAATAGTTCTTTTGGGCTTTTGATGTATATCTTGTGTCATTATGCAATTCAAACCCAAATCTATACGGGAGGTCTTTCCTCTTGCCTTATTCTGGATAAGGGTAGTGTCTAATCCCATTTTTACAATGATGTAATCACCCATGTGTGCCCAATACATAATGCATATAGCATTCATTCTTATGCACATTCCCAAATGCAAATATGGTTGTGAATAATCTTTAATTTGAGTGTGATTTGTAGGTATTAACCAAGGGGTAAATGCAAGATGATGATTACCACAAATTTATCAGCATAATTTTACCACAAATTACGTTAAACCAAGGGTAACAAATCTGTACGGAATGGTTAGAGTATCAAACCATCTCCGAATTGCAATCTGAAGTTATAGGGATCTGTATCAGATACCTAATGGTGGTGGTTAATTTAAACCCTCAGTTATACCAAAATATAGTGATTAGTGTTAATTAGTCATTGATTAGCAAATTAATCCTCTATTTTGTGTGCAAAATAGAGTATGCGAGGAGTCATTGATTAGTCTCATTGATTAGCAAATTAATCCTCTATTTTGTGTGCAAAAAATAGAGTATGCGAGGAGTCCATATCTAGGGCCTTAGAGTTTAATGAGCTTAAATCCTTTCAAGGCCATCAATAGAAGTCAATCTAGTAGAGGATTAAGCCAAGAAACACAAGATTTGGCCAAACATTGAATGCTTAATCTCTGTTTTACCAAAGTCACCTGCAGATTTGATGAAGACCTTGGATCTCACTCTAGACTTGATCAAATCAAAATCTGTCTTCACCAGCTTGTAGAGCACCCTTGAAAACCCCTAGGGCTAAGAGGAATTAGAGCTATTGCATATACTGAAGAAGAAATCTCATTTTT
Source organism: Cibotium barometz (assembly GCF_041138505.1). Classification (NCBI taxonomy): domain Eukaryota; kingdom Viridiplantae; phylum Streptophyta; class Polypodiopsida; order Cyatheales; family Cibotiaceae; genus Cibotium; species Cibotium barometz. Next base: position 31,134,102 of record NC_141086.1, read on the forward strand.
TCCTCAAAAAAATGGCATTGGAAAATTAGCATGGAAAATTAGCAAAAATCAAGAGCTGGGCTTGGCGGTTTGATGTTTTATTTGAATGGGCTGAAGCACAATGGTTATGGCTATGTGTGGCTAAGAGCTTGGAGGCTATTGTTAAGCATGGAGGGAGATCAAGCCCCTCCATTGGCTAAGGGTGCAGAGAGCTAGTAGAAAAGAGGTAAAAATCTTAATTATCTACTAATCCTAATTAGCCAAGTGATTAGCAAGATAATGGGCTCACAAATTGATGGATTCTAGGCTAGGCTCTGATACCATGTTAAATTTGCAGCAATGTGATGAGCTATGGTGGATCAAATGGTAGAATCAACATCATTAACAAAGAGATTAGATGATAATTAAAATATAATTAGTGAGTAATTAGTGAGTAATTGATAGCTTAATATAGGCATGGATAATCAAACTAGCAAATTCTCATTAGGCCAATGCCCCAATTTATAGATTTTACATCCAAGCATCCAATCCCACTGATTTCTCCTTGATTCACTCCACCTCTTTTGCCCTTTATTCTCTCACAGTAGATACTTTTCACCTTTTCACAGGTTCTCTCACATTAACAGAACATTAACAGATTCTCTTTTATAGCTTCTTGTGCTAAAGGCTTGTTCCTACACACACCCTATTCACTTGTATATTTCAACAGTTTTCACTCTGCAAACCAAAGGAGAAAGTGATGCATACATTTTCGTTTCCTCTTCCTCTTTGGAATTTTCCACCGTGGGCTGGCATATTTGTATGGATGTGGTCCACTCGGTTGTGACCGAATCATTATCGACTAGTTGCCCTTCCATGGGGTGTGCTCTCCATGTTCTCAGATTTATCTTTAAAATTTGTGAATCCCTACGTACATGTTCTCAGATTTATCTTTAAAATTTGTGAATCCCTACGTACATACACAGGATCTAATGCCCAATCGTGCACCAATATGGATTCCCTCATGTCATATGAGTCTTGTTGGCACAGAAAGTCCATTACTACAAATGTATGATGGTAGCGAAACATAAAGAGTTTGAGTATGACATTCTCTAAAAGCCCAATGGGCCTTGAACATGTTCCGTCTACCATTTTGATGATTAGATCTGCTCTTTTTAGATCGGGTTTTCCCTAATTTTCCCAACACCGTTTTGTGGATGATGCTAACCATCGCCCCACCATCTAGGATAGCCAGTGCCTACTGGTACCCGTTATGATAAATTGGGATTGTAGCATTAGTGTCGTCACTTTCGTAATAATGCCCCAATCGATTAACCAGTATCTTGACGACTTTGGTTGTTCCTTCCCTTGTGTGTTTTAAGGTTATTTCTGCCAGAGGTGACATAACATCCTCTGTAGTGTTGGGTAGCCTTAGTCCGCTCACCTTCTACCCATTCCTTTATGTCTACCCATAATGTTGGTGATAGCAGTTGTCCCAATGGCATTTGCACATGATAAGTGTAGTATAGCCACGAGGCTGCCTATGTCTCTAGGTTCTTTGGCAATTGAGGGTTCCTTCCTCCATGTGTGTGTCTCGTATCCATCCCCTAGGGAGGGAATGAATGGATGGACACATCCTGCGCATCTTCCTCAAACATTCTTGACATTGTGTTTCCTTGAGATCCCTCTTCCGTCTCTTCTGGAATTGGAGTAGGTACATCCAATTCTCTTTCCTTTGTTGGTTTGTTTCTTGGATAAATTGTATCCCTGACCAGGTTAGCCCCCCTTAACTTGGCTTCGTGAAGTCGTCGGCACTCTTCTACTAGGGCCTTGGCTTCTTTGAGCTTCATCTCCTCTTCGTGCATCTCCTCTTCGTATTCATCGACTCCTTTAAGGGTTGATGGTTTTTTCCCTTGCATCTCTAGGTTCGGCTCTTTTTGTTTGACTGCTTGATCCCCTTCTTCTCTTGATTGGGTGGATTCGGTGTTGATCATATCTTCTTCGGATCCATCTTGGATTGTGACCCTGGTGTCACCCTTACCCATTTTTTTCACTCTCCTTCTCCGACCAATTTTGGAAGTGGTTGTATTTGCTGGGTTCATTCCCTTGTCCCCCAATTGGGCCTAGGCTCGTGTTAGTGGCGTGATATTTCTAGGTTACACACTATTGGTCTAGACAGTGGCATTGTTAAAAGTGGAAGTCAAACCACTTGCACGGTATGGACAATCCTTAATAAAATGATCAATCCCACATTTAGTAAAAGTAAGTATTGGCATGTCATTGGGTGGAGTAGTTAATTGTTGGGGTTGGTGTGTAACATTCTTGTTTGGACACTTAGCGATTCGATGCAGCCCAGCACAACCAAAACATTGTAGCAGTCCTCTCCTCATGTTTGAGTTTATGTCCTTACCCTTCCACTGTACCATGGTTTGAAACATAGGTATTAGCGTGTTATTCTGTAGGGGCATAGAATTCTAGTGCAATCTCCATAGCTTCCTCATAGTACTCTCTTTTGAGTTCTACTTCATGCACCAATCCATATCTTCTGATGGCTCTTCAATCAATACTTGGTTGATTGTAGCATGTGGTGGTTTTGTTGGTAGAACAAGTGGCGGTAGAGGTGAAGTGTCCTATACCCGAAACATCCCCCTAGGTAAAAAGGAAGAGTTGGGCTGTCCTACAATAACTACAGCGATTTACACAGGTGTGGTGTTGGTAAGGCCAATGGAGATGTAGGTGCTGGCAGCTATGCAACTGTTTGGAACTTTGAATATCTGCACATGGAGGTGTCATGATTCCCTAATTTTACACAATGTGCATAATAGAGTACTGGCCTTGCTCTTAACTGTGGACATTCGGTGGTAGTGTGATTCAATCTATACATAGAGAACCACACCAATTCTCTACAAGGGCAAAGATGGGTATGCCCATGCCCAGATGTTTCTCTTCCCTTCTTTACCTTCAAATTTTTCAGTATTGTATTACTGAGTTCTCCACAGTCATGTTTTCGACTTGCTTGCTCCGAGTTCCAATATCTTGGTGACTTAAAACACGCAAAGTCGTTTGCTACTGAAGATATTCTGACATCTTCTGGTTGTGGTAATTCCAGCATATTATCTTCATATTTAATTGCCAATTTACAACTTGCATCCAGAGTAGCCACTCGGGAAAATAACAGATAATCATGCATCTTGTGGTCTCTAACTCCTCTTCGGAAGTAAGGAAATAGATGCTGAAGATATTTCGACATCTTCTGGTTGTGGTAATTCCAGCATATTATCTTCATATTTAATTGCCAGTTTACAACTTGCATCCAGAGTAGCCACTCGAGAAAATAACAGATAATCATACATCTTGTGGTCTCTAACTCCTCTTCGGAAGCAAGGCAATAACTGATCATCCGTTAGCCTTTCCCAGGTAATAACTGATCATCCGTTAGCCTTTCCCATAGTTTGCACCTTGAATTTAAGTGTTTTAGCTGAAACACATAGTCTCGCATTGACTCCATTTCCTTTTGTTTAATGTTGTGCAGCTGCGCAATATGACTCCATTTGTCGCCACTTTTGGCAAAGCTAGGCACAAACACATTCTTGAGTCATGTGAAGTTAACCTTTGGGTTTGAGGGTTTGAAACCATTGATATGCTTTCCCTTCTAGGGTCAGTGAGTGAGAAAGCATGAATCATTGTTACATCACAGACTAGCCCATAGGTTTTGCATGTGGACTCAAAGATCTCTACATATTGAATAGGATCACCATCCCTAGAGAATTTTTGAATGAGCTTTGAAATGATGTGTGGCTTCATTTGGGAGCAGTGCCTAGTTCCCTAACCATTCCTCGGCCCATTTCCACAGCCATATTTAACAAATCCATCCTTGTGGCACATTAAGATCTATGGTTGGATCCACCCTTGGTCTTTGAGGAATTGCTCCCCCCCTACCTAGATCTCGTCCTCTTCCTATGTTGGCTCTTCTAGGCATCTCCAGTCTATGGGATGGTCCGGCCACTTTATTTTGGAATGGCTCATCATTAACTGCCTCTGTACGCCTTTGCAGAATTAAGAGTTCCATATGCTGTAGGAACGTGGGATGATTGATCATCTGCTTAATGTCCTTTTTGGTGTACAGGCAGTCTTTCACTTCACCTGCTTCTCTTGGTAGATTATCCACTTCATCTAGGGCTACAAACCCTTCCTTCGCTCTGGGCTTTTCATTACTGGGTTCTAAGTTTGGAATTTCTCCCTCACTTCTATCCATGACTATTTTCGGCTCTTTACCCCGTGATTGAAGTAAGTCTACACTTCCCATCTCCTTTTGTTTGGCTCTAGCCCTTCGAGTATCGAGCTCTTGTTTCCTTAAGCTCAACTCTCATAGTTGCCATTCTACCTCGATCCTTTTCAGATCTTATTCTACTTCCTCTGAGGTTGGGAAGAATACTTGACCAGTCTTGGTTGTACTGTCCATGTCTCTTTTCATTCGGGGGATGCCAGTGTTTGACAGCCTCAAATTTGAAGTGTGGATAGGTACTTCTTGCCTTGGACCAAGTCCAACAATGGTTGATGGATCCATGCCACAGATTACACTTCTTCATCATTGCTGGGTTCGGGCTATATCAATGATACCACTAGATGTGGTAGGGGAGGGTGGTTTCTCCTCTTTCCCAAACCCAAAGTATCGCAACCCTTCTTCCATGGATTCTTCACTACTAGTTTCAATGGTGGTCAGATTCCTTAAGACACTCAATTGAGTGCTTACTGAATGGCCTACTGAATGGCCTGAACCCACACTCTTTTGACAGGAAGATCTTGGGTGATTTGATGTACCTTTGTTAGGAGTTAGGTCGTCTTCGATGAGCTTTCTAGACCTCAAGGGCAGGTGAATATGATTTGATAAATCTATTTTGCTACCCCAATTAAATTTGGTCAGATTTTGTCGATTTGTTTCTGAGGTCGTGAGATTATAGAGAATAGTTCACAGCGATTTTAAGGATCATGATGTACGATCCTCTCCTTTGAAAATTCATCACCACCACGAATGTGTGGTGGAAGGTTAGCTGAAAGGTCTTTATCTTTGCATCTTGAAGGATACCCAAAGATTTACATGTGTTCCCATCGGCAAGCTTGACCACATGAGGCTTGTGCCTACGAGTTGTGGGATTCCCCCTGGGCCTCTCAACAATCCTTCGTGATTGTGCTAATACCAACATCACCAAAGATTGTGAAGACTCTCTCACCTTTATAAACAATATCACTTTTGAAATAGTATCCTAGCTTGTTCATTGGAACTTTTGGTTGTCCTTTCGTCTTGGGTAAGAAAGGAGAGCACTTAGTATGGCATGACTTGTCCTCTTCCTTTTTACATTTAGGAGTATGGGATCTTGAGTTCCTAGTCCTTCTAGTGGGGTGAGTCTCTCCAAAGTTGAGAATTTTCTTGTAAAAGAAAACTTATAGGGACTCAGACTTCTAAGGATAAGAAGCTATGAGGCTTGCCATGTCCCTCATGCAATATTTACGCTCACATAGCTCATATACTTACTCGGAGGTGAGCTTGGAATGGCCAATATGTAGGGATGTGCACTGATCCTTCTCTAGGAGAGGTGATTCCTATGATGGGGTTGCCAAAATGAAGTCGTCACACCTATCACATCTGAGAAAATATTATGGTGACTATAATGACCCCTGGAAGGCTGAATTTCACCTCCCATTAGGTCCTCCTTTAGTGCACCTAGCAATGCAGAATTTGGTGGGATTATTTACCAAGGTAGAGGCTCCAAAACTAGATCTTTTTACGGCTTCTTGAGAATGGTCATGGGTTTGGCTATGGACTTTTGCACACTCTGAGGTTCCCTTATGGGTTCTATGATTCACTCTATAATAGGGTCTGGGGGATAGGCTAAGGCTGGGTCAGTTGTTCATACTTGACCACTTATTCAAGTAGTTGGCTCTAGTTCACAGCCTGCTTAGAAGCACTTGGGCTTATTTTATTTACTCCTCCTCAGCAGATATGGGGTTGGGGTACGCTTTGAGTTTCTTTGGAAGATTTGTGTGGTCAATGGGTTTCTTTTCTTTGGGAAGATCTAGTTTGAGCGGGATATTGCCCATTGTCATTAGGTGGGTGGCAAGAGCGATGACATAGGGTAAGAGGTTAGGGAGGCAAGAGCGATGACATAGGGTAAGAGGTTAGGGAGGCAAGAGCGATAACATAGGGTAAGAGGTTGAAAGGTGTAGGGTGACAAGAAGCGGGGGGACGTTAGGCAAGGGTTTTTCTTTTTGGGTAAAAACAATTCAGGTGCGATGTCATCATAAATTGCAATCTAAGTCAAAGCCCAATTGCAATCCCTAATCCAATTTGTTCAATCACATGATTTAATATAACTGAATTGCAATCTACCAAAAGCAATTTAATCGTGACTTAAGATGGACCCATTAATCGCCAACCAATGAGGTAACTCAATCATGTTCTAACTAGAGCGCGATCCAAGAAACCCAATCATGTGATCCCACTTTTGAGATGATTCAACATCTTTAATCGTCGATTCTTGGATCATGTGGTGATCCAATTCCTAGATGATTCCACTTTCTAGATGATTCAACATCTTTAATAATCAATCTTACTTCTAGGATTGTAATTTGACGTTATTGATTTCACATCTTTGATTGTTGTTGATCCTAATTTAATCACAATTCGACCATCAATATCACTCTCTAATTGTTACCTTGGAATCATTGATTCAAATTCTCAAATCTCTTCAATCTCACCAATTTCACATCTTTGATTGTTGCCTTCGAATCGTTGATTCAACTAGCGAGGCACCTGAAATCATGATTTGACTTTATAAACATCACAAATCGCACGATTGAATTTCTAAGATCGCTGATTCGACTCAAGAGGCACGTTAGCACAATTATAAAATATAGCAATAGTGCCAAACTTACCCTATATTTCAGTAAAGCTATTTGATGTAGAGGTTTTACTAGCAAAGTGAAGAAAGGGAGTAGTGTGCACACATGGGATCAGGGGCATGTGCATGCATGGGATGTGAATGTGAAAGAACGTGCAAGAGAAAATGATTGTGTGGGGTGCATCTGCTAGTATGAATGTAAAGCATGAGGTGCAGGTGTGCATGTGCATGCAAATGCAATGTGTGTGCACTCATGCATGTTTTTAGTCATTTTTTTGATGTTTCTTGATATGTTTTTAGGTTTTTTGAGTTTTTTTTATCATTCTCGGTGAAAGTAGTAATAATGCACTTACATGGGGGGCTGTGTTACATATATACACGTGAGTTAGGGTTCCATGCTACCGTGTGCTTAGGTGATGGGCGAGAATGGAGTCGCTTACCCATTCACAAAATGAAACCTTGGATGCCACTATTGTCATCTTGGCTAGTGCACATGTCTAAACTTTAGCCTTCCAACTGGTGAGTTGATGTTGTGGCGAGGCATAGAAGGGGTTTTGTGGGGACCATGGGGATCCCTCAGACTGGGGCTAAACTCTTGAGAGGTATAGTGGAACACATGGCACCTTGGGTAGCCCATTAGGACTCTAAACTATCTTGGATGCAACCACAATACATTTGCTTGGTGGTATAACCAAGGGTTCTTCCACCAAATTCATTATTGGTAGGTCTAGCACACATGTCAGGGGGGTGCTGTCACATTTCTCTCCATTCTTGGCTAAGCCTTATGGGGTGGTGTCGAGAGATGGAGGTATGACCTTGGGTTAGTACATCAACTTGGAGTTAACATTTAAGGATGAATTTGTGGGCATTTGGGGCATGGTTTCCTTTGATTTTGGGACTGAGATGTGGGGGTTTCCTTTCATAAAGTCCTTGTGCTTCTAGTAGTTTAGGTGGAATCCAATAAGACGTTAATTTCTGGGGTGCAACTAGGGCAGAGAGACCATCACTTGAATCATTTTGGCTTCTTGGTTTGTGTGGATGGCGAGATTTTGGGGACCGAGATGGACGGGCTCCCTTTGTTGAAACCTTAGGCTTTTAGTAGCTTGACAGGGATCCACAGAGGGCTCGAGGTTTGGGTAGAACACTGTTGCATGGGGCTCCTCCTTGGTGGATCTTCGCTCATGGTTGGGTTTCGGATGGCTGCCAAGTTTTTGTAGGGGCATCATCCTGTCCTTGGCTAGCAAGGGTTCTCTTAGGTACCTCTATGTCTTATTGGTCACACCTCCCTCAAGGATTGCTGAGGTTGAGGTTTGGGGTTGTCATTGTCTTTGTTGTGGGCAAGGCTTTGGTTCTCCCATAGGGTTTGAGGGGTGGCCAACACGATGAGGTGAGAATGAGGTGTATCATTAGAGGTTACATGCTATGACAACACGGTGTGTAAGTGGAGGAGGATGAAGGATGATGAGGCTTTGGATGTTGATGGGTTTGGAGTGAGCTCGTTCTCACCAAGGTATGGTAACCATTCCAAGGGAAGCTCAACAAGCATTGTGGTCCTTCTTTGCCAACAGCTCACGATCTATCCCCTCTCTCTCTTTTAATGTACCTGTGGGGGTCACAAAAAACTTGCATGACATAGGTTTAGATCCAATAATAAAATTTACTCCAAAACAACTGATGGTCATAGATTAGGCATTATTTTACTGCATGGTAATGTTGAGATGTGAGGGGTGGGTGGCCTAATGAGGCCCAAGAAAAAACATTGTAGCTAGCCCCAGTGTTAACAAAGGCTACCCACCATGCTGCCATTACTTCCAGAAGAAATCTATGTCCCTTGTGGTACGAACCTTGGCCTATGTATTTAAGTATCCACTTGGTGTTCTTAAAACTATACATTAACCATTTCTTCTAAATCCATACACCTATCCTTGAGTTGGTCCCGTCAAAACACTGCTTATTTCCCACTACTTATGCCTTAGTTTTTTAACCAATCCTTGAGTTGGTCCTGTCAAAACACTGCTTATTGCCTACTACTTATGCCTTAGTTTTTTAACCAATCCCCATAAGTGGATTGCAGTCTTTGCTCACCAAGTTTCTTTAAGGCAACTAAACTCTCCATGAGAGGATTTCCCTTAAGGTTACTTTTAGCCATAATTTGGAGGCTTGGAACTAAGTGTTCCATTGGCAGCATGATTGCCTTAAGCTTTAATGAGACCTAGAGAGGTGTGCTATTGAGACAACCACATTGTATGCCATGCAGTAGGCTTATAGACTTGAGTGCAGCTTGTGCTCACAATCACTCGTCGATGGTCTTGGTGAGAATAGTGCATAAAGTCTTATTTGTACTTTCGGCCTAGCCGTTTTCTTGTGGGTAGTAAGGTGTTGACTTTTTGTGCACCACAAGGAATTAGTTGAGCAAGAATAACACCACTTCATTGATAAAATGTGTACCATGACCACTCACTATATCTAGTGGGAAACCAAAACGGGTAATCACATTCTCATAGACGAATTTGGTAGCTCTTGCATGAGTTTTTTTTACGTGACTTTGGCCTTGGCCCATTTTGTGAAATAGTATGCAGGGAGGATGATAAAATGTGCATGGGCTCCCTTAGCCACATAGCTAATGGGACCAACAAAATATAAACCTCACTTTTCAAAGGGTTGTTCCAAAACTATTGGGGTTAGGGGCATTTAGTCCTTCTTGTGAATGATGGTGAGACTTTGGCACTTGTCTTGCAAATACCATGTCTCCAAGAAGTGTAGGCCACAAGAGTCTAGCCTAGAGAACCTTGCAAGTAGTCGTGTCCCCAACAGAGTGTCCTCCACCTATGCTGGAATGGGCTTGTTCAAGAATGGAGACAAAGTCATCTTCATGTATGTAATTTCTCATGATGCCATCTTGATTATTCTTATAAATAATTCCTACTATCAATTGATAGTAGGGGACCGCTTTCCTAATAAGGCATTTGGATCTATCCTCCTTTTGGATAGGGTGGTCAATGGGAAATCCATTAGTCAAGAATTGTCTTCACTCCATTTTGGTACGTGTTCAGCGTGGAATAATGGAGGATTGAGAAGAGCATCTTCCACCCCCTAGAGAGGGTTCACCAATTGGAATTTTGGAAATGTGGTCAGCACGGACATGCATGGACTCGTTTTGCACTGTGATAGTGAAATCAAACTCCAAAAGAATAAGAAACCATGTGGTGATGCACCCTATGGTTCAAGGCTTATTAACCAAATACAAAAATGTTTGATGATTTCAATAAAGAATATAAATTAGGTAATTCTTGTACTTCTTCAAATCATATACCACCCCTCTCTTTCAGTGGTGTTGTAGTTGTGGCGATTAGAGTCATTAAGTTTATAACTAGGAAAGGTCATAGAAGTCCATGTTGTGCTCCCTCGGCTGTGCTAGCACACATCCAATCACAAAGGTTGGAGCATCCATATGCACGGGAATCTCAAGATGGGTGCACTTTCTAATGCCTTCATTAGTTTCACGTACACTTATATTGGCATTTGTCTGTCCATTTTGAAGACAATTAGCTTATACAAAGGTTTGGGATATATGGCATGCATGAAGATAATATTTTATGCAATTTCCTATATGCCCCATGATTCTCTACACCCCTTTATAGAGTTAAAAAGTGGTAGTAACTTTAAGATCGCATGGATCTTGTTTTCATTAATGGATATGACACGATGTTTAACCCAAGATTGACATTTGAGAGAGGGTTTAACAAGATGCGGTAGAGTTTGCACCGTTCAAAGAAAACTAGCTAAAGATGAGCAAGATGTTCTTTCCACTTAGAGTGCATGCATACCTTTGGTCACATAGTTGGTAGCCACGATGATGTGTCACGCTTGTGTGCTTCGAGCACAACTAGGCGAACTAGTCATACAAAGTTAATGCCCCATTTGGTGAAAGGTCTTACGAACATGATTATTTGTAATGGCATTCTATTATTTTGTTGTGTGTAATGGTGAAGCATTGGCACTCATCTCGCAACGTTTGTTGATATATTCCATTAGTTCACTAAAGAGTGTCGGCAGTGTGGCCACCATAGTCTTGCATATAGGACTTTTCTTATTGTGATGTATCTTCCAACCGATGACTCATGCATGAGCTTGTTCAAGGATATCAATGTACTCATCCTTGCATACACAAAGTCTTAAGATGTAATCTTTCCCTCTTCTATAGAGTTGTACTGAATGAAGGTGTAGAGGGCTACTTCTTTTACTAACTAAAGAGTGTCGGCAGTGTGGCCACCGTAGTCTTGCATATAGGACTTTTCTTATTGTGATGTATCTTCCAAAGTGCCCTCCAATGACTCGTGCATGAGCTTGTTCAAGGATATCAATGTACTCACCCTTGCAAACACAAAGTCTTAAGATGTAATCTTTCCCTCTTCTATAGAGTTGTACTGAATGAAGGTGTAGAGGGCTACTTCTTTTACTAACTGGCATTTTAGGGACATGGTCTAATCTAAGAGAAGTCCATTTCTCTAGTATTTATCAATCTCATAACTCCACCTTAGCACTACGATTATTTGAAATATAATTGTCTAGAAGATTATCCTGGACCCTTGTTGGTTTGGTGATCCCTCCTTGTAGGTGATCAACTTTAACATTTGATGTTCCGATATAAATTGACATCATGAAATCTAATTCCAAAAGAAGTAATAACCATCGAATAATAATTTTTCCTATGGCACATGGTTTATTCACAAGGTAAAGAAAAGCCTGATAGTCTAAAAATATATATATAATTGTTCACCAAAAGATAATGGTTGGCAAAATTTCTTTACTGCATAAACCATTGCTAAGCCCTCCCTCTCAACTTTGAGTTTACACAAAGATCATCCATGAAGATCTCTAAGAAATTTCTTTAGGAAATCTTTGTACACAGTGCACGTTAATCTTTGAAACATAGGTAACACATTGGTTAAACAAAAAATCATTAATTTATATGTAAACGTTTTACATTCTATAGCAAAGGATGTCTTTGTTGGTCCTTTGGGTCTATGGATATTTGGTTATACCTTTAAAAATCCATCTAAGAAGTTGTAGGCTTCTTTTCTTGTCCCTCTTTCAAGCACATGTTTAGTGTATGGGAGTGGTAATGATCTCTTACTATGGTGGTTGCATTTATTTTTTTCAAGTTAACACACATATGGATCTTACCATTCTTCTTAGGCATAATCTCGTCCTAGTGGTGACACTCAGTCTATGTGCTCAATCTTATAAATGAAACCCGCATTGTTGACTTCACCTTTAATTGCCTTGGCATAGGTCTCATTGTATGTATATGGCCATTGTTTGACTAGCTTAGCACCATCCACTAAAGGAATTGTGTAAACCTCTTGAGGGACTCCTTTCAAAAATCAGCATAGCTCCAAGGCAAACACATCTTTGTGTATCCTCTTCTTGGGTCAAGTTGGTGGCTATCCAAACCAATTTGGGTTCCTCCCTAAGTAATACTAAATCCACTTGTTTTGCATCTTTTGGTTTGTCATAGGACACTTTGTGGTTCCTTGGGTTTTTCCCTTTTTGCTAGTGGAGTGCACACCTTGTTTTTCACATTGTAGGACTTATTTAGAGTCCTCTTCTTGACCTCTTCTTGACCTCTTTCTCACCACTGGATTGAAGGCTTAGACTCCTTCTTAACTCTCCCTTCCATTATGGCCTTGTTTTGTCTTCTGCATCTATACTTGGAAGTCTTTTTAGAGTCCATCAAAACCATAGCATAGGAATAGTCATTGTTGAAATATACAAGTGGTTAGGGTGTGTGCGGGAACAAGCCCTTAGCAAGAGGCTGTAAAAGAGAATCTATAAATGAGTGAGAAGCTGTGAAAAGGTGAGAGGTATCTACTGGGAGAGAATAAAGGGTAGCATGAGAAGATTTAGGATGTATGGAGATATTCTGGGAAGAGGTGGAGAGAATCAAGCAAAAGAGGTGGAGTGAATCAGTGGGATTAGATGCTTGGATGTAAACTCTATAAATTGAGGCATTGGCCTAATGAGAATTTGCTGGTTTTTGATTATCCATGCCTACATTAAGCTATCAGTTAATTGCTCACTAATCTTATTTTAATCATCATCTAATCTCTTTATTAATGATGTTGATTCTAGCATTTGATCCACCATAGCTCATCACATTTCTACGAATTTAATATGGTATAAGAGCCTAGCTTAGAATCCATCAAATTTATGAGTCCATTATCTTGCTAATCACCTAGTTAATTAGGATTAGTAGATAATCAAATTTTTAGTCATTTTTCAACAAGCCTCCTGTACACCCACAGCTGGTGGAGGGGCTTGATCTCCCTCCAGGCCTAACAATAGGCTTCAAGCCTCTAGACCCATATAGCCACTGTAAGGTTCCCCCCTTCCACAAATAGGGGAAACGCTTAAGATAGTCCGCTAAGTCTTATCTTAGAGAAAATTTCCTACTCATCGACACCTTGACTATACAGAGATTCAAGGATACGATTCATAGGTAAGACCTAGTTCTATCCCGCAGGGGGAGCGTGGTCTTCTAAAATCAAATCACCCATAGGGTAATTGATCACATAAATTGGGCAACTACAAGACTTGATTTCTAGAGGCAACGCTTTTTTCCTCATCCATGCAAGGCACAGTCGCTGGTCTTCTAGAATAGAGTTGCCCGAGAACCTATTTATCTAACGTAGGGCTTTCACTTAATATGTTGGAAAGCTACCCGACTAATCGGGTCCACCCGTCCGTAGGATGGTGCCATCGGGGCATTCCATCCTCCCACTTTCCACCCTACTCACGCATCAATTTATTTTCTAATTAATCCTACCACGCTGTTTGACATAAACAAACATGTTCCTTAATTAAGACCCTTTTCACAAGGTTTATTAAAACAGCCTTTTTCTACAATACAATCATACCAAAGACAAGATTTATAAAAACAAAGTTAAACATGAATCAATTTCATACAAGCCAAAGTGGCTCTCTTATTCTTTTCCTTTATACCGCCGATGATCTAGAATTCGGCCTTCCAGCCTCCACATGCTGGGCAAAACCCTACGGGACCATACACCTCATCGTCGGTCGCTGGCGAGGACTCAAGCCGGCCTGTCGCCCTCTCAGGCTCCATCGCTCGATCCTCCCGCCCCTCAGAGGGATGTCTGCGCACTAGGGTGGGCTAATTCACCGCACTAGCCTGGGCCCTCAGAACTAGGCAGCATCATCACAATCACTTGCCTCAATCGGCAAACCTCATTCTCCCAATGGTATGAGGGATACCATGGGCCAACTCCAGGCCTTACTAACGTCTCCGCCGTCCGGCTACACAAGCACAAGAACGGGGCAGCGTCAAGGCAGGGAGAAGTTGTACCTGTACCTTAATTTAACCAAGATAACAATCCATTTACTCACTAAACCATATGACTAGGATCCATGTCACCTTCTTTAAGAAAACAATCTTTTTCACAAAGATTTTAGCATTTCCACTTGAGATTGTGATAAGACATTCTTTATTAAGGCATATGCTGTTGTTTGAAAAAATACAAACTTTAAATGGTAAATCAATCAAATAGATCACAGTAACAATCAATAGAGAAGCCGGGGCCATACCTCAACCCCTAAGAATGATATATAATTGAAAAACAAAATATGTATATACCTTATAGAAATTTATCGTTTATCGTTGTCTTTGCTCGTATTAACAAGAGCTTTAGAACTTGACATATGAGAATAGAGTCTTCGAATACCTTGTGATTGAAATCATCCAATAATCTCCAAGCTTTATCTCCTCTTACTCATACTGTGATTCTTCTCTCTTTCTAAGATCTATGGCAAAATAGCCTTCTCCTACAGGGCTACGGCATACTATTCTTTCTCTAAAAGAAAAACTATGGAGTTTTGGTCTCTTCCTCCGAAAGACTATAGCAATCTAAGCTTCTTTTCTGAGATATTAGATAAGAATGAAAGGATATATGCATCTCAAACTCTAGGATTACCTTGAGGCTACTTGCTGTCTTCTCACAGTTTTCTCTATGTAAAGACCCTGACAGAAACAGCAGACTGTTTTGGCCATAACTCTCTGATAAAAACTCAGAATATAGTCATGTAGCCAGTCAAAAGAACGGGAAGGCATCTGGTCTACAAGCCATCGCGGGCAGAATAGGCAAAAACGTCTGTATATAGCCGCAAACGCACCATCTTTAGAAACACGTTGTTTTTCCACATTTTTAGTATGCATGGACTCTAAATGTGTAAAAGTACTCTAAATATGACCTCTTATCACCTAAAATCGAAATTCTATTTTTGGGGATACTTATCTCTTAATAGAACTATTCTTATGTTCTTATTTCTTTTAGGATTTTTGGAGCTAATATTTTTATTCTAACACTTTTCTAATGTTTCTAGCCTTATTGTCTCACTCTTTCTAATTACACTCTCTTTTCTTATTGAAATCTATATTAAAAGAGACATACATACATGGCTTGGGAGGGACGTTACAGCCACAATCCTTATGCTCCAGCCTATCAACTCGAATTGCCAAACCGCCATCTGGAGTTGCCGATTTTTGCAAAAAAACCAGCGCTATTTTTTTTTGAGAAAAACTTCAATTGTGACTTCACTACTTGGAATTGGGAGCAATGGAGTTAGCCCAAAGTGTTTTTGGATGCTTTGAGCATGCTGGTGGCCTCAAAATCTAGAAATTATTCAAGGAAAAGTGGAATCAAGCTCTACATCAAATCTGTAGGTGACTTTGGTAAAACAGAGATTAAGCATTCAATGTTTGGTCAAATCTTGTGGTTCTTGGCTTAATCCTCTACTAGACTAACTACTATTGATGACTTTGGAAGGAGTTGAGCTCATTTGAACTCTAAGGCCCTAGATCTGCACACAAAATAGAGGATTATTTTGCTAATCAGTGTGATTAATTAGTACTAATCACTGTATTTTGGTGAAATTGAGGTTCAAATTAATCATTGGAATCTGATACAGATCCCTATAACTTTAGATTGCAATTCGAAGATGGTTTGATACTCTAACCATTCAGTATAGATTTGTTACCCTTGGCTTTATGTAATTTCTGGTGAATTTATGCTGATAAATATGTTGTAATCATCACCTAAACACCAGATTGAGTTGTAAAAGGGTAGACACCGCCCTTGAATCTTGAAATTGGATCAAGAGGTAAGACCCCCTTCACATCATCATGAGCACAGCACATCTTAAAATGCATGAAGTAACCACATTTTCTAAAAATGTATGTGCATCCTCCCCTTCCTGTCCAAAAAACAAAGGAATCCCCAAATAGGTAGGCATAAACCTGTGCTCCATAGTACCTACTTCTTCACATAAGCTAAACTTGATTTAGAGCCTTCCTCAGTGGGGGGGCACAAGTCTATGAGTTTTTCAACTCCCACACTAGCATAACTAGCTAGCATTGCACAAGAAGACTTGATCAGGGAAATATGACATGAAACACCACCCCAAACCCCACGAAACAACATTTAATGGGGAGCAGTTTTATACATGGCAAACAAAAACCATGTATTTGCTTATTGAGGAAAAATCTGTGGGGGCTAGTTGAGGGAAGAGATGAATGCCCAGAGGTGAGTGGGAAAAATGAGTGGAAGAGCAGGAATGAGAAAGCATTAGGACTCATCGCACTCAGTTTAAATGATGAAATCATTCATCACATCACAGGGATACAATGGGCAAAAGATGCATATGGGATGAACTCAATAAATTATTTGGCACTCAAGCAAAAAATTCAAAGATAAATCTGTTAATGCGATTCTACAAACTTGATATGAAGGAAAGTGAACCTTTAATCACACACTTGAACAAATACAAAAGCATTAAGCAACAACTGGCACCATTGGCAAGAAGGTAGAAGATGATGAGGCACTAGCAGTGCTTCTGAAGAGTGTGGACAAAGGTGAATATGAAAACATTGTAGTAGCCTTAAAGAATGTACCTGAACTAAAGCTGCATGAGATAGAAGGATCTCTACTAGAGCAAGAGACCAAGGTCAAAGAGAAGAAATGGCTGGACTCAACAGCTGGAGAGGAAAAAGCATTCTTCACCCAAGGAGGATTCTCTCTAGGACGAGGACGAGGAACAGGCAGAGTAGGAGTAGGAACTTAAACCCAGTGGAGAAGGAACGACATCGACAAACTTTATGGTTGGAGACTCCTAAAAGGAAGTGGAGGCAGATCATCTTTTCAGAGAGAGAGAGAGAGAGAGAGAGAGAGAGAGAGAGAGAGAGAGAAACCACACAACCCAATATAGCCTGCCCCAACAGAGTAAAACCACCTCTGAGCCACCGATGATGTAGGCCATGTGGTAGATGTATGTGTGAGCACTTTAGTCAAGGTTACAGGCACTTGTAGAGTAGCCTTGGACACATAGAGAGAGAGAGAGTGTGTCAAAGGACTATGAGTTTAGGGACTTGAGGCATTGGTCGTCGTGGGCTACCAAGTAAGAGGGAAACTTGGTATAGGGTCCATGTGTGAGGTGGGATTTCTATTCGAAGGGACTTGGTGCCTTGAGGGTATGCTAGCCCGCCCCGAATAGTTTGCATCTATATGGAGAGGAGGTGCAAGGAGAGGCAACCCCTGGGGCACCTCCTCTCCATATAGATGCAAACTATTCGGGGGGCGGGCTAGCAAGAAAAGGTGCCCCAGGGGTTGCCTCTCCTTGCACCTCCTCTCCATATAGATGCAAACTATTCGGGGCGGGCTAGCATACCCTCAAGGCACCAAGTCCCTTCGAATAGAAATCCCACCTCACACGAGGTGTGCTAGGATTATTCACTTGAGGGAAGGTGTGAAATATACAAGTGAATAGGGTGTGTGCGGGAACAAGCCCTTAGCAAGAGGTTGTAAAAGAGAATCTGTAAATGAGTGAGAAGCTGTGAAAAGGTGCGAGGTATCTACTGGGAGAGAATAAAGGGTAGCATGAGAAGATTTAGGATATGTGGAGATATTCTGGGAAGAGGTGCAGAGAATAAAGCAAAAGAGGTGGAGTGAATCAAGGAGAGATTAGTGGGATTAGATGCTTGGATGTAAACTCTATAAATTGAGGCATTGGCCTAATGAGAATTTGCTGGTTTTTGATTATCCATGCCTACATTAAGCTATCAGTCACTAATCTCATCTTAATCATCGTCTAATCTCTTTATTAATGATGTTGATTCTAGCATTTGATCCACCATAGCTCATCACATTGCTACAAATTTAACAGTCATCATGGACTAGTACTTCAGCTATCTTAGGATCTATCTTCATGACGTTTGAACTCGGTCTTTCCTTTGATCCTTCTAGATGGATTAGAATGACTTGGTTACCTTCAAGGCTTCCACATATTGCAAGTCCACTTAAGTCTTGGTGATGGGTCTATAGCTCTAATTCTTGCTAGTTTCTTAGCTCTTTTGAGTAGAGCTTCTCTCTTTTCAAGGAATTGTCAAAGAAGGGCATGGTGCTTTGGTGGCGAAACTTCTCTTGCTTTGTCTTCACTCTCTTTACTATTAGAGGAGTTGTTTGGTGCAATACTTGCTCTAAAGCCTTTGATTGGTACAATTTTTGATTTGTTTGAATTTTTTTCCCTATTTTTGGTCGAACCGAGGTATCTCTATTTTTGGAAGCACTAGGAGCTACAATACTAACTAGAACTATGTCTCTACATTTCTCATCACAAAACTGTGTTCCCATAGGTGTAGGACATACATTTGGTAATAAAACTATGGAAGCTTATCTTCTGACTTGCATCTTTTTCCACTTTGTCCACTAAAGTGCTGTTTGTGTTCCAAGTGACCGAGCAATCGTATCTGACCCTAAGTCATCGATAGTAGGTATTCTGGTTGGCGACTTCTTTGTACTTATGTTCCTTCACATTCACATTAATGGTATTTCCCTCTTAATAGAGGTAAATAATATCATACCCTAATCATGACTCATCGGATGACAATTGGCATATGAATGGTCTTTCAAGAATCATGTCGTAATTAGTGGGCCTTCCAAAGTCAACAAACGAAAAGTGTATGCTTGTATGTCAGGCCACATGATGTTACCTCTTGTTCCTTCAAGATTTCCATACCTAAATTTGTGTCTACTACCTTGAGGACTATTTTGGCTCTTCTAAGGGGCTTGTTTCCCCATCTTTGCTACATGTATTTGATTGCAATGCTCACTCCTGGTCCCCCGTCAAGGATAGCAGTTGTGGTCACTCCTCCCAATTTGATTGGAATGGTGGCATTCATATCTTCATAGTACTTCCCAGCCACACTGATTGTTGGTACATCCTTGAATGTCCATCGTGGATTATCCTTTTCAGCTTGGTCTATCTCCTCAATTTCTTTGACTCATTTGAGCTTTTTTTTCATCTTCATTAATGGACTTCGTAGCCTGGTGGGGCCCAAAATTTTGAAATTTTGTCTTCCCTCCCCAAAAGGTCAACTCTCTCTCAAAAAGGTATCATTTAATGCATACATTCATTTTCCCACTTTTTTCCTCATTTTAGGCTTTCTGCATGCTCTTTGATCCTCCAATCTATACCTTTCTCATCTTGCTGGTATCATTTAATATATACATCCATTTTTTCCACCTTTTTCCCTCATTTAGTACTAAGAGAGTTTTGACCTTTTGGCTTCCCTCCCAAAAGGCAAAATCTCTCTCAAAAAAGGTATCATTGAATGTGTACATCCATTTTTCCCACATTTTTTCCTCATTTTAGGCTTTTGTGCATGCTGTTTGATCCTTAAGCTATATCTTTCTCTTCTCCCTCATCTTGGTCACCCATTCTTGAGAGCTTCTTACTCTTGGAGCCTCCAACATGCAAATTTCTCTTCTCTCTCTTTTTTCTTATTACTATTTCTTGAGGGCTTCGTGTTCTTTTAGAACTTACAATCTATATCTTTTCCTCTCTCTCATTTTCTTCAATCTTGCACTTGGGACGTGTAGCCTGCTACTTTTCCTCTCTCATACTTCCCAACCAATCCTAGAGCTTCATTTTCAATCGTAATCTCAAGCTCAAGCTCAAGCTCTAGAAGGACCCCTAAATCTATGTACTCCTATATTCTTCATAATGTTAGAGAGGAAGGTGTGTGGAGGCCATTAAACTTCAAGCTAATAAATGATTGGATCAAAATGCAACCCTCATGTAGAGGCCCTCATAGGATGAAGAAGAAAACAAGATTCTTGGTATAATACCGCTAGAAAGGTGTATGTGGAGGCCCTTGCACTTCAAGATAAATGATTGAATCATAATGTAGCCCTCCTGTAGAGGCCCTCATAGGGTAAAGAAGAAAATTAGATGCTTGGTACAATACCATTGCAAAGGATGTGAAGTAGGCCGAGATGGGTGGCTAGCCAAGGTTCAACATGTGTACATGGCTAGGGACATAAACTTGGATGCGTTTATATCATCATCTGTATTCCAAGACCATTGTAAGCTATTTCTATATGTTGATGGATTCATTGTATTGGTTTTATTTTCTAGATGTTCTATTCTTGTAAGTAAACTAATGAGTGTGTGTTACTTTTGTCATGGTTTCACAGATGTCTGCCCATCATCAAGTATTGAATGGCAACCAGGGGAGTTATTCGCTAAAGCTATGCATGTTGATTTTGTAAAGATTTTGTTTCCAAAAAATCCCCTCTTCTTTTTTTTATCAGTAAAGATATGTTTTTATATAGTTCAAAATACATTGTTCCTCCAAATGATGGCCAAGCTTTTGGGAGAGTTAAAAATCTACCAAATTGCAAGTCTTGCTTCCATTATTAATTAGGATTTATTAGACAAAGGTATAATATCTTCACTCAAAAGAAATATAGTGTTGGATATTCATAGGTCCATGAAGTTTGGAAGAATTTATAAGAGTCTCAAGTTGTCAAGTTTTATCCCACTTCATATCTTTGTAGCATGTTTTTCTCATTCCAATATGAATAGAACCAAGATAATCTGGTTATTATAGGAATGTGTTAGAGAATGATTCAAATATTGCTCTTGGAGCTTAATGGAAAATGAAGGAAGGGTTGCATAAAGGTGACGTACTTAAGTGCAACGCTTGTACAGAGTCAATAGAAATGTCATATCGCATATTTTGCGACCCTATACATGGGTTTGGAGTATAGACACTGGAAAGAAGAGTAGAGGATGTTGGTTTTCCATTACATGGGTTTGGAGTATAGATGTTAGAAAGAAGAGTAGAGGATGTTGGTTTTCCATTACATGGGTTTAGAGTATAGATGTTAGAAAGAAAAGTAGAGGATGTTGGTTTTCGTTAAATTTAAAAGAAAATTCAATTCGATTTGAACTTGATATTTAAATGGGTCATGAAAAGGGCCAAAAACCCATGGTCAATTCTAAATGAACCTTGAAGGATGTTCATCAATATCTTGAGTTGTTAACTCTAAATTTAGATTGAATGGATATATTTTACGTAGAAGGTCATACATAACATTATACTGTATTAAATTGTATCGTCTTCCTCCTACTACTTTGGAATTTGAGGCTTAACTTAATATATCTTCGTTGTATTTTTGGGAATGTCTATATGGTAAATTTATGCCCCATGTCATTTTAACGTTATTTCAAATTATTGATATCTTGGTATTAAAAACTTACCAAAATGAGACATTACCCAAAATGAAAATTTTAAGTATTTAAGTCAGATGTCACTTTTGTCTCTCATTCGACTCACTCACTTAGTCTTAGCTTGTCTTAGCTCTGGAACCTTGAGTGCTAGCCTTTCTCTACCCCCCACTATGGATGCATGTCGAGCTTATGAAGATGATTTCTTAGTAGGAGTGATTTTGGTCATAGATCTGAAGAATTATTTTAGATCTTTACCTAAAAGATTGATGTCCTTAGGACTGCTGATAAGAATAGATATATTTTATCTAATTTAATTGACTATATGATTTTGAATGTTAGCAAATATGCTTGCTAGGCTAGACGATTCTAGAAAGGGCTGGGCTCCTTATTTATGACTTCCTCCTTTACCTGTATTGTAATGACCCTAACATTGAAAGGTGTGTCAAACACTTTGTGAAGGATTTTGCCTCTAATAGTGATTGTGTCATAGATATCAGCATCTCCTTAGAGGCATTGGGAATTATACAAGTGGGAGATATATTTCTCTCGTGTGGGGAAGAAATATTCATTTTGTTGCTTCAAGAAGCTGGGGTTGAAGGCTATAGCGGCGGGGAAGCTGAAACAATTACTAAGGCACTAGCACTACCTCAATCTGATCCGATGGAGCTAGTTGAACCTGAGGATGCATATGAGGGTGCAAGATACGTTGCTCTAGAACTATTGAGCATTCAATAAATTTAAGGCCAAACAAAAAGAGGCTAAGAAGGATGAAAAAGAGGAAGAGGAGGATTAAGAAGAGGATGAGGAGGATAATGAGGGTGTAGAAGAGGAAGAACCACAAGATAAAGTGGAAGATCTACATACAATAGTAGTTTCTAGCTGAGAGTATGTTTACCTCCTCGACATCAAAGAATTATTGTGGTTGAGGAAAGATGAAGCTCTTACTGTAGTGGCCAACATCCTTGAAGCCTCACCACCTCAACTTTGAGATGAGAAACATAGCAACACCACCAAAGGACAATAAAGCCGTGCTACAACGAAGGTAGAACTCAAGAGTATTGGGTCGAATTCAAAGACCAAGATTGGGCATGTATATATTGAATGCAGAACTCTAGAGTATTAGGTCGAATTCGAAGACCAAGATTGGTATGTACATTCATTTTTTACATCAAGTAGTTCTAGAGAATATTTAGAATCCTCATACTGCTGATGCTACTGTAGGTGCATTTGGATTCTTCTACAAAGACAAAAAGAATAAGAAGAATCAAGTGCACAATGAAGTTACAGAAGGAGCCCAAGAAGAACCAAGTGCACAATGAAGTTACAGAAGGAGCCCAAGAAGAACCACCTTTGGAAGGAATCCGACAAAGGAACTGTCATTTCGGATCTAGCTTACACACAGAGGAGCTCCACCCAAATTTCTTTTCTAGATACTGTGGAGGAAATAAATCTGGTCATGATGCAAGTTACCCAGCAGGTACATTTCTTAATGTGTAGAAAAGATGGTAGCCCTTCAGAAGGGAATGGGGTCAACAAAGGAGGAGCTACGTAAAGCCAAAGAAGACCTGCAAAACCTCTCCATAGTCCAACAAAGGGTACAAAATCTAGAGGCAGAGTAGGTTAATTTCCAAAACGTAATTGAGCTCCAGGCCAAAGAGTTATCACAGGCAAAGTAGGAAAAAGTGTAGATGCAGCAACAAATTCGAGATTTGCAACAACAAAAATACACAAATGCTGAGCTATAAAGCCAATATCTCTTAAGCCATCATATGTTTGTGATGCAGCAATATGAGGACCAAGCAAAAGCAAATCGAGCGACCTTGCAAGTCTTGTAGAGAAGAGTCAGCACTCTTGAAGCAGATGACGATTAGGAAGTGTATGATCTATCGGCAAGCAAGGTGGATACCTATGAAGCTCGCATCCAAAAGCTTATGGATAGCTTATATGCAGGCTACATTAAAGAATTAATTAATTTTTATTGAAATGACATGACACCCATATGAGCTCCGACACCAACAAAATGATGAATTCGATGAGAATTCGGCACAGGTAGTTCCAACGGAGAAGGTGGACCACATGGACCTATTGGTCCTAGTTAGTAGCCTGTAGAACATGGCACTCAAATGGATTAAGACAAAACATCAAATGATCCTAAAGGCAAGGGCAAGAAGGAGTTAATGAAAATATTACATCAGAATGAGCTAATTGGCTTGTTGTTTCAACTAGCAAAGCCCCTTTTAATCATCAAAGTCAAGGCTCTAGCAATATACTTCAACAAAGCCTTGTCGAGGAGGATGATAATAGTTATAGCTCTCTTTTCCATTTTTTTAAAAAAATTCTATTATTTTGGTTTCTAAATTGTTTTGTTTGTAAATTTAAAAAAAGGAGGCATTAGAGATGAATTTGGGAGGGATGCTTCTCTGACACACTACATAGGAATTATTCCCCCTTTTGTCATTGTTGTGATCCATACCAAAATGACACTGCATGCTACACAAGAGCTGGTGAAGTGCAAGGATTTGTGACACATGTCTTGGCAAAGAAACCTATAACAAAGAATGTAGATAAAGTCATCATATTATGCAAGGAGACCATAATCTTTGTAATTAGTGCCTCCCAAAAAGCAGATGTTTTGGTTAAGATAGCTATGGGACTAGTCCAAGGTTTTAGCTCTAAAAAGCAGATGTTTTGGTTAAGATAGATATGGGACTAGTCCAAGGTTTTCGCTCTAAAAAGTTGGCAAACCTAGTCTATTAAGTGTCGATAATCCAAAGAATATCATTAAGTATTTTGATGTTAAAGGAAAGAAGCCAAGGTGATTAACTTTGATGTAATTTCCTATACATCACGTAACTCGATCAACATATTAATAATATTTCCTTTTTAGCTTTGTGTAATTTTTATCCTCAAGGTGACATGATGTTTTTTGGTATTAAAAATAGCTTAAATGAAAGTCTCAAGAGGGTAAGTAGTTAAAGATAAGTTCTTATCACAAATTATGTTTCTCATTCTGTGAAAGAATATAGAATACTCATTGTCTTATAGCTCCTCCAATTTAACTTAATTCATCATAGTTATCTTGGTTGCTGTAGCAAGATAAAAGGCACCTCACAATTCATATATTTTCTCTATTATTGGTTATTCACCACTTCTGGAGCATCACACAAAAAAAATTAAATAAAAAATTTAAACAACCCTCCAATCAACCAAGGGCATTTTGGCAGCTCTGTTAGAATGGGCTTGGTTGCTCCGTGTGTCAGTTCAAGGGGTGTTTAAACTTTTTTAAATTTTTGTTTGATATGTGATGCTCCAGAAGATGTCTACAGATCTTATTCATTATCTTTTAGCTCCTCCACTTTGACTCTATTCATCATAGTTATCTTGGCTGGTGGTTAGGGTAGCAAGATAAAAGATACCTCACAATTCATATATTTGCTCCATTATTGGTTATTTATCATTTTTGGAGCATTAGATATTAAACAAAGTAATAATAAAAAGTTTAGCTACCGAAATGGCCCTGGTCATCTCATCATCGATCCATGTTGGTGGCAGGAGTGTTTAAACTTTTTTTTATTTTTTTATATGTGATGCTCCAAAAGAGGTCTACAGGCCTTATTCATTATCTTATAGCTCCTCCACTTTAACTTAAGTCATCATAGCTATCTTGGTTTTTGCTGGTTGGGTAGAAAGATAAAAGGCACCTCAGTATTCGTATATTTTCTCCATTATTGGTTATTCAACATTTTTGGAGCATTACATATTAAACAAAATATTTAAAAAAGTTTAAACATCCCTCCAAACCAACACACACAGCGACCATGGATGTGTTGGTTGGAGGGGTGTTTTTTAAAAAAAAATTGTTTAATTTTTTTAAATATGTAATGCTATAAAAGAGGTCTATAGGATTTATTCATAATCTTGTAGCTCCTCTATTTTAACTTAATTCATCATAGTTATTTTGGTTGGTTGTAGTAGCCACCCAGTGTGGCCACACTGGGCTGGACCATCTTTGCAATTTTTGATGGTGGCTTTGGGGTAAACCTCATGCCAGAATTCACACTCCATGCATTAGGTGTTAAGGTAACCCGACCAGTAAACTTTTGTGTTTGTATGGCTGACCAATGGGAGGTGACCTCCATTGGCTTGGTAGAAGGTGTCCATTTAGTCATCCAGGGGACATTCTTACTAGACTTTGTGGTGATTCGGCTCCCTAAAGTCAAAGGGGTCTACTCATTACTGGACTTTGTGGTGATTCAGCTCCCTAAAGTCAAAGGGGCCTACTCATTACTGGACTTTATGGTTGATTTGGCTTCTTGAAGTCAAAGGGGCCTACTCATTGGTCAACCATGGCTTAGAAGTATAGGTGTACTACTCGATTAGGGTTCTAAATCATTGTGGATTCTTTAGGACCTGGTCCATAGGAGCTTAAATTGGAGGAAGGTTTGGACCAAGGAATGCAAGCTGCCACAGTAGTCCCCGCTTCATCTTCCAACCCTTATAAGAACACCCCTTGGCCTATGCTAGAAGAAGGACTTGTTCCCCATGGTGATGAGTCAGAACTACTTGATTGGCTCCAAGCGACAGAAGGCCTGACATCTTACATGGTGGACATCGTGGAGGTACCAAACGACTACACCAAGTACCAAACGACTACACCAACCCTTCCTCTGAGCACTATGAGGCTATAGGGCTCGGGGAACCCGTCTCATGAGTCTCTATAGAGAGGGTAAGATGGTCAAATCCCTCTCATACAAGTTTGACAAGGACCCAACCATAGGATTGATCACTTCCCCACTGCCCCAACATAGAGAATCAACACCTGTGTTTGTGTGGAAGAACCAATCTATCCATTGAGGGAGTGTCTTAAGTCTTTGACGGGGTGGAAGAACACTACAACACCTTCCCAATTTACTACTAGCTAGCTTATAACCCCACCCTTCTCTCCAAAGAAGCTGAGACATAGGAATCTCTTAGCCTTCCCTCTTTCCAAGGCCCTATCTAGGAATTCAATTTTGGCACTATAGAGGAGCCTCGTCCCATTTCGATAGCCTCTTGGTTGGGGGACCACCCCACCCTATTGGGAGCAAGCCGTCGCCTTCTTCCAATCTTATAAGGATGTCTTTGCCTGTACATACAAGGACTTGGAAGGTGTTCTAGTCGATATTGGTGTTCACACCATACCACTCTAGGAAGGAACTCAACCCGTTCCTAGGTAGGCCTACAAGCTCAACCCAAAGTATGCAATATTAAGAAGCCAGAGTATGGCAAGCTTGAAAGAGTGAGCGCTATGGCTAGCCTCAGAGTAGAGCAAGAGAGGGAGAGAGAGAACGTGTAGGAGTAGCTTCTGGATAGCGCCCTACCTTTTACATGACTACCCCTTAAATGGGTGTTTCTAGATTCTTTTATAAACACCCCATTCACACGTCGTGCCTCTGATCCAGGTGTTTCCCACGTTACTTCAATTAATGTCACATTTTCCTTCCCCTTAAGAAATGTTTTTGTCCTTGAAGACATCATTGTTTGGAAGGTTCTAAAACAAAATTGGGAAACCGCTTCTTAATGGTGCTTACTCTCTCCCATGTAGAACTCTCTTTTGAACAATCTTTCCACGTAACTAAACATGCTTTATAGATTGTATGTCTAGTTCTCTTTTCACGAATGTCTAGTATCTTTTGTGGCTCATGTGGAAGTGATTGTGTATCAATGAGTTTGACTATCTGATCATCTTGTACAAGATTGTAGATTGTATGTCTAGTTCTCTTTTCACGAATGTCTAGTATCTTTTGTGGCTCATGTGGAAGTGATTGTGTATCAATGAGTTCGACTATCTGATCATCTTGTACAAGATTATCAAATTCACCTAGTCTCTTTTTGAGCCCGCTTACATGGAATACTGGATGTACTCCACTTGTTTCTGGTAATTGGAGTTTGTAAGCCATATCTCCTAACCTCCTAAGTACTGTGAAAGGTCCGCAATACCTAGGTGATAACTTTGGACATGGTCCGGTCTTCATGGTCTCAGATTGTGTAGGTACTCTTAAATAGACTTGTTCTCCTTCCTCAGAGGTAAGAGGTCTCCAATGAGGATCAGTATAGGCACTAGCTCGATCTTGAGCTTTCCTAATACTACTTTTAGCAAGACTAAGCATTTCATTCATATCCTGTAGATAATCTTTAGCTGCCTATACCTTCTCCTTTTGCAATCCTACTACATAGGGAGCTCTAGGCTGAAACCCATACATCAACATGAAAGCACTATATCCTGTGGAAGAGTGTTTGGCATTGTTATATGCAAACTCTACTATAGGTAAATACTCTTCCCAATTAGTTTGTTGTTTAGTAACATATACTCTTAGCATGTCTTCTAAGATTTGGCTAACCCTCTTAGTTTTCCCATCTGTCTGCGCTAAGCTTAGTATCTAATCTTGTAAACACAACTCTCTAAAAATGACTATTGAATTTCCTATCCCGTTCAGATACAATGGCTGTTGGTATGCAATATAATTGGTATAGGTTCTCAACAACCAATCTAGCCAATTCAAGAGTTTTTACAACAGATTTAGTTGGAATAAACCTAGCCATTTTGGTTAACCTATCCATAATTACCCAGACATTTTCAAATGCTATTGGTTGACCTTCTTGAGTTAAAACCGCACCTATAGCAAAATTGCTAGCATTAGTCTCAACCATAAAGGGTTTGTTAGGATCCACAATATATAAATTGGAGCCGTAGCTATTGCTACTTTTAGATTTTCCATGCTTTTCCTTTGTTTAGTTTCCATTCAAATGTTTTCCCTTTCCCTTTAAGCTGATCAGTCATGGGAAATATTATCTTGGCATAGTCACAAATAAATTTATGACTTAATCCTAAGAAGATCTGCAGTTCGTCTAAATTCCCAGGTTCAAGCCACTCCAGAATAGCCTTAACCTTTTCTAGATCCATGCTAATACCATCTCTAGAGATGATATGGCCAAGATATTTAATTGGATCCATGCTAATACCATCTCTAGAGATGATATGGCCAAGATATTTAACTTGGTCTGCAAAGGATTCACACTTGGATTCTTTGGCATAAAGGGAATTCTCTCGTAAAAATTGAAATACTTTTCTCAAATGTTCCAAATGTTCTTCTTTAGTTTTACTATATATGAGGATATCATTAAGAAATACAACTACAAACTTTCCTAGATAGGGCCGTAAAACACTATTCGTGAGTTTCATGAATGAGGATGGAGCATTGGGAAGTCCAAAGGGCATTACCAAAAATTCATAGTGCCCATACCTAGTTCTAAAAGGATGTTTTTGAAATATTCTCAGTCTTAATTCTTACTTGATGATGGTTGGATCTCAAATCAATCTTTTGTAAAGCAACGAGCCCCTTGAATTTGATCAAAAAGATCTTCCATTCTTGACATAGGAAACTTGTTCTTTACTATAAGATTATTTAGTGCTCTATAATCGACATAAAGTCACATAGAACCGTCTTTTTTCTTCACCAAAAATTGGCAAAGCCCATGGTTAATTGCTAGGTTTAATAAAACCTTTATCTATATAGTCTTTCATTTGCCTTTCTACCTCTATGTGTTGTGCTTCACTGAATCTATAAGGTGGTTTACAGACAGGTCTAGCATCTTTAACCATTTCCATTGATGATCAATTTCACCTCTCTCAGGTGGTAAACCACTAGGTAAATCAGCACGAAAAACATTTTTAAACTCAGCACAAGCAATTCTTTTAATTCTTGTTTACTTTTATCATCACTACTCACATAACCACTCTCTACCTATAGGACTAGATCTGCTCGATCCATATTCATGATTTGGAAATCAAGATTATCTTTATAGTCTTGGATTTCAATTTCCAAATTGGATACCATAGTATCCCATATTTTCTTGTCCTCTCCTTGCATCATGGAAACAACATATTGACGAGCACTAGTAAGTTGGGGAAGCTTAAGCTTCTTGACAAGGGTGCAATTCACAAAATTGTGAGTGGCTGAGTCATCTATCATGACCCTAGCCCTTTTACCTTTAACAAACTCATGCATCTTAACTAATTCATGCGGACCAAAGGTAGATTTCCACATGGCAAATGACACACAACACTGATGTGTGATGTCCTCATGTAACACCTCAAACGATTTATACTTTTCATTTCTTATAATTGAAAGTGTTTACGCAACATGGATTTGGTTTTCTTTGTTTCCCTTATCCTTATTATCTTACCCTTTTTTCTTTTTCCTAGGACAATTCCATGCAAAATGATTGGGTGAGAGACATGCGAAACATAAATTTTCTTTTTTGGGCTTTTCAATGTCCTCTTGATTGAGTCCAGGGCCTTTAACAAATTTCTTCTTGAAAGGTTGTTTTCTTCCTTTGTTAAATGGCAGTTTTCTTTTATTCTTAAAGAAAGGTCTAGAGGTACTAGGATCTCTAGTTTTAGGGTCTGTCTCAGTGGGGTTAATAGTACCACCCAAGCGTGTGTGGTCCTTATAGATTTGGGCGAACTTAATCACCTCCTCTAGAGTCTTAGGTGCACTACGTTTCACTTCTATTTTAAAAATTTTATCCAACCCCCTTATAAAACCCCTAGTCTTTTGAAAGTTATCGATCCTTGCAATTTGAGGATTATTTTGCGGTAATCCATAATATAGGTGATCAAAGGTCTTTCCTTTTGCACAATCTTATCCCAATCCTCCCAATTTCTCTCAAGTTCATTTTTGGGAAGGAATTCTTTCAGAAAGATGGTTTCGAATTGAGCCCAATCCCCTGGAATACTCTCAGTTTCCTTGAGGCTCATCCACCATTTATAGGCTTTTGGCCCTAGTGATAAACTAGGCTCACTTCATTGCTACTTAGGTGGAGTATTTTTAAGTCTATGAAGGTCCTGCCATTTTCGTAAGAAGGTATAGACATAATCTTTA
The DNA here is from genome assembly GCF_041138505.1 of Cibotium barometz. Classification (NCBI taxonomy): domain Eukaryota; kingdom Viridiplantae; phylum Streptophyta; class Polypodiopsida; order Cyatheales; family Cibotiaceae; genus Cibotium; species Cibotium barometz. The sequence goes on from NC_141086.1 coordinate 31,164,472, forward strand.
TTTCTGTCTTTTTCCTCACCATTAAATTGTGGCGGTTTCATGTCTTTTAGAACAAGATTTTTCCTTATTCTCGTTACTTTTGGGGCTGTTTCTTGTGAGGGCGTAGTTCTTTCTTTAGTAACCATACCAACATCTTTCGATGTAGAAGATTTTCCCTTATTCTCGTTACTTTTGGGGCTGTTTCTTGTGAGGGCGTAGTTCTTTCTTTAGTAACCATACCAACATCTTTCGATGTAGAGGGCATGTTTGAGTCAATTGTTCTCGAAGCTTGAGCCAATTTCTCCTTTCCCTTGTCAACTAACTTAGTTAGCTAGAGTTTCATATTATCAAGGGCGTCAAAGAAAGAACGAATGTAAATTTCTAAAATGTCTACCCGATTTTCTAAGAGCTCATGCTGTTGGCAGGTAGGTCCCTCTTCTTCTTCCCATTACCATTCATTTTCTTGTTCTAAAGTGTTTGTCTTAGTCATGATTTGATCCTCGTTTGTGTTGTTTGTGGTGTAAGTGTTTCCCTCTACGAGATTTTCTATGCTATCTTTTTCCATGATTTTTTTTCTCACTGGACATTGAAAAAGCAAAGCAAAACAAGCACCCATTGGATGCTCAACTTCCATGTCCATACAAATGCAAGCCTCACTGTTGTGGGCATGGTTTGAATTGTTGTGGGCAAGGTCCTCACTCAACCTAGTGTGGAATACAAGATGAACATACCAATATACTATGCTAGCCGCCTCCTCACACCCACTAACAAAACTACACCACTGATTGGGAAGGCTTGGCCATAGTCTATGCTTGCCAAAAGTTCCAACACTATCGCTTGGCTTGCCAAAAGTTCTAACACTATCTCTCGGGCTCCCACTTTGTCGTCATCTTAGATCACCATGCTCTCAAATATCTTCTCAACAAACCCTAGGTGGTGGGTCGTGTCTAGCGAAGGTTGCTACTCTTCCGAGAATTCATTTTTTTTGAGATTCTCCTTCAATTGGGCAAACATCACGTCATGACGGACCACCTCTGTTGCATCAACACTTGGGAGCCTGCACAACAACACGTATTGAGGATGACCTTGCTGATAGTGTTCTTTTTAAAGTTGATGTTGCCCTGGATTGGTATGGGGAAGTACGTGCGTTTCTTTTCATAGGCCAATTTCTAGTTGGCGCTAGCCCCAAAGATAAGCGCCGGCTTTTGGTGAACAGCCTTCCAAATCATAGCTATCCAACTCTATAAAGCTGGTCATGATGGGGTTTTGCGAAGATGCATCGTGCCTCACTTGGTCGAAGATGCCCTCCTGGTGGTGGTGGCTATCCTGGCCACATCTTGGGCGCCCTCCTGGTGGCTATCCTGGCCACATCTTGGGCGCCCTCCTGGTGGCTATCCTGGCCACATCTTAGGCGCCCTCTTGTTCGAGCATGGATTGTGGTGACCAACAATGTTTAAAGATTCCATTGAGTTTGCCATATCTTGTGATACTTGCCAATGGTGTAGGCCTAAACCCACCTCCAATGCTAAAAAAGCCTAGGCTTCAACTTTAAAGTAAGTAGCTAGAGGTGCAAGCCCCTCTCTCCTCTCTTGTTGACTCACCCCTTCTCCTAACAACTTGCTCCCTTCTCCACTTGACGATTTGCCCCCCCCCTCTTTTTCAACTCGCCTCCCTCTCGCCTCCCCTCCCACTTCCTATTTGCCCTCTCGCCGTCGCCTCGCCTCTCGCCTTCCTTCCCACTTCCTATTCGCCCCCCCTCCCTATCACATCTCCAGCTCACCCTCTCCCCTCTGTTCAACTTGCCCACTTTTCTCTTCTATCTCATGTCGCTCCTTTAACGACTCACCCTTCCCTCCCTTTGTGTGACTCACCCTTGTTAGGAAACTGCTCGCCTTCCTGACTCACCCTTCTCTCATCTGACACTTTCCCCACTTGACCTCTACATCTGAGTTGCCCCCCTCTTTGCCGTCCGAGTCACCACCTCTCCCTTTGTGTGACTCACCCTTGTTAGGAAACTGCTCGCCTTCCTGACTCACCCTTCTCTCATCTGACACTTTCCCCACTTGACCTCTATACCTGAGTTGCCCCCCTCTTTGCCGTCCGAGTCACCACCTCTCCCTTTGTCCCACTCGCCTCCCCTCCCTCACCCTCCCTCTGGCTCCCCTCCCCTGCTCGCCTTCCCCTTTCCCTCCGCCTCCCTCCTGTGCCTCGCCTCCCCTCTCCCTCTTGCTCGCCTCACCCTCCGACTTGCCTACCTTTTGAGTTGAACATAAAAAAAGGTAAAAAAGTGAAATTCGCTTTTCAAACTTCCATGTGCTGTGACCATAAGGTGCATCGGACATGACATAATGGTTGATGGTGAAAACCACAAGGACATCTGACATTTCTCTATTTTTAAGGTTATGAGTTGTACTAAGAGATTTAGGCAAAGATATGACAAATATATCCATGTCACATGGATCTGGAATCCCAACTCTCTCATTGGTCAGGCTATTATTTTTTTTATTCACTCCTTAAAGGAAAAAATGGAGAGTTCATATTTCACCTAATGCACCCCATGGCTATTGATCGCAAACTATTTTTCTCTCTTTTATATTCGAACAAACTAATGGCCACTTTCAACACTGAAGGTATATCTTTGATCCACTTTCGTACCAAGAGTGTTATTTGGGAAACGGGGGAAGGGCACATTCCCTTATGTTTATAAAATTTTGGGGTGGACTGTGCAAACAAGCACAAAATCCGTATGACTTGAACAACGACGTGTAACTTAGATTCAGATGTGCTAACCAATTTGTAACTATCCTTTTGCGAGGTACTTTAAGATCTCCATCGATCATAAGCGTAGGCGTGTGGTTCATTGATAGAAGATGTGCCTTTAGCACCCTTTTCAAGTATGTTTACAAATTCATGTTCGTTCGATCACTTCAAGATATTTATAAGTAAAACTGCATGGTTGTATGTTTGTTAATTTTGAACTTTGCCTTTGAGATATGTCAATCAAAACCGTTAAACATTTGCTATAGGTAACATGGCAAATCGAAACTTGGGAAAGACATGCCTAGGAAGAAGACGTCCTGCAGAAATTAGAACTTCGAGGAAAAGAAAACAATTGATGATGCCAAAATCGTCAAACATTTGCTATAGGTAACATGGCAAATCGAAACTTGGGAAAGACATGCCTAGGAAGAAGACGTCTTGCAAAAATTAGGACTTCGAGGAAAAGAAAACAATTGATGATGCCAAAATCGTCAAACATTTGCTATAGGTAACATGGCAAATCGAAACTTGGGAAAGACATGCCAATCAGAAGACGTCTTGCAGAAATTAGGACTTCGAGAAAAAGAAAACAATTGATGATGCCAAAATCGTCAAACATTTGCTGTAGGTAACATGGCAAATCGAAACTTGGGAAAGACATGCCTAGGAAGAAGAAGTCCTGCAGAAATTAGGACTTCGAGGAAAAGAAAACAATTGATGATGCCAAACACTTCCACGTGATACAATGTGGAGATGTTATATGAGCAATAGCGTTCTGAGTGTCTTGACCAAGCATCCTATTATAATATATTGTAGAATCTTGTTTTTGGTACTCGATTAAATAATATAATAGAATATTTGTAGACCAGATCTGAGTTTGACACAGGGGGTTTTTTCTTCTCCACTTCTTCGTTCTTCCACCTCCATTGTGCCTCCATTGTGCCCGCCGTCCTCCCCCCGCCCGCCCTCCCCCGCCCTCTTACCTGTAGACGCAAGGTATGGAGAAATCGTGGGCTTCATTTGGGGCCGTCCTCGCCTTCCTTGCCTTTGCACAGAGCTTGGTCAATACCTTCCTGCCGTATGAGCTCCAGGGCGCCCTCCGCCGCGTGAGCCGCAGGCTTTTCAGCTTCTTCTTCAACTATGTGGACTTCAAGATTGATGAGTATGATGGTGCAACCATCAATGAGCTCTTCTCTGCAGTCCAGCTCCACCTTAGCGAGTCAGCTGAGAAGAATGCCCGTAGTGTGAACCTTGCCCTACCCAAGAATGCCTCTGCCCTTACGTACAGCCTTGCCCAGAATGAGCGCATAAAAGACACATTCCAAGGTGCCCATGTCTGGTGGGATTTCCGGGCATCCGATCGCAAGCAGCCCTCTCTCCCATGGCAGAACATCCCTGATGAAAAGCGCTCTCTGCACCTCAGAGTTCACAAAAAAGACAGGGAGAAAATTCTCTCTGCCTATGTGCAGCACATCCTTGAGCATGCCAAGGACCTCAAAATCAAGCGCAGAGATCGGCTGCTCTACACCAACATGACAGACGACAACTCATGGGAGAGGCGTGGCAAGGTATGGCAGAAAGTCCCTTTCAAGCATCCTTCCACCTTTGAGACGCTCGCCCTCGACCCGGAGACGAAGAAGAAGATAATGGATGACCTGACTGATTTTGCTGGGGGTGAGGAGTTCTACAAAAGGACAGGGAGAGCTTGGAAGAGGGGCTATTTACTCTATGGACCACCTGGCACTGGCAAGTCTAGCATGATTGCTGCCATGGCTAACCTCCTCCAGTATGATGTGTATGACCTCGAGCTCACAGAGGTGAAGTCCAACGCTGCATTGAGGAATCTTCTTCTCAACACGAGCAACAAATCGATTATTGTCATTGAGGATATTGATTGCTCGTTGGATCTCTCTACGAGGAAGAAGAAGCCCAAAGAGGAAGAGAAGCCTTCTAACCCTAAGACTAGCTCCTCAGAGAATGATGAGAAGAAGATTACCCTCTCTGGCCTGCTCAACTTCACGGATGGGCTGTGGTCATGCTGTGGGACTGAGCGCATCTTTGTGTTCACCACCAACCACATAGAGAAGTTGGATCCTGCATTGATGCGGTCAGGCAGGATGGACATGCACATCCACCTCTCCTACTGCACGTTTGAGGCATTCAAGGTCTTGGCTAAGAACTATTTGGGCATTGAGGAACATGACATGTTCAAGGAGGTTCAGGCAGTCATGGAGGAGGAGGGGGTGGAGGTGACACCTGCTGATGTGAGTGAGGTGATGACGAGGGAGAAGCGGGATGTGGAGGAAGCGCTGAGATGCTTGCTGAGGAAGTTGCAGGAAAGTAAAGCCAAGAGGAAAGAAAAGATAGAGGAGGATGAAAATGAGGATGACAAGGAGCAAGAGGCAGAGGAGAAGAAAGAGGATGAAGTGGCAAAGGTGGAGTCAGAACCACCAGAGAAAGCCAAGGTTGACACTTAACCTTCTTATTTGTCATCATGTACAAGCATCCATATGATTCATTTGAAATGTTTATATATGGACAATGGAAGAAGATGCAGAAATGCACAAAAAAAGAGTTGGGTCACATGCATCACATTCTCTCAGGGTGTTGTCCTGACCTCTGTACACATCACTGGATGACTTTGAAGAAGAAATAATGGGAAGGTGGGTAGTTAAGGGAGTGAAGGCATGTTATCGACATCTCGGCGCTATTGCAGATGCTCTAAGCATAGATGTTCTCCATTCAAAGGCCATTTTAGCCATCTCCATCTCTTAGTTGCCCTAGTACCAATGGTGTCTCTTAAACTCTAGAATTCAAGCAATAAAAAGGAAAAGTTCCTGATTTTTTTGGCAAGCCAACTTTTACCAACACTTTCATCATAATTATTAAGAATCTGTTGTCCATTATAAACGTCCAAACCAGTTAGTGCAGGCATTAAAAATTGTCTCTTCACAGGCAGATTCAAGTGGCATTAATTGTCTCTTCACAGGCAGATTCAAGTGCCTTGCACATGTACTCTGACATGCTCCACTTTGTACTTTGACATGCTCCACAATGTCCATGGGGGTAACATCCTACTGGTGGTTGGCCATTCTCACAGGGAAGTTTGCAGGACTCTGCCTATCCTTGGAAGGTTCCACTGTGGACACCTCAAGCATAGGGGGAGCAGGCTGAAAGTCCTGAACAACTTGTAGGATTGCACGATCTATCACATTGTATGGAAGTGGGGAAGACTCCTCTACATCCTGGCTTTTTGGTGGAGGCATGTTCTGGTAGTCCTAAGGCCGTCCTTTGAGACGAGTGATTGCTCCAGCACTGGGATGAACCTCCTTTGGACTCTCCTTGTTGGGACAACCAGCATATGGGAGAACGTTGGGTGCTGGGGGTTGGGGCGAGCCATGGAAGTTGAAGGAGTAGCCTCAGGCTCACCTACTGACAGAGACAGGAAATGCAAAATTTGATGGGGGTGGTGCAGCAGAGGTACTAGCTTTCTATCTTGGATAGTCCTTGGTATAGTGATCTTTCACCTCTGGGCAGAACCTAGAGGCAGAACATTCATGGAGGTAAGCCTTCTGGCAAGGGATGCTGGCTCTAGAAGTGTCCATACTCCCCACACCTATAGCACATGATTGGGTGATTGCGGGGTGGAGGGGGGCGAGTAGGATGGTTGTCGGTAGGGGTAGCTACCATAGTGAGAGGTGGAATGCGAGAAGGGTGGTTCTGGGTAGGGGTAGCTACCATAGTGACAGGAGTTGCCGGAGGAGTTGGAATGCGAGTAGGATGGTTATGGATAGAGGTAGCTACCCTAGTGAGAGGAGTTGCCCAAGGACTAGGAATGAGAGGTTTTTGGAGAGAATGTGGAGGGGACCGCACCATAAGGGGTAGTATAATGATGTGACCAGTGGGGGTGGTAGGAGATTAAGGGTAGGGAACTATTGTTGTTAGTGCAGTTGGAAGAATCCCTTAAGATAATAACAATCCTTATCCTTATGTCAATTCCCATAGAAGGAGAAATATTTTTGCTTGGAACATTTTGAGCTGGCATGCCCAGGAGGCTGACACAGTGCACACCAGAGACCTTTCCTAGACTCTTGGTGAGATGTGATAACCTCAATCTCATTCTTAAGTCATCCAAAGTGCTTTCTTCCTTTTGAGACTTTTAGCTCAGCTTTAGTGCCTCTAGCTCAAGTTTAAGCTGAGCTACAGGGTCCTCCGAGGGTAGAATGGTAAGAGTTGAGGAACTCATATCATGTTCAAACACGGTACGTGTATTTTCCAGTTGGGAGGCCAGGTGCTGGAATTCCAGCAAGCTGGTTAGACTGGTCTAGTTTCGAAGGGAAGGCACTGGGAAGATGACTTGTAAGCTCTTGAGGCTTCTTGGAGCAAAAACGATGCCGTCTACTGCTATTTTCTCATGGCCTGCTGGCGAAAATCGCCACCTTCTTCTTGGTGCTCTCTTCAAACCCTAATCACACCATAACTAATATGCTTTGATTTCGTAAGTCTTTCTCATGTTAGAACATAGCCTGCCTACTATGCTTGTGATTAGTACTAGTTTTTGCTCAAATTAGGGAAAACGGGCTGCGATGATTTATTTAGGGTTTCATGATGAAATGTATGCATAGTTCGAGCTTCTCTTGCCATATCTTCTCCTAATTGATGCTTCCATATACTAATTTCAGCATGTTTGGCAAAAAAATCACCATTTCTTGTGTCAAGAATAGGGATATCATGAAGATGAAGTGCTCTTGCCATCTTAATCTTGGATTAACTAACTACACTTATGTTCCTTGAGCCAAAAAAATCTTGATCATTGTGATCATATCCTCTCTTTTGGGGTAGATGTTACATTTCTTGAGAAATTTTAAAGCAATGAATCAAGATTTGGGAACTCTCATGATCATTAAGCATTTTATTCGTCAATCTTGGTTCAGTAGCATTAATGATTCATTAAGCCAAAATCTTAATCATTATTGATCATATACATTTTCTCTTACAAATTTGGAGCATTTCTTCAAAAATTTAGGATTTACCTTCATCCCTTACATCGATTGCAACCCCGATCAAGCTTAATGAACATCAATGCATTATTTCTTTTATTCATTTGATCACACGGACATGAGTACTTCATGGATTTGTGCATATATTTGATCTTTAGCTTGCATAATTGGCATTGAGGGATTGGCCATTGAGGAATGTGCAAGGCAAGTGCTTGAAGTTGTACATTGGCAAACAACCATTTGGAGTTCACCTTTGCAAGCCTCATCATCGGCATTAAAATCTTATATTGAGATTGATTATGTGGCATACAACTATAAATGCCTATATTGTACTAAGTGAACTCTCACATACTTGATTGCCAGCTCGTGGTTATTTTCAAATCTCAATTTCAAAATGCTTATAGAATATAGTATATTAAGAGGGTACCTTTGGCATTGGTGAAGAGGCCAAAGGGGACCATGACTTGAATCTTTCGTGCCGTGAGTGCCTTGGTAAAGTAGGTATGAAAGGTACTCAAAGTGAAGAATTGGTCCTAACTGTTGCCTTGGTAAGAGGGTGGGAAGGCTCGGTCGGGAGATTGGTAAGCGTAAAGCCTCTTCTCTGACATTGTCTTCTTTGACATCACATTTGATTGGGCAAAGATAAAGGTCATGGAGATGACAATGGCAATGGCAATCGATTGGGATTGCATGGCAATGGCATTGACAATATGGATTGTTGCACTTTGAGATAAGTTTGGGATTGAGATTTTATTGCAAATGTCTTAAGATCGTGGTAAATTTTTACAAATTGAGGTCAAATTTTGAGTGCAATTGGACAGAGTGGTGCATTGGATATGCAAATGCTTTGGGGAATGAGATTTGGTGGTTTGGATACAAAGGGTCATGGCAAATTTTTACCAAATCTCTCTTTGATTGTTTTTTTAAAAACCCTAATTCAATCAAAAATCCTAATTGCTGATTTGAAACCAGGTTAGAATCTTGTTCCTCATAGTTAGGGCTACTCATCAAGCTACCAAGCATTCAAATCAGAGGTCGAGGACTTGGTCAAATTCTAACGGTTGAATTTTTTTAATAAGTCAACTCTAGTCAATAGGGAGTTAATTTTTTTGATAAGTCAACTCTAGTCAATAGGGAGTTAATTTTTTCAAAATTGTTTTTGAAGATTCTTAACCTACTCATTAAGACTTACGTGGCAATATAAAGAATGCACAAATCGCAGTCCATTTGGATAGTGTACCAGAAAGTGGGCGTGTGGTACGAAACCCAAAACAAAGAGAGAGAGAACTTGTCAAAATTGAGATCCAAGGTGGTACAAGTGATATATCATCATTACAGACCTGTCAACCTATAAGCGCATTTGAGCCATTTATATCCAAATTAGTGTTTTTCAACCTTTCCAAAGCTACAAATGAACATGGGGAATAGAGGAAGGTCGGGAAAAGCATCTTAAGATCTAAAACAAATGGAGAATTTTGCTAATACAAGTGCTAATAAAGTCATGGCCACTCAAGTGATTAATGAGGATAGTCAAGTACAAGGTGAGGCATCACATGAGGAGTTGACTTTGCCAAATTCTACTTTTGACCGTACACGTCTCAAATAGCTTGCAAGCTATCGTGCAAGCCATGTAAAACATGATTGAAGGCATGTTTGATCGATTTGATAGGAGGCAAGAGTACATTGCACAAGAAATCAAGGGTGGATTAGGTTATCTTGGTGAAGATTTCCACAAGGCCCAAGTACCTCCTCTAATTGTGCATGGCAAAGGCAAAGGGGTGGTAATTGAAGAACTAATTGTTAATGACACTTGGGATAGAAGACCAAACAATGCCCATGTGATCGTGCAAGCCATGCAAAACATGATTGAAGGCATGTTTGATCAATTTGATAGGAGGCAAGAGTACATTACATAAGAAATCAATGGTGGATTTGCTTACCTTGGTGAAGAATTCCACAAGGCCCAAGTACCTCCTCAATTGTGCATGGCAAAGGCAAAGGGGTGGTGATTAAAGAACTAATTGTTAATGACACTTGGGATAGAAGACCAAACAATGCCCATATGAATTTGGTTAACTCAAGGGACGATAACCAAAAGGATAATGATGAATTTAAAGGAGTGAAAGATAAGGTTAACTTCACTAAGTTTGATGGTGAGAGCATATCCAATGGGCATTTCGGAAGAATGTGGGCTAACAAATTAGACATGTACTTTGAGATTAGTTCGAGAAGTGAGAAGGCCAAAGTCTACTTCGCCACTCTACATTTGGAAGGCTATGCCTATGCTTCGTGGCAAGAATTACAAAGTGATGGTTATGTGGTCACTTCTTGGAAGGCCTTCAAGGAAGAGATGAGAGAGACCTTCACTTCTACACTTCAAAAGGACAAGCTCATATATGAATGTGATGATTTAGAACAAACAGGGAGTGTAAGGAATAAGTGTAAGGAATATAGTCACGAGTTTGTTAAGCTCATGTTGAATTCTTGGTGAACACTTCAAGATTGTCAAGTACATCAAGAGATTGAAGCCAAACATTACGGCTAATGTGAAGGTTGGAAAGCTTATCAATCTTAGACAAGCAATGGTCTTGGCTGTCGAGACTTATGAAGAAAAGTATGCGAGCCAAAGTTTTCACAAGTATTCTCTTTGCCACCATGGAAGTCATCTAAAGAAGATTCTCCAACTATTCCCACCATTCCGAGGTATCCTACGGTGCATGGTAGAGGTGCAAAGACCAATTTTAGATTTAGTGGGGCTACTTCAAAGGGACCCATTGGTGATGGGAAAGCTTTTAATGGGGTGAACAAAAGCAAATTTGTTAAAGAGGATCACATCAATGATTTGAGAAGTAAGGGCTTGCGTTACAAGTATGACAAAAAATGGAGCAAACAGCACCCAAAGTCATGTAAAGCAAGGAATATGACACTTAACATGGTGTTTTTCGAAGTGGTAGAGGATGAGCACGAGGATGAAGTGGAGAAATTTGACATTAGGAAAAATATGGACTCAAAAAGGGGCCATGTAAAGGCTCTCTCTCTCTTAGATGAATCAAGGAAAAGTGCAAAAAGAACTATAAAATATTAGCTCTTTCTCTCTTCTTTTAGAATCTAAAAGATCACATTTTGGCTATATTATAATAGATTTGAAGATAACAAAAAGTATTTTTTATTTGAACTCAAAATGTGCACCTTGTTGATGTGACTCTCTTGATTAACCTCCCAACTTTTTCCTTTCAAATTTCATCAAATTTGATGGATTTAAGCTCATTTTACATTTCAATCAAGAAATTTCATATATCTATATGTAGACTTCATATTTTAGAATTATTTTTTATCCACGCCTAGATTAGAGCCTAAAGAAGAACAACAAAGGAATAAATTTCATCATTATTGAAGAACCAAGGAAGCAAGGATTGTGCAAATCTCAAATGTGTTGATTGAGAAGGAAACTATGTGTGATAAATTATAGGATGCAGTGCATGTTGTTCAAATAGAAAATGCATAGTTATCTATTAATGTGCAAAGTTTGGAACGAAGTAATAGGAAGATATAAACTATGTTAGAGAAGGTGACTCCATTAGGACCACGTGAGCGTGTGAAAATCAGAGCATGCAAGAACATTGGACAAATGTTTACCAATCTAGATGATGAAGTTGATATGGTAATTTTAAAAGTACTCACAAAAGGCTTGGTTCAATCTTCCAAATTTAAATTAGTCTCTAAGGACATAGCCATAAATTGTTTGCAAGAGGTGAGCAAGGCTTTCACACCCAATGATGCTCAAGGTATTTATGATAAAGTGGGGATCAACTCATAATCATATGCTATGATTTACAAGCAATTGGATAAAGGGTTTAAGACTATGTTAAAGAGAAAAAGAGTTTTACCTCTTCTAAATCTGTACTATAGGTACGAAATTTGTTGAATAATAAGATCTTGGAGCTCATTGGTGAACCTGTATGTCTCTGTCACATACACACTTGTAAATTAAGCTCAAAAGCACGCTCACAGACAAGTGCAGGGATAAGATTAAAGGAACCCTCAAAGCTAAGCTTAAAGGAGATCGGCTTAAAGGAGACAGTCTTAAAGGAGGTAATACTCAAGCTACATGAAAATAATAACTTTGTGTTGGATGTATACAAAATATAATCTGCAATGGTTAGATTATATAACATGATGGTTAAAGAATGTGGTGGTGTGCTAAAATTTGTTATTAAGCTTATTGAAAGTGAAATTGTAAAGGGTCAGAAGCTAGAACGAGTAAGCTTGATCCTCATGAACAGAGCGTTGCATTGTAGTATCTTGTCAGATCATCTAGATTACTTTGGTGTGCAGAGCGAAAATGAAATATGGTGCCTTGCTGCATTTGAGGTACCAAAAGAAGATCATAAGATATTGAAGGTTTTCTTCAATTTAAGAGAGATACCAAAAGTTGTGAGACGTCAAGTGGCAAGAAACTTTTAAAGGCTGATCATTTTGGTGAGTACTTAATAGAATGGTAAGAGATCTAAAAACTTTGAAGTGCATGTTTGGTGTGTCGAATGGTTTCAATGCAAATTTTCCTTATTTGTATTATATGTGATCAAGAAAAAAAAAACAATAATGGAAATAAGTATTGGAGTGAAGAGACATGCATAGATGGTGTCCCAAATTGTGACCAGCTTTTTATCGTGATGGAATAATGGTACTAATAGATCCAGAGTGGGATTCTATTCTTAACATTCCCTTGACCAGAGTCCATTTTTGTACTTTGCATGCCATGGTGAGAATTATTGAGAAATTGGTGTTTTAGTATGTGTGTTTTGCTTACAAGATGCAACCCTACTTACTTAAGCCGCATGTAGTAAAGTAGAAGAAGCTTTCTTAAAGATTGGATTACATCGAGGCGCCAAGTAAAAATCAAGAAGGATGAGAAAAAGTCTGACGCAAATGGGAATTTACCATGTAAACCATATTTTGGTGGAGCAAAGGCAAGAAAATTTCTTTATGCACCAAAGAATGAAAGCGACGAAGTATTAGTGAGACAACCAGAGAAGTATGATGGATGGAAGAAGTTGCATATGATTGTTTCTGATTAAAGTAATGAAGGAATGACATAGTTAGTAAAGGCAAATGTGTGGATTGCACTCAACAAATTGACACCTTTAATGCAAAAGATAACTTTCACATCAGATGATAAAGAAGAATGTACATTAGATGTTACTACATTTTACGACTCACTGATAGAAGCTTGGACTTCAAGTAGCATCACACATTATGTGCTAAATCAAAAAGTCAATAGCAAGTGTGGCAAACAGGTGGCGGCTATCAGCAGGTGGCAACAGGTGGTGTTGGCTGTCATTCTAAATCTAGTATTTTAAATGTATACGTTTTTTTCAGTGTTTTGAGTATGCATATGTTGATTGGGAATGCAACATATCTGAAGTCTCATAGTCCATACTTTGCTAATGAGGGAAGTTTGACAATATGGTCTATACAAGGCATGGAGCGATCAGATTGGCAAACTCGATGTGGATTTCAAAAGGCAATGGCTCATGGAGGTGGAATACATGATGCTAATCCCATGAGATAATTTCTCGAATGGTGATATAGGAGGATAGAGATAAGGTATGAGGAGAAGATGTTAAAGTCCATTCTGAATGAGTCAAAAGTGGTCTACAGAGTGAGACGTCTAATAAAAAAGCATGTTATGAACTCAACAATGAGAGAACACCATGCAAAACTAGTTGAGGTATCAGGAAAGGATTGGTAGTCAAAGAAAATGTAGAGAACAATCTAATGATGGTAGTCTTTAGTAAATGTAGAACTTTGTTGGTACAATGGCTGAATTTTTTTTAATATTGCTAATGTTAGTAGTCCTGTTAAATTGTGAGAATGTTACTTTATTTTTAATATATATTGTGTGTGTGTGTGTGTGTGTGTGTGTGTGAGTGTATGTCTATATATACATGTACATATATGTACGCACACGCACACGCACACGCAAGTATATATATTGTCCTCTTATCTCTTATCAAACTTGTGAATATAAAGTGTGAAAGATAAAATCACCTCACTTCACTTCACTTCACTCCACTTCACTCTCAAGAAGTGTATGGCATGCATGAAGAAGCCCAGTTAAGATATGACCACAACCGCCTCCTAATCTTAAGAACAAAATTGATAGTGAATGTACACTATTTGACAATGGTGTTGTCGCTCCACCACCAATAGGCTGTGTAAATGCAAGGGCTCCTACAGCTCCAGCTCCAATGGGTCCTCCACCACGGACACCTCACAGAAAGTGAAAATGGAGACCAAGCAATGTTGCCCTCCGAGAGATAAGTAAGCCCCACACCAGTTGGAGGATGAGGCACAACACTAGCCCCTGCCTCAACCTTAGCCCCAACCCTACCCCCCTCCCCTCCCGCAACCTTAGCCACAGCCCCCACCTTAGCCCCGACCCCAACCCCAACAATAACCCCAAGTGTAGCCAAGACAATGCAAATGGAGATGGAGGCTAGGTATTGTGGCCTTGCCGCAAATTAGGCACTATCAAAAGACAATGCACAGCTTAATTACTAAGGCAACATTCATGAGAGTGGTATGAGAAATTCATGAGACGACTTAAGGTTTAGGGGCAACCACATATTTAGTAAGCAGATGGCTGTAGAGGCTTACCTAATAGATATGTTTGATGATAGTAGCTATACATTAATACAGAGGGTCACCACCATCACTGAAAAGGACATGCGACTAGTTCGTCGCTTGCACAGATGGAGGGTTACTCCTGGAGGTAATAACTCTTTGTAAATATACCAGTCTTTTGTAATCGTATAACTATGTAATCATCAATATGTAATTTGATGACTTTGATGAATATCAAGACCTTTTCTTTGCTCTCCGTGTTGTGCTTTTGTTCATTTTCTATCTTATGGTAAGTCTATTTAAATTATTATTATTTAATTGTGTGCAATTGATTTTACTGTGTCAACCACAAACTGTCTATCATATTAAGTTTAATTTATAAACACTTAGATATAGGAGCATGCAGGTCAAGTTTGGACCAAATTAAGGAAAAGAAATTTTATAAAATTTTCCCATAATTTACCTCCTCAGCTTCATCTTACTCCTTCACCAAATGGTGTCTCAAGGTTGCTCCTTGGAAAAGGCCTCCCTTCTTCACTTCCCATCGTTGGTATCTCATGTTGTCGAGGCACGAGCATCTCCTCTTGCAGCCTTTCAAATTTTGCATCCAAAATCTCATATTCGGGAGCAGTTTTTTCAATTAATTCCTGGACTTGCATGATGGCTGATAGATCATCCAAGTTGCTACCATCATAGTGACTGACTTCATTCGCAGCAGCATCCTGTATGCTAAAGTCAATGAAGTCATCTCAGCATCTCGAACAAGTGTGCAATATATCTCACCTTCCCTCATGTCTAGGAGCTCCAAGACATCTTGCATCAATAGGTACTTCTCACCCTCTATGATGATAGGTGTCAGTGATTCAAGGGGTGGGCTTTTAAAAGAGCTATTGTCTTTGCTGGTTCTTGATCAAGGTATGTCAAGCATGGGATGTCAATATGGCATGGTCATTATCTTCAGGCTCTGCCTGAACTTCTGTTGATAGAATGTAAATTGCAAGAGAAATATCTCGTTCAATCATATTAATTGGAATATGCTCTTCGAAGGAGGTAGGAATAGAGGTGTGCGGAGGTCCAGGGAGACATGTGCTAAAGCTCTATTGATAACTTTCTTGTGGTTATCTCCGCTCTTCATGGAGAAGAGGAATTCCACAGGATCCACCTAGAAATAGAGTTAGGAATGGGGAAGGTAACTTCATTACATCCCAAACAATTATTTATCAAGATCATGGTGTCATTGCATTTGAAACCCAAAAGCTTGATGAGAAGGATATGGATATTCATGCATATGAACAAGAAGTGATTACCATATTGCATGAAATCAAGAAATGGCATCATTATCTCAATGATAGCCGATTTTATGTGAAGAATGATCATAGGGTATTGAAGTATTTTATCTTAAGACACTCTCACACTCAAGAAAAGAAGGTGGTTAGCTACACTTCAAGGGTATGATTTCGAGATTACATACAACAAGAGGAAAGAAAATGTGGTAGCAGATGCACAAGAATGTGGGCATGCTCGGTTTTAGACATTAGTGAGGTGACACACAAGAGTACTTGTTGGATGAGGAGTTGTCTTGAATTTTTCAAAAACTACAGCAAGGTACTCATGATGAGTTACCACATTTTTGACTTCAAAATGGTCGCATATACTATAAGGACAAGGTCTACTTGGTGCCTCACTCATCATACAAGAAAAAGGTTTTGCAATAAATGCACGTAACCCCTATGGTAGGCCACTTGGGATTCTTCAAAACCTATGAAAAGATTAGAAAGAGCTTCTTTTGGAAGGGAATGTGGAAGGAAATACTTGCATTTGTGTTGGAGTGCATGCCTTGCTAACTTAACAAAGATCCTACTTATAAGCCAAATGGTTTATTACAACCTTTGCCTATACTTTAAGGCAAATGGACTCACATTTCTATGGACTTTGTTATGACATTGCCTTTTATAAAGAGGGGTTGGGACAACTTGTATGTAGTGTGGTGGATCTTATGACAAAGGTTTCTCATTTTATCCCTACCAAGATCAAGTATACGTCATCTTTGGTTACTAAAAAAATTGTGGATCATGTATTCAAGCTGTATCGTATGACAAAGATTACTCATTTTATCCTTACCAAGATCAAGTATATGGAATCTTTAGTTGCCAAGAAATTTGTGGAAATGATGTATTCAAGTTGCATGATATGCCCATGGAGATTGTGAGTGACCGAGATGTTAAATTCATGAGCTTACTTTGAGGAAAGGGTGAACAAGTGGGTGGAGACCTATTTGAGGCATTTTTGCTACTATGAGATGCAAAGTGCAAGGGATGAATCTGAATGTGCACACAATAGCACCCATGGTGTGTCTCCTTTTAAAGCATTATATGGGTACAAAGTGAATGTGCCAATGATGTTCATTATTAAGCAAGATGTGGTGAATCAAAACGCAAAGGAAGAGGCCAAGAAAATGCAAGCTTTCCTTCAATAATGCAAGATGCACATGAAGTAAGCCCAAGAGAGTATGAAGTACCATGCGGATAAGCATGAAGGCACTTGGAGTTCAAGGAGGGTGACTATGTGTTTTTGAGATTGCCAAAATCAAGATATGGATTTCTCAAAGGTAATACTAATACCAAATTGGCTCATAGGTATTTTGGACCTTACAAAGTATTGAGGAAGGTTGGTCAAGTAGCCTATCAATTGTTGCTATCTTCATCGACAAGGATTCATGATGTCTTCCCTGTAGCACACTTGAGTTTTTATGTGGGGCTAGAAGTAGTTGTTCATGAGGATTTGCCTCCCTTGGATGAAGAAGGGTTGTTTGAATAACTACCAGAAGAGATAGGGTTCTTTGTAATTAAACTCTTGTGGAATACCTAGTCAAATGGAAAGGATTGCCCAAAGAAGAGGATTCATGGAAAATTGCCTGTATGATGGATAATTCAAGGATTGTTGGATGATTTTGATGAAGAAAATGTGGAGGTATAGCAATGAATAAGCTTGTTGTAAATTACCAAAAAATTCATTGTTTTTAGCCCATATGTCTATGTGGTAAGCTCAATGGTTAGAATGAGCTTTGGGAGAGGCATGTACCTTCATGAACCAAAGACAAGGAGCTGATTTAGGGGTGTCTTATGCAAATTTACAAAATGCATACTCTTTTGGAAGACCTTACCCTCTACATGCTACATTCACATTTGAAATTGAGGAGATGTATTCTCCATAATGTTGCACCCACCCTTATGATTATGTGATTTTAATCAAGGGTTTCAAGGACGAAACCATTCATGTAGGGAGGGTTTGTAATGAAGTGGAACATATTCATTGGGCTATTAGCCCCATGGGAGCCCGGGCATGTAAATAAATAATGGACCATAAGGCCATGTGAACACACCATGGGCCTATCTATACAACTGAATTAGGGAAAATGGACAATTAACTCTTTACAAACACTAATACAAATCTTGAGCCCAAGCTCTTAGCTATGGTGGTACTCCCATTGAGTGAATATGTGTGGTACTCCACTTGAGTGCATCTTTCCTCCTAACCCTAATCTCTTTCTTGCATTGGTATCAAAGCCATGGATTCTCTTCATTCTAATGAGCCTTGCCTAGTATAATTTGTTGCTCTTGGGGTGGGATACACCATCCAAGTATCCCAACGCATGTCCTACTTTGGGTGTGTTTCCACATGCCTTTATAAAAAATAGTATATGTGAGGTGAGAAACCCTAGGTTCCTCCACGGTGCCCATAAGGCCATGCTTTATCCACTCTACTACACGCTATTTATTGACATAAGTGTATTCAATTGTTAAACTTTTGCACTTTATGGAAGGGTGGCTAAAAAAGTCCATGCCTTTGTAGGGCAGCTTGCACGTTTTACAACATGACAAAGGAACTTTCGAGAAACATTTTTTATTGAACCTAACATGAATCCTTCTCACCATGGGTTGAAGAGGAAAAGGTAAATTTCAACAAGAATTTTCTTCATAGTTTCATCTAATTACTACTATTTTTTTAAAAAAAATATGACTGTCTGGTCAAACTTGACACTTTAGTGGTTCCCACCCTTCGCCGAGCTATTTGGCCCAGTGCTTGCTCTCACATAGTGTTCCCAGTGCAATAAGGTGGTGACTAGCACCACACTAGCTATAGGAGCAGTGTATAGTTATTAGTTTCCTGATGAGTGGACTAGAGTCCAATCAACATCCAGATTGATGAGAAATAGAAGCTAGAAAGCACTAACATGCTACAGTACATGAATGCAAAAAAAGAGAGTTCATAAGCATGAATATTCTAGAAAATGGCCAAGAGGCTAAGTACACTGAATAACACAGTAAACTATTCATCACATAAGCAAGCAAGATAGCCTCAAGAACTCCTCTTGATTACATTTATGTAGAACCAACCAAGTTTGTTTTTGCTCAATACCCTATAATAACGTTGTATCCAGATTCAAACTTACACATACTCTCCCTCTCTTGTCTCAATAAACCCTCCATATTCAGGTACCACTTGTTGGCCCCCTAGAGACAATTACAAAAAAACAAACACTGTTATCTAATAGGAACTCCTAATCATGATGAAACATTATGATATTGCTGGTGGCTCTTGGAGCTAAAGTGGCTATCAGCGGTGATGAACCCTTTTTGAGTTGGTTAACCCGCCAAAAAAAGAACTAGACGAGACACTTTTCCTCTTCTTTTGAAGAGGAGGCTCTAGGATGAAGGGATCTTGTGTTTTTTGACACCCACGCCCTTTGGAGACTTGGGATAGAATGACATACATGAGCACATGGATATGATACATGGCATCCATGACATGTATCCTACGATGGGTTTCAGCAATTTTAATGAGCCATTCCTACCACCTCAACATCTTCTCCCCCATCCATGTTTCCCTTAGGTTGGGGTAATAGAGATCCTGTGTTTTTTGGAACCTTGCACGTACGCCCTTTGGATACTTAGGATAGAATGGCATGCATGAGCATGTGGGTATGATACATGGCATCCATGACATGTATCCTAGGATGGGCGGCGGAAATTTCAATGGGCCATTCATGCAACCTCAACATCTTCTCCCCCCTCCATGTTTCCCTTAGGCTAGGGTAAATCTAACATGTAATCCTCAAATTCAATGGTCAATTTGTACAATATGTCTAGTTCTGATGAAAGCAGATAGTCATGCTAGGATTTGGAACTCCCTTTCAGAAGCATGGCAATAACTTTTCATTGGTGAGACTCTCCCGAAGCTTACATCGAGAATTCAAATGTTTAAGATGAGAGAAATAGTCCCTCATTGACTCGTGATCTTGCTGCTTAATGTTGCAGATCTATGCCACGAGCTCCACTTGTCACTACTTCTATAGTAAAGCTTGGCACAAAGACATTCTTATGTGAGCTCATCAATGTGTCCACATTTTACAATGAACTCAAAGATTTGCACATGCTAGATGGGATCCTCATCCTCTTTGAAGCTTTGTATTAGTTTTTCTATGTGGTAAAAATTCCTGGGATTTTTCCTTGGGATATGAGCTTGAGAAGTCCCGAATTCCCTTGTGACTCCCTACCTATTTTGGTTGGCCATCCTTAACAAATCAGTTGGGGTAGTTGTGATTTGGATTGTAGTTGACTCGTAGGCTAGTTCTTTGAAGTGTAAATGTTCTCTTACTCTTCCCCTCCCCCTTCTTAGATTGGTTTCTGAGCTCAAATGTTTAGGATGAGAGACATAGTCCCTCATTGACTCATGATCTTGTTGCGGTTTCTTGAGCTCAAATGTTTGAGAGACATAGTCCCTCATTGACTTATGCTCTTGTTGCAAAATGTTTTAGTGCCACCACTGGGCTTCACTTATCATTCATTGCTTCTAGCATAGCTTGGGATAGAGACATTATTAAGCTAAGTAAAATTGACCTTATCCTTTGGCTTAAGCATCCTCCAACCTATTGTTAGGAAAAATGAATAGATCTTTGTGAGCTCATGAATATGTCCACATGTACAAATGGAATCAAATATTTCCACGTGTTGGATGGGATCCTTATCCCCATTGAAGATTTGGATTAGTTTTTCTATGTGGTATAGATTCATGGGATTTTACCTTGGAACATGAACTTGTGCAGTCCCCAATTCCCTTGGCCACCCCCTACCCATTTTGGCAGCCATCCTTAAAACATTAGCTAGGGTAATTGGTGTTAAGATTAAAGCTTGCATATAGGCTAGCTCTTCACTGAAGTGTATATGTCCTCTCCCTCTTCCCCTCCCCCTTGTTGGATTGGTTTCTTGATGATACTCCTCTCTACCTAAGGTCGTGGTGGGAAAGGATGGGATTTTTGTATTTAGTTCCTCTCCCCTGGGGCAAATCTATCTTACCCTTGTAATAGCATTGTTTTCATGTATGCAAGGATTTGTTATTATTGTTGTTGATGTCCTCCTTAGTGTAAAGCTATTCCTTGGATTTCCCCCCCTTTTCTGAGTTGGGTTCTACTAGCTCATGATGGGTAGTCATTTCCCACTCTCCCTTTGGATCCTCCTTGATTGGATCTAGAGATGGCATCCCTTATGCCAAGGCTTGTGCTATAGCCTCCAATTTATCCCTTTCTTGTGTGTATGACTCTAGGAGTTGCACTCTTTCTTGATGTCTCTATTCTGCTAGGGCCCTTCTAGCATCTAATTATGTTTTCATTTGCAGGTTTGCAATTGTTTTTGGGTCATCCTAAATTTCATCTCTCCACTTCCATCTCCTCAATAATAGGGAAAACGGTCTCTCCAAGTGGTGGAGATATTGTCTGCATCCCTCTTAATCCTAGGAGTGTAAGAGATTTGTTCATGGGCAGGGGAAAATGTTTCTCTTGGCATAAAGGTCTCTATGGGAAGTTGTTTCTTGTGTAACTTCTCTTCCTATTGGGAACCTTTGTGAATGTTGCTCATTTTTGCGACACCCATTGGTAGAGGAGTTTCCATTTTTTGAGGAAAATCCCATGAGTAAATGAGCGATGTGTTGGTGGATGGGATCAAAAACCTAGTTTATACTAGTTATGCAACAAATCACATCACTTATATTATTCTAATGAACATAGTTATACTATAGTAATTGCATCGAAGTGAAGTCAAATTGTAAAACACCCATATGTATTTCAAGGAAAAAACTAATAACACAAATAATAACTATAATATAGCTATAGTTATACTATAGATCAAAGTGAAGTCAAATTGTAAAACACCCATATGTATTTCAAGGAAAAAACTAATAACACAAATAAAAAATGTTGATAATAAAAACCATCCTTTAGTTGCATTATTGCAAGTAGAGAGACACCAAAAATCCAAACCTATAAACATCCCAAGTGGCCCAAAATACACCAAACACACAATGACTATGAGGAGCACCTCATACTTACATGCTAGATTCCACTTAAAACATATGTATATGTGTTTGTGTCTAGCTCATGACATTTGTGAAAAAGCAAGTTTATTGTTTTGTCAACATTTCTTGATGGGCTAGTTTTAGACTTAAATAGCACAGAAACACATAATAAATGTGCTAGCATGGCAAGTGCAAGATGGAAAAAATGGAGACCATTATTATATACTGTAGCCTTATTCTGTGAGATCTTCTCATGATAATGACTCCACATGCTCCTTAGCTTGCACTTTATTAACATGAAACACTTCACTCCATAGCCATCATTGAATCAATCCTTGATTGCATATGGACTTATGTAACAAAATGTTTTTCGGATGCACATGCACATGGGATGGGCCTAGGCACATGGGCTTATAATCATTTACATGTGGGATTAGGTAACATGGGCCTTGGGACTATAAAAGGCATGTGCTCTAGGACTATTGTACCCTTTTTTTGTGTGGAACAGTGTAGAGTATTGAAGATTGTTCAGAAATTAGTTTATTGCAAAGATTAATGTGCAGATTTCTGAAAACAGTTGTAAGCATCTAGTCCCTACTCTCTGCTACCAATCTTATTGATTTTTATGCAAATTTTAAATGATCTTTATCAAGATTAAGGCACAAAGATGAAAGAACGTGAACGGTGTTGCAAGATTTGTGATTCTTGCTAGAATTCAAGTAAAAAAGAGACATTTACATGTAACTTTGGTACAACAAATTTTGATGCCTAGAAGCTACAAGATTGTTAATCTTACGTTTGATGCTTAAAAGCAACTTGAATAGTTTCTTGGCGCCAAGAATTGAGCAAACAGTGTAAGATTAGTATTTATACTGGTGAATTTTGCAAAGTTTTGTGTCAAATGCAAGATAGTTTCCATGTATGTATACAAAGATTGGTGAAATGTACGTCAGTTTGAGAAGTTCAATGCATTCAAGGCTTGAGGTAAGCAAGAAGACATGAACATTCACAAACAGGTGGTGTAAAGTCCATATATACATAGTATTCAAGACTCTTTCACAAGCATCATTGCCCTTGGGTATAGGCTCAGCAAGAACACTTCTTTAGTGTTTGTTGGCATAGCCATTCCTGGTTTTACTACTATCACCTGAGAGGGCATCAAAGGGTCTTGACAACAGCAACAAAGCCTAACATCATCACAAACAACCAAGTAAGACCAAGTCACTTGAACAACAACTTCTGGAAGTGAAGTTGAAGTAGCGAGAGGATTTAAAAGAGCATGGTCAAAGAATTATGAAGAGACATGATGAGTATGCAACCACATAAAGGGAAAAAGGATTGGTGCTACAGTCCCTTCTTCTCTACTTAAGAGCCTCTCCAGCACTATGATGGGTTTGGCTCCAAGCAAGCATTCAGCACTACATCACCGAATTCGAGTACTACATCAAGGACCTGGTCAAAGAGTTTATCAGGAAGTCCATTCATAGAATTAGGTCTCCATTTCGAAATCTTGAAAAGGGGGGGGTGTACTAGAGAAGGAAATAAATGAGCTTCAAGGCATGTTTCTTGAGTTTTATGAGGGTAGCAAACATTAGTGGGTGATGCTCCAAGTTTGACGTGGCACAATTCTAGGCTCTAGCCCTACTTTGCATAGGCTAACTCTTTCTCTTCGTTTCGTGTGTTGGTTGTGTCTCTGCCTTCTTTTCTGTAAATCGCGTTCAACTCACTTAGTTAGTAAAGGGAGAGCATAGGCATATCTACTATGACGGGAGAGCACAAATGCGGTGTTTAGCTCACTTCGTAAGCACACAGGCGACACTTCGCATCATATTTGTCAGCACACACACGTGGTAGATCTACTACAACCGACAGCACAAGTGAGCGCAAAATTAACATCCATGTCAATCGCTTCATTTTTTTATTAAAACAAAGAAGAAAAAGAAAACCGCCTTGCAACATCATTCGGCAGGATCATTTGACTCTTGGTCATTGAGATATTTCTCAGAGGTAGATGGATCAGTTCTTCTCAGTTGGGATGACTCCTATGGTCGCTTATTCGAGTGTCCTACATTCGTGAGTAGTCATGATTATGCTCCTGAGGATGTATACCGCATCGACATCACTATAGATGATGATGATGATGTATCACACCCACATACCTATGATGATGTGTCATGCACACATACACATGATGATATTGATGTATCACGCACACATACACATGATGATAGTGATGTATTGCACACACATACACATGATGATAGTGATGCACATGTACATGTTGCCACTGACACATATGCACATGATGATGATATATGTGATAGTGATAGCGAGAGTGATGTGTGTGAGTTAGATCATGTGGGCATGATCTTGATGAGAGTGATGTGTGTGAGTTAGATCATGTGGGCATGATCTTGATGGGAGGGATGGTAGTAACATGCATTTCAAGCATTATGATTGATGATACACCTATGCCTACCTATCTTCCAGTGGATCACAGTGATGCATTAGACTATCATGGGGATTGTCTCTTGATTAGTGATGCATCCATTAGCGTGTTTGAGATTCGGGATGATGATATTTCACTTGCATGATAGTGCATGAGGAGCATAGACCTGAGTTCCTAGTGCTAGATGAGTAAGCCTATTCTTTTGGGTCTTCTATTACATGGTGGGGATATCTATGATTCTATCTTTGGTCCTAGCTCTCATAGCATACCTGCCAGAATTCACTTAGGTTTAGTGCATATATTTGGGCAGTCAAGCATTGCACATGAGCATAGCGATGATTTGTTAAGGTGAGACCTCATAGGAGAGAGAGGATTATGCATATGGATCTAGAGAAATTTTCATTTGATTTAGATATCTACTTAGATCTATTGTTATTAGAGATAGATCTGTCTTGGGATATTTAAGAGTTTAATTAATCTCTAATTATGGATTAATTCACACATTAGTTGATGCACATAGCTTAGCAATTTCATGCTCTATCCAATCATGTGCTCAATGGTGTAAATTAACTAGTGATTAGTGGTTAATTAGAGTTCTTGATTAGTAAAAGAGAGGAAAGATTAATGGAAGAATTAATCTTTGATTAATTCTTAAGCACTTTTTTCATAAATCATTAAGACTAATGGGAATTCAATGAAAAGATGCCAATGAGTTGTCAATTTGTCCATTTTGGGAGTCATTTATAAAGGGTGTAAAGGGGTGTCATAAAAGTGTTGATTTTTTTAATTCCCACTTATTTTTTTGAAAAATGTCAATATCTCCCCAATTTAAAATTTAAAAACTAATCCCTTCACACAAGGAAATTCAACTTTTCCACTAGACTCCAAAAAATATTTCAATCAAACTTAATTAAGTCTGTGAAGTTTGTTTCATGTCGTGCAACAGCCCCCGACAAAAATAAAAAATAAAATCATGAAACCCCAATTCACGTAGTGAACCTCACCTAGTTTAGGTCGTGAAACAGCCCTCATGGCAAAGAAAAAAATCAAATTGAATTAAGTTCATGAAGTCCATTTCATGTCGTTTATCACTTCTTTGAATAGTCAAAATTTTTCATCATGCTATATGTCATTGGAAAGGTCTCGATGAGTAGATTCCAAATGTGTAATCTTTGCCAACTTTTGATTCCATTTGTAAAAATTTCACCATGAGCCCATTTTTCTAGAGAGAGGAAGTGTAAAATCCGTAAGGGGAAAAATGAGAGTCCATACTTCGCCTAATAGTATTTCTTGTGTGTTTTGGTGGACTGTTTTGATGTTGTCTAGCCTCTTTCTCTCTCAGATTTGAGAGGGGGCCGATTGGTCCTCGTGCCTCACTTCGTTGGAAAGTGCTTAAGAGGAGTCTTGGAGTGTTGATATTTATGTACTTTGTTGTTGTAGATATGGCTCCCCCTTGTAAATAATGAACAAGGATGACAAGTCGGATGGAACCAACTATGTCCATTGGAAGATGAATATGTAGATCTGGTTCATCCATAAGGGTTTATGGAAGATTGTTCAGGGCACTGAGAAGAAGTCCACGCGTCCTCAGAACAACCTGAGCAAGTGGACCTAGGTTCAAGAGGATGAATTCCTTGTGGCATTACAAGACTAGGAGGATTGTGATTCGAAGGCACATTTAGTGCTTATGTGGACCATTACAAAGGAGGTCTCATTGGCCGTGTAAACTCCACCCACCAATGCACATCAAATTGGAAGATCTCTTTGCTCGATATTCATCGATATGCGGGCAGTTACTTTGTAACGAAAACTCTACGGTCTATTATTTCCTACTGGAGGTTCTATGTGGTTGTTCCTCATCATGAATGCCAAGGTTATCCATGACCAATTACTAGCAATAGGTGCTACTTTGTCCTTTGCTCAGTTGGTTGCACTTATTTTCATCACCAAGCTTTCCTCAGAGTATGATGTGGTTTCTCAAGCTTTGAGGTGCCAATTTGATTTTGATGACCTTACCTCCCTTCCCTTAGAAGAAGAGTTCATCCTCATTTCTCAGGGCAAGATCAAGGTGTCTCTTAACAATTCTGATCACGCACTTACTTCAGTTGAAAACAAAGAACATATGTCTAAGCATTTTTTGTCTAAGAAGAAGGACAAGACCAAGGGCAAGTCTTCATCTCAGAAGAAGTGCAAATACATGGTGCACGATAGTGGTTCAGACACTTCTAGTAAATCACCTAGGGCTCCCAAGGCGATTCTGTTTCGAGAGGACCAAGATGGTGCACTTCTCTAGTATACATGAAGTTTTCCCCATGTGCTTCTAGCTAGAGGAGGCTTGTGAGTGGGAGAGGGGGCTGGTAGCAACTCCATTTTCTGGTACATGGGAACCATGAGTTGGAGTTCGAAGCATTAAAAATCTGGCAAGACAAGTTCAGTGTAGTAGAGACTATGGATAGGATCTATTTGAAGTTCATTGTTCGAGGTTTTTGGACGTGATGTGTTCATAGTCCACTGTTGGGGGATAATTGGCGCGGTGTGTCCAGCAACTCATCATCTTATTCTTGGAGTTCACTGCACATGTGTGGAAATTTGGAGCCAAACAAAGTTCTTTGTTGTTCACGGTGGCATTTTGTTTTAAGGAAACAAGGTAGGTGCTCTCTTCGAGGTGATTCTAGTATCTACAGTACTAGAGGGTCCATGGTTACATCTTTATCAGCTTATCTTCTTCCGACTCTTGCACACTATGATCTACAGAGGGGGTGTTAGAATATTGTACATCTCTATGTTATGGGGCTATGCCTATTTGTTAAAATTTATTCTTTTTTTCCTCCATGTGTAGGTCGTGAGGCTGTCAGCCTATTCCTATGCTCTTCTTATGGTCAATCAGCCAGCTACCTTCACTATGTAAAGAGGCCTCCTCTGTTTGTGCTGGCGGCGTAGCCCTGGGAGCCGATGCCTGCTCTGATACCAATTGTTAGAATTAGGGTTGCAGGAAAGCACATAAAGCTTGGAGAAGAAGAAGCAAGAATGCACACAACATAAAGTATTAGATTGTGTCAATGTACAAAAGATAAGTTAGCCCTAGAGTCATGGGCGTATATACAAGCCGGGGGAAAAAACCTCCTAAAGAGGGAAAAAGTGCCTCGACGGTCCTAAGTGTGTTCACACACATCACTGCCTATATATATATGGCAACATCATTGGCACGCAGCTTTGAGAGTTCTTCATTATCTTCGAGGTACTTCAGATTATGGCTGCTGATTTGGTTGGCTTCACATATTTTGTTGCATTGATACTCGGAGGTCTACATGTGGATATTGCTTCATGTTTGGTTTTGGATTGGTTTCTTGGAAGTCCAAAAGAAGAGGATTGTTTCTGCTTCTTCCACACCAAGGTTGAGTATAAATCCTACCTTCTCTCCTCCATTGAGGCACTTTGGTGGATTTATCAAATTCTGGTGCATTGTGCTATGTCAACACTTCCCTAATGGTTACTATCTTCTCAGATTCTCAGAGTGCTATTGCTCTAACTCAAAATCCTATGATATGGGGACGATCCAAGCATATTGAAGTGCATTATCATTTTGTACACAATTGGATTGAGTTGGGACTTCTTTGGCTGGCCTAGTGAACTACCAAGGACAATGTGGCTGATCTCTTCACCAAACCACTTCCGAGAGCTACTATGGAGTGTTACTTGAGCATGATGGTATTGGACTGCCCCTTTGGCGCGCTGAAGAGGAGGTGTTGGATTATATATCATCTCCAAAGGGTCTACTGCATCATTTTCATACTTATACTGGCCATTTATGAGGCCCTGCACATGTACATATTTATTTAGGTAGTTTTTCTTATTTTTTATGCTTTTATAGCATTTTTATGCTATTGTGGAGCTGTCCGCCCATTCAGTTGGCCGACCAGCTCTCTTGGGGAGTATATAAGGTTGTCCCCCTTTCCCCCATTTCATCTCATTCTTTTTCATCTTGTTAAGGTCATTAGCAGCTCGTTGAGTTGGCCTCTACTCGAAAGATATTTTGGCCTTCCCTTTGAGTAATTGTATATGCATACGCACGCTAAATAGACCTGTAAATGAAATTATTGCCTCCATTTTTTGAGCTTGCAATTTAAACTTGGGCAATTCCTCAACCTACTACTCAAAACTGGATTGAGAGAGAGAGAGAGAGAGAGAGAGAGAGAGAGAGAGAGAGAGAGAGAGAGAGAGAGAGAGAGAGAGAGAGAGAGAGAGAGAGTATTTGCAACTAAACATTTGTATACATTTGTGTGTGGGGGGGCTTGGTGGTTATAAAAAAACAAAAGGGGGGAGGCAATAGCACTAATGCTATTTCCCTCCCTCCCCTCTTTTTGTCAAAAAAAACAAACAAATATATCCCCCCTTCTCTCTCTCTCTTCACCTTATGTTTCCCTTCCTCTCTCTCTTCCTTCCTTAGCCACCAAGCTATGCCAAGAAAAGAAAAGATAAAAAGAAGCTATGTTCTCATAATATCTTTCATGGGATTTTATCTCTTATGGAGAGAATTCACATTCGAGAAAACCAACTACACGCTTGCTCTCGTTGGACGTCATTGTAGTCTTTTTGCCATGTGTCTCTCTCACGGCCATCCATAACAAGAACCGCACAAACTACATGACCTCTAACGGCTGCTGTGATGACCCAAACAACATGCTTGCTCTGTTGGTGCCTCCTTTGCTATTGCATTAATGCTTGGTGATCACCTTTAACATGACCTCTCATGGCCCAAATAACATGCTTGCTTTGTTGGCGCCTTCACTGTTGATTCTCATAGTTTTTAACATACGTGAAGCATACGCATACACATACTACTAGCATACTAGTGTGAAAGTATGTTTGTCTCACTCGGTGTGAAACATACGTGGCCCTAATTACATTATATTTTATAGGCAATAAATTATAGTTTCACCAAATTATTGGTAATGTGTGTGTGTGTGTGTGTGTGTGTGTGTGTGTGTGTGTGTGTGTGTGAGAGAGAGAGAGAGAGAGAGAGAGAGAGAGAGAGAGAGAGAGAGAGTGAGATAGATGTATAGTCTACAAAGAAAGAAAAGTGAAAGATGGAGAGAGAGAGAGAGAGAGAAGACTAAATGCGCGTGAGAGTGGAAACTTGTGTCCGGTGTTGAAAGAGGCTGTTGAAGGCTAAAGCGACAGGCTCAGTCGAAACATGTGTCCCCAATTGCACACATGACTTCCTAGGAGCCGATGGGCATAGCTTTGATTTCTGACATTCCCAAGGCGAACTTGATGACATTTGTGATTGGACCTATAACCTTAAATGGTGATTCGATCATGATGACAAGGAGCTTGTCGTGTCAAGCAATCATAGATGGATAGGTAAAAAACACACTAAGTTTACACCGGAGTTCACTATATGTAAACCTAGTACATCACTTGCATCAAGGCCTATATCTGTAGATCTTGCATACTTAAAATTAACCGTTTTTCAATACAAATGTGGGAACCCTTTTGTAAATAAATTCCTCTCAAAAAATTAAATAAAAAATCTCCTTCAATTGAACTTAGATGATAGATTACATACTTTATAAGTGAATCCCCTGAGGTCTACCTCGAAGCTTGGAGAGGGTGGATCAGGCTCTACATGTGGTCTAGAGAACAACAAGTCAGGTCTTAAGGAGGTAGAACTCACGGTGTCTAAGAGCTATTGTGAGAGCTCGCCGCCAAGGCTCCAGCTATGTTGGCCTAGAACTCAATAGGAGCAGAGTATGCTAGCTATAAGGAGCCCATGGGCATAGCTTTTCTTGCTAACATGCCCAAGGTAGGCTTGATGACATCGTTTATGATATGACCTATAGCCTTAGGCGGTGAACCGACTGTGAGATAACAAGGAGCATGTTGTGTCAAAAAGTCATAGATGGATGGGTTCACCAGCCCTTGTTATGCACATGTGTCCTTGATTATGGGCTCTGTTCACGACATAACCCCTTCATGTTAAACAACAAGGAGCATGCTGTCGTAGATGGACGAGTTCACTAGCCTATTGTTATGCACATGTGTCCTTGATTATGGGCTCTCTTCACGGCGCCACCCCTTCTTGCTAAATAACACCAAGATTCTATGCTATAGTTCCCTTTCAAATTAAACCACGCCTCCGTCTTTTGATGGAAGCTTCATTTTTCAGGCCCTTTCTCAACTCTTTTGTGGCATGCCCTAGAACACAAGAGTTCTCCTTTCCTTTCTCTTAGCTTCTCTAGGAGACAAAACCTAATGCTTCACTATCACTTCCCTATGCATAAATAAAACAAAGCCTCCCTTCCACCCTCTCCTTTTAAAGCAACTAGACCCAGCTCCTTCTCTAGATCATGTAAACATGTAGCTCTCTCTCCTACACAAAGACCATGAGAGTCCCTCCAAAGCCTGCCAACTTCATGTGATGAAGATTTTTCTTACCAAAAAGCTCACAAAAAAATCACTCTTTTTCTTCACATGCAAAGAAATCATCACTGTAAACAACATAATAACTTCTAGCCTAAAGCCCAATCCAACCATATATATACCATAAGGACTACATGGAGCATACCTGGAGATGACCAACAATATGAAAATCACATATAGTCTGATCATACACTTGTTGTATGGACCATGTAGACCATACGGGGATAATGCTGATTGCATAAAGATTGTGTGTAGAGCCCATCACCATAGTATACTGACTAGAAAAACCATAGGGACATGGGTTATACATAACATACACACCAAGCATATAGAGATCACATAAAGCTTATGAGATATATAAACCATATAAACCACACCGAGACAATAGTAGCATATGAAGACCTTGAGTAGCTTGTTTCGACCATGTACATAGACCACATGGACCATGTAGAAGTGCACACAATAGTGCACACCATGAGAAGAGAAAGCATATGAACACTCATTCTGACCATATGTGGATCACATGGACTATACAAAGAGCACACTAAGAGAATACCAAGCATGTGAAGATCACATATGTATAGACTATGTGGACCATCCAAGGCCATAATCTATGGATAAGACATGTATGGGAGACCATGCGTGGAGACAGGGGATGATGATAGTCATCCAAGGTCAGAAGTTGGAATCCCATCATCAAGTTTAGTAGAAGAGGATGTCATGTGCATGCACATGGAAATGTCTAATCCAAGGCTAACTCTTGAAGGGTAGTAGATAAACAATAGATTAAGGAACAAGCCAGGCTCAGATAGTTGCAGTAGAAGCTAGTTTTGATCGGGATCCTACCGGCCAAGTATCAGAGGGCGTGGACTTCTTGTCAGCATGTGTGATTTATGGGTCCATTGAAGTTGGCCAACAGTAGTCGGCCGGTTAGACAAAAGTCACAAATTCCTATAAAAGGCATTGTCTTGGTCATTGTTAGCTATCTCACTCCTTTAGGGAGTAGATCATAGAATAGGGTTTTTTAAATCTTTTTGGAAAGGCCTAAGACCACAATCGTTGTATCCTTTGGTGCTCCTATGAATATACCTCCGACTCACGTTCTCCGATTGCGGTGAGCTTTCTCGTGAGCTTTCTCGAGCGCTTGCAGGTCCCTATACTCTGCAAATAAGCCCGTTGGGCTTGGCGCTCTCAGAATTCGCATCTGAGGTCGTTTTGGGCTCCGTTTTTGTATTTCAAGTTCTGCACAGGTGTTTTCGTCATTTTTTGCAGAGAGTTTGACAGTTCAGTTTTCTGCAAAATAGGCATACGTATTCTATTGTGGACAGTGCTACATAGCACGAGTTGTTCTCTGTTCAGTCTTTGCTTCATTACAGGTAGCTTTTGCATCAGTTTCAGTCAGTGGCCATGGCTGATAATAGCAATGATGTATTTCACATGGATGGAGAATCGATGAAGGTTGCCTAGAGTAAATCTCAAATTTGTCTGGGCGGCGCTGGGTGGCTCCCTATGATCTTGCAAACCACTACTGTTGAACAAGCTCGTTGGGATGGTAAAGATGCACAGGCTCATGCCTTGATTGCACTTTTTGTCAAACGTAACATCACCCCACATATTCATTTAGCTAAAACAGCAAAATAGGCTTGGGATATTCTAGCTGGTTTTATGCAGGTCGTAAGAGCTAGAATTGAAGATTATGCAGGAAGATGATGACATGAATGTTTTTCTTGCTGAGATTAAAGATCTCAAGGAACAGTTGATTTCTGCAGGTGAGATTATTCCTGATCATTCTCTTGTGCAGACTGTTCTTGATGCTTTACTTGAGACATATCAGACTTTTGCTTCCACGTGGAGACTTCTTGCTGAGGACAGACCTGATGATGTCAAGTATGATACTTTAGTCAACAAGCTCTTGCAAGAAGCGCAGTCCAGGCAAAACAAGGCCAGGCAGCGTGCAGTTGATCAGGCATTTATTACTACCCAGCAGAGCAGAGAAGAAGTGGTAAGGCAGCCCCTTCCACTGTTTCTTCTCCTATTAGTAGGTCTGCAACTTCTTCTCCTTCCACAGGTAGTAACAATAAGTCTGAGAAGGCTCTTGATAAAGGCAAGAAAAAGACCAGGTGCAACTATTGTAAGGCAAATGATCATGTCATTAAGAATTGCCCTAAGCTAAAGGCTAAAGAGGCAAAGAAGAAAGAGTCAAATGCAGCCACAATAGCGGATGCTTCTACAAATGCAGATTCTGCAAATGTTGTGCGCAGGATACAGAATGGGCGTTTAGTGTGTATTGCCAGTATGACCCATCTGTACATGATGCATGTTTGGCAGTTTCAGTTTCTGTTGACTCTAATGTATGGTATTTTGACAGTGGTGCTACAAAGCACATTACCTCGCATCGTGATATGTTCACTTGTCTTGAGGCTGTCTCTAATGGGAATACTATCACATGTGCCAATAATGTTTCTTACCCAGTGAAGGGCATTGGTAAAATTATGCTTACTGCTGCTGCAAATGGTAGTGCTTTCACACTTTCAGATGCTTTGTATGTGCCAGGGATAAAGAAGAATCTATTATCTGTCTCTGCGCTTGCTAGACTTGGATTTGTAGTCAAATTTGTGGATGACAGATGTACTATTTATGATTTGACTCCTGGTGATACGATTATTGCATCTGGCACCTTGTTTCGTGGGCTGTATAGGCTCAATTATTATGACAAGTGTGTGGAAGATTCAGCAAATGCAGTTTCTGATAAAAAGGCAGTTTTAGATGCAAAACTATGGCATGCTTGTTTTGGTCATCTGAACTTTGCTAGTTTGCTGCGTTTGCAGAAATTTGATATGGTTGCTTCATTGCCCCCTCTTGAGGCACCATTGAAACATGTTTGTGAAGGCTGTATTTTGGGCAAAATGCAACGTTCTGCGTTTCCAAAGGATGGTTCTGTGCGGGTCACTCGCAAATTGCAACTTGTACATAGTGATGTGGGTCTATGCAAACTCCGTCATTTGGTAAACACTTGTACTTCGTGACTTTCATTGATGATTACTCAAGGCATGCATGGGTATATCCACTGAAGGCAAAGTCCGAAGTGTTTTTGTGCTTCAAACAGTTTTTTTCTTATGGTTGAAAATGTATCCAATTGTACTGTGGGCACCCTCCGTTCTGATCGAGGGGGGGAGTACTTGTCTAAAGAGTTTGATGCATTTCTGGCTAGTCCTGGGATAAAACACCAATGTACAGTGCCGTATACTCCTCAGCAAAATGGTGTTGATTGGAGGAAAAACAGGTCACTTATGGAGATGGCACGATGTATGGTCAAGAGCCAAGCTTTGCCACATTCGTTTTGGCTTGAGGCTGCCACGTGTGCTGCATATGTACTCAATAGGTGTCCCACTAAAGCCTTGCAGTCTATTACTCCATACGAAGCTTGGCATGGCAGGAAGCCTTCTATTGGTCACTTGTGTGTCTTTGGTTGCTTGGCCTATGCTTGTGCAACAACGCAGAAAATTGGATGATAAGGCTGTCAAATGCATTTTTAGTGGTTACAGTGCTGAGAGAGCAAGGGTTGCAGATTGTATCATCCGCGCGGTCAAAGCGTATCTTGATTAGTCAAGATGTTGTTTTTGTGGAAGATGATGTGCAGCCTTTGTTATCATGTACCACAGAGACAGGTGTGAGCTCACGGGATGTATTTGATACATTGTTGCCTCTGTTTACAGGTGGGAATTCGAATGTAAGTCCTAATGAGGCAAATATTCATCAGCCTATGCAGATATCAAACGTCATCATAGATCAGCCCATTTCTGATGCAGATTTACAGGATGTAATTTCTGAGGATAGGGCTGAAAATGAGCAGGCTAGAGGTATGCCTAAATGGCTGGTGCAAACCTTGCGTGATTGTAAAATTGATGCACCTATATCTAGTTGTACTCATTCAGGTTTTCAACATGCCTCTTATGCATCAGATTGTTATGCTTTGGCTGTGTCTAGTATGTGTGAAGAGGAAGAACCTCTTTCATTTGATGAGGCACAAAAATTAGAAAATTGGTTGGCTGCAATGCAAAGTGAATATGATGCTATAATGAAGAATGGTACATGGTCTTTATGTGATTTGCCTATTGGTAAAAAGGCCATTGGATGTAAGTGGGTTTTTAAGTTGAAACGAAAGCCAGATGGCAGTGTTGATCGCTATAAGGCTAGACTTGTTGCAAAGGGTTATGCTCAAGAAAAGGGCATTGATTTTGATGAGACCTTTGCTCCCACTTGTCGTATGACTACCATTCGTAGCATTTGTGCATTGGCACCTCATAATGGTTAGAATGTACATCAGTTGGACATAAAGACTGCGTTCTTGAATGGAGATTTGCATGAGGAGGTGTATGTATCGCAGCCTCATGGTTTTGTTCAAAAAGGGCAAGAAAACAAAGTGTGCAGGTTGAAAAAGGCTTTATATGGTTTAAAGCAAGCTCCACGAGCTTGGTATGAAAAGGCTTTATATGGTTTAAACCAAGCTCCACGAGCTTGGTATGAAAAGATACATGCATATTTGACTGCATATGGTTTTCAGAATAGTCCAACAGAAAGCACTTTGTATGTTAAACGTGTGGATGATGTACATCTAATCATTGCTCTCTATGTCAATGACATGCTACTCACAGGACCAAATGAAAGTCATATTGCTGATTTTAAGGCTGATTTGAATGCCTCTTTTGAGATGTCAGAGATTTGGGGCATTTGCATCATTATTTGGGGATACAATTTAAGTAGTGTGATGGAGGTATTGCTTTGTGTCAGACAAAGTATATTGAGACATTGTTGCGGAGATTTGGCCTCGAAGACTGCAAGCCTATTGCTACTCCAATGGAGACAGGTTTGAAGTTGAGTCTTCA
Source organism: Cibotium barometz (assembly GCF_041138505.1). NCBI lineage: Eukaryota > Viridiplantae > Streptophyta > Polypodiopsida > Cyatheales > Cibotiaceae > Cibotium > Cibotium barometz. Next base: position 31,199,946 of record NC_141086.1, read on the forward strand.
TGATGCTGGAGATTACTTTGATGTCACACTTTATCAGACAGCTGTTGGTTGCCTCATTTATGTATGCATTACGAGGCCGGACATTCAGTTTGCAATCTCACAGGTGAGCAGGTTTATGCATAGCCAAGGGTCTCAGCATTGGAAGGCAGTTAAACGCATCTTTCGCTACTTGAGTGGCACCATACATCTTGGGTTGTTTTATCCCAAGGGGGGATCGTTGCCGCCAAATTTACATGCTTTTTCGGACTCAGATTGGGCTGGTTGCTATGACACAAGAGTGTCCACAAGTGGTTTTTGTTTCATGCTCGTCGGTAGCTCGTGCATATCTTGGTTGAGCAAGAAGCAACCTACTGTGGCCACTTCTAGTTGTGAAGCTGAGTACAGGGCAGCTTTCACAGCTATGGTTGAGTGTGTGTGGCTCAGACGGCTTATGGCTGACTTGGGTGTTGGACAGGAGTCTGCCACCTCTATCTTCACTGACAGTCAGAGCGCATTGGCAGTTGCGAGAAACCCAGTTTTTCATGCTCGCACAAAGCACATTGAGGTGCATTATCACTATATCAGGGAGAGACTCTCAGCAGGAGAGATCAGCTTGGCCTATGTGCCAACACAGGACAACCTCGCCGATCTTTTCACAAAGGCGCTTCCTCGTGAGAAGTTCGAAGCTTTCCGCAAAGCTTTGGGCTTGCTCCCCTTTGTGGAATGATCTACTTTGGGCATGGCACTCCCCTATACATGAGTGCTAGCTCTCGTTCACACCATCACTCCCAAGGGAGATTTGTTGCCATATATATATCGGCAGTGATGTGTGTGAACACACTTAGGACCGTCGGGGCACTTTTTCCCTCTTTAGGAGGTTTTTTCCCCGGCTTGTATATACGCCCATGACTCTAGGGCTAACTTATCTTTTGTACATTGACACAATCTAATACTTTATGTTGTGTGCATTCTTGCTTCTTCTTCTCCAAGCTTTGTGTGCTTTCCTGCAATCCTAATTCCAACAAATGAGACCTTTGAGTGACTGAGATGATGAGAACTGGCTGAGAACACTCATATCATATGAGATGTCTGGATGGGTGTTGGCAAGGTAAAGCAATGAGCCAATAATCTACCGGTACTCTGTGGAATCCACCAAGGGTGTATCATTTTCCTTGGATAACTTGGCATTGGGATCCATGGGACAAGAGAGAGGTGTACAATCGAACAACCCATAAAGTGAGAGTAGCTTCTTTACATACTTATGTTGAGAAATAAAGATACAATCATCTTTCTTCCTGCTAGACCTCTAGCCCAAGAAAATAATGTAGAAGGCCAAGATCAGTCATCTCAAATGTCTTTGAAAGCTTGGACTGAACTTGTGTGACCAACCTAGTATTTGAGCCAAAAAGAATGAGGTCATCAACATACAAAACAATGACACAAATATCTCCATCAGAAAGAAACACATAGAGATTGATGTCAGCATATGTCCTCTCAAAGCCAAGAGATAACAAGAAGGCATCAATCTTCTAATACCAGGCACGAGGTGCCTGTTTGAGATCATAAAGAGCCTTCTGCAAAAGATACACATGGGTGTCCTGTCCTTGAATCACAAAACTAGGAGGCTACTCAACATAAACTTCCTCCTCTAAATCTCCATTTAGAAAAGAAGATTTTCCATCTGGAACATGGGCAATCTAAAGTGTGCAGCCAGAGCCAAAACAATCCTGATGGTGGTATACCTGGTTGTAGGAGCAAATGTCTCATCAAAGCCTTCACCTGCCTTTTAAGCATATCCTCGCGTAACAAGGCGGGCTTTGTACTTGTCCAAAGTACCATCTGCATGAAACTTGACTTTGAAAATCCATTTCACACCAATAACATAACGATGTAAAGGCTGTGGCGCCAAAGACCAAGCATTATTCCTCTCAATAGAGGCCATCTCTGCTTTCATGGCTTGGCGACACTCCGACTGTGAAAGAGCCTCCTCTGGACTCTCAAGCTCATCGATCTCTTGGAGAGAACTCATGAGAGCATAATTCACTATGTGATGAGATGTGGAAGCCTGAGATGAACGGCGAGGTCCAGGGGTATACATCAGTGAGACCAGAATCTCTAAAGAGTTGCTGGACCCACGGAGATAGCCAGCCTTCCTCTCAAAGCGTGAAGAAGAAGATCTAGCTGCTGCAATAGAGGACTCATCCGCCGATGTTGGTGGAAGTAGTGATGAAGTAAGCACTAGTGAGGATAATCCTAGAGTTAAAGTAGGACTTGTAGAGAGAGAGACTGGGAGCTGCAGAAGCTGGTGCAACAGGAATGGGTGGCTGTAAAGTAGCACCTAGCACCGGCGGGGTTGTGTAGCATGGGGAGGAGGAGAAGGAGGAGCTGGACATGGAAGAGGTTTAAGATCACTAGCATCTGCTTGAAAAGATGCAGGGGGGAAGAGAGCTTGAGCTCTTGCAAGCGCACACACACTCACAAAACCCTAATAGAGAACACACAAGGTGAGAGGCTGAAAATCTTCTTCTTCTCTACTCAACACTCAACACACCATATACAAGATAAGAGTACACACAATATGAAAGGTACTCAACCAATACATACACGGGTTCTCTATAGTGTGAACCCAACTAAATGAGCTAGCGCTATAACTATGCTAGTCTCTAGAATGGCTGTCACACAGCCTGTCATCCCACTGGCCGCATATCACCCACCATGATCTCACCAACCATACCAGTGGTGTAAGTGTGGGGCCTATCCCCCAGCAGGTGGGTCATCAGTGTCCACCGCCTCACTGGGGATGAGCTCGATATCTCAACACTCCCCCTCGAGCTCAATGCCATCTCATGTACACCAAACGAAGCCCTGAATCTGCGGAGCTTCTCTGTACCCAATGCTTTAATGAAGATGTCAGCTACCTGATCCTCTATGCTGACATAAACAAGGTCAAGGTCTCCTGCCAAGACCTTCTCTTTGACGAAATGGTAGTGGACCTCTATATGCTTCGTGCGAGCATGAAAGACTGGGTTCTTGGCCAACTGTATACTGCTAATGTTGTCAAAGAAAATGACAACTTGTCTATCCACACTGATAGACCCAAATCTGCAAGTAGCTTTCTCAACCAAGCTACCTCACATGCTGCCATAGCAGCTCCTCTGTACTCGGCCTCTGTACTGGATAGAGCAACCGTAGGCTGCTTCTTGCTGCTCCAAGTCACAGTAGCACTCCCCAAAGAAAACATGAAGCCACTGGTAGATCTTCTATCTGAGATACTACCAACTCAATCAGCATCTATGTACCCATGTACACATATCTCGAGTCTCATAGAATAGTCCACAATGCAAAGTAGACCTCACATACCTCAGTATGCGTCTTACTGCATCCAAATGCAGTTTCCGTGGAACTTGCATAAACTGACTCACCAACCCAATAGCATAGCTCAAATCTGGTCTGGTGATCATCATGTAGATCAAGCTTCCTACTATGCGCCTATACATAGTAGGATCCTCCAAGATCTCTCCTGAATCGGCACTCAACTTGCCATTCTGATCCAATGGCACGGAAATAGGCTTACAGCTTGTCATACCATACTTGGACAACATGTCCAAGCCATACTGTCTCTGCAGTAATCCAATACCATGTGGTGACCTAATCACCTCAATGCCCAAGAAATATCTGAGCTCCCCCAGATCCTTCATCTCAAACTTCTGTCTAAGCAAGATCTTTACATCAAAGATCTCTACATCATGGTCCCCCGTAATGATCAAGTCATCTACATAGATGACAACAAGCACAAACCCTCTATCACCATGTCTCACATACAGCGAGAAATCTGCATTGGCTACATGAAAGCCAATAGTGACAAGATATTCAGAAATCTTGTCAGACCATGCTCTTGGTGCTTGTTTTAAGCCATACAAGGCTTTCTTCAACCTGCAAACATGCTCGGGGTGACCCACATCCTCATAACCAGGTGGCTGCAACATATACACCTCTTCTTGCAAATCCCCATGCAAGAATGCATTCTTTACATGCATCTAATGTAAAGACCATTGCTTTGACGCAGCCACTGCTATCACAACTCTCATTGTTGCCATCTTGGCAAATGGGCTGAAAGTTTCCTCATAATCAATGCCATATGTCTGCTCATATCCTTTGGCTACCAATCTAGCCTTGTACCTGTTTATGCTTCCATCACTGTTATGTTTAACTTTGTACACCCACTTGCATCCCAATGGCTTTCTTGTCTTCAGGCAATTGCACTAAGTCCCAAGTTTCATTTCCATATAGTGCATCCATCTCCTCATCCATAGCTTTCTCCCAACACATATTTCCAACAGCCTCATCAATGCATGTGGGCTCAACGACCTGCACAACCTTTGCCATATATGCATAGTGATGTGCCACTCTCCCAGATCTTCGCAGCTTTTCATTCATGGCTTCCATAGCTTTCTTTACACCAGGTGTTCTCATAGCTAGGATCCCAAGCTCCTCATCAAGGCTCATATCTGAGCCACTAGACTCTCCATCAACATGAGAATGCCCTGCAGAAATGTCAAGCATACCAAGGGGCTCAACCACTTTCTTATTTCCTTTACGTGATGTACTGATCACATTTGCAGGACTGGTATTATGACGCAGCCTGCCACTCCATGGTCTATCAACAGGAGACCCACTAGATGAGGACTCTCCTGGTCCACTCAAAGACTGTGATTGCTGACCTGCATTCTGTGCAACCACACTTACACTCACACCAGCCCCAACAGCTTCTTTTTCAGCAGCATACCAGCTGCTCATCTCATCAAAGACAACATCCCTGCTTACCCTCAATTCACGTGTAGCAGGGTTATAACACCTGTATCCCTTTTGCTCAAGGGAATATCCAATAAACACACATTTTTCAGCTTTTGGATCCAGCTTAGTTCTCAGCTCATCTGGCACATGCACATATGCAATGCATCCAAAGACTTTCAGATGAGACAAATCTAGTTTTCTGCCAGTAAACCTCTCCTCTGGAGTTACATCATGTATGGCTGCAGTTGGAGTCCTATTCATGATGTATACTGCTGCTGTAGAAACAGCCTCAGTCCAATAGCTATGCGGCATATTTTTCTCTTCCATCAATGCTCGCGCAATCTCAGCAATGTGCCTGTTTTTCTGCTCAGCAACTCCATTTTGCTACGGAGTGTATCTGTATGTAAACTGTCTCCGAATACCATTCTTCTTCAAAAATTCCGAGAACTCATTGGAGAAGTACTCTCCCCCTCCATCTGACCTTAGGCACTTTACATATTTCCCTGTTTGCTTTTCAACCAAAAACCTGAAATTTTGAAAGTGAGTGAACACCTCACTCTTCTCCTTCATGAAATATACCCCCACTTTCCTTGTGTGGTCATCAATGAAAGTCACATAATACCTGCAGCCTCCCATAGACATGGTCTTCGTAGGACCCCATACATCTGAATGCACAACATCTAGTGCATTTCTGCTCACATATCTGTTACGTGGAAATACATGCTTTGTTTGTTTTCCAAATTGGCATGCTTCACATATTCTCTGCATACCTTCCACTTTAAATTTTGGCAGCCCTGTCACAATTCCTTTTGTCTGCATAGACTTCATTCTCTGCACATTCACATGTCCAATTCTTTTATGCCATATGTCCGTGTCTGCAACAATTCCTAAACCATTTGCAAACATCGCAGCACTCATTTCAGGCATGTCTACATTCAACGTGCCCATTCTGCCCACTCTGTTGCCTTTTGCAACCAACCTGCACTTGTCTTTAAAGTCTTCAACATAACAACCATCAGGATTAAACCGAACCTGCAAACGCTGCTCAATCATCTGGCCAACTAAAACCAGATTTTTTGTTATGTTCGGAACGTGAAGTACATCTACTTCACTTTGCCATCCTGCATAGACAATGGCACATCTCCAACATGGGCAATTGGATGAGCAGTGTCATCTCCTGTTTCCACAAAACCTGGTCTTTCCGGGTTTTTCATCTCCTTGAACCACTCCCCATGACTTGTCATGTGGTTCGAAGCACCTGAATCCACATACCATACATCATCTTTTTGTGCTACATCAACATTTTCAGACATGGCATTCACGACATGCTGCATAACAAACAACCTTTCATTATCCTCATTATTTCTGCTTGAGGATGCATAGTTGTTTTGCTGCACTTTTCTATTTTGCATGTCAGCCTGGTTCTTATAACATTCTGCCTGCACATGTCCAGGCTTACCACAATAATAGCATTCACGTGCATCATTATACTGTCTTTGCCAATTTCCACAGCCTCTTTGACTCCCCCTGCCTCTGAATTTTCCTCTTCCACCTGCGTGTTGTTGTTGTTGTTGTTGTTGTGTATTTTGGGACTGTTGTTGCTGCTGTTGCTGTCCATAATTCTGATTACCTATTCAGCCACCTCCTTGACTGCGTCCACGGCCTCCTCTACCTTGTCCTCTTCCTGAACTTGTGTAGAAGGCCTATTGCTCTGAACTGTTTTTGTTTTGTGAAGACTGTTGGTCTTCACCCAAGCTCTTCTCTTCTATAATCAGTATAGACACCAAATCTGTAAAGTTGGGAATGTTTTCCTGAGTCTGAATAGACGTTTTGAACGCCTTGTATTGTGGCCCGAGACCATGTAGACAGACCTCCACCTTTCATCATCATCTACTGACACACCAATAGATGCAAGGGATTCCACAATACCCTTTATCTTCAACGCATAGTCATTCACAAACATGCTCTTTTTCTCCACAGTATGAAGTTCATTCTTCAACTGTATCTTACGTGCCTTGGTATTTGTTTCATAGAGCTTTACTAAGGTGTCCCACGCCTCCTGGGGGACTTGGCATCCTGAATGTGCCCAATCATGGTGTCCTGTATACTAATGGAGAGCCAATACATAACTTTCCTCGCTCCTTGGTTCCAGTCTTTAAACTCTTTCACATCTGCAGAGCAGTCGAATTTATGTCTGCCGGTGCCTCTTCATGCTCACCTTCTATGTAGTCCCAATAGCCCTTTCCCATCAGAAAATTCGTCAACTTGAACCTCCAAGCATGGAAGTTATTCTTATCTAGCTTCTCAGCCACAATCTGGGTTATCCCATCATTTGACATCTTGGTAAACACACAATTTTACCAGAAACAGCACTCTGGTTTGTCCTGCACAAACTGCTGTATTCCTGCAGCGGTACTGTAGTACTCTCAAATGTCACAACCAGTGACTTCTCAATGTGCATACATACACCCAATGGCAACTGTTGACCTCTTTGCAGTACCCACAGTGTCTGCACAGTCAATCTGTCTTCCTGCAGTTCTTAAAACAGAGTTCTGCAGAGAATCGATGACTTACCCGCAGTGCTGGAAATCGCCTGCTTTCTGAAAAACGGAGGTCCAGACACGCCCGAAACGCTTTTTCGGCCCAGAAAATTTGGTCCGACAGGATAGTATAGTTGCCCTATAGCTTTACTCCCGCGAAGAAAGCTCCTCAATCAGAGATCGTTTGCCGGTGCCTCTCGTAGAGCTCCCGACAAGGTCACCAACACAAATAGGGAAGAGTAGTTGAAGCTCTTACCCTCGTACCGCTTCCTGTGGTTCTCTTGCTTGCAGCTCAGCCCTTAGCATGAACTAGGCTCTGATACCATGAAAAGATGCAGGGGAGAAGAGAGCTTGAGCTCTTGCAAGTACACACACACACTCACAAAACCCTAATAGAGAACACACAAGGTGAGAGGCTGAAAATCTTCTTCTTCTCTACTCAACACTCAACACACCATATACAAGATAAGAGTACACACAATATGAAAGGTACTCAACCAATACATACACGGGTTCTCTATAGTGTGAACCCAACTAAATGAGCTGGCGTTATAACTATGCCAGTCTCTAGAATGGCTATCACACAGCCTGTCATCCCACTGGCCGCATATCACCCATGATCTCACCAACCATGCCAGTGGTGTAAGTGTGGGGCCTATCCCCCAGGCGGGTCATCAGTGTCCACCGCCTCACTGGATGAGCCACTGCTGGGAATGGATCATCCAGAAAGTCGGCAGATGCATCAAGTGGAGAGGAATCAATGCCAAACAAGCTCTCATCAAACCGAGCATCATGAGAAATGGTGATATCATCAACCTTCGGATTCCAAAAACAGTACCCTTTGGATCTCTGACTGTAGCCTATGAAGATCATTCTCTTTGACTTTAGTGTGAGTGTGGTCCTTTTCTTATCTGGGACATGCACATAAGCAACACAACCGCGAAAACACGAAGATGAGAAACAGAAGGCTTGTGTCCTGTAAAAGCCTCCTCCGCAGTTAGCCCCTTAACCGCTTTTGTGAGAGAACGGTTAATGAGATAAATTGAGGTAGCCACAACCTCCCCAGAAAGCAAGAGGGAGACCTGTATGATGCAACAAAGCACGAGCCATCTCTTTGATGGTCCGGTTCTTCTATTTCACAACTCCATTTTGTTGAGGAGTGAAAGGAACTGTAGTCTCTTAGTGAATGCCCTTCGAAGTAAGGAAGTCATCAAATGGTCCAAACTCCATTTTGTTGAGGAGTGAAAGGAACTGTAGTCTCTTAGTGAATGCCCTTCGAAGTAAGGAAGTCATCAAATGGTCCAAACTCACCATCATTATGAAACTCTACCCCCAGATTGATTTTCCACCATCGCAATCCAAGTCCTGAAATTGGCAAAAGCATCTGACTTGTGAGCCAGAAAACATACTCAGACTTTGTGAATGAAATCATCCACAAGAAGAAGAAAACATCGAGCCTCTCCAAGAGACTCAACCTCCATAGGTCCTGCAAGATCTGCATGTATAAGCTCTTGTCTTCGGGTTGCTCGATGAGTGGCCACCTCTGGAAATGCATCTCGATGATGCTTGCCCATCATGCAGGATGAGAAAGTGTGTGAGAGAGACCTGAGCTGAGGTAATCCGCTGACAACTTGCTTAGAATGGAACTTCTGTAAGGTAGCAATGGGTACATGACCGAAGGAGAATACCACAGAGAAGTATTTACCTCAGAGACCAAAGCCATCAAGGGGGAGAAAAGCTGATGAATATGGGAATCAGTGTGAGGAATCTGGGAATAAAAAATTATGATTTTGTAGAGATCCCCATCATGGACTCCATTGGCAACAACCGAGAGAGTCTTCCTATCGATTACTTCAATGACCTCATCATCAAAGTACACACCAAGTCCCTTTTGAGAAGCTTTGTATACTGAAAATAATTTTTTGGAAATCCGTGGTACATGTAGAATATCATGTAAGGTGGCAGAGGAGCCCAAAGAAACATTACCAACATCAGTGAGACAGGAAGTGAAGAGTTGTTGAATGTGAACTCAAGAAGAGAGAGTTTGGCAGTCCTTCAAGATATGAGCCTGATTGGTTATATGGGCAGAAGCACCACTATCACCAACCCATTCCACCGCTTCAGGTGTCACTAACCTCTTCAGAGAAGTCATATTTGTGATCATGAGGAGTGAATCCTGTGAAGAAGTGGATGAATCTGTAACTACCATGTATGCCGAGTGCAGCCCGTGTAGAGGCTGGCCTCTCATTAACCGACAAAGCGTACAAGTGGTGGATGAGTTTGACAACTTTGGTTTTATCGTTGGTGTTGTCCTTGTCAGATGCTTTAGAAGCATCTTGGGAGTTATACTTGGCTTTGGCTGTTCGAGAATCATCATGACAAGCAAAGCAGCAAGCCTTAGTATGACCTAACCTGCCACAATAATCACATTCATTGCTTTTGTCCTTGGATTCCTTAGAATCCTGTTTACCCTTGCCTTTGCCTTTGTTTTTATTGTTGTTGTTATTGGAGTTTCCTTTTCCGCCTTTGCCTTTGCTCTTGTTAGAGGCAACAAAATTAGACTCCGACTTGCCTTTTCCGCAAAGCATGCACTTGTTGTGGAGATAACTCACGACTTCCTCAAAAGGGGGGAGAGGATTACGGAAATAAATATTATCCCTAAAAGAATCAAAGGAAGAGGGCAATTTACCAAGTAGTTTATGGATGGGATTGTTAATGGTGCTCCCGTACTCCTCAAGTTGTAGCTTGATACGGGTGAACTCTCGAATCTTCTCAATCAAGTTATCTGACTCATTGATTGTAAGCTTCTCCAGATCCAACTCCAATTTGGCAATCTTCATTTTCAAAACTCAAGCATACCTCCTCTAGATCTCTGTCCACATCTGATGAGCATTACTCCGAGTAGAGACAAACTGTACATGTATAGATGTAGTCATGCATTCATGATTGATAAGATGAGCGTGAGCATCCAATATGCTTCTCAAAGCACGGTCCACCAAGTGAGGTGTGGAGATAGCCATCCACACATTGGCTCCTTCTAGCAACAATTGAGTGTAGAAAGACCAAGTATGATAGTTGGTTGTTGTAAGCTTCATGGAGTCACTGAATTGGGGAGGATTGTAGGATGGTATATGGGTAGGGGTGGGAGAAAGACCTGGATGAGAGAAACTCAGAGAGGAAAGATTGGGAATAGGAATCACATGTGGAGCGGGAACACGGGATCCAGGCTATGATGGTGCTGGAGAATCGACATGAGAAGGAGCAGCAGTAGAGAAACCTCATGAAGCCATGTTCTCTAACAAGAAACCTTCTCTTAAGAAAGGGGCTGAAAAAATCAGCAAATCCTCCTCTCACGCTGTGCACAGCAAGAAGAAAGGGTGGGAAATTGAAAGGAGAGGAAGATCTCTCCTCCTGGATGTAGATCCCTGTCCTTAGCACCTAGAAGAGAGCTTCAACAATCCAATCAGCATAAAAAATCGGTAGTCTTTGCTGAAAATTCAAAAACACAACAATCCTAAGCGTCAAATGAAGAAAATGTAGCAATCTTGAGGAAGCCTCTACTCCCGGAAGAAAACGCAGCACCTCCCATGTTGAAATCTACAGAAAACGCAACTAACTATCGACTTTGCTCCAAAACAGAAAACACAGCTCTCTTCTGCTCACAGGTCAGCGTTTTGCTCCCATGAAAGAAAGTGAAGCAAATAAGAAACACAGGTGTAGGCCCAGGTACAAGACCTGTAAATGCTGAAAACTGATGTTTATTGTTGCTGAAAATTGAGCACGAGGGAAGCTTGTAGGTGCTGTACAATGATAAGAAGCAGAAGCAGCTGCTAATGACCTCAACAAGATGCAAAAGAATGAGATGAAATGGGGGAAAGGGGGACAACCCTTATATACTCCCTAGGAGAGCTGGTCGACCTGCACAGCAGGTTGACAGCTCCACAATAGCATAAAAAATAGGAAAAAATACCTAAATAAATATGCACATGTAGGGCCGCATAAATGGCCAGTACAAGCATAAAAATGATGTAGTAAACCCTCTAGAGATGATATATAATCCAAGATCCCTAGCTTTCTCTTTTTCTTTTTTTAAATCTTGGCTTGAAAGTAAAAAGTACATATGTTATTACCCACACACACAAGTGCCCTGGGTGCTCAAACTCCATTCTATGGGCAAAGCTCTCTCTCTCTTTTTTTTTTTATTTTTTTTATTATTTTTTTATTTTTTTGTAATGCGAGATTTTTATTTGTACAAAGCAGTGTCCTTACAGATGAGAGCCGAAAGTAACACTCGATCATGAGACGTTACTCCAAACACTTCACCAATTGCTCTACCGCACTGCTGGTAAAGTTCTCTCTTCATTGTCCGCCCCTCTGACGCTTCAAAATACGACGGGCCTTTCATACACGATGCACACATGAAGACTAGCACTGGCGGGGGTTGGAGGATGCTTAGCTTAGAGGAAGCTCTGCCTTCCTTGGAAGAGGGGGTGCTTCCCCAGCCTTCCGTTGAGGACCTTGCACGCATCTTGGACAAGTGTAGGAAGGAGAGAGATCGCGCGAATGCATTGCGCTTGTACGCCTACATGCGCAAAAGCAGGCTGGAAGCTCACAGATCACTGGGGAACTACCTCGTCTCGTTGTTGGTGGAAGTCGGAAGCATGCGTGATGCCCAACAGGTTTTTGACAGGTTGGTGTATCGGAATGAATGGTCCTGGAATTCCCTCATCACTGGCTATATCACATGTGGGAAGTCACAGCACGCCCTCACCCTGTACCAGCAAATGCACAAGGATGATTCTGTACATCCCAGTGGCCATACTTTTGTAGCCTTACTGAAGGCTTGTTCAAAGCTGAAAGATCTGGAACTCGGCCGCGAATTACATGTCGGGGTCGTCAGAATGGGGTTGCTCGAAAGAAACAAGTTTGTTGGCAGCGCATTGGTCGACATGTATGCCAAATTTGGCTCTCTTGCCAAAGCACAAGAAGTGTTTGACAATCTTCCGGTTCGAGACGTCGTCTCCTGGACCGCACTTATCGGAGGATATGCTGAACATGGGCATGCTGAGGAAGCACTCAAGTGTTTTGAACAGATGCAACTCGAGGGTGTCTCCCCGAATGCTGTCACGTTTATTTGCAGTGTGAAAGCTTGTGGAAGCTTAGGAGCCATAGATCAGGGCCAAGAAATACATGCTGAGATTGAAAGACAAGGGTTGTTGGAAAGAGACCTTAATGTTGGCAACACTTTGATCGATATGTACGCTAAATGTGGCTCCCTTGACATAGCACAGCAAGTGTTTGACAGACTTCCAGTTCGAGATGTAGTCTCGTGGACGGCACTAATCGGAGGATATGCGGAACATGGGCATGGTGAGGAAGCACTCAAGTGTTTTGAACAAATGCAACTTGAGGGTGTCTTGCCAAATGCTGTCACGTTTGTTTGTAGCTTGAAAGCTTGTGGCAGTGTTGGAGCCACAGACAAGAGCCGAGAAATACATGCTGAGATTGAAAAACAGGGGTTGCTGGAAAGAGACCTTGTTGTTGGAAACACATTGGTCGATATGTATGCCAAGTGTGGCTCACTTGCCATAGCACAACAAATGTTTGATAGGCTTCCTGCTCGAACCAAAGTCTCATGGGCTGCACTAATCGCAGGATATACTGAACATGGACATGGTGAGGAAGCACTCAAATGTTTTGAACAAATGCAACTTGAGGGTGTCTCCCCAGATGCTGTCACGTTTATTTGCAGCTTGAAAGCTTGTGGAAGCATAGGAGCCACAGACAAGGGACGGGAGATACATGCTGAGATTGAAAGACAGGGCTTGCTGGAAACAAACCTTGTTGTCAGCAACACCTTGGTCGATATGTATGCCAAATGTGGCTTGCTTGCAAAAGCAAAGCAATTGTTTGAGAGGCTTCCTGTTCGAAACATAGTCTCATGGAATGCATTAATCTCAGGATATGCTGAACTTGGGCATGGTGAGGAAGTTCTCAAGTGTGTCGAACAGATGCAACTCGAGGGTCTCTCTGCGGATGCTGTCACACTTGTTTGCAGCTTGAAAGCTTGTGGCAGCATAGGAGCCGAAGACAGGGGCAGAGAAATACATGCTGAGATTGAAAGACAGGGGTTGCTGGAAAGAAACCTTGGTGTTGGAAACACCGTGGTCGATATGTATGCTAAATGTGGCTCACTTGCAAAAGCACAACAAGTGTTTGACAGGCTTCCAGTTCGAAATGTAGTCACATGGAATGCATTGATTGCAGGATATGCTGAACATGGGCATGGTAAGGAAGCAGTCAAGTGTTTTGAACAGATGCAATGTGAAGGTTTCTCCCCAGATGCTGTCACATTTGTTTGCAGCTTGAAAGCTTGTGGCAGCATAGGAGCCACAGACAAGGGCGGAGAAATACATGCTGAGATTGAAAGACAGGGATTGCTGGAAAGACACCTTGGTGTTGGAAATGCCTTGGTTGATATGTACGCTAAATGTGGCTCCCTTGCAAAAGCACAACAAGTGTTTGACAGTCTTTCAGTGCGAGACATAGTCTCATGGAATGCATTAATCACTGGATATACTGAATATGGGCATGGTGAGGAAGCAGTCAAGCGTTTTGAACAGATGAAACTCGAGGGTGTCTCCCCAGATGATGTCACTTTTGTTTGCAGCTTGAAAGCTTGTGGGAGCATAGGAGCCATGAGCATGGGTGGAGAAATACATGCTGAGATTGAAAGACAGGGGTTGCTGGAAAGAAACCTTGTTATAGGCATCGCCTTGGTTGACATGTATGCTAAATGTGGTTCCCTTGCAAAAGCACAGGAAGTGTTTGACAAGCTTCCAGTTCAAGGTGTCGTCTTGTGGACTGCACTAATGGCAGGATATGCCCAGCTTGGGCAAAGTGAAAATGTTTTCTATCTATTTGACAGAATGCTAGGAGAAGGTATAAAGCCAGATTCGGTCACCTTCATTATTGTTCTCAGTGCATGCAGCCGCACAGCTTTATTTAGTAAGAGCCAGATGTACTTCGAGGCCATGAGCAAAGATTATGGCATTGTTCCAACTCTTGAGCACCTCACTTGTGTGGTTGATGTCCTCGGCCGTGTGGGCCAGTTAGACAAGGCTGTAGCAATGATCAAGAAGATGCCACTGTGTCCTAATCTTGTGGTGTGGCATACTGTGCTGGGTGCTAGTAGAAATTGGGGAAATGTGGAGGTTGGAAAACAGGCCTTTAAACATGCAGTGCGTTTGGATGAAAATGATGCTGCAGCTTATGTCTTAATGTCTCAGATCTATGCAGATGATGACTTACAGGTGTACGGGAGCAAAGCTGAGACAATCAGATTGTAAAAACAAGCATGGACGAGGCCAGGACATTGTTGGTGGACTGACAACACCTCTGGAATTGCAGGTTTGGTTGGGGATAATACATTCCAACAGCAATAGTTTTTACGCAAAGCTAAAAGGTCTTTCCCTCAAAATGAGAGAGGAAGGCCATGTCTTGAGCTTGCATTGGGTGTCACTGGACGTTTCTGATGATGCAAAGAAATGTGTTATGTAGTCACAATGAGAAGTTTGATGTCACAGGACATTTCTGATGATGCAAAGAAAGGTGTGTTATGTTAGGCACATTGAGTTGGTGATTGTGGGTGCCTAATTAACAACCCAAGGGGACCTTGAGACATGACGTTCAAAAGCTTTGGGTTTGTTATGACTGCCATACTGCCATGGTAGTTATAAGCAAGATCTCCACACATAGGCGGAGTGCCAAACCAAAACATGGTGTGACACATGTCAAAGGAAGGGGCACACTCTTGAAGATTATTGGTACTCCGAAGGAAGGGGCACACTATTGAAGACTCTTGGTACTCTGAAGGCTGTATTCTAAAGGTGACCGTAACGGAATTGAAAAAAAGCAGAGGAGTTTCTTGTTGGAAGAAATCGTTAAGTTGTTTTATAAGCTGTATTGTGCTCACCTTAGGGTTAAAGCATGCATCCAGGCAACACCAGAAGGGGGTAGGTAGACTGCGGGCTTGCTCTCAATTCATGCATTCAGCCATAGCCATCAGCAGTAGAACCACTCTGAAACAAGCAAGTTTGGGCAACAAGCACTCTGAAGCAACTTGGACACGGGCCAGCTACTAGCACAGATGTCTTTCTCCAAGGTAAGATCTTAAAATAGCCTGCATTGGCGGTTTCGGCTCTCCTTAGAAGACAACTCATAGCTGTAGCAGAACTTGGCGATTGAATTGAATAGCAGGCACAGCTGTCATCTCTCCATCAGCAGAGTTTCCTCCGCAGCCTTGTCAGCTTGGGCGACCTCCCTTTCAGCCTTGTTTAGCTTGGGCTTTCCTCCTGGGCGAAAGCAAGAACAGCTTGGCACAAGCCACAGAAGCCTTGAAGACCTGCATTTTTAGGTGCATCAGTCTAGTCCTGCAGGCAGCACGCTCTCGCAGCCTAGGCGACCCTCTTTCAGCCAAGCGACCCCTAGATTCATCATGCAGCCCTGCGTTTGGAATCACACAGAGTTGATGGGTACCGTGTTCTACGCCTGTGTGTGAGAGCTGCTGCTGTAACCTGCAAACGAAAGGCCTGAAGTGCACCCTTAAGATTCTCCAAAGCTTTCTCAGTGGTCTTGAATAAAGCTTCTTTCCCCTCCTACCTCTCCTGCTTGAAGCTTCTTTGTCTGAATCAACATACAGAAAAGCTTTTAGTGTGTTCAAGTCGGCCTCCCGCCCTTTGATTATGGCTTCTGCCCAAGCCAATCATCCTCCACCCCCACCAGCCCCCTTTTTCCAAAGATGAGCTTAGGACCTTACAGGAAGATTTTGATAAAGAAGTCGAGACCACACTCATTGGAAAGATTTTTGGGCCTCATCCCTCCCACTCTCAGGCTAGAGATTGGATCCTGGTGGTGGCACCTCCCACAGAGCTTGCCTCGCATTTCACTGATGCCCGCTTGCTTGGAAGGGGCTTCTTCCAAGAAGATTTCGATTCAGCAGAGGAAACCTCCCAGTCTTTCGATTCAGAGGAGGAAGCCTCACAGACTCTTGAGAGCAGCCCGTTTCCTTTTGGCCTGACGGAACTATTCTTCTTCGATACCGCTAGAACTTTGACTCGATGCTACAGGGCCGCAACTTGTGTCCGATCTTCCTCAGATTTCCTTGGATCCCACGGATCTATTGGAAGTTTTTGGCTTCCATAGGTAGGATCAACCTTTGGACAGGTTCTGGAAGTCCTCGCCCTTCCAGAGAGACATTCCATAGCTGGAGCAACTGTCACGGGGAGTGTTGATGGGGTGCCAGGAGTCATGATACTCGTTAGTGGCCCTTGTTTTACAGATGATCATGTGATGCTGCCAGGACTAGATGGCTCTTTATTTAGACAGGGGATGGCAGTAGAAAAGACCAGTGCCATCTCTATCGACAACAAGGCCACACTGCCATGGAGCCAAGGGTGCTAGCATCAGTTTTCAAGAAAAACGATTTATGTTTGTGTTTAGGGACACGGAAAGATGGGCAAGGAGACAAAGTGGAACAGATGCATAGATCTCTACATCAGACTTGGAGTGGATTCAGAGACCTAAGGCAAGGCTTTCAGTGAAAAGGTTGCCAGGAAGGGAAGGATGACAGGTATGGGAGACCCTGTGTGGAGACAGGGGATGATGACAGTCATCTAGGGTCAGAAGTTGGAATCTTGTCATCAAGTTTAGCAGAAGGGGATGCCTTTTGAACTCTTATGAATATACTGAAAATATAGCTCTCTCTCTCTCTCTCTCTATCCTTTGTCTATGCTGATTGTTCTTGCATCAGGTGTTCCTATTAGTGCTTAGGGCTGAAAGAAGACTCCCAGAGCTTTCGCATGTGACATCGATTGCCATCACACCTTTTCGCCTCAAAGGGGCAATTCAGACCTATGAGAGGCGCTAGACTAGATCTGGCGCCATGTTTTTTGCCTCTTTACCACGAGAGTTGTCTCATGGAATGTGCAGTGCCTTGGTGGTGTCTTTCCTCGCCGCTGCTGGAAGCAAGACCTCAGGAATGAGCTTCACCTTGCAATTACGGATGGTTCCATGGATATTTTGCTCATGCAGGAGTATAAGCTTGATGCTAGCCAATGCAATAGATTTGGCAAGCTTTTACTTGGGCATACTTTTTGGTCTGTCGCAGACGGAACTAAAGGTGGAGTTTGTACTTAGTGACAGGTGCAATTATTCCTTATATGATTGGTCATGGAGTTATTATCCCTCCCAGAGCACAGTGGATGATGATTATGTAGGGTGGATTGAAAATTGGTGTGTTGAATGCATGTGCTCCTAATCTCAGAGAAGAAAGATTTTTTTCTTTCCCCCTTAGGCATATCATTGGATCGTTGGAGGTGACTTCAATATGGTTGAGCAACCATATATAAAAAGGGTGGACATGAAGGCATCATTCACCCGCTTGAGAGGGCATCCAGAGATTTATCTTTTCTTTTCTTGATGGCAAGGACAGTTGGTGAGAAGATGACCTCTATAATAAGTCAAATTCACTCTTCTTTTCTTAGAGTAATCGTAGGAGTGGTGCACGTTGCATTTATGCCCGCTTGGACTGCTATTATGTTGATGATTGGGCACTTAATAGAGGTGGCACCGTCTTCATTGCCCTCAACACTTCAAAGTTGGATCACTGTCCTGTGGTTTCGTGTATCAAAGATCTAGGGAGCCAACACTCTCCTCCCCTAGTACGCATACCAGAGTCTCTTTACTCAAATGCAGAGTTATCTCGGTAGGTGATGGATGTTTGGAGAGCTTCTAATGATCATGAGCCAAATAGTTTCTCTTATCTTAGAGAGTGTCAGCGATCTTTATCATAGTGTGGCCCTAGTCAGGAGGTAAGAGATCTTGGATAGAGAGAGACCCATCAAGCATAGATTGTGTGCTTTGTAAAGGGAACTTGAGAAGCATCGTGATGCCAAGTGGATTTTAGATGCATTGTGCACCGTTAGAGCTGAGTTGCAAGACACCTAAGAGCAGTGTGCAGAGTTTCGTTATCATGCTCATGAGTCATTTTGGATTCAGATGGGAGGTAGATGTAACAAACATTTCTTTGCTACCCATTGTTATGACTCTTACACGTGGGATGCGTACACACCGATACGCGGGATTTACACGCTAGTAATGTGTGGGACACATGATATTTCATTGCTGTTGCTTCTATCATCGCTTATATAATAAGTGTGAACGAGTAACATTCGTGGGTGATGGTTGTAGACCAAAGACCCAGTGATGTGTAGCATGGGATACCAACGGGGATACAGGGAGCATGTGAGTATGGTGTGCGGTCGGTAAGGTACACACTAGACGCCTGGGGTCACTGGTATATATAATGGTTGGGTGGTTAAACATGGTATCCCAAGCTAGGTTTATTTTAGCTATTCTTGAGTTCTTCTCTCAAGCTAGTTTTTCATAGAGCTAGGTTGCCTTGCATGGAGGCATGACATTTGGTATCAAACTTAGGCTTTTGTTCTTGGCTATGGGGGAAGCCTAGTTGCCCGTTTGAGCAAGCTTGAGCGTGGAGATCAACAGTTTGCTGCGGTCTTTTTCTGTTTTCCGTCCTGTTGGATTTTCGTTAATAATATTTGTCGATGCTATTGTTGCCGTTCTATCGATGTTGTCGTCCATTCATTGCTGTTGCTTCTATCGAAAGTTACCTACACGTGTTATGACCAAGCCACAAGCACCTTTGGGTGGTGCTTGAGCTCTCCTACACAGGCCGCCTCTCCATTTCGACTATGCTGCACAGCACCAAGCCGTTGTTATCGGCCGTCATCGGTAGAAAAAAAAGCCCACGTTGCTTTTACAAAAGTTTATCAAATTTTCAAAGCCCTAAGGTTCTTCATTTCAAAAGTTTTAAGGGGCAGTTCTAGTTCGACCAAAATCTCTCCTTCCGGTGGTCCGCTGCTTTATAGCACTTGGCATGATACACGAAGTTGTAGCTCTACACGGCTTCAATCGTCATCGGCTTCGACAACCTTACGACCAAGGGGCTCACTTATCCCTTCTCCTAGTGAGGCCTAAGAGTGGGAACTCTCTGGCTCTGTCCAAGCATGAGCAACCTACTAGTTTACGCACAATGTAGCTAAAGAAAGGTATGCTCCTCATGGGGGTTAGTCACATCAATCCATTCCAACCCACTAGGGTTCTAGTGTAGATATATGATAGGATATAGTCATAGGCACCACAAGGCATGAGTAACCATCACTAGGGAAGGGTCAGTATACCAACACTTCCCAAAGCGACTCAATATTCTCACTAGACGAATTGTAAAGCTTGTTGTGATCACCTGTACATCACATCTCTCCATCTACCATCCAGGTTGAATGGAATAGCTGGCAACACCCTCTTCGTCATTTGGCTTCAAAAATCCCAACACTTGAAGGGACACGCATGTTCGAGAAAAAACCTCTAACCATAAGTTATGATACTCATATAAAAATGTACTAGTGATCCAATGGTTAGGTGTAGCTGTATTAATCTATGCAATCCGTTAGTGACTCTCTCTAAGATGCTTGGTAGATACCTCTCTCTCATCATCTAGAAGATACTTAAAGTTCTTTAATCAAGTAGTGTTGCACTGCCAATCTCTCCCAACCTAGCCACTACACATACCTAGTAGCATCGATGGGTCTACCAAGATCATATCTAATAAAGTCATTCCACATAATGGGTTTCCTGTGAACCTCATCTACTAAGCTTCGAAGTCTGACTTGAATAATGGAAGAAACCAGTATGGAGAATGGGGTGCGGTAATCTGCCTCAAAAAAATAAAATGTGTTGTGCCTCCAGTAACCACCGTTCTCAAGGACACCTAAGATTATCGTACATGAAGAAATCCTTCCAGGGCTTAGTACTAGGAAGGAATGCTCTAACCACCAACTTGCAAAGCAAATCTTTACACTGGATCTCTAAATCAATGATGTTCAATACCCCTTTGTGCTTGGGAAGAATAATAATTCCCCGAGCATCTTTGACCTTAGTATCTGATGTGCCATCAATTCCTGGCCGTAAGAAGTTGTGGATCATCCTCTGCAACTATCTAATACATCTATGGTCATAACACCAACAAGAAGTGACATACCAAGCTGTGGCATGCAACACTTGGTTTTTCACCACGGTTCTAGATGCTAGATCGGGCTTCTTGGAGCTCCAATGAAGGAGCTTTTTCTTTATGCTCATGAGTACATGGGAAACTGTTGGGCGGATGTAATGTCTATCCTGACTTGGCATCCAAGATATCTGGCAGAGTGCTCTCTCAATCTATGTGAAGCCAACATATGTGTCCTAATCAATCTCTCAAGGTCATTGACCCAAAATTTAACAGACTTAAGCCAATTTGTAAAGGCCCTTGTTGCTAGACACTACAACATAATGATAGTATAGCAGCATTATTATAACTACAAACCTTGGCAACTCTCGGGGTCATTTTGCTATAGACGCTCTTGTATTTGCTATGCAACGAGAGTGTTGCTCAACAATGTTATTAGTAGCAAAATTTTGCTATTAAGCAACGAAGAAATACTACTACTAATGTTGCTGATGAGCAACAAAATAATGCTGCTTAGCAACGAAAATAAACCTGCAAAAAAAAGCTAAGGCAGATTGGGAAGTTCTCACAGAACTCCCCAGTTCACCCTAGCTTTAAAAAAAAGTTGTTTGTCCTAGCTTCATGCATAGAGCTTCATGAGCTTGATGATGCTCTATGCATGAAGCTAAAAAATAAGTAATTAAAAAAAAACTCCCAAGCATGGGTGCATCATAATAATGAAAAACATTAAGAGAGACGTAAGTGTTGAGCTCTTGCTTCAAAAGGTTTAATTGTGTTGACTTGAAGATGTGGAAGAAGAGCCTACAAAATCAAACCAAAATAAATAAATTAGTAATCAACACTTTATTAGTTCTTTACACAAAAAAGTCATAAGTAAACTACATTTTATTATATGAGAAAGGAAGAGGAGAAGTGGAAGAAGACAAGAGGAGAAATACATGCCGGTAGTTATCGGCATTCATTGTTGGGAGCTCCTAGTGTATGCCAGTAGCTACTGGTGGCTAGGCATACACCCAAAATGCATTGGGTGCTTCCAGTGCATGCCGGTTGTTACCGGCATGCCTAGGTAGCACCTGGCATGCATTGGAAGCTACCAGCATGCCTAAGTAGTTACTGGCATGCATTGGGAGCTCCTGGTAGGTTTTGCTGGTATACCTAGGTAGCACCTCCCGGTGTATGTTGATATAGCTACTGGCATACTTAGGTAGCTACCAGCATGCCTAGGTAGCACCTGGCATGCATTGGAAGCTATCGGCATGCGTAGGTAGCACCTGTGGGTGCTCCCGGTGCATGCTAGTAGCTACCGGCATACTTAGGTAGCACCCGACATGCATTGAGAGCTCTCGGTACATGTCGATAGTAGTTACAGGGATGCATTGAAAGCTACTAGCATGCACCCGGCATGCATTGGGTGCTTCCATTGCATGCGAGTAGCTATCGTCATACTTACGTAGCACCATGTATGCATTGGGAGCTCTTAGTGCATGTCGATAGCTACTGGCATGCCTAGGTAGCACCCAATATGCATTGGAAGCTACCAACATGCCTAGGTACCACCCAGCATGCATTGGAATCTATTAGCATGCCTAGGTAGCTCGTAGTGCATGCCAGTAGCTATCGGCATGCATTGGAAGCTCCCGGTGCATGTCGGTAACTATTGAAATGCATTTGAAGCTCTCAGACATGTCTATGTAAGTAGCACCCGGGGCATGCATTGGGATCTCCCTAGAGCATGCTGGTAGTTACCGGCATGCATTGGGATCTCCCGGTGCATGTCGGTAACTATTGAAATGCATTGGAAGCTCTCAGACATGTCTATGTAAGTAGCACCCGGCATGCATTGGGATCTCCCTAGAGCATGCTGGTAGTTACCGGCATGCATTGGGTTCTCCTAGTGCATGCCGATAAACTACTCGCATACACTAGGAGCTATCTAGGCATGCTGGTAACTACCTAGGCATGCTACTAGCTTCCAATGCTGCATGTTGGGTGCTACCTAGGCATGCTGGTAGCTACCGACATGGATCCAGAGCTCCCAATGTATGCCGGGTGCTACCTAGGCATGCCGTAGCTTCCAATGCATGTTGGTAGCTCGACATGCACCGGGAGCTCCAAATCCATGCCTGGTGCTACTGGTGTATGCCGGTAGCTACCGACATACTTAGGTAGCACACCTGGTGTGCATTGGGTGCTCTCAGTGTATGCCGGTAGCTACTCGCATACTTAGGTAGCTACCCGCATGCATTGGGTGCTTCCAATGCATGTCGGGTGCTACCTAGGCATGCTGGTAGCTATACTGACATGGATTGGGAGCTCCCAATGCATGTTGAGTGCTACCTAGGCATGCCCGTAGCTTCCAATGCATATTGGTAGCTATCGACATGCACCGGGAGCTCCAAATGCATGCCTGGTGATACCGGTGCATGCCGATAGCTATCGACTTACTTAGGTAGTACACCGCATTGGGTGCTCCTAGTGTATGTCAGTAGCTACCAGCATATACATTGGGTGCTCTCGGTGCATGCTGATAAAGCTACCAACATACTTAGGTAGCATTGGGCATGCATTGGTGGGAGCTCTCGGTGTATGTCGATAGCTACTGGCATGCTTAGGTAGCACTCGGCACGTAATGGAAGCTCCTGGTGCATTCCAGTAGCTACCAACATGCCTAGGTAGCGCTCGGCTAATGTATAAACCTTATGCATAAGGCTCATGCATAGGCCTTATGCATATTATGCATAAGGCTTATGTTGCATAGGATTCATAGCTTGCACGACACTATGCATTCCTAGCCTACATAAAACTATGCATAAGTCTCATGTATAAACCTTATACATAAGCTACATACATGAGCCTTATATATTGGCCATATGCATAAGCCTAATACATAAGTCTCATGTATGCATAAGCCTCATGTATGCGGCTTATGCATAAAGCCTCATGCGTTAGGCTTATGTACATGGCTTATGCATTAGCTATATGCATAATAAAGAGAATGTGGAGGAGAGGGAGAGCTTCAAACCCTAGCAAGAAAACACACATACACATAAGAGAGAGCAAGACACAAGAGAGAGATAGATAGCTGAATTTTCTTCTATCTTCTTCTCTACTCAACCAACATAACATAAAGATAAGAGTACACACTATATGGGTTAGTACTCAACTTCTACAACATACAAAGGTCGGTCCATAATGTGAACCCGACTAAATGAGCTGGCGCTATAACTATGCCAGTCTGTAGTAATCCAAAATGGCTATCACACAGCCTGTCATCCCACTGGCCACATATCACCCAAATCTTACCAACCATGCCAGTGGTGTAGATGCGGAAGCTATCACCCAGGCGGGTCATCAATGTCTGTGTAGTACTAGTTGAGCTCGATATCTCAACACTCCCCCTCGAGCTCAACTCCACACATTGCACTCCAAGTAAGCTCCTAAACCTGTGGAGCTTCTTTGTGCCCAATGCCTTCGTGAAGATATTAGCTACCTGATCCTCTGTGCTGACATATACTAGATCTACATCTCCTGCTTAGAACCTTCTCTCTCACAAAGTGATAATGCACCTCAATGTGCTTCGTTCTAGCATGATATACTAGGTTACTGGCCAACTGTATGCTGCTTATGTTGTCACAATATATGACAACTTCCCTATCCGGGCTCTCCCATGTCACCAAGTAGCTTCTGAAACCAAGCTACCTCAGAAGCTGCCATAACAGCACCCTTGTACTCTACCTCTGTACTCGACAAAGACAATCATTGGCTGCTTCTTACTTCTCCTAACTCCCAATTGAGAACATAAAACCACTGGTAGATCTCCTGTCTGCAATACTACTAGACCAATCAACATCTATGTACCCATACAACTGTATCTTTGTACCAGCCTCATAGAAAAGTCCATAATCAACTGTGGATTTTATGTACTTGAGGATCCTTCTAGCCATATCCAAGTGTGGCTTCCTAGGGGCCTGCATAAACTGACTCATAAGTCCAACAACATAGTTCAAGTCTGGCCTTGTAATGGTCATGTAGATCAAACTACTCACTTTGCACCTGTATGTAGTGGGGTCCCCCAAAAGCTCACCTATATTCGCGGAAAGCTTTGTGTTATGCTCCAATGGCACTGAAATAGGCTTACAACCTGTCATACCATACTTGGACAACATGTCCAAGCCATACTGCCTCTACAATAGCAAAATGCCATTAGGTGATCTCACCACATCTATGCCCAAGAAATACCGCAGCTCAGCCAAATCCTTCATCTCAAACTTCTACTTCAAAAGCATCCTGACATCATGTATGTCTGCATCACTATCACCAGTGATAATCAAGTCATCCACATAGATGACTAATAGCATGATCTCTCTATCTATCTTTTTCACATATAGTGAAAAATCTGCATTGGATATTTGAAATCCAATGGTAACAAGATACTCCCCGATCTTGTTTGACTATGCAATGGGTGCTTGCTTCTTCAAGCAATACATGAAAGCTTTTACATAACATAGCTTATTTTTTCCTTCTCATTATAGCTTAACCATAATCCTAGTTTCGGCATATAGAAACCCTAATAGAGCTTTGATGGAGTGCTCTCCATTAAAGCTCTCTAGAGTTTCTATGTTGAAGCTAGGGTTAGGGTTAAGCTTTAATAAGAAGGAAAAAAGAAGCAAAAAAAAACTTAAAAGAGAGGAAAGGGAAGGGAAATAATCATAAGAAAGCTTTCATATAAAGCTTTTAGGAGATGAAGGAAATGAGAAGACATACTTTGCTTGAGCTTGAGGAGGATAGGGTAGGAGAGGTAGAAGTGATAGATTAGATATAAATCTACAAAAAAACCTAAGGTATCAAGGTTAGAATATTCAAATGATAAAATCGACATGGCAACAAAAGAAGCGGGATTACTTTTTCCAAGCCATGCTCCTGAGCAGCGTTTTATTTTTTACAGTGTAACAATATTTTTTCGCCTGCTAGAAACACTACTGAGCAGTGAAAAAGCATTGTTAAGTAGCGAAAAAACCTTGTTGAGTAGTGTTTTTAGCAGCGAAAAGCAGTGTTTTTAGCAACGAACAAATGCAGCTGAGCAATACTTTTTCACTGCTTGGCAACATTAAAAGCCTCGACATTCCCCCTTCCAAAATGCTACTAAAAAATGCTGTTGTGTCCTTGATGTGTTGTAGTGAGACAAAACTCTTTCAAGGCAGTGTGAAATGACTAAAGACATGAGTAAGATGCCTCAAGAAACATCAGTGTATCATTAACCAACTCACGCTGCTCCTGTGTGTGTAGTAGCAATCTAATTGCACATACTCCAATAGTGGGGCAATCCTGCTGTACGGAGTGAGAAATATGAAAGTGCTCACCTCGACCTCTATATGCAAGAACATTTATGTGAACCTCTTGATAGAGGCAAGAGACACCTTTGATCCAATTTTGAGAAAATCCCATGCATGCGAGAGTACCCTCTAAGAAGTCCCAATCTGCTCTATCATAGGCATTCTCCAAATCAAGTAGCAAGATTTCCAAAGGCTAATTACTTGTCTTGGCCCACTCTACACCTCCCATAAGGAAAAGACGTTATAAAATATGCTTCTTCCTTGAAAGAATCCATTGTGTGTGTCATGGATGACTGTTCGTTACAATGGTTGCAATCTCATGCTCATTGCCTTGGCAAGAATTTTGTATACATTCCCAAGCAATGTGATAGGTGTTGGAATTAGGGTTGCAGGAATGCACACACAACTTCAAGAAGATGAGGAAGCTTGAGCACAACACAGTAGTGTATTATGAGTGCCAAAAATGAAAGATGACAAGCCCTAGAAGATAATGGGCGTATATACAATGCACGGGGGAAAAAACCTCCTAGTGAGGGAAAAAGTGCCCCGGCGGTCCTAAGTGTGTTCACACACATCACTACTATAATATGGTAACAAATCCCCCCTGGAGTGATGCGGTGAACAAGAGCTAGCACTCATGTATAGGGAAGTGTCTAGCTATGTGGACGAATCCACAAAAGGGAGTAAGCCCAAAGCTTTGCGAAAAGCTTCGAACTTCTCACGAGGCAGAGCCTTTGTGAAAAGGTCTGCAAGGTTATCCTGTGTTGGCACATAAGCCAAACTGATCTCTCCTGCAGAGAGTCTCTCCCTGACATAATGGTAGTGCACCTCAATGTGCTTCGTACGAGCATGGAACACTGGGTTCCGCGCAACTGCCAATGCGCTCTGACTGTCAGTGAAGATGGTGGTGGCAGATGGCTGCCCAACACCCAAATCAGCCATAAGGCGTCTGAGCCACACACACTCAACCGTAGCTGTGAAAGCTGCCCTGTACTCAGCTTCACAACTAGAAGTGGCCACAGTAGGCTGCTTCTTGCTCAACCATGATATGCATGAGCTTCCAAGCATGAAGCAAAAACCACTCGTGGACACGCGTGTGTCATAACAACCAGCCCAGTCAGAATCTGAAAAAGCATGTAAATCTGGCGGCAATGATCCCCCCTTGGGATAAAACAACCCAAGATGCCGAGTACCACTCAAATAGCGAAAGATACGCTTCACTGCCTGCCAATGCTTAATGCCTGGGCTATGCATAAATCTGCTCACCTGTGAGACTGCAAACTGAATGTCTGGCCTCGTAATGCATACATAAATGAGGCAACCAACAGCTGTCTGATAGAGTGTGACATCAAAGTGATCTCCAGCATCATGAAGACTCAACTTCAAACCTGTCTCCATTGGAGTAGCAATAGGCTTGCAGTCTTCAAGGCCAAATCTCCGCAACAATGTTTCAATATACTTTGTCTGACACAAAGCAATACCTCCATCACACTGCTTAAATTGTATCCCCAAATAATGATGCAAATGCCCCAAATCTGACATCTCAAAAGAGGCATTCAAATCAGCCTTAAAATCAGCAATATGACTCTCATTTGGTCCTGTGAGCAGCATGTCATCGACATAGAGAGCAATGATTAGATGTACACCATCCACACGTTTAACATACAAAGTGCTTTCTGTTGGACTATTCTGAAACCCATGTGCAGTCAAATATGCATGTATTTTTTCATACCAAGCTCGTGGAGCTTGCTTTAAACCATATAAAGCCTTTTTTAACCTGCACACTTTGTTTTCCTGCCCTCTTTGAACAAAACCACGAGGCTGCGATACATACACCTCCTCATGCAAATCTCCATTTAAGAACGCAGTCTTTATGTCCAGCTGATGTACATTCCAACCATTATGAGCTGCTAATGCACAGATGCTACGAACAGTGGTCATACGACATGTGGGAGCAAAAGTCTCATCAAAATCAATGCCCTTCTCTTGAGCATAACCTTTTGCAACAAGCCTAGCCTTATGGCGATCCACTGTGCCATCAGGCTTACGCTTCAATTTGTATACCCACTTAGTGCCAATGGCCTTCTTGCCAGGGGGCAAGTCACATAAAGACCATGTACCATTCTTCATAATAGCATCGTATTCTGCTTGCATAGCAGCCATCCAATTTTCTGAACTTTGTGCCTCATCAAATGAAACAGGCTCACTTTCATCGCACATACTAGAAACAGCCAATGCATAACAATCTGACGCATAAGAGGCACCATGAGAGCCAGAACGAGTGCGACTAGACAAAGGGGCATCCAACTTGCTGTCATGCAAAGTCTACACCAGCCATCTAGGCATATTCCTAGAGCCCTCAATCTCTTGTCTCTCATCCTCAAGTGCATCATGCACATCTGCATCAGATATAGGCTGATCTGTGCCATCATTTAAAACCTGCATAGGCTGAAAAACTGCCTCATGAGGTATTGCACTTGACTGTGCACCACTGAAAAGAGGCAACAATGTATCATAGACATCACGTGAGCTGATATCTGTCTCCTTAGTACATGAAACCAAGGGCTGAACTGCATCTTCCACAAATACAACATCACGGCTAACCAAAATGCGCTTTGTCTGTGGATGATACAAACGATAGCCTTTGCTCTCAGCACTATATCCAACAAAAATACATTTGACAGCTTTGTCATCCAATTTTCTGCGATGTTGCACAGGCACTAATGCATATGCCAGGCAACCAAAAACACGTAAATGGCCAACAGATGGCTTGCGGCTATGCCAAGCCTCATATGGAGTGACAACCTGTAATGCTTCGGTGGGACACCTGTTTAGTACATAAGTGGCACACATGACAGCCTCAAGCCAAAAACCATGTGGTAGACTTTGACTCTTAACCATACATCTTGCCATTTCCATGAGAGACCTGTTTTTTCTCTCAGCCACACCATTTTGCTGTGGTGTATACGGCACTGTACATTGGTGTTTTATCCCACGCTCAGCCAGAAATGCATTAAATTCTGAAGACATATACTCCCCCCCTCGATCTGAACGGAGGGTGCCCATCTTACTTTCTGACACATTTTCAGCCATAACCAAAAACTGTTTGAAGCACAAAAACACTTCGGACTTTGCCTTCAAAGGATATACCCATGCATGCCTGGTAAAATCATCAATGAAAGTCACGAAGTAAAGGTAGTTTCCAAATGATGGAGTTTGCATGGGACCACAAACATCACTGTGAACAAGCTGCAATCTGCGTTCAGCTCTCACTGATCCATCTTTGGGAAAGGAAGCACGCTGCATTTTACCCAATATGCAACCCTCACAAACATGCTTGACAGGTGCCTCAAGCTTAGGCAAAGAAGACACCATTTCAGATTTCTGCAGGCGCAGCAAACTTGCAAAATTCAGATGACCAAAACGTGCATGCCACAGTTTTGCATCTGAAATAGCCTGCGTATCCATAATAGCACATGCTGAATCCTCTACACATTTGCCATTCATATTGAGCTTATACAGCCCTCGACATAGTGAACCAGATGCTACAATGATGTCACCACAAGAGAGATCATGAACAGTACATCTGTCATCCACAAATTTTACAACCAAACCTGTTTTGGCAAATGCGGAGACTGACAGCAGATTCTTTTTGATCCCTGGCACATACAATGCATCAAAAAGTGTAAAGGTGTTGCAATTTGCAACATTCAGCACAATCTGTCCAACTCCTTTAACGGGATAAGAGGAGTTATTGGCACAAGTGACAGTATTCCCTGTGGGAGCAGACTCAAGGAAAGTGAATAAACTGCGCTGCGAGGTGATATGCTTAGTGGCACCACTGTCAAAGTACCATACATCTGAATCTACTGCAGACATACATGTGTCATGCAAAGATGGGTCATAACTGCACTGCGCATTGAATGCCCATTCTGTATCTAGCACAACATTAGCAGATTCATTGTTAGAAGGAGAGGCATCTGCAACAGCCATACCAGCCTCTTTCTTCTTAGCCTCTTTCGCAGCCAGCTTAGGACACGCTTTGATGACATGATCATTTCCCTTACAGTACTTGCAAAATGTCTTCTGTTTGTCACCCTTCTTCTCATCTTTGTCTTCCTTCTTTGGTTGCGCAGCATTTGCAGATTTCTGCTTACTAGAAGAAAAGCCAGCTTTACCTTTCCCGCTTCTCTGACTAGCAACGAAAGCTTGATCTGCGACACGCATAATATTCCTGTTTTGCCTTGACTGGTCTTCTTGCAGCAAAACAGAAACTAACTCCTCAAATGATAAGGCATTGGGATTGCCTTTCATCATCAAGCGAAGAGTGGAAGCAAAACCCTGATAAGAATCTGGTAGACCATTCAAAACAGTCTGCACAAGTGAACTGTCTGACAGGATTTCATCTGCAGAAATGAGCTGCTCTTTGAAATCCTTGATCTTTGTCAAAAAGCTATCCATAGAATCACCTTCGTTCATATGCTCACTCTCCAACTGTTTTCGGAGATAAGCAACACGAGCCTCATTTCTTGCCTGATACAATGTGGCAAGTACATCCCAAGCATCCTTAGAAGTCCTGCAGGAGCGAATATGTGGGATAATGGTACGTTTGACAGACAGCGCAATCAAGGCATGAGCCTGCGCATCTCTACCATCCCAACGAATCTGCTCTGCTGAAAGTGGTGGTTCTCGAACAGTTGCTACAGCACTTGTGCCTGCACCATCATCAACAGTACCTGTTTCTGATGTGTTTGCAGCATTCCCAGCCACAATAGGACGTGCATCAATACCCTGCACAATGTTCCATAACCCCTTTGCTACCAATACATGTCGCATCATATATGCCCACAATGGATAGTTGGTGCCATCCAACTTATCCTCAGCAGCCAACATGCGGAATACATCATTGTTGTCAGCCATGGCCAATGACTGTACTACTAGATGTAAATGCTGTCTGTAAGAGGTAAACCTGTATAAAATCGACCTGTGCTATGTAGCACAGCCCAAAACATACGAATGGGCACCTGTCCTGCAGATTTTAATCTTGACAGAAAATCTGCACAGTAGGACGATTTTGCCTGCGCAGTACTTGGAATGCAAAAACGGAGGGCGAAATGACTTCAGATCAAAATTCTGAAAAAACCGAGCCCTACGGGCTCACCCACGGCATATACTAACCTGCAGACGCTCGTGAAATCTCGTCGCAATCGGAGGAGATGAAGCGGCAGGTGCCGGTGATTCTGCCCGGGAGGAGGAAGCCTGCTCTGATACCAATTGTTGGAATTAGGGTTGCAGGAATGCACACACAACTTCAAGAAGATGAGGAAGCTTGAGCACAACACAGTAGTGTATTATGAGTGCCAAAAATGAAAGATGACAAGCCCTAGAAGATAATGGGCGTATATACAATGCACGGGGGAAAAAACCTCCTAGTGAGGGAAAAAGTGCCCCGGCGGTCCTAAGTGTGTTCACACACATCACTACTATAATATGGTAACAATAGGCAGCCTCCACTGGGTAATGTTAGTCTTATCACCACCCTTAGGAATGAGATAGGTAAGACCCTCGGTAAGAAAGGACGTATAGACACATCCTGTAATGCCATGGTGATCTCATCCCGAATCCCAAAAATTCATTAAAAACGTGGGAGAGAGGCCATCATTTCCACGACATTTACCATGTGGCAATGCTTAAATCACTTATCTAAGCTCAAGTAATGCACACATGTCTACCCGTTTCTCAATTGACATTGAAAGTATCCTAGTTGAATGTTGGGGTGTTTGCTCTGGAGTATCATCCAATAAATCTTTCTTAAGATCATCCCCATGATTTGAGTCTATAGGTTCAATGGTCATATTTACAGTTATGCGCTGCTTCTTAAATGAACAATCACGCCTTTGATGCTTGCCTATACAAGCATAGCACAAGCCTTCACTTTTTGCTTTCTTAAACTGTGCTGGAGTGAGAGAAGATCTTTGCGATCATTCTTCATTGGCAACTTTCTCTTAACTCTTGCAAGTCTTTGTAAAGGAATGTACACTAGACATACATGTCTTTCCATTTTGCCAAGTAGTGTACCCCAAAGCTTCATAAGTGGGTCACATAAATGAGACTTGGAAACTTGACCCAATGCTTGCTTTTTACCCTTTCGACCATCTTCATAAACTAAAGCCATTTCTATAGCTTTGAGTAGAGTTTGACAATTCTCACGGTGCACTAATAGTTGAAGTTTATTATTTAACTCTAAGGTGATTTTTTAAACTTATAAGAAATCTAGTAAAATTTATGGAATTTTTCATAAGCATATCTCGATACTTATGAGTATACTTTTGAATTGTAAGATTCTTTTGAGAGATAAAAAACCAAGTATCAAGGGCTCTACTCTGTTCATCTGGTGTGGCACAAAATTCTGAATAAACATATCCTTTAATTCCTCCCAAGTGTTTGGGATTACCTTGTTCTTTTGAATTTTCCTCCACCAACGATGGGCCACATCTTGTAAATTATACACATCATGTTGGATTCTAATGTGCTTATCTGTGATATCATATAAAGTGAAGCATTGTTCCCACTTTAAAAGCCATTGATCTGTTGCGTCAGCCATGCGAAAAGGTAAAGTACTAATGTACTTTGGTGGTTTTAAATCCTTTAGTGCAAGTTTTGGCTTTAACCACTTTTTTTGGTGTATCCTCATTACTACCAAAGTGATGGGTATTCGAAGTTGGATGAGGTACTAAAGGTGTTATCATAGTGCAGATATCATTCATCAATAAATTCGTTTGCTCCCATAAATCATGCATTTGTTGGCAAAGAGGGGCATATTTGGATGATTGTGGGGCAGAGTGATCGGATTTCATTTTTAACCAATAATATGCAAGAAGCACCAAACGACAGAATATTACACCCCCATGCAGAGGACATTCTAGCAAAGACTCTAGCACGTATACATGAGGAGCCATATTTCCTACTTCTTCTAGTTGTTTCTACACGGAGGGTTGTCCACCAGTGGAGATCTATTTTTGGCATGGATCCCTCTTGTCCTAGATGCCCAACTCAATTGAGAAGTGGTCCTATCTATATTACTTGGAGTGCTATTGCATGGTTGACTAAGTCTGGCCCATAGCTTATTTTTCAGGACAATGATGCAGATCCTGTTATTATTAGCCATAGGGGGATAGCTTAGAGATGTTTGCTTAAGGATATCCCTTAGTTACGATACACACCACCTCCATTGAGTATTGATACCGAAAAATATTGCTAGTGTCATCGCGTGGCATATTTGGAAGACCAAATGCTCAGATGATGCATTTGGGGATATTCATGTTTATGACACCTAGTGCATCTAGAGTATATGGAGTGACATTATTCATACCATTTAGCCACTTACGTCCATATATAGGGATCTTCTAGAGTTACGCAAACAAAATGTAGTAGATTTATAAGAGTGGAACCATGGTATTTTCTTCTCCCCTCCACTCCGCATATAGTGCCTGTGATTAGTGAGATCTCCCTTTTGTATGACTTTATATTACTTAATAGAATTCGAAGTCTATTTTCTGAATTTTTTTTGAAAAAAAGTTGATAACACTACAAAATAAATTATTTTAAAAAAGAAAAGAAGTTAAACAAAGAAATTGAGGTTTATCACAAGGCATGACATGGTGTTTTTTAGAGGTGGGTCCAAAGGGAGAAAGACATGGATGAAATTTCAAGGCCTACTCTTTTAGGCCTGGGTGGTATTTGTAGACCTGCAAGTGCTTCGGGTGGTATTTTGTAGACCTGTAAAGATGTTTGCAGTTTAGTGAGACGTTGCTCCAAATCCTTGACAGTTATAGCATTTCACTCCCTTGTTCAAGGTTGGAACTTTTGAAGTTAAATTCCAAGGGATTGAGTTTCGGGAAAAAGATATTTCTTCATGCCACATGGCCTTTTATTTAAACCCAACTATCACTTGCAATGCCAGTTACTTTATTTTGAATTTCAAATTCCAAGCCTCAAGTTACTTGTGCCAACTCATCTTCTGAGAGAGCCATTTTGAGAGAGAGGGAGAAAGCTTTGGAGGGATGATTTGTGAAGAAAGAAGCCGGAATGGAGCCGGAGAGCGGATTGTTTCCAATGCGGAGGACTGTGAGCATGGAGAGGAGGGAGAGGGGATTGTTTCCAATGCCAGAGGACTGTGAGCATGGAGAGGAGGCTGAAGTAGTCGAGCAACAGTCCAGACAAGCGGTTGGAGGAAAGGAAGAGGTTTTGGAGGGCGGAGAGGTTGGCGTGAGGGAGGACGGGATAGGGCCAGACAGGGAGTTAGCGAAGAGGTTCTCTGCCGGTCGTGTTTTGCTAATAATGATCTGACGCTGATCGGATTGATTTGGCTGCGGTAAGGATAAGGATGCCAGCCATGTTGTGTGTAGCCAGAGTATTCCAGATCACCAGAGAGCTGGGCCAGAAGTCGGACGGCGATACCAAACGAGCGGAGCCGGCTGTCATAGCCGCGACTGGGACGGGCGGCCTCCCAGCTTTTGCTATGGTGAGCGATGGTCTTCTCAAGCAAGGGCCTGCCGCTGGTCCCCCTCCGCCCAAGAAGCCGGCCCATCAAAGACCCCGCTATCCACATCAGCAAGCATCCTCTGACGGCCGATATATGGAAGAGAGGGTGAGCAGAATGAACGTTAGCAGCAGAGCAGTACCATCGACATCAACATCCACGCCAGTCGTCTATGGTGCAGGCGATGGCGGAGGCCATAGCAGGGGGTGCGCGCGTAGCTTAGATGGATGCCAAGCTGGCAATGACCATGGCGATGATGGGCCAAGAGAACCAGCAGGCAACGGGCGAGGGCTACAGCAGGTGGGGCAATGGTGGTGAAAGAGGAAAAATGGAGAGGAGCCGTTGTTGAGAAAAAGGCTATTGCGTACAGACGGAGAGGGGGTCGAACCAGCCGGAGACGTGGCCGAAGGGGTCGGAAGCTTTGCTCGAAGTTCATCTGCAGATCTGAACAAACATCCTTCGACTGGAAGGAATCCAGCATGGATTCGCCTCTTGCAGTGTGGGATTTTCTCACCATGCAACTACAACTTTCATCCCTGTTTTTAAAATTTTCTCTAGCAAAACGAGCCCACTTTTTTTTTTCAGGACTATACTTCATGGTGGTCCAAAATATCATGCAATTGGTCGTGGGTTTGCTGTGATGCATGAGAGGTTTGCCCACATTTACAGGCTATTTGCAAGAATCCATTTTGTAAAAAGGTGTCGAGTTTATTCTCTTTCTTATAGTCTACATATCCTTTAGTGTTGATGGAACAAACACTATATCATATATCCTCATTACATTTTCAAGCTAGTTTTGTAAAACTTTCCTGGATCATGGCACCCTTTCTGCATCATACATATACGATGGGGGTGCTTCTACGAGAGAGAGAGTCAGGGATTTAATATTCACGTGATCATAAGATTTTTTGTGATAATAACACATGTGAACAAGTTATTCACATGTTCTCATGTTACCGTTCACAAAATAACAGGTCACTTGCCATTTGGGAACCCCTTAAAAGCTTGGCTACACATGGGAATAAGCTATTCACATGTTCTCATGTTACCATCTTCACATAATAGCAGGTCAATGGCCACCTAAGAAGATTTTTTATGCCCGACAAAGATAAATTTTTTAGGCCCTTGTGAAAGCTTTGTGAATATAACATGTGATCACAAGATTTTTTATGTTATTAACATATTCACATGTTCTCGTTTACGTCAGTGAAATCCTTGGAGAGAGTCTATATGTGTGTGTGTTTTTGTTGGGGGCTTCGTACATGCACGGGCCAGCAAGTGGACCATCGCATTCTGCAAATATTGGTACTGGCAAGGGAGGTATTTCTTGGTAAGCATGACCGGGAGGTCTTGAACAAGATCAAGTGCGATGATGCACTAGAGACATTGCCCAAGTGTTTGCAGAGACGTTGGGCCTCTAGCTCACTAGGGTGCGCCCATAGGTGGCTACTTTGGGGTGTTTTTCCTCGCTACCCAAAGAGAATCCATGCAAGGCATGGGTTTTGTAAACCCAGTCAAAAAGTGTCCACGGCCCAATCGGACGGGTTGGGTGAGACAAATTTGTTGGAAGGTTAGGGGAGTGTACGTGAAGACAAAAGGACGGGGCATGGTAAAAGCTAGAAAAAACTAAACGACGTGGATGTTTTTATAAAAATGCTTTTCAGCAAGCTGATCTCTGGTGAAGGCATCTAGAGGTTGCAAATAAAATCTTAATTTTGTAACCTTTATATTTATAATTTTTTAATTTTATTCCCCCTTTGGGGTCTGTATCATGGAAGGTTACATGTAGATAGGCTCTCACTTTTATAGATACATACACTCTTATAAGGGGACTATAGAGAGAGAGAGAGAGAGAAAGTTTTTCATTTAGTTTTTGAAGAGAGAGATCTACAGTCATGTTTCTCATTGCAGGTTCTTGGGGGTTTGGTGTAGCCAGAGAGAGAGAGAGAGATATTTTTCAGAGTGTGAGAGTGGATCTCCGTTGGTGGATATATATGCAAAGCATGGTGCCTTGGTATACAAGTATGCCAAGTTTGGTGCTCTGTTCAAAGAAAACGAAGTGCTTGAGGATCTCCCTTGGTGGATATAAATGCAAAGCATGGTGCCATGATTGCCAAAAATGGTCTGCAAATTTAAAGCCTACTCTATGCGTAGAGAAAGGTGCAGCCGATTAGCGAGTAGTAATATAGATCAGAATAGTATGGGTAATAAAAACTCATTACCTGAAGGCGCTGCTCCTAGTGCCTGTGCCACATCCGGCCTGTGTCTTTGGACGCTATTCGTCGACTGCAGCAGATATATACCAACCTACTGCACAAGGAGGAGGTGCACGTCGAGGTAAAGTCCTTGTTCAAGGAGATGCACGCGGCTGTATTCGGGCGGTCCGGCAGCGGTAAGAGCACCCTCATGCGCGCTTTGCTGGGCAACGACCGTCCACCGCGTAGGCGTCGCCGGCAACCAGGACATCGATCAGGTGTGGCGCCATCCCGACCCGGATCTGCCCTTGTTCATACATGACAGCAATGATGGCATGGACGTTGCCGACCCAGGGCGGCGGCGCCACGACACCCGGCGCTTCTTGGACAGGCGGCAGGCCTAAAGTTTCAACAAGACTTACGTGGTTGTAAGTGTTGTTTCATTTCAACAAATTGATTTCAGAGCTTTGTAATATGCAGAATTCCAATAATAGGTAATAATGCAATGTATGGCTAGTGCTACATAATATATATTTTTAGAAATGGAAACTTAATTCGAGGACTTTGGTTCTGAGTTTATTAGATTAGTTTTTTTGGAACTTTTACTCGAGTAAGCGTATGAGACGATTTTTTAGAACTTTCATATATGCTTTTAAAATTGAATTACTTGAAAACACACTATTAATATTTATGTGTATCATCACAAAAAATAGGGGGTATAGCCACGTTTCTATTCGCGCAGAAATTGAAGGATATATAGAGAGAGAATCACATTCGCAGTTATAAACATTGTTAACAACATGGCTACGGTTGGGTCACATTTATAAACGCGTTTGTTCATGTCTAAGAACCTTCTTGCCCTCATGCAAGGAATCTTAGGATAGTGGAAACCCCTTATCTTGGATATAGGAGAGGCAAAAGAGGCCAAGAGAAGTGTCAAATTCCTCTTGTTTGAATTTGTCCTCTACTCTCAATCCTCCATTGTGCTAAAGTTAGCAAGCTTGAACCACTCTCCTCTCTACTCTAACTCAATCACTTTCTCACTAAAGATATCTAGCTCAACACTCTACAAGAACTCACACAAGCAAGAAAGAGGCTAAGAGTATAAGAGAAGAAGAAAAAAGCTTTGCACAAGTGAACTCTCTTCACATTATCAAAAGTTGTATAAATACATGGGGCTCTACCTTGCTGCTCAATTCAAGTGGGCGCCCATAGCTTATCTCTACTAGTGCATACAAGCCTTAAGGTTGGGCAATTGCTACATCACGTGGGTTCATGGCCACACGTAATGTGCATTGATACTAAGCTGGAGGTGGGGATTTTAAGTTTACAGCTGTTAAAACCATCCTTGATCTAGTTGTACTTCTTCGCTTTGAAGCTGTGAGAAGCGATCTTCGCCGAGCACGGTCTTCAGCTTTATCTTCGTGAGATGATCTCTGCATGTGAAAGTGTTGCACGGCCTTCAAACATTGGAGTGACTTGCCATTGTTGCAAGCAGACAAAGTTATAGCCACAAAGTATGAACTCCAAGGAGAACATGTCTTCAAAAACGCTCATCTTGTAGGTTTCAAGGAACTAAACGCACACGAACAACTCGTAGATCTATCAGAGAGTAGACCCATGTTGCTCAGATCAAAGTTGAGGCCTCAGATATTAGATTCAGCGTACTTGTGCCATTGCATGTGGGCCTTCTTTTCTCTAAAATCTTGGAGGAAGATCTAGATGGTGTGTCCAAGAATTTAATGAGTTTGGATTGCGATGTCTAGGACATATTGATAGGAGTTGATAAATTTTGTGATCAACTCGCACATCTAATCTTCTGTTAGGATCATGCCAAAGGGTGGTGCTGATTTGAACTCAAGAAAATTGAGGAGCACTTGGTTGTGCTTCTTCTTGGATTCATATTCCTTTCAATGCATATGCTTGTATAGTGGCATATACATAGGATTCACCCTTTGGTTGACTGACACATTACAATACATGGTCCAATAATCTAGGTTCTTGAGGTAACAAAGTCAAAGTTCTTGAGGTGACAAAGCTGCTAACTTGGTTGATTCTTCATTTCTATGTTGCTGAAAGCTTTATCGTCAGAGGGCCTCCTGTATCCTCCTCTTTCTTTGATTCCACCCATTCATTGAAGGGTATTGAGCTGCATCAATGGGATCTTGAGCATGTGAGCTATGGGGATAGGCTCTCTATAGGGTAGGGTCTTTGCCATCTTATTGTACATAATGTCATCATAATTCCAGATGGCAGTGTGAGAGACCCCATGGGAGTTCCTCGATCAGCCTTTCTTCAACTTCAAAGAATAGATTTGGTGGATTGAAGCACCTAGAAGGGGATCATGTGCCCATTATGACGTGGCTCTATGATTTGGTGTCGGTGGGACCTCACCTTCTTCCAAGGGCTTCTGGGCTTCTCTCGGCTATGGTGGCTCGTCCCAAGAGGATCATTATTTAGATCAAGGAATTCAATGTCTTGGGGCCGCTTGCCATGTTTGCCCCCTTGGATGACTCCACATCCTTCGGTGGTTCTTTTGTGATTGTGATGGAGGGTGTCTCCTTGTCCCCCCCTTCTTCAGTGTCTTTCTCAATGTTTTCTAGACCCTTGCGTGAGCACTCTAGGTCTTGGGCCTCCCGAATTGTGAAATTTGTCAAAATTTTCTTTCTAGTCAAGGTCTAGTGCCATATATTCTTCCATCTTGTAAAAGGAGGGATATGAGAGATGGGTTGCCCATTGTAATGGATTTGGGTTATTTAATGTGAAAGAAGGTTGTGGTATGGGAGAGTTATCCGCTATGCAAGGGATTGTAATGCCTAAGGGCTTTTTGTTAAAAAGAAGAGTTCAATCTCATTTCATTATCTTATTCACGGGCATTTTGTTAAGCTAAGATTAGCTAAGATTTAGCTAAGATTAGCTAAATTATGGTGATCCTGCTAGGGAAGGGGAGATTCCATCTCCTCCTTCCCCCTCTCCTGTTTGTTCTAGGGTTAAGCTGTACTTTAGAAGTTTTCGTTTAGGGCTTCTCAACAACAATGGGGTTCTGCTTCTTAGAGTTCTCGCCAGTGGGCGATATGGTCGTTCGATAGCATTATTCTAGAGTTTTGCTACTGCACGGAGGCTTCATAATCAGTGTGGCTTCAGAGAATACGGGTGCTTCTTAGAGTTCTTGCCAGTGGGCTATATGGTCGTTCGAGCTGATCCACGCCTCACCCTGCTCTTCTGCCTCTCCACTTGGCCACCCTACTTGCAAGCCATGGAAGAACTTGCTGCCTGTCACACAGTGCTCGATAGCGTCTGTTAAATTGTCGACCATCAACTTGTGCTCGATAGCGTCTGTTAAATTGTCGACCATCAACTTGCTGCCTGTCATTTTGCTCGGCGTAATCCACTTCACCAGCTCATCACACTTAAACTTGGCACTCTTTTTTTCTTTTCTTTTTTTTTCTTTTCATGAGGTCTTATTCCATTCCTAGTCGCACACGAGAATTTCACTCGGCTACACACCATACTAACCCCACACACACCCGAGTACCACCTTTTTTTTAATTGTCGTTTGTATTGATCGAGTCTTACTAACCCCACACACACCTGAGTACCACCTTTTTTTGATTGTCATTTGTACTGATTGAGTCTTTCCTTGCTTATCACCTACCTTTGCCTGCACGTGTCACTTACCGCTGCCTCTGATTATCACCCCTCACACCTGCCCTGCTTATCACCCTCCTTGCTTATCATGCCATCTCTACCCTTTCGCCATCACCTTATCACCCTTGCCACACGACTCCTCCCCTACCACTCTTTACACCACCTTGTCCTCCCCTACCACTCTTTACACCACCTTTGTCTGGCCCACCTGCCACACCACTTTACAATCTCATCTCTCTCACCCTATCCACCCCAACTACACCACTCACCCTTCCATTTGAATAGCAATAGCCACAAATATGCAATGTACATGTTAGATGGAGCATTAGTTAGATGAGATCCCAAGGTTGCATCCACCAGCTTACAAAGCTAGTGAGTCCCTTGTTGGAGAGGAGAATTTGAAGTCGTCTCGCGAAGATTTTTTATGACTCTTGAAGCAATAATAGAACAAGGTAAGGAGGATTCCTTCACTCTTGAAGCAACAATAGAACAAGGTAAGGAGGATTCCTTCACTTACAACAACGTTTGTCGATCATGTTGAGAGCAGTTAATGGCATCACTCTGAGGTGACACCACCACCTCTATCCACATCGTGGGTGTGCTTCCATGCTCACATCTTTGTAGCTTCTTATCATGTGTATAAATTTTGATGGTTGTGTGGTTGGTTATAATGCTAGACTCAAACATTATGTACTGAGAAGTCTTAAGAGCCAAGAGGATGGAGGGTACTACCCACCCTTGGTGCATTAGAGTAGGAGCCAAGGAGGCGGAGGGTTTGACCCACCCTTGTGCTATGGTGATGCAAGATTGATCCCACTTTCTCATGTATTTGGTGGTTGATGATGGTTATCTTTTGTATTGGATTTATGGTAGTTTAGTGTGGTCATGCACATGAATGGAAGCTATGTACTTGTTTTTTATGCTTGTTGTTCACCGGGACAGGGTGAACTCTTAACACCCAGGGCACTTGTAGAGAGGTGGGATGCCCATTATAATGGAGTCATTGCAATTTGGGTTTAACTTACTTAATGTGAATGCAGGTTGTGGTGTGTGTGAGTTATCCCATATGCAAAGGATTGTAATGCCTACGGGCTTTTTATATAAAAGGGGATTTTCCCAATGTCAAAGGCAATCGATGGAATTTAATCTCATTTCTTTATCTTGTTCACGGGCCTTTAGTTTAGCTACATATGAACATAAGATGCAATCAAGGATGGATAGGTGATGAGGACATGATATAGCTTCTTCGATTAGGTGGCCTTTATACTTGAATAATATATCTATGAGATAAATATTACCTTTTCTTATGGTTGTCTGAATTCCTAGCAAAAAGAGAATAGTACAAGAATATAGGGATTATCTATTTATTATGAATTAGTTTCATGCTGGAATGATACGTGAATAGAAAATTGGAGTAAAAGATTGTCATCTTGAATGTGTGGTCTATGTGCTATAAAATAAAATGTAAAAGTTGTTAGTCTATAATTCTCTAAGAACATGTATATGAAGTGTGACAACTATCTTTTCACGTGGGAGGTGAGATTTAAGATAATTTAAATGAGTAAGAAAGTCTTCACGGTGATTGTAGGATCATCTTTGATTTTGTACCCTCGAATGATTCCATGTTATTCCATGTGGAATGTTGGGAGGAAAAATACGAGTGTTGCCAATAGGGATCATGACATAACACGCTTCATGATTGTGTGTCCAAATCTTTGACCATTCATCTTGAGGTTTCTTGTTGAAGATGCATAGCAATGCCTCAAATAAGTTACGTTCGGATATATAAGCCAGTAGACATTCTGTAATAAGCCATAGGAGTTTGGATGGTTGATGAGGATTATGAGGAGATGGCTGAGTCATTCTCATGCGTATAAGATATTCTGACAAAACAAAACTCTCAAGTGTGTAAATTTTAAAAAGAAACAATAAATAATTTACTTGTTTGTGGCTCGATTGAAATTGGCATGGGTAGGTGGCTGAAAATGTACCCAAATTCTTGCAAAAGCTTCAAAAACTTTTCATGAAATTTTTAATAAGTTTTTGGCAAATTTTAGGACATTTTTGGGCTTAAAATAGCAATTTTGGATAAAAATAATGCTTTTGAAAAGCAAAAAACACTCTGGAATTTTTGAAAATTACTAGCGAGGAGAAAAATAATTTATAGAGGATAGGATATTTGTGGGCCAGAGATTTAAAAAAATTTGAGGCTTGATAGGTTTGAAAAAAAAAGGTCTAAGAAAATCTTTTGTAAAGTTTAGAAAGCTTTAAGCTTTTATAAGCTTATAAGCATAAGCTTTAAAAGCTTGAAGAAATTAAAGAAAACCTATTGACCACTTGTGCATGAAAGAAACGAAGGGAAGAAGAGTGCATCATGCACTATTAGAAAATAGGAGAAGATAAACTTCAACCATAAGCCTCTGAGGTGAGAGAAAATCATCTATGGTATCGGATCTGGAAGAGGAAAAGAAAACAAAAAAACCACTTTCATATTTGGGTGTTTTTCAGAGTGGTTTTCCACCTTTCTTTGACTTATGGATAAAAGATTTGTGAAAATTAGTTGTCTAGTGGATAATAGCAAGCTTTTTTTGAACCTTTGAATTCTTTACAATTTGTGAATGAAAAATTACC
This sequence comes from Cibotium barometz, assembly GCF_041138505.1. Lineage (NCBI taxonomy): Eukaryota > Viridiplantae > Streptophyta > Polypodiopsida > Cyatheales > Cibotiaceae > Cibotium > Cibotium barometz. The sequence goes on from NC_141086.1 coordinate 31,242,692, forward strand.
TTCTCTTGAATTCCAAAGCTTCTTTGTCTTCTGGTTTTTCACACTGTCTTCAAACTTTACAATCAATCTTGACTCTGATAATACCACTGTTGGAGGGTGAAAAGAATCCATAAAAATAATTGCAAACTATCAATCACAAAGCATAAAATATGATTGCACATAACACAAGATTGGATCAAATTTTCCCCACACAAGATTGAGCCCACGCTTCCTCTTGGTGTATTCAAATCATATTACTTGAAATAATTTGTGGGGTCCACTTTTATAAATATGTTGACTTCTTCAAAAATAACTTGCTTTATTAGACGTGCAAGCCAATCTACTTAAAAATAAGTATAAATCTTGAACCTTATAAATGTGTACATCTTTTGTAAAATCAAATATGCAAAAGGGAGGTTTTATATGTCCCAATAAATATATACATCAATAATAAATATGGATAACATCCAAAATGAAATAACGGACCGTGTTGTCACAAAATCAAACAGTATTCGTTGACACCCAAAATCAAGAGTCTCAAAATCTTCCTGACCACCATTAGCTCACCTCCATTATCTAATCCAAGGATCTAAACTTACATCACCTATGCCAATCAATTAATAAGTTAATTGATCAAAACTATAAATAACTATAGAAAAATCACAATATCAAGACGATGCAACCAATACTCCCATACATGTAGGGAGTCGTCTGTGTACGCGTAAAGTAAGCTACAATCTCCCGGATTGAGAAAGGCATCCCAATCTAAGCCCGTCTAGGAGAATTCATAAATAATAAAAAACATAAGAATATAAACTTTCATGAATTAACTCCTCATAATGGCATTCTCTCTCAATCTATGTGAAGCCAACATCTCTACCCCAATCAATTCTCTTAAGGTCATTGACCAAAAATATGACAAACTTAAGCCAATTTATAAAGGTTCTTCCAAGGCACTGCGAAATGAAAAAAGGTTCTTCCAAGGCACTGCGAAAGACATGAGTAAGATGCCTCAAGAAACATTGATGTATCATGAACCAATTTAGAATCCAAAAGCTACTCCTCTGTGTGTGGTGGCAATCTCAATCCAGATACTTCGGCACTACACACAGCAAAGGAAAATGCTCAAAGTTTTTGTGACAATGAGATACAATAATGGAGCTAAGGGGTAGCCCTGTTGTACACGGAGTGAAACATCCAAAAGCGTGCACCTTGACCTCTATACACAAGCACAGTTATGTGAACCTCTTGATAAAGGCAAGAGACACCTCTGATCCAATCTTCGAAAAATTTCATGTATGCGAGAGTACTCTCTAAGAAGTCCCAATAATCCACTCTATCATAGGCTTTCTCAAAATCAAGTGGAAATATTGCCAAAGGCTGATTACTTGTCTTGGCCCACTCTACCACCTCCCAAAAGGGAAAGATGTTATTAAAAATTCTTCTTCTTTGAAATAACCCATTCTGTGTGTCATGGATGACTATCTGTAACATTGGGTGCAATCTCATGCTCATCATTACCTTGGCAAGAATTTTGTATGCAGTCCCAAGCAATGTGATAGGCCTCCACTAGGAAATGTTAGTCTTATCCACCACCCTTAGAAATGAAATAGATAAGACCCTTTGGAATAAAATGAGGCATAGAGCCTTGTTCCACATATCCTATAATGCAATAAACTCAAATTTAGGAATTTTGGAAAATATGCACAATTTTGGGACAATTCTTTGTTAGATCCAATACAATGTTTACTGTGCGATATGCAAGATTTATTATTGGATGTTCTCAACAAGCATTTGAATAATGCGATATGATTTATATACTATTGTACATTTATAAAAACAAGTATATATGATGTTGGTGGGATGTAAATTTGCCTGCACACACACACACACATGCACACCAAGAATTAAGTTTGTTTATATCACATAGCCTCCAGTTGACCATCAAACACAGAAACTTTAACAAAGAAAGGATTAAGTTGTAAGAAAGACTAGGTGATAGAGTTAAAAAGATCACCATCTGTATTGAATCAAAATTCTTGAACAATGGGTGAACCATAAATCTAAAAGCTCAAGAAAGCCTTACAATCTGAATAATGATTGAACTATGAGTTTGGTAGCTTCATACAACATTGCTAAAAGATTACGAAGCTAGTTGCCCATGTGCTAACAAATCATTCTTGCTCAACTGCACTGACATGTGATGGTGCCTCACTTTCATGTTGATTCAATTGATTCTGTTTGGCCTTGAGTATTATAGCCTTTGGAATCTTGATTTTCTCTGGAAGTCGTCCACCCTTGGGCTTCCATGCCCAAATGATGCAGCTAGTGTCTTCCTAGCTGCGCTGAGGATCATTTCTGTTCTCTCGCTAATACTTGTTCCAGCAATCCTTATAAACCTCCACATCACTTGCATTCTTCTTCTTTGAAATTGGTGCCCAATATTGTATCTGAACTTGTAGGTAGTTTATCGAGTTGTTGTTTTGATCAACATCACTTGTTGTCACTCCCAACCATATTGGGTAATTTGCATCACAAGGTTGTACAAGCACAAAATCTCCTTTAGACACATCCAGAGTCGGGTTGAACTCTTCAGCAGGTCTGTTGCTCATTGGACCACAATAATGGTCCTCATTTACATCAAACCCTTCATCTACATTATCCTCCACTTGAAGGTTAAGAGGCTTAGCTTTTTTGCATACACTCCTTGGCCAAAAGTCATGAAATCCAATGTCTTCCCTTGCACTAGGGGTTTGCATGTTTAGCATACGATTCTCCCAATAGGCAAGGACCGGATTGATCCACTTAGCATAATCACTTTGGTCTTCTTTCTCTTGAAAGTGCTCTTTCCACCAATTGACATGTTTTTTTAAGCCCTCCAGAACCTTCTCATTTTCCTTAACATACTCAAAGGGTGGCAATACTTTTGGAAAACCTTCAGGAAGCTTGGGTCCTCCCTGGTTTTCTCTTCCATAACTCTATACCGCTTTCTGGTAACCAATCAACATTTTTGGGGTGTACTTTGTATTGCATCAAAGGTATTCCATCACTCATATAAAACCTGAATTGCAATGGCTTTGAATGTCCATACAAGCTATCGGCTCCATCATGTAAGCATCCCTTGACAAAGCCTTTGAAGTCTGCCACCTTTTGTAGGAGAAAGGGTGCTGGATGCATGCTAACACACTCATTAAAGATCTTCATCAAATGTGGAAATGTGAAAATGGTTTGTTTCCTCAACTTCTCAGAGAAGCGACTAAGCAATGCATCAATATCTTCATGAGTATGACCAACCATAAGAAAACCAAGCTGCACCATGTCAAACACTCCTCGTGCAACCAATAGGGATAGATAGGCAAATACATAACGGTTCTTATTTTCAGAACCACAATTGTCAAGTTGCAACAACAACGTCCTTGGCAATCTCTTGAAAAATATCCTTGAATTTGATGGCATTAAACTTGAGGCATTTCCATTGTCCCTATCCTGCACATGTGTGTTAGTATGAAAGACTGACTGCTTCTGTGAAGAACAATTTTCCTCTGTATCCACATTTGTTTCTGTCTCTGCATCTGCATCCTCAATGCTCTGCTTGCAATATGCGTTTCTCTCCTTCAGCACTTCCATATACTGGTACAGGGCCATAGTAGACAAAACACAATAAAAAAGATCTGTTCGTGGTTCAGCATCATCTGAGTTTTGTGAGCTCAAGTCACCATACATGTGTCGCTCTCCTCTTTCTAAATTTCTTAAACATTTTGAGAGAGATGAAATTGTGAAGTTGGGATCACTTGGCCATAACCCCAAGGCAAAGTGACCATAAGCTGTTTGTCCATGTCCATGAGTGAGCATTCCTGTTAAGGATACTGGAAGCCTCTCAACCCCATTGAGAGATTTAGGAACTGGTTTAATTTGTGGTATGGCAGTCTTGCTCTGGTCCATCTTATCATGTATAATACACAAATACCTGTTTGGGTTCATTTCGGAAGAGCTCCTCCAAGCATAGTACAACTCATTTGTTGCAACATGTGTGTCCTTCTTTGTGCCATCTGACACGCTCCTCTTGATTTTTTGTTGATTCCAACTTGACCTTGATTGCCGTACAAATGTCGCATTTTGAGAAGGTGCTAGTTTTTGATAAACTAACTGTCTTGAACTCTGTGTTCCACAATCTTGAGAATGATGGTTGTGACAGTGGCCAGTATTCGAATGAGACAAGTGTGTCATTCACTTCACGCAATATGTCCACATGTTTGTACATTGCTGGTAGAACACGTTGGGTCTCGCGGGCTCCATGCATAGTTGTCCTTGACCTATGTGGCATTTGATCGGCATTATTATCTATGAAGCCCTGTATGATTGATTTTGCCATCTCAACATGTGTCATGCCCTTCCATATTATCCCACTGTTGCCATGACTGACATTACATGCACCATTCAAGAACTTCTTTCTGAGCCTATAGAACGTTGACTTACTGCGATGCCATGCATTACATACCATGCTTTTCTACAAACCTTCTTTCCTTCAAAGCACTCGTCATCTTGACCTTGTCTATAGGCCATACCCATGCAATCTAGTACAAATGTGTATCGTGTACTATAGCTCTGTCCCCAAAAGTGTACCCTAGCTTGCATGATTTTGGATCTATCTCCAAATTGACATCGGTTCTCGCAACAATCAATGGTTGCGACATTGTGAATGTTTACAGCAACATCATATTTTTTGCTAGCTCCATGGGTTTTATCGTAATTTTTCATTACCCTTACCCTATGGACATAGCTCCTTTTCTTATTTGTCCCTTCAATGATATCATAGTCAGTGATCATGGCATCATGGTGTCTATCATCAGAACTATCGCCATCATTGTCCTCTACATCATTATCCTCTTTTTCATCACTTGAATTGTTTAGACTATCAATTTTTTTTTGCATGAAGTGATCTTGAATACCCTCATCTCAATAGAAGAAGATTATGTGTCCTTCACTAATGGTTCACCATTCTCAAATGTGAGTTGCCTGATCGGCCAACTAACCAAATTCAGACCTGAAACACAAGTTGAACTTGGATGCAAAGATCCTTCTATAATGACACCCAAGCTACTCTCCCCTAGTTCTCTACAATTTATAGCCTCGTATGGGTGGACCAGCAATACTACTCCATTGCCAAGTTTTGTAGATCTGTTGTCATCCCCCCAGTGGATGACACTTTTCTCTTTCCAGCTCTCCCTATCTATAAAGTGATCTTCTTGATCAACAAGAAGTTTCGCAAAATTATCCTCTTTGGTATTAGTAATGTCTCTGTCCATAACAAGGTTGACCAATGGCCATTTGATGATGCTTCCAACTGCATGAGACATTGTTCTTGCACCCATTGTGGCAAATGGAATGAGAAATGTGTCATCAAAGCTTTGTTGAACATGTATTGCTGCACATGTCTCACCAATGAATTGAAAACCACATGTTTGAGATGCATCAATGGAATGAATAACCCCGCGTGCCTTCCTTGTAGAACCATCAATGAGAAACACTGAAGCACCTTGTTTTAGACCCTACAATCCCTGAGAAAATGAAAATCTCAATAAGAAAGATTGAAGCGATGTTTTTGCGATAGTACACAAAACTATAAATGTAATTCAATCTCAACATGAGTTCAGGCTCAACCAAAGTTTGAATCTCACCTATCAATGCTAGTTTGCTAGGAGGCTAGGCTCCATCTAAAGCTTGAGCCTTGCCTGCATATGCTAGCTTGTTAGTAGAGGAGGCTCCATGAGCCTCACCATCATATGTTAGTTTGCTAGGAGGCTCCAGTTAAAGTTGTCATCCTCACTTGCATCATATATTAGTTTGCATATGTTAGCTAGAAGGGTAGGCTCCTCCAACAAAAGTTTGAGCCTCACCCGCGGATGCTAGTTCGCTTCTAGGAAGCTGAAAGTAAAGTTTGAACCTCACCCATAGATGCTAGTTTGCTTGGAGGCTCCAACCAAAGTTTGAGCCTCACCTTCATATGCTAGTTTGCTATTAAGAGGTCCCAATTGAAATGATAATCCTCACCTCATGTATATGCTAGTTTCCCAAGAGGTAGGCTTCATCACCCTCTGCATCTGGCCACACCGTTTCATTGGGATATTGAGTCAAGGTATGGTGTCAATTAGCCGTCAATGTTTCATAGCTACAAAAGGCAAAGGTGAGTGGTTACAACAGCAGGCAAAGAGAAAGCAATAGAGAGAAACAATATACTAGTGAAGAGAATGTGACATGGAAATGAGCAAATGGACATTGGATTTGAGACTCTTCTCCTTCGTGAGACTTAAACTCAAGTTTGAGCCATTGTGCATTATATAGATTTTAGTTGAATTTTTAATCGCATAGTTTATAAGTATATTTGGGTGTATGGGGAAAGAGGGAAGAAAAGAAGAAATCTCAAGATCAAGGCTCAAACTTGAGTTTGAGCCTTGTCTATTACAAAAGTAAGTAGGAATAGAGAGGGAAGCTAGGATAATCCCATAGAACAAGTGGGGTGTGGGTGAAGATGGGTATATAAACAAAAGTGAAAGTAACTATAATCAAAAGACCTCGGACCTGGGCCTAGGCTTGGGTTTGGATTTGGGTTTGGGAAAGAAATCGAAACCCAACTTTCTACCCCACTGGGATGGGACGACACTCTTCCGACTTTCTACCACACTCCTCCGGCAATGCTTCTCCCGTCTGGCGACACCCCAGCCCCTCCTCTCCCGTGCAGCGCCCTGCACGCCCACCCAGGCCCCTCCTCTCCTGCCCCTCCTCTCCTGCCCCTCCTCTCCCGTCCACCGGCGACGCCACGGCCCCCTCTCCTCCGCCTCGGCGCACACCCCGCCTCCGCCCGCGGTGCCCTGCACGCCCACTCGGGCCCCTCCTCTCCCGTCCAGTGACGTCCCTACCCGCGACGCCTTGCATGCCCACCCGGGCCCGTCCGGCGATGCCCCCGCCCTGAACGCCCCCCTCTCCTCCGCCTCGGCGCACACTCCATGCTAGTGTACTCCGGCCTCAAGGCTTGAACTTGAGTTTGAGCCTTTGCTCTCCCATGCTAGTGCACCCCTAGCATCTGAGTGCACAACTTGGATATAGACCCCACCTTAAGATCGAACCTCCCCTCTACTACATGGAACTTATGTGTTAAGGCTCATTCTCCATGCTTAACTTTACATGGAACTTGGCCTTAAGGCTCCAACTTGAGTTTGAGCCTTGCATATCTATACTAGTGTATCCCTAGCATATGAGTGCACAACTTAGATCTAGGCTCCAGTTTAAGTTCGAGCCTCTCCTACATAAAACTTGGCCTTAAGGCTCAAACTTGAGCTTGAGCCTTGTCTCTATATGCTAGTGTACCCTTGTCATATGAGTGCACAACTTGGATCTAGGCTCTAGCTTAAGTTCGGGTTTCCCCTATATATGGAACTTGGCCTTAAGGCTCCAATATACTAGTGTACCCCTAGCATATGAGTGCACAACTTGGATCTAGACTCCAACTTAAGTTCAAGCCTCCCATACATGGAACTTCGCCTTAAGGCTTAAACTTGAGTTTGAGTCTTACCTCTCTATGCTAGCGTACCCCTAGCATATGAGTGCACAACTTGGATCTAGGCTCCAGCTTAAGTCGAGCTTCTGTATGGATTAAGTAAATGTAAGTGAGGCCCCCGCTATTCAAGAAAACTAAGTGAAGCATCAATAATTGTAGCATGCATTAAGTTTCTTAAGTTTGATAGGTTTTGATTTGATATGTAGCATTTAAATCCATTTTTTTCTAAGGTTTTGAAGCTTTTTTTGTGCTTCACAGGAATGGAAGCTAGCAGAGCGCCCGCTACCTCGCAACCACGTGGTGCACCAATCTTTACTCTGGATGCTCTCGAAACAACAACTCAAGCTAAAAGTGTCACTCCTAGAATTAAGGTGGATAAAATCTTCAAATTGAGTAACAAAGAAGGAGTAAAATGGTTTGTGGATAGCTATGATGCTAGTGCAAACTTCAAAGGAGTCCTCCATGTGTTTCTGTCTCAAGGTGATACATCATATGGAGATACGGGGATTGTGGTATAGGCGCTAAGGATGATGTGGATGCAAGAGCAAACCCATGCTTCACATGCACTATATTGCCAGAAGGAGAAACTACAAAAGCAAATAAGTTTTGCTTATCATTGGACACTTTTCACCCAGCAGCAGCAGACTGGCAGTAAACTAGGAAAGGACAATTCTATTATAAAGCTAGGATTGAAGATCATTGACTTTTCCAATCAAGAAGACTCAGGGGTGGATAATGTGGAGGACCTGGTGAAAGCGGTGAGGCATGCAAAGAAGGCTTAGGATTCACGAAAAAAGTCCATACCTGAAAAGGAGACAACAACCACTCAAGTTAGGAAAATTGTGGAGAAAAAAGGCAGGGCCATAGTGAAGAGTGCACTTGAAGCATCTACAAATACTGGTGTAACTTCTTCTTCTTCAAAACATAAAAAGGAGGGTGACAAAATAAAAGTCCTTGATGTAAGCACAATAGCAGCTAAAGACATGGCAGGCTCTCAGGTGCAAGAAGAGGAGCAAGCACTTGCAAAGAAGAGAAAGGCAAAGCACTCTACAAAGGTTCAAGAAATCTCTTCAAAGAGGCAAAGGACAAAACCATCAAGTGGTTCAAAGGAGATAGACCAGCTAATGGAGGTTGAGACTCTAAACAAGGGCAGCAAAGCAATTATCTCATTAGAAATAAAGAAGGGATATTATCCCTTTGGTCTAAATGAGGTCTTCAGCATTGATGTGATGAAATGTTATCCTGCTCCTTCAAACTATGTCTATAGAAGGTTAAATAAGAATCGGGTTCGTATTTTGACCCAAGACTTTATTGAGGACCCAAAGCAAGAGGAGATACTTGCAATTTTGATGCCCTGTAATAGTGCTACGAAACAACCCCTTGATAAACTCGCAAAAGAAGGTATTCATAAAGTTGAATATTGGATTATCTCTGGTCAACACTCCATTAGTGCTGCAAAAAGCTTGCAGGCTCTAAATATGGCTAAAGTGAACCCTCAACTACGTTAGCAATTTAGGTTCAGGAGATCAAAGATAATTATAAATTGCCGCCCAAGATTTCTCGTGACATTTCCAAGGATGCAAATTTATCTATTGTTGCAAAGTTAATGCAAAAGGAGCCATTCCTCGATCAACTTCTACAAGCTCGAGCACAATGGCATGCAAACGGTCATCCTAGTAAACCTTTGCCTGGTGTCAATCAACCCAAGATGGACGAGTCTTGGAAGGTACTCTTTTGATTCTTTGCTATATCTTAGTAAATCATAGACATACATTACTTCTTCTTTACTTTTCATAATATCTTTTATGGATCTATAGTTTCAAGTGTAGCAGTAGCATAAGAAAGATGCATGTGAGGCTTCTTCTCAAACTGCATAAACTTAATAGTTTGGTTTGAAATTGAACTTCAAGCCTCACCTCTCTGTGATGGTGTAGCACTTGCATATCTAATTGTGGGGCTCGAACTTAAGTTGGAGCCTCACTTGCAAGTGCTAGATTTGCATACGGAGGTGATGCTCAAACCTAAGATCGAGCATCACCATTATATACTAGTTTAGCACTGGTAAGTGAGGCTCAAACTCAAGTTTGAGCATAAGCTCCAAATGATTGAAAACCCATAGATGCATGATTCCTCCTAATATTTTGTGATATCTATACTGAGGGGGCTAACTTCTTACTTTGCAACTTCGCAGGCCTTTGTGGTGGAGACCACAGAGCACACATTACATAAGAATTTTGTCAAAAATGATTTACACTTGCTTCTATGTGATGATGATGTACGGCAGAATTGGGTTAAGATCATGAGGCTATATGCAAAAGGCTTGCTACCAAATACAAAGGGCAAAACTCAAACTAAAGGTCTTGATCAAAATCCCAAACTTCCAATTTTGAAGAGTGGGCAAATTCAGCAGGCAGCACCAAGAACAGTCACACTAGGCCCAACGTTGTTTAGGTGCATTTTAGGCCTTCAAAAGAGTGAAGTTTTGGATATTCAAACCGCACTTCTTGACAAGATAATATTGCTTAAAAAGGGAAAGCAAACCCATCAAAGAATGGATATGGAGGAGATGGCTTGGAAGCTAAAAACAGATCGAGTTCTCAAAGATGCAATAATCGCCTTCTATTTTGATCTGACAAGGGAAAAGATGACTTGGGAATAGGTGTGTGAGACATATAAGCTAGGGGAGTATGATTATAATCAATTGAGGAGCTACAGCCAGTCCTTAGTTAGGGATGCTCTCAATCGTTCAAAAAAAAATCCTTCACTTCCAAAAAGTGTAGTAACTTTACTGAATCACCTATATAGAGCATCTATGGGTATTGTATCTCAACAAGAGTCTATTCCTTGGACAATTAGGGGGTGGGTTTTGATATGACAAAGATTATAGCCTTCTGTAGTAGTGAAGAGCATGTACCATTTCAATTGGCAATCATGGACCTACATGGTACAAAGGAGCAGCTCTCGTTAGAATTTTTCTCCAAGTTGGCACTTGCTTTGAACACACTAAACTCACAATATGAATATATTCTTGTGTGTTTTGTTGATTTCATCACCATTGCAATGCTTAGCGAAGGGATTTCTAGCCAGTCAACAAAGGTGCACTATGAATTTGGCGTGATCCACACACAAAAAGATGATGCTTGGACATCTGGAACAGTTGAGATTGCAACTGTTATTCTTTTCATCAGCAAGGTTGACAAGTTTGAGGCCATTGATAAGGTTCTCACAAAAAATGTATTCATCTCAGGCTCTAGTGGCCAAAATAGAGAATTCATCAAAGACTTTATTGACGGTCTCATCACAGGGTTTTATCCTGAACACAGCTATGTTGTAGAGATATATTGTGGTGGAGTTGTGCTAGAGGAGAGCTTGCTAAAGAAGAGACAATGTATTACTTTATGCAAAGATGATTTGGAAGCGATGGCATTAGAATCAAAGTGCTCTGCTCTTTTAGACGGTCACCCGTCCTTTGCAAGAGTGGTGTGGTGCAAGTGGCGGCACAAAAAAGCAAACACTAGATGATGCAGAAAAAGAGAACCTTCAAAATCTTCACATTGACGACCCGCCAAGTAAGAGGAGGAAGACGAAGGTGATGATATTGACAAAAATGACACAGATGATGATAAAGAAGTTGGGGATGCTATAGACTTTGAAGATGCAGGGCAAAGGAATGAAGAGGACCAAGGGAATGATGCTCTATTCAATGAGGATGCCGAAGACAATTTTGAAGATATTGGAAGGCATGAAAATGACGATGAAGGTGGGAATGGTGATGATATATTGGATACTGCAAAAGCCATGGAAGCTACAAATGTTGGGGTTGCTATGGCCGCCGTTGAGAAGATTGGGGATACAGATGTCAACAAGGCTTTCCATGCTCATAGCCCATCAAGATCTCAACTAAAGAAAGGTAGAAAAGTGCATTGATAGTGCTTATTATGAATGTACAACGAATGGTGATTATTGAAAGGAGCTTATCAACAACTAATATTAGCATAGGTTTTGTTCAAAGTGTGGATTTGTTGAAATAATTATTAGTCTTTTGATTAATACATTGGCTTTTTTGGATTCACTTTTAACATTTTTCTATTAAAGTGAATATTTCTATTCTATTTATCCTTTATTTCATGCCAATGTCTGGTACAAATGATGATACACACTTACTATTAAGAAATTACTCCATATCCTAGTGTAGCAGTGAGGCTCAAAATTAAGTTTGAGCCTAATACAAATGATGACGCACACTTACTATTAAGAAATTACACTTACTCCATATCCTAGTGTAGCAGTGAGGCTCAAACTTAAGTTTCAGCCGTACCTCCACTTATGTCCAACCTTAGGGATGTCTTCCAACACAAGGCACAATCTCAAGTTGAGCAATCTTTATGTTGCTCTTGTAAGTGAGGCTCAAACTCAAGTTTGACCCTTATGTTATGGTTCCTAATTCATTATGGTACATCACTCGATGTTGAGTAATCTAAGTTTGGATACAAAGTATATGTGTAGATATAAAAATGACTAGTATTGTATTAGCCTTGGTGTATTATTTAAATCCTAAAAGTAATAGCATTTTATTTTAATCTTACAGATATATACAACAGATATATACAAAGAAGGGAAAGACGAAGATAACATTGCTCAACTAGAACATCATCATGAAAGCCCTACTAGAGAGATCAACTCTCATGATTCAAATGCTAGAAATAATGAAGACAACATGGTGGAGGTAGATCACATTGATGATTCAACTTTGCAAACATCTTCAAGGCCTTCAAGTGATAGGACTAAAGAGACTGACATTCCTGATTTGCAAGTTAATATTGAGGTTAGTGAGAATAAAGATAAAGTTAATGAAGAGCTTCAAGAGACTTTTGCAACCAAGGAGAGACAAGAAGAGATTGTCGAACAAATTGATGAGGCTACATATGCTACGAATAAAGGAAAAATAGTTGAAATCAAGGACTCTGTGGTAGAGGGTGTTGAAGAAATTGACGAGGCTACATATGCTACGAATAAAGAGAGAATAGTTAAAATCAAGGACTCTGTGGGCAGAGAGTGCCAAGAAAACTAAAGGTAGATCTTTTTCAATAGGATGTTATATTTAAGATGATTTATTCAGCAATTTTGTGTGTTAAAAAGTATGTTTCTTAGCGAGAGTTATTTTTGCAGGTACAACTACTTCTAACAATCACAAGTTAAGTGCGCAAGAAATAGAGCAACGTGTATCGGAGCTACGTTCCGATACACAAAAGAGTAGGCCTCTAGGAAGCTTATATTCTTTTGAGAGAGATGGAGATAGATTAGTATTTCAATCTTCACCAATCAATAGGGAAATGCAATCAAGTCTAGGAGCCATCGTCATATATGAGTATGGGAGCATGAAACGAAAGTAAACTTGTGGATGTTTTGTTGTAATTAGCTCTCATTGATAATATAGGATCACTTGTTTTAATATTGTTAAGTATGTAAACACATTAAAGTATTATCATTCTTCTATATTGTATGTAAACACATTAAAGTATTATCATTCTTCTATATTGTATGTAGAAAATATTCCTCGTGCAATCATCATAAAGAAACATGCACTTATACTTGATCTTAATGGAGTTTTACTCAACAACAAGGAAGAGAAGAGGCATTCACAAACAAATTGTATTCTAATTGATATTGGTCGCACCACAGTTGTTATTCACCCCAGGTGTTTTGAATTTTTTGGATGAGATTTGCCAGTACTTTCATGTTGGTATTTGGTCCACCATGCTACACAAGAATGCTTGTGCCTATGTAAACACTCTTGAATAGTATGCATATAAGAAATATCATTTCTTTATAGTGTGGGGACAAGAAGAATGTTATATCCATAATCTTTGAAAAGTGTATAGGCCAGATAAGCCTACTGTTGAGGCTATGTTTAACCTTTACTCAAGGTTTGGAATCAGTGCCAAGATATTTGCAATAAGAAGAATACATTGCTTATTGTTGATGATAGCCCTTTCAAGGGATGTGTTAATCCAAAAGACAAATGTCTCTTCCCTGAAAGTTTTCAAGGAGGGCACGACTCAATGAATATTCAGATGAAGTGGAAAACTCATCTTCTGCATCTTCACACTTTCCATTGTATGGTGATAAGCTAAAGTATGTCCAATCAAGAGGGGAAAAAAGAGAAGTAGAATCCATAAGCAAGGATCTAGCAATGTTGGCATCCAAAGCTGGAGTACCATTACTATCCAAAGACTAGTTAAACTTGTTAAAAGTGTGTTACAAAAGAAGGATTTTGAGTGATCAACACGCTATTGCTTATGCTACTCGCTTGGGATATGATCGTGGTCATCTCATAAGTGGAGTTGCAGTAAAAGCATACATATCAAGGCTACAAAAGGCTTACTTGAGCTTATGGGTAGGATAATGTCTGGTTTCATTAAACATTGAGTGACAGTATAATCAGATTCCAACCTCACCCATACTAGTTGTTGCTGCAGGTCGAAGGAAACCATTTCTGAGGTCTAAACGTGCAGTTTGAAGTACGGGATCTGCACAAATATCAAGACTTGTTGGGTGCAAAATGTTTGGAGCCATTTTGTACTAAAAGCCCATAAGATAGACTTAGGTTTTGGCCAAAACAATGTGCTTAGATGGGTTTAATTTTTGGATTGTACGAGCCAAATCTTTACACTATTGTATCAAGAACTCAAATGCCTCCAAACTTACTGTCATTTGATTATTTCTTTTGTCAATATTTGCAATTTGATTGTAATGAAGATGTGTTTGTTTTTTATTGAAGATATTGCCTTGTCAAGGTGTAAGGCTATGAATATCATAATTTAATTTGGATAGACTCAATTATCTCAACAGTGAAAATCTTTTATACATCATATTCAATAAATTTGATGAAATTTAGCATTGACAATATACTCGCTCTTTTATTTTTTTAGTTGAACTAATGAGGTATTGGAGCGTTTGTCTATGAAGGTTTAAGACCATCCATATCATGGATGAATTTACGTTGTTGACACATAATATATTTATTTAAAATTTTGAATGTCTATTAACCATACATTTTGTTTTCAACAAGATATGTTGAAGCATATAGCTTTGATTTCAAGTGTACAGAAAACTTACTATTATTGAGGTGGCACCAATCATTGGTGACTCATGTACCTAGAAGCAAAAGAGTTCCACCACCCCCAAATACAATAAGGAAACAAAGAAGAGTATTGATACTTGAACTCAATAGTGTTTTACTTAAGACCATTGAGATGCAACATGGTGATGTATGTTCAGACTGGGCCAAACATATGCATCTTGTGGAAGAGAATACAAGTGTTTGGCATTTGATTCGCAAAGATGCATTCACTTTCCTTGAATTTTGTATGCAATGGTTTGAGGTATGGATCTGAAGTATTAATAGACTACAAAGGACTCGATGCATTCTTGAGTTGTGCTTTCTTCGGCACCATCAAAAGTTTAAGGTCGTATAGCAGGGCAGGCAGCATGTCAAAAGACGGATCTTCTAATTGGATATCGATTTGTATACCACAAAAACTTGGATGTAGCATGGAGAATTTTTCATGACCTGGATGGAAATAACACGCTAATTTTTTATGATACCCTCTACAATGTAATGTGGAATATGCCCAGAACCTACTTGATTTTTCCAAAGATGTGGAATCAAAATATAGAGGAGCTTCAAAGTTTTTTGGAGACAACAATCAGCGCATGGTTACTTAGTTGGATTTATGCAAAGAACAAACGGGAGTATACTTGCAACACTTTAGTAAATGAAGCAGCTTATGACGATAGAGAAACTTTGTATATGTATTGGGCAATACATGAGAAAACGCTATGTTTGAGATACAATTTGTACTCAATTATTATCTTGACAAAGTGTCTAACGAAGGGTTTTTGTCTTCGGATGAATTGTAAACTTGAATGTAACAATCTCATTGAAGTTTGATTGCTTCTGGTGTTTCTAAACACCACACTCTTTGGAGATCCCTCAATTCTAAGGTTCCTTTTCCAAGTGTTCTTTGGCATTATTATCCCATGTTTTTACTTCAATGTCCCTCAAATTTGAGCATATATATCATGATTTATAATCTTGATATAGTGTCTAAGATGGGTTTTTATGTGTGGATCAATCGTAAACTTAGCACATTGTTACTGTCATTGAGATTTACTTTTTGTTTTGTTGTCTCTAACACCACATCCTTTAGAGATCTCTCATTTCTAAGGTTCCTTTTTTAATGATATTTAGAATTCTTTTGGCAAATTAAATAAACCCCATGTTTTTACTTCAATGTCTCAAAGTGGAGATAGTATTTAACATTATTTTCTTCATATGAAAGGTGTTGTATAATCTCAATTAAGTTTAGTGTCATGTTTCTCTTGTCCTTCCAATATTGTTGTTGCATTGACGTATGTATCTATACAACTACAAACAAATACGCCAAATAGTTGTGTCAAGATATAATCTAATGGCACAAAGAGTGTACCAACAAATAGATGTTAGCTCAAACTACACAAAAATACTGAGTTTCCAACCAATCCTATAAGAAATGGGACTCGAATAATTCCCAAAATTCCTAAATTTATCTTTTAAAGAAAGTGGGCGATCTTGCCTATAAACTTCTTCTGCCTCCCCATCTCAAGGTACATAATGTATTCCATGTGAGTCTGCTTAAGAAATATGTACCCAGCCTGAGTCACATACTTGATGAACAATTGATCTCTCCCAACTCAAGACCAGATGGTATTATAACCTGAGGAAATCCTTAACGTTCGAGAGAAGATTCTCAGGAGCAGAGTCCTCAGAGAATTTTTAGTAAAGTGGAAGTTCTTCCCTCTAGAAGATGCCACTTGGGAGAAAGAAGAAGAGTTGGCGAAAGATTACCCCCACTTTGCGAGATGAGAACATCTCGCGTTTTTCAAGTGGGAGAGGATGTAAGATTCCTCCTTAGCCTGAATATTGAATAAGCCTTTACTTCAATCCCCTGTACTCATTCCCTGTTTCTCAATACAAGAAAATATTATTTTTCCTTGTTTTTGCCTAGTGAGATGAAAAATTATAGAGTGGTAATTCAATATTGAGATATTTTTGGATAAACAAATTCTCCTAATATAAAAAATATATTTTCCTGAAACAGAAAATCAAAATAAATTTTCTAAGGTGCATTAGGAATCAATTAAAAATGATTTAAAAGACCTTAGCCTAAGGGTCAAGATTTTTTGAAATTTTTAGATTATGGTCCAATTAAGGTTCCTATGGACCAATAAGATTAATCCAAGTGTTGGGATGAGATTAATCCAAGTGTTGGGATGAGATAAATCCAATGAATAAAAGAAAATACCCAAAAATGAGTAAATACCCACATAAGATGAAGAGTTGACCGAGTACAAGGTTTATTAGTTGAAAACTATGAGATATTACTAAAGAAAAATGAGATATTTTGGAGTAATCATACAATTTTGACACCTTGGTAATAAGGAAAGGGGGAGACTTTAAGGAGGCGCCTATTTCACACATGTGAATGAGTTTTTAATTAAAAAATATTAAGATATTTTTATCTCTCCTCTCTTCTGGATCAAACCAAATAAAAAAGAGAGCCAAACTGGTCCAAATCTTGTCCAATGTTAACCTATGGCGGACATTGAGACGTATTACTTTTTACGTCATATATTTAATTTAAGTATTTTGAGTCATGGGCCGGGCTTGTCGGCACCACATGTAAGGATAAGGGGATTGGGTGATCGCCGATGAGAGGCGCACCTCGAATGTCATGGCAGGATAAGGGTTAGGATCGGTCGGCCATGTGTGGATGCCCATGTGTCGGCTAGGTCACATATAAGAGTCAAATGTAACCCTAAAAACTCTCATTCTTAACCTATGGCGGACATTGAGACGTATTACTTTTTACGTCATATAATTAATTTAAGTATTCTAAGTCATGGGCCGGGCTTGTCGGCACCACATGTAAAGGATAAAGGGATTGGGTGATCACCGATGAGAGGCACACCTCGAATGTCATCAGGATAAGGGTTAGGATCAGCCGGCCATGTGTGGACACCCATGTGTGAATGGCTAGGTCACATATAAGAGTCAAATGTAACCCTAAAAACTCTCATTCTCAATGTGTTGAATACAAGGAGTGCTCTTGCTTTATCTTCTTCATTCCCTTCTCCTGCGTGCGTGTGTGTGTGTGTGTGTGTGTGTGTGTGTGTGTGTGTGTGTGAGAGAGAGAGAGAGAGAGAGAGAGGATAGCGATCAAGCATTGCATGGCGGTACGGCGGCGGCGAGGCGGTAGAGCGGCGACGAGCGACGGCTCCTTCTTCACTGCGGTGCGAGAATCCTTCACGACGGTAGTCTGAGCGATGAGTGACACACCTTTGCTCCCTGTTTGAGCTTGCTAGTTTCTGGTTGTGTGCTTGCAGCCATTCGTGGCTCGCATACGGTGCCTGGCAATTCCCCAGCTCTGACACATGCGGCAAGAGCGCACATTTTTTGGTGCCGCTGTCGGGGATATGCCCTGCACCAAGCTCCAGATGCAGCTCGGGCTGCTGTTAGAAGTTAAATTTATCCTGTAGGAAAGGCAAAGAGAGGCGTGATTGTGTGTATGGTGTTGGCTTCCATTGGTTTTTTTTAATTTCAGTTTCACTCAGCCATTTCTTTTTACCTGGCCATTTCTGTTTTACCCGGCCATTTCTATTTTACCCGGCCATTTCTGAGTTTTGCGCGCTGTGTGTGTGTGTGTGTGAACATGTTGAATAGCAGCAAGGCGCTGCAGTAAACCCCAAAACATTTTCGAAGAGAAAAAAAAAAGAATTAAATTGAATTTTTCATTCAAACCATTGCATTGAGGGTGATAAGGAGTGGTATACTTGTGATTGCTGTTTAGTCTTCTGCATAAGTGGTCAACTATCTCTCCTCGAAATTCAAGACCGTTATCTGATAATAACTCCAGAGGAATACCAAATCTGCAGCATATATGTTCATACACAAAATCAGCCACTTCCTTACTATCTACTCTCTTTACCGCCTTCACTTCTGCCCATTTTGATAGGTAATCCACCGCAATAAGTATATAACACTTCCCTCTGGCCGTCCTGGGAAATGGTCCAATTGCATCCACCTCCCACCTCTCAAAAATGTCATATACCAGCATGATATTTCTCGGCTCCATTTTTAAGATTCTCTTCCCCATTCTCTGGCACTCATGGCAAGACCTGCACTAGTGTTGAATATCCTTCTGGATGGAAGGCCACACATAACCCTCCAGTAATATCTTCTGCAAGGTGATCTTAAATGCATAATGACCTCCACAAGCTCCCTCATGATTTGAAGATAGAATATGATATATTTCTTCCCTCCAAGGAATTCTTCTCAATACCTGATCAGCACCTTGCATGTACAATTCATCTCCAATCATGACATAATGCTTACTTTTCTTGATAAAATGATACTTTTGGCCCTTTTTGAAAAAAGCTCTCACAAAATCATCTGTAAGAGGTGCAAGTACTCTATGAGTATTCCTCTGATACCATGAGGGTGCATTTTTCAAACCAATAGCAACCCCACGGTGTAATGATAGTGGTTTTAGCTTGGTCCTTCTCAGCAATTGAGATCTGAAAATACCCAGAGAAGCCATCGCATACACTATACCTCTCATACCCAGCCACCCTGCCTAAAATTTCATCAATGAATGGTAGAGGATAGTGACTGCTTTTTGTTGCAGCATTCAGAGGCTTGTAATCAATACAAACTCTCCACCCACCTGTATGCTTTGGAGTAATGACCACTGGATTTGCCCAATCTGAGTGATCTACTGGATAAATTAATCCTGCCTTTAATAATTTACTCAACTCTTCTCTCAACACGGGCAATAGTTCTCTATTTATTCTTCTCAGCTTCTGAAATATTGGCTTCACACCCTCCTTCAATACTATAGGCATTGGTTCACATTTGAATCCTCGGATTTCTTCATATGAGGTAATGAACAAATCTAGAAATTTATGTATTACCTTCATATATTCCTCTTTTTCCACTGGCTGCAATCTGGGATTCAACATATCCTGTAACAACTTCTCTTTCTCTGCACTGGGTGATGGAGGCTGCATCAGACTGTCCATATCTTCAAGTCTACTCTCTTCTTCCTCCTTTGACATCTCTTCAGCTTGCATTATATACTCATCTTCTTCTTTCACTAAAAATGATATCTGACCTTCATCATCAGAAGTAGAACTTTGTTTCTCAGTTTCACTATCTGTATATTCATCAACACTTGTTTCTTCAGGCTCACTCTTCATTTCCAGCTTGCTACTCATATTGAACTTCTTGGCTCTTCCTCTCTTATTATGTATAGTTATAGTACCCCTCCTCCAATTTTGGATGGCACCCACCTGTCTGAGCCAAGGCTACCTAAAATCAACGGATAAGCTCCCAAACCAGCCGGCATAATGTGGCAATTTATACTGCAAATCACACCAAAAACAGTCACTAGTACTCCTGTACAGATACCCAGACACTTCACTTTTGCATGATTTGCCAATCGGAGTCTAAAATCTGAATTAGCATTCAACTTTAACCCCAATCTCTCCATGCAGGACTGTCATTACACTGATTTGTGCACCGCCATCCACATATGCTTCTCCAACACTCACACCTCCACACTAAGCATCAACCGATGGGACAGATATTAGGAAGGTCTTCCACAGACATCAACTCCATTTCACCTTGCGTGGGCTCCTGCTCATTTACTTTCCTCGGATTTGCCAACCTCTTCCACTCTCTCTTGAGCTTCGGACACAATCCAAGCAATTGGGCAAAAGTTATATTGGCTGCCCTTTATTGGCTACCCTTCCTTTCAAATCACCCATCAGGGTGTATTCTTCCTGACCTTGACGATACGCAAATCTGAAGTTTTATAGCGTCTTCTTGGCTTCCTTTTCTTCTTCTCTGGTTGAGGGCTGATGTCAAATTGAACATGTTTTCCTTTCTTAGATGATGGTTCAGCTTCCGCCATTGTACTTCTTGTCCTCTTGGCCACAGGCATGATTTCTGGAATAGTCTCGACTCCTATCAAGCTAAGAGTCGGTCCCTTTCCTTTATCTTCTCGTTTAACTCCACTGGTAGAGGGCTGACTTGGATCTTTTACCTCGATACTGTGATCTCCTGATCTATCATTAGTTCTTTGCATCATGAGATACATTTCACCACCTGCCCTGGGTGGTTTATCACATTGAGGGCTGATATGTCCCCGCTCCTGCAATTCCAGCATTCGACATTGCTTAAATAATAGCCCCGTTCTCTCCCTGATTCTCCCATATTTCCTTCACCTGTTGGCATGATATCTCTCCTATTATTTGGAGCACCTCGGCTTCTTCCCCTTCCACCTACTTCCATCCAATTCAAACTTAAAGACTTCATGAGTTCCACTGCATCATGATATCTCTCCTATTATTTGGAGCACCTCGGCTTCTTCCCCTTCCACCTGCTTCCATCCAATTCAAACTTAAAGACTTCATGAGTTCCACTGCATCATGAATGTCTCTCTTCAAAAAGTATCCTCCTGTTTAGGAACAACAACAGCCTCTCTTTCAGGATGCATACTCTCAATCTCTGGCATCTTCACACACTTCTTCGGCTCTTCCTGTATTCCCAACTGCCTCAAACGTTTCACCTTCCACTCCTTCTCTCGAGCAACTCTGACAGCTTCCTCAAAGCTATCCAGATTCTTCAGCTCCACCTTCAGACGGAGGGTTGGCTCTAGAACCTAGCCACAAACCGGTCTCTCTTAATCATCTGCGGGGGCACTTCAGGAATCAAAGCCTCACACCATAGACTCCACAGTCTACCAAACTCAATCAAATAGTGATCCACATCCTGTTCATCCTTCTGCTGAATTTTACACAACTCTTTCCACACATCATTCGGACTTCTTACACGGGCAAACTGTGCCAAAAATGCAGCTCTAGCTACACGGTACTCAGGGTCCTGTTGATGAGCATTCCTGTGTGTAGTCACAAACATCTGTAGTCATGCTTTTGCATCACCCTATAAGCAATAAGTCAAAATCTAAGAGAGGATCTCCGGGGTTGCCCTGTCTTTCATCAAAGCTGTAAATTCCATCTTTTTCAGAAATTTAAATGCACTTTCATGCGGTAATCCCCAATATTTTGGAAAGTCTTGAGCCATCTCTTCAATCTTTCTTCACACAAACCCTTGTCTTCTTTCAAAAACCGAAGGAAATTTCTTCCTCTGCTGTGGAGGCACCAAAAAGTGATGACACGGAAGCGGTATAGCTATATATGCCTTTATAGAGTGTCACACTTCCACACACTGATACAAAAACACCCAGAACACCAGACCCAAGAGTATGAAAAAAAATTTATTTCAATACAAGTCTTCGTCTTTACAGAGTTGAACATCCATTACATCCTCAGAACCATCTTCATCTAGCACCCATTCATAATCAGCCCACTCCCCCTCAGTGATATGAACTATGACTGACTAGTACCCTGCATTACTCTCAGAATAAATGACCTCAAACATAGAGCCATCTTCAAAGTACAGTTCTTCGATATTCGAACCAAACTCCAGGACAAGATACATATCTGAGGTGGGCTACCCTCAAAGCTTTACTTCAAGTTTACAAGACTGTATTTTTAGGACAGCAAACTATTACAAACATGTATACAAGAGCTCAATTCCAGCTTTGATTCTTTACACAAAACTTCACAGAAAACCTATCCAATATGCTCTCACACAGGGATTCAAGTGCTGGTGTTTGATTGATCAACCAAGAACACATGCATATATTACCATCATTATCATAATCATCATCATGGCCATAGAAATGCACCAATGTCCACAACCCACAAAGGCAGTAATACAATCCCAACGAAGGCCCTATGGCAACAACCCTTGCATTCCATTTCATGGCTAGCATCTTGCTCCCCTGACGTGCATTCTTTTGTCCACGCCCCAGCTCATTGAGTATCAACAACAACCAAGAAGGCAGCCATGCATGCAGTCTTCTGGCCCTGAGCAAGTCCTCAGCCTCCAAGGCTTCTCACAACCTCTCCACTCAAAATATGAACACTGAACGCTTGTAAACCTTGGCAAATACAGCCAGATAACACCCAAAATCTACTCCCATCTCCTTAAAAATAGATTTCAACAATCTCGCGCATCCTCTCAAATCGGCCTGCTTCTCTGCGCTGCCTGGCAACAAAGAAATTTCAAAACAAGAAGTTGTCTTACCTCTACTGCCTCTGGAAATTTCCAGCATGGCCCATGCAGGTCGCCTTTCTTCTTCTGGTTCTTGACTCTGGAATCTTCGAAAGCCACTTTCCCTTGCGATGGAGATGCAGTACTTCGACTAGCTCTCTCTTGCTTCCCTTAGCCTCCTACAGCGAATTCAGTAGCCTCCTATCGCCATTTGTTTTTGTCCACACAACGTCCCTTCATGAGGGAAGCACAAATGGTGCATGACTGGTCAAAAAACCATGTCTACCTACAATTCCAGGACTCTGTCATTCGAGTTGATCTTGAGAATGGTTGCGCGCATCCTTTAGGAAGCAAGGTTATCATCGATAATCAATCGGATACCACTACTCACTCAGCCCCATTAAAGTACAATGTCTACCTACAATTCCAGGACTCTGTCATTCGAGTTGATCTTGAGAATGGTTGCGTGCATCCTTTAGGAAGCAAGGTTATCATCGATAATCGATCGGATACCACTACTCACTCAGCCCCATTAAAGTATTGCTATACATGCAAAAAAGAGACTGATGATGGGAAAGATTCTCCTTATATGGATATCCTACCGGGCATGACTGAGTCGGATAACGTGGATTGGGTACACCTAGCAGCAACCATAGACACATGGGGAAATAGAGACACAAGTTGGGTAACACTTGAGGGGCAAGATATGCCACCATTCGTGCCAGTAAACATGATAGGTGTTATGCACTTGACTCCCGATGGCAAGAAAGTGGCAAACTCCCTTGACACTGAAAGTAGCGCGACGAAAGACTGACCAATGCGACTCTGAGTCTGAATCTCAAGAAGAAACTGACTCTGAGCCTGATAGAGGGTATGAGTCAAATATTCACCCAAGTGTGGAAGCAACGTGCTCAAAGCCTAGGACAATGACCTCTTGCAGTTCATCCGAGAGTGAGGGGGGCACAAGTGAAGATCGACCAAGTGAGCCCGAATCTGATAGAAACAAAAATCAAAAACTAGGTAAGAAGAAAATGAGACATAAGCGACAACGCTATCGATGAGCGTCATATGCTCCTACATAACTAAGCCATTCTGTAGTGGATCTCTCTTTGTTTATTGTAGTTTGTACATTAGCTCGATAGCGACAATGCTATCGAGCTAATGTATGAACTACAATAAACAAAGAGAGATCCATTACAGAATGGCTTAGTTATGTAGGAGTATATGATGCTCATTGGAAGTAGCGGATAATTGGGGACAATACCTCCAAAGTGTCCTGTGGTGTATTCCACAACCTCATGACATCGCCTAATTAGAAATCGAAGAGAAGCCGAAACTAAGTTGTACTGCAAGAAGGCGTCAAAATCGAGAGTTAGCTTAGCAACAAAAGGATGTGGAATTAAAAGAAAAAAGCATGGCACAACAAGAACTGGTAGACTTACACCCTGCACCCGAGCATTTCAAATCATTTACCACAGGGGAACGTAAAGTCGTCTACACAATAGACCAAAAACAACGAATGCCTACCAATGGGAGTAGCGGTGTCTACGATGGCCCATAAGGAGCTAGAACTAGCAGATCCAAGTGAGGAGTCTAACCCAGTTTTTATTGCTCAAGACCTCACCCAGACGGAGGAAGCTACACTTAAGAGGCTTCTTAAAGAATTCAAGGACATATTTGCTTGGACATGCCATGATATGAAGGGTGTTCCACCCTCTGTGGTGCAACACACAATTCATCTAGCACCCATTCACAATTCATCTGGCACCCATTCACAATCAACCCACTCCCCTTCATCGATATTAACTATGACTGACCAATACCCTGCATCACTATCAGAGTATACAATAATCATAAACATAGAAGCATCTTCAAAGTACAGTTCCTCGATATCCGGACCAAGCTCTAGGACAAGATACATATTTGAGGCGGACTATCCTCAAAAATTTTCTTCAAAGTTTACAAGATTGTATTTTTCAGGACGACAGAGACTATTACAAGCATGCATACAAGAGTTCAAGCATGCATACAAGAATTCCAGCTTTGACTCTTTACACAAAACTTCCCAGAAAACTCCAAGCTTAGAGAAGAACATCAACACCTCATACAGCCGACCCTTTCACCATTTTAGTGCAGTAATGAGTAGGTCCCAAAGCTCCTCAGCTCTAACTTTAAGAAGGGTGTTTCCCAGCCAACTCAGCAGTAGACGACCACCTCACCAAAAGGCATCTTTTTTGTCTTCAATTCCCTGGTTCCATACACATCGCCTCTCATAGCCACATAGCTCTAAGAGAACCAGATTGTTGCCCTCTGAGAAAAAA
Source organism: Cibotium barometz (assembly GCF_041138505.1). Classification (NCBI taxonomy): domain Eukaryota; kingdom Viridiplantae; phylum Streptophyta; class Polypodiopsida; order Cyatheales; family Cibotiaceae; genus Cibotium; species Cibotium barometz. Next base: position 31,267,770 of record NC_141086.1, read on the forward strand.
CCAATAGCAGCACAACTCAGCCTCAGCCCTGCGACTCCCTCCTCTCTCCTATTTCCAGTTTCAAACAATGGTTGCTTCATGGCATCCTCCCACGTACCCAGCCTGTAGGCTTTAAAATAACAACACATTCGTGCTTGCAGAACCCAAGGCTCTAACCTCCAACACATGTTGCCTCCCACGCTTAGTGCTATGGCCACCCTCACACTCACTTTGCTGGGTCTTCACTGTGTTGCATCTCCTTTGGCTAACATTCGCTAACCAGCCCCCGGTTGTCGTAACATACCCATCTTCACTAATAAAGAAATGTCCATGTAATTATGAGTTTTTATGGTATAAAAATCAATAATTTTATTATTTGAGTCATTTCTACTTAGAATCTTCAAATTCTAAGCCCAAATTTGGAATCTACGCGCGATTTTACCCTAATATAAGATTTTATAGCATCCAAAACGGACACCGGATCAAGCCTATACGCAAATTTCAGTCATTTTAGTTAAAAAACGGCGACCTTTAAACCTTAATAAATGCACGACCGGGCGTTCGATTGACGAACGGTCTGAACCCCTATGACCAGGAGAACCTCCCGGACAAAAAGAAAAAATCGTCCCCCGAGGCGGTTCGGCACGCAAATCGAGGCGGACGTCCCAAATTTGGGTACCCTGTCCCAAAATTTGGTCCGTACACACTTACTAGGGTGCCCATACGATGGCCGTCCAAGAACCAAAGGACGGCCGCCCACTGTATGGTCCCCACGTACCCCTACGTGGACACCCATGTTGCCCGAGAGACCAGATAAGGTACATGCGTACCACTCCTTTCTCGGACAACCCGACACCGTACCTTTCCCCTAGACCCATGCAGGCCACTGATCCATAGCCTTTGAAGGTACACCGTCCTTTCATCCTTGCTTTGTGCAGCGCCCGTACCCATACCCCTCAGCTATATAAACCCCCGGGGTGTTCCACAGGCAGCACGCATTTCTGTGCAGCGTATGCCCTGTTGTACCGTCGTCCGTACCATCGTCTATCCCTGTGCAGTGTACTTGCTGTACTTGTTGTAGTATAGCCGCCCCTTGCAGCCACCTCTCTCACACTCCCTCATTTGCCTCTTTTTTCAGATAGGCCAATTTTCCTCCATTCTCCTCTTGCTAGGAGGCAGTGTCCTTAACTCTTCTCCCCCCCCTCCCCCCCCGTGTGAATAGACTTACAGCAGCCCTCTCAGCCTTCCTCCACGTTTTTACCCTTAAGGACATCTCACAATCCCCCCCCCACATTTTGCGTAGACTTTAATAAGGGTTTTTTTACCTTAAGAAAGGGTTCGTGCGTCATACTCTTTTGCTCATACGGTGAGCAAACGAACTCAGAATTTAGATCCGACTGAAGCGTTTCGATCGCAGCAGCGAGCTCTACAAGGCGACGCCTAGGATGGCCTCTTCTCGGAGACATCAAAATATTGCCTCGAGGAGCGCGCAATAACAAGACTAGGGAAGATGCTCCCAATGCGGCTCCAGCCCTCCCTTTTCAAGCTCCTCAAGGAAATGGTGGCCAGGTTAGCTTGGTTAATTTTTAAAAGAAGAGATTTTTCTTAAATTAGTGTTAATGAATGGTATCTTTCCCTTTTAAAATGACGACATAAAAATTGTATGAAGTTACGAATTATGTGATGCTGTATTCGATAAATTGCGTTGAAATTGTTATCTTCACGAATTGTGAATGCTATATTTAATAAATTGCATTGAAGTTGTTATCTTTAGAATTCAAGATTTTTTTTTGGCTTCAACGCTAACTCCGTTCCGTGCTTGTGTAGCCGGGCGGCGTCGTTAGAGCAAAGCCCGAGAATGGCCCAAGGTATCCCTCATACCATTGGGAGAATAAGGATCGCCGATTGAGGCGAGAGATTATGAGGCTGCCTAGTTCTGAGGGCCCAGGCTAGTGCAGTAAATAAGCCCACCCTAGTGTGCAGACATCCCTCTGAGGGGAGGGAGGATCGAGCGATGGATCCTGAGGGGGCGACAGGCCGGCTTGAGTCCTCGCCAGCGGCCGATGATGAGGTGTATGGCCCCGTAGGGTTTTGCCCAGCATGTAGAGGCTGGAAGGCCGAATTCTAGATCATCGGCAGAATAAAGGAAACAAATAAGAGAGCCAGTTTGGCTTATATGGAATTGACTCATGTATAAACTTTTTATATAAATATATCTTGTCTTTGGCATGATTGCATTGTGTAAAAAGGTTGTTTTAACAAACCTTGTGAAAAGGACCTTATTTAAGGAATATGTTTATTTATGTCAAACAGTGTGGTAGGATTAATTAGAAAACAAATTGATGCGTGAGTAGGGTGGAAAGTGGGAGGATGGAATGCCCCGACGGCACCATCCTACAGACGGGTGGACCCGATTAGTCGGGTAGCTTTCCAACAGATTAAGTGAAAGCCCTACGCTAGATAATTAGGTTCTTGGGCAACTCTATTCAAGAAGACTAGGCCAGCGGCTGTGCCTTGCATAAGATGAGGAAAAAAACGTTGTCTCTAGAAATCAAGTCTGGTAGTTGCCCAATTTATGATCAATTGCCCTATGGGTGATTTGATGTTTAGAAAATCACGCTCCCCCTGCGGGATAGAGCTAGGTCATACCTATGAATCGTATCCTTGAATCTCTATAGGGTCAAGGTGTCGATGAATAGGAAATTTTTCCCAAGATAAGACTTAGTGGACTATCTTAAGTGTTCCTCCCATTTTAGAAAGGAGGAACCTTACAGTTGTGCTCTATCTTTGCAGTATGCAGCGGGCACATTTTTCTCTTTGTATTGGCTACTCTTCACCGTGCGCCCAACCTTTGACTCATGTGCAGCATGCCACCCAGTCGACAGTAGCAACCTTGCAGTTGTCTCCAACGTTTGCCTACATCACCTACCTTTTTTTCTTTCTCTCTCACGTGCTAGCCCATCGACGTCCTCCTCAGTCACTTGGCCTGCAGTGTCGACGCTCTCTATCTCTCCTTCCTTGCTGCTGCCGGCGACGTTATCTTCCCTTCTCCTTTGCTTCTCTGTAGTTGATGCCCTCCTCTTCTTTTTTGCAACTCTTTCCCCAGCTCTCTCAGGGATTCCCCTACTCCCAATACAGCAAGCTTACCCCCTTGAGGCCATGTGGTGATGGTTAATCTACCAAGATTCCGTTGGCCGCTGCCACCCTCACTTTTTGGAAGCTTAAAGCTTCTATTTTCTTATTAATTTTTTATTGTTTAAGGTTGTTCATACTGCATAGCCCCTTAAACCATACCACTTAAACCTTCCCATCCTTTGCTCACATGCCATTAGCACCACCCTTTTTTGCCTCCTCTCATTGGCCTTAGGTCACACACTACCTACATCCATGCTATATATTTACAAATGGCATGCCCAAATGCAAACGGTCAGTACTCATGCAAGCAGCACTGACACACACACGCCCGAAGGCTCGTCAACAAAAGCAACAAGATCACCACACATCATGAGGATGCAAGGCCTGATGGTTATGCCTCTGCTCCTCCTGTTTAGCAAATTTAATCTCAGCCAAAACTCAAAACTGATCCAAACTGATTACATATTTCCTGAAACTCTTAGTACTCTACACAGTATGTACACATCATCAGTCTCTTTTTTTGTCCACACATATTTAGCAACCCCCTATTTCTACTGAGACATTCATGTCTAGCAGCTGTACAAACACAGACTATTTATCCTCCTGGATCAAACAAAAATCTCGGTGCATACACCTTCCAATTCTTCAAGCATTTTCCTCTGTCAAATAACCATTGATACATCCTGTCCTCATGATCTTCCATTTTTAGCAACCCCCCGGGTTCTTTGTAAATGGCATCATCAATATATACTATTGCATTTCCTCCTCCATACCAGCTCACATAGTCTTGTGATGGAAACAACCATTCCTCACCTCTACTCTTCTCTAACACATCTAAATCCCACTCATAATCATATACTGAATTAACAAACATCTGATCAATCAACTTCCATCTCATGGTCATCTAATTTGCAACCTACATCATTGGTTTCCAACTTTTCCTCTGGACAAATTGCCAGACTAAGACTATAGCCAAACCACTCATCCATATGTTGAGCATCAATATGAGGTGTATCCACCATAAACTCATTTCCCTTCAGCCCATCAACATCAAACATAGCAACTTCATGCACTGTAGACTCATCATTGCCACTTCCCTATAGTTTCTCCAGCTTCAAGACCATTGGTGATCCTTCAAGATTCTCCACATCTTGCACAGGCATCTCTACCAAGTCTAAGCTTCCTAAACTGCCAGGCAAAGCATCTTGGTCCCCTTGAACAACAACAATAACCTCACATGCATTCTCACCACCACTGACAAAACTGACTCATTCTCTTGGGCATGACAAGGAACACACACCTTATGATTAGCAACCGCACATGCAAAATCTATCACGTTATCATCCAAAATAGCATCTAACTCATCATCAGTCACACCATCACTCTCTTCCTCTGCACAACTGGTATGCAAGTATTTGTTATCTTCTCCAAGGAAGCCAATTCCAACATATCATCCAATGCATTATCAAGAATACAGTTCAGCTCATCATCCAAATTCTCACAAGCTGCAATATCCAACTCATCACCCGGATCATCAATATGTACTTCATCCATAGTATCTTCATTAGTAACATTTTGATCATCACATTCTACCTTGACTGGCTGAAGTACAGGCACATGCAAGTCATTACTCATTTCTGAATCAGAGAGATCATCCAAGTCATTTCCATACTCAAACACATCAAGTTCCTCAGCAGCATTAACATCACCTTCACAATCTACAGCATCATCAATAATCTTCTTGAACAACATATCAAGATTTCTCTGTTCACATGGTAGATAGCACACTGGAGTCTTCATCACTTCCCTAATCATAGGCTGAATCATAACCAGCTGCACATTATCAATACTTCCATCCTCCTCCTCCTCATTTTCTGAAAACTCTTTAGGGTTGATTCCAAAAACCTTACCCTTCTCCATTTCCAATAGGTTAATCTATCTCATATCCTGCTCTGCAAATGTGACCTTACTACGGACTTCATGAACATTGGGCTGAATTGCATCCTTCATCTGCATACTAGAGTCAATCACCCTATCATTCATTCCGCCTCACACCATAGACTCCACAGTCTACCAAACTCAATCAAATACTGATCCACATCCTGCCCATCCTTTTGCTGAATTTTACACAGCTCTTTCCACACTTCATTCGGACTCCTCACATGGACAAACTATGCCAAAAATGTAGCTCTAGTTACACGGTACTCAGGGTCCTGTTTTTGATGAGCATTCCTCTATGTAGTCACAAACATCTGTAGCCATGCTTTTGCATCACCCTATAAGCAATAAGTCAAAATCTGAGAGAGGATCTCAAGGGTTGCCCTGTCTTTCATCAAAGCCATAAATTCCATCTTTTCCAGAAACCTGATTGCACTCTCCTGTGGCAATCCCAAATACTCTGGAAAGTCCTGAGCCATCTCTTCAATCTTTCTTCACACAAACCCTTGTCTTCTTTCACAAACCAAAGGAAATTTCTTCCTCTGTGGAGGCACCAAGAAGTGATGACACGGAAGCGGTATAGCTGTATATGCCTTTATAGAGTGTCACACTTCCACACACTGATGCAAACACACCCAGAACACCAGACCCAAGAGCATGTACAAGACTTTATTTCAATACAAGTCTTCATCTTTACAGGGTTGAACATCCATTACATCCTGAGAACCATCTTCATCTAACACCCATTCACAAATCAGCCCACTCCCCTTCATCGATATGAACTATGACCACTATGACTGACCAGTACCCTGCATCACTATCAGAGTATGTACAACAATCATAAACATAGAAGCATCTTCAAAGTACAGTTCCTCGATATCCGGACCAAGCTCCAGGACAAGATACATATTTGAGGCGGACTATCCTCAAAACTTTTCTTCAAAGTTTACAAGATTGTATTTTTCAGGGACGACAGAGACTATTACAAGCATGCATACAAGAGATCAGTTCCAACTTTGACTCTTTACACAAAACTTCCCAGAAAACTCCAAGCTTAGAGAAGAACATCATACAGCCGACCCTTTCACCATTTTAGTGCAGCAATGAGCAGGTCCCAAAGCTCCTCAGCTCTAACTTTAAGAAGGGTGTTTCCCAGCCAACTCAGCAGTAGACGACCACCTCACCAAAAGGCATCTTTTTTGTCTTCAATTCCTTGGTTCCATACACATCGCCTCATAGCCACATAGCTCTAAGAGAACCAGACTGTTGCCCTCTGAGAAAAAACCAACAGCAGCACAACTTAGCCTCAGCCCTGCGACACCCTCCTCTCTCCTATTTCCAATTTCAACAATGGTTGCTTCATGGCATCCTCCCACGTACCCATCCTGTAGGCTTCAAAATAACAACACAATCGTGCTCTGCAGAACCCAAGGCTCTAACCTCCAGCACATGTCACCTCCCACGCTTAGTGCTATGGCCACCCTCACACTCACTTTCCTGGGTCTTCATTGTGTTGCGTCTCCTTTGGCTAACATTCGCTAATAACTAGCCCCCGGTTGTCCTCTATCTTTGCAGTTTGCAGCGCGCACATTTTTCTCTTTGTATTGGCTGCTCTTCACCGTGCGCCCAACCTTTGACTCATGTGCAGCATGCCACCCAGTCGACAATAGCAACCTCGCAGTTGTCTCCAACGTTTGCCTTCATCACCTACCTTTTTTTCTTTCTCTCTCGCGTGCTAGCCCATCTCAGTCACTTGGCCTGCAGTCAACGCTCTCTATCTCTCCTTCCCTGCAAGTCCACGCTCTCTATCTCTCCTTCCCTGCACAGCAGACGATGTCATCTTCTCTTCTCCTTTGCTTCTCTGCAGTCGACGCCCTCCTCTTCTTTTTTGTGACTCTTTCCCCAGCTCTCTCAGGGATTCCCCTACTCCCAATACAGCAAGATTACCCCCTTGAGGCCATGTGGTTCCTTCCATCTTTTTGCGCACGCGGTGAAGGTTAATCTGCCAAGATTCCGTTGGGGGCTGTTGCCACCCTCACTTTCTGGAAGCTTAAAGCTTCTTTTTCTTATTAATTTTTTATTGTTTAAGGTTGTTCATACTGCATAGCCCCTTAAACCATACCACTTAAACCTTCCCATCCTTTGCTCACATGCCATTAGCACCACCCTTTTTTGCCTCCTCATTGGCCTTATGTCACATGCCACCTACATCTATGTTATATATTTATAAAGGGCATGCCCAAATGCAAACGGTCAGTACTCATGCAGGCAGCACTGACACACACACACCCGAAGGCTCGTCAACAAAAGCAACAAGATCACCACATCATGAGGATGCAAGGCCTGATGGTTATGCCTCTGCTCCTCCTGTTCAGCAAATTTAATCTCAACCAAAACTCAAAACTGATCCAAACTGATTACATATTTCCTGAAACTCTTAGTACTCTGCATAGTATGTACACATCATCAGTCTCTTTTTTTGTCCACACAACGTCCCTACCCAATGAATCCTAAGTATGCAAAGATTGTACAAGAGGAAATTGAAAAGCTTATAAAATGTGGATTCATATACCCTATTGAGCACTCAGAATGGGTTTCTCCGATAGTCATTGTACCAAAGAAGAATGGGAAACTCAGAGTGTGCGTTGATCTCAAAAAGGTTAATGCAGCCACCAGAAGAGATCATTACCCCTTGCCATATTTTGAACATGTGCTTGAAAGAGTTGCAGGTAAGGAGGCTTATAGCTTTTTAGATGGGTACTCTGGTTATAATCAGATCACAATTGCAGTAGAGGACCAAGCTAAAACAGCTTTTATAATGGAGTTTGGAGTGTTTGCCTTTCGCGTCATGGCCTTCGGCTTAACCAATGCACCTGCAACATTCCAAACACAGCCTTTAAGGAATATCTAAGGGACTTTTGTGAAGCTTTCTTAGATGATCTTTGTGTTCATTCCTCTTGGGATGAGCACTTGATGTGTTTATGAAAGGTGTAGATTATATCGCATCTCATTGAATCCTTTCAAATGCCAATTATGGGTTAAACACGGAGTTATTCTAGGGCATATAGTGTCCAAAAATGGGATTTCCACCGACGAAAGTAAAATCAAGGTCATTCTGGAATTGCCCCCACCCACCAACTATAAGGGAGTTCAACGCTTTTTTATGGGCCATGTTGGTTATTATCGAAGGTTTATTTTATTCTTCACTGAGATAGCTTGACCATTGTACAAGCTTCTCATCGAGTTTATTTGGACCGAAGATTGTGACCGTGCATATGAGCTATTAAAGAAGGCCTTAGCGAGTGCTCCGATCTTGCGAATGCCTAACTGGGATTTAATCTTCCATGTGCATATTGATGCATCAAACTTTGCTATTGGGTGTGTGCTAACTCAACCTAGAGAACCTAAACTGGACTACCCCATTAGCTTTACCAGTCGCGCCAGTTGAACGATGCTGAAATGAACTACACCACTATGGAGCGAGAAGGGTTGGCAATGATATATGCAGTAAGAAAATTTTGTTATTACCTTTTTGCCACCAAGTTTGTTTTCTATGTGGATCATCAAGCATTGTTGTATCTGGTAAGCAAACCATGCTCCACAGGAAGAATCACACGATGGTTATTGATTCTTCTTGAGTTTGATTTCACTGTTGTTGTAAGACCTAGCAAAAAACATGTCATGGCTGATCATTTGTCTCGCATACCTAATGGTGAAGCTCCTACAGGAGTTGATGATGACTTACGTGACACTTCCTTGTTCATGGTGGAGACGATGCCTGAATGGAGTGAGAAGATTGTTAACTTTTTGGTTAATGGCTTTCCACACCCAAGGAGCTTTGTAAGGATCTAGCTCAAAAGCTGATCAAGGAATGCGAACCCTATTGCTTGATGGCTGGGACTCTTTATAAAAGAGGAAAGGATGACGTTCTTAGGCGTTGTGCCCGCCGAGAGGATGAGTATCTGGGTGGTTGCAAGATGAGGTTATCTAGTTTCATGTAGTGGGCGCCCTTGGCTTTAGCTGGAAAACAGGCATTTTTTCAAGAAGAATAGCCAATCTCTCATAATTAGCCAAGGAGTTTCACTTCAAGGTCTTCTAACGAAACATCATATGCAAAGTTGGGCACCTAAAACTATAATCTGATCGAATATCCAATAATTACAAATCCCCTTTTCTTTGGGAACCAAGTTTGTATACAGGCCCTGTCCTAGGTTTAGACAGGTACAGTGAATGTGAGTAAATTGCCTATAACTTTTACATTATTACTCATATGATGTTCCCACTTTGCATATCACAAATACAAATAACATAGAGCTTAACTTGATTTATCGAGTAATTTTTGATGTGTTCTACTATTTTCTATATTATTTAAAAGGTATTAGAATTGTTAAAAAACATACTATTTTATCTTCCCACCACATCTACCATTTAAAATGCTCAAATTGTATGGATCTAGTGATGATTAGATTGGGAAAGATTAGTATAATGTGGGTATAAGGTAAAATTACAAATCTAACGGTTGGATTTTTGTAGATTTACTTTGGAAAATTTATTATGACTATCAGAGGCCCATTAAATCAATAGTAATTTAATTCTAGAAAATTGAATATTGAATCTTTTAATCTAAAAACTCAAGGGATCAATACTCTTGTTGCCATGAATTTATTTAAAAAATTTTGGCTTGAATTGAGTATGGGAAGGTCCATTTTCAATCCTCCCAAGTGAAAATTCCTTTATTGTGTCCACTCTCCCCTTTTCAAGTCTAAAACCAATCCTTGTTAGGTTTGGAAATCTAGGCTTGGTAAACTTCACAGCTTAGGTTTCATTCCATGTGTGAGGCTTGGGTAGGCACAAATCTTATATATGCATGCCACTTTATGTCCACATGAGCATCGAGAGGATCCACATAAGCAGCTTGCCACCTCCACCCTCCATGTCAACATGGTCAACCTAGTTGACTCCCCACCTCATCATCCTAGTCATCATTAATGCCACATCATCTTGCCACCTTTGCATGCCACCTCGCACATGGTGACATGGCATGCCACATCATGGAATTGCCACATCAACCATAATAGTGCCACATGTCAAGAGAATGCCACGTGTCATACACGCTTGTGACACGTGGCATCTCCTTCCCACCTCCCCTCTTTTTTCAAAAACATATTTTTGGAAAAGTTAATTTAGTAATTTAGAGAAATAGAACATAAAAATTTAAATAATAATAAAATATATGTAACTTATTAAATAAAAGAATTTAAAATCACTAATTTTAAAGGATTATATTTTGGGATTAGATCAATAAAAATATTATTAAAGATCATATTATTAATTTAAAAAAAATAAATTTTTTAATTTAATATTTCTTAAAAGAATTTTATGTAGAACAAACCTTTGAATAAAATTTGAAAAAAATACTTTATTTAAAAAAAGTAGTTATATAATTATAAAATAAAAGATATCTTTAAAGATATATTTATATATCTAGTAATGATAAATATTTAGACTTGTTAATAAATATTATAAATAATATTAATTTTTAAGTGGATAATAGTTTATCTTTAATTATCTTTATGTTTATCTTAGTTATCCAATCAATCTTAGATAGGAAATCCAATGAGATTTGAAGTGGATAACCTATTTTTCCTATATAATCACACATCTCTAGTACTATCCCACACTTATCTCTAGTACTATCCCATCATTGAGCCTTTATAATATTTTCTCTCTTAGCTTCCTTGAGAATGGGTTCTCAAAGTCGTAGGAGTCGGAAACGTGATAGGACTAGACTCCCCCCCATCCACCAAGTTCAAGAGGAGGAGAGGAGAAGGGTAGCTCGTGAGAGAAAGAGAGAGTGGAGAGCACGTCAATGAGCAACACCTTCCGTTGGCGATGATCCAAGCCTTGCTCCTCCTCTTCCACTTCCTCTCCCTACGCCCTCTTCCCCTCCACTACCCCTTAGTTTAGATAATCCACATGAACCCGCCCTTCTTGAGTCCTCTTTTCTACAAGAACCCACCCCCCTCCTTTGGGCGCCCTTCGTGTGGATAGGAAAGAACTATCAAAGTCAGGGGCACATCGTCGTGCCCATGCAATCTTCCATTCCTATTTCAAAGACCTCACGCCTTCATCACAGGCATGTGTGCTTGATGCTTTGATTGATTTGCCCAACATGGCCAACTGCAGGGCGCTTTCCGACATTGGAGGTCGAAGAGAGAGGAGAGTTGGCATGGCGGTGCTACAAAGTGTTCTTCATTCCTATATAGTTAACAAGAAGAGGAACTCTGCGGACGCTTTGGCTGCTCGACGGGCTATTGTGGCAGCCATAAGTAGCTCCCAAATGAAGGGTAAGGTTAGTGCCACATCTCGCATCCTTTCCATAGCACCACACGCACTTAGAGTTGGGTCTATTAGGCGACAAAGTTTAGATGCCAATGAGGTTGGTGCTATGTGGGCGAGTAGTGGTCGTGTAGCTAGGCATGATCGCCTACTAGATGAAACCATTAGAACCTTGATAGAAAGTTTTTGGGAGGAGAATTGTCGTGCATCGCCAGTTTTCAAGAAAGCTTTGTGTAAGAGAGTGACAAGAGGAGTGTTCATTGAGCACGGTGCTTGCTTTCTTGAAATGACCCAAACTGAGTTGTATTCTCAGTTTGTGGCTTCGTATCCAGAGCTTAAAATTGGGCAAAGGTCATTTGAGGGGTGTAAGCCTTGGTTTGTGAGGTACTCACGTCAGCGTGACACATGTTGTTGTCGCTACCATGTTGAGTTCAAACTTTTTTATGATGTGTTCCGTTCTCTTAGTGGGCATAGAGAGTTGCCTCGTAGTCCACGTGATTTCATCCACTCTCTTTTGTGTGCACGCACGGAGGATGCCCAGTTCCATAGGATGCCTTGTGTGGAGAGCAATTGCACATCATGTGGTTCACTTGCACATCTACAGATGGTAGATCTTGATGCAAGTGACCAAGAGATAGTGGCATGGCAACGTTATGAGTATGTGACACACCAGCTCTAGAGTGGTGGACAGTCCAGGAAGTTGCAGCTCGTGGACAAACATACACCACGTTGTCACTTCACAGCCACATTTAGGGAGCAGATCTACCCCTACATACGGCACAGTCATTGTGCCAAGTGGCAGGATCGTCAGTTCCGAGCATGCCTATAGCAAAGTTTCCTATTGGTGTGGTCGTCTCTGTGATTGATTTTGCAGAGAACTACACTTTCACACCTTTTCAGGAGATACAATCTGAGTATTACTTCTCAGAGCAGGTAATGGTTATATTTTGTAATATTTGTCTTATGTTTGAGCTACATTACTTATTTGATTTTTTGTGTCCTAAACGTATGTATTGCTTACCTCACCAGGTTGCTATTATGGTCCACATTAGCTATCGACATGCAGAGGCTCATGTAGATGGGATAGCGAGTACCCCCCCCCCCCCCCCCCCGAGACCCGTGTCATTATTCGAGAGTATCATTTCTATATCAGTGATGATCGTTCACATGATGCACATTTTGTGCAACACTGTTTTCGTCTCCATGACGATTTTTTAGGAGATTGTGGGATCAGACATGTCCAGCGATGGGTTTGGTCGGATGGTTGTGGCGCACAGTTCAAGTCATCACGTCAATTCTATTGGCTCTACAGGTAGTACTTATGGCTTTCTTACATTTACAATTAAACTAAATTCACTAGAACATCTTAAAGAAAACAATAACTAAGACTATCTTTTATGGATTTATAGGTGGCATGTGCAGTCTAGTATCCTAGTGATTTGGTCATTCTTTGAGACTGGTCACGGGAAGGGAGAGCATGATGGTGCGGGCGCGTGTGTGAAACGTGCCTTGAGGCGTCATCAGCTGCGACAGGATGCTCAGCGGTTCAGAGATGCGGGCCACGTAGTCGAGTGGTGCTCCCAACATTTGTGTGGGAGTGCAGCATCATCGTACCCCAAACGTGATGCTCGGATTGTCAGGAGATTTTTTTGGCATGTGGATGGTGGCATGATTGACCGTAGAGCCTCCCATGATTGTGACATAGTACCTGGCACCTTGGGCTTACATTCCATCAGGAGCACGTGCATGGCGGCCCCCACGATTTACACACGACGGTTTGCATGCTTCTGTGGAGCATGTATGGATGGCGATTGGTCACATTGTGCCTCGAGAGGATGGGCAGATGCATGGATACAGACATTCCTCTCCCTCGAGCATCCTTCACATCCAGTGGTGTCTGATGAGCACACAGGTCCTGCGTTCATGGTCAGTTATGATGACCTGACAGATTTGCTACAGGAGGGTGATGTATTTGCTATTATTGCCAGTGAGGGAAATAGCGAGGGAGTAGACTACTATTTGATGAGTTGCACTAGGCCAAAGTGCATGCTTGACCAGGATACAGTGGATGATCATGGGTTTTCTTATGACGCCCATAGCATGATTGTGGCAGGCCGGTTCTACTAGCAGATTCGACTTCATCGGGGGAGTCTTGAGTTCCAGCAGTGGAAGTGGGAGTTAGAGGCATTTCAGTTCTCTCATCTAGTGGTTGCTACCAGGCTCACTCTTGTTCGAGTACAGAGCCGAAAACACAGTTCTCACCCTCGTTTTCGGCTTCAAGTGGATGACCATGAGAGCATTCTAGAGCAGTTGAGAGCTAGAGAGGGTGCTGCTGACTAGATCTCTATCTTGATAGTGACTAAACTCAGACTAGCTGGGTTAGCTCACTTACATTGTACTTAGATTTTTGGGCAGTGACTAACCTCAGACTAGCTGGGGTAGCTCATTTTCATTCTGATGTACTTATTTGATGTTTATATCATTATGAGTTTTCTCGTTATTGAGGATCATTACATTTTAGTTGATGTTCTTGATTTTATTATATTTTTTAACACTTTGGCTATCATATTGTTTGTTGAAAATCTCCATGCCATCGTACCCAAACATGCTCCGATAGGGACCAAACTTTGCAAGCATGTGGGGGTGGGTCCCCCCCACATGCTTGCAAAGTTTGGTCACAATCAGAGCATGTTTGGATTGGTAATTAGCGCCCAGTGCGGGTTTTTGAAGTCTCTTGGTGCTTAAGAGGCCATGGAAAATCCGGGCCTTCCCCATACCATCGTACCCAAACATGCTCTAATTGTGACCAAACTTTGCAAGCATGTGGGGGGGACCCACCCCCACATGCTTGCAAAGTTTGGTCCCCATCGGAGCATGTTTGGGTACGATGGTATGGGGAAGGCCCGGATTTTCCATGGCCTCTTAAGCACCAAGAGACTTGAAAAATCCGGACTGGGCACTAATTACCAATCCAAACATGCTCTGATTGTGACCAAACTTTGCAAGCATGTGGGAAGGACCCACCCCCACATGCTTGCAAAGTTTGGTCCCCATCGGAGCATGTTTGGGTACGATGGTATGGGGAAGGCCCGGATTTTCCATGGCCTCTTAAGCACCAAGAGACTTGAAAAATCCGGACTGGGCGCTAATTACCAATCCCAACATGCTCTGATTGTGACCAAAGTTTGCAAGCATGTGGGGGGGACCCACCCCCCCATTCTTGCAAAGTTTGGTCCCTATCGGAGCATGTTTGGGTACGATGGTATGGGGAAGGCCCGGATTTTCCATGGCCTCTTAAGCACCGAGACTTGAAAAATCCGGACTGGGCGCTAATTACCAATCCAAACATGCTCTGATTGTGACGAAACTTTGCAAGCATGTGGGGGGGACCCACCCCCACATGCTTGCAAAGTTTGGTCCCCATCGGAGCATGTTTGGGTACGATGGTATGGGGAAGGCCCGGATTTTCCATGGCCTCTTAAGCACCAAGAGACTTCAAAAACCTGCACTGGGCGCTAATTACCAATCCAAACATGCTCTGATTGTGACCAAACTTTGCAAGCATGTGGGGGGGACCCACCCCCCCATTCTTGCAAAGTTTGGTCCCTATCGGAGCATGTTTGGGTATGATGGTATGGGGAAGGCCCGGATTTTCCATGGCCTCTTAAGCACCAAGAGACTTGAAAAACCCGCACTGGGCGCTAATTACCAATCCAAACATGCTCTGATTGTGACCAAACTTTGCAAGCATGTGGGGGGGACCCACCCCCACATGCTTGAAAAGTTTGGTCCCCATATCGGAGCATGTTTGGGTATGATGGTATGGGGAAGGCCCGGATTTTCCATGGCCTCTTAAGCACCAAGAGACTTCAAAAACCCGCACTGGGCGCTAATTACCAATCCAAACATGCTCTGATTGTGACCAAACTTTGCAAGCATGTGGGGGGGACCCACCCCCACATGCTTGCAAAGTTTGGTCCCCATCGGAGCATGTTTGGGTACGATGGTATGGGGAAGGCCCGGATTTTCCATGGCCTCTTAAGCACCAAGAGACTTCAAAAACCCGGACTGGGCGCTAATTACCAATCCAAACATGCTCTGATTGTGACTAAACTTTGCAAGCATGTGGGGGGGACCCACCCCCACATGCTTGCAAAGTTTGGTCCCTATCGGAGCATGTTTGGGTACGATGGTATGGGGAAGGCCCGGATTTTCCATGGCCTCTTAAGCACCAAGAGACTTCAAAAATCCGGAATGGGCGCTTATTACCAATCCAAACATGCTCTTATTGTGACCACACTTTGCAAGCATGTGGGGGGGACCCACCCCCACATGTTTGCAAAGTTTGGTCCCCATCGAAGCATGTTTGGGTACGATGGTATGGGGAAGGCCCGGATTTTCCATGGCCTCTTAAGCACCAAGAGACTTCAAAAACCCGCACTGGGCGCTAATTACCAATCCAAACATGCTCTGATTGTGAGCAAACTTTGCAAGCATGTGGGGGGGACCCACCCACACATGCTTGCAAAGTTTGGTCCCCATCGGAGCATGTTTGGGTACGATGGTATGGGGAAGGCCCGGATTTTCCATGGCCTCTTAAGCACCAAGAGACTTGAAAAATCCGGACTGGGCACTAATTACCAATCCAAACATGCTTTGATTGTGACCAAACTTTGCAAGCATGTGGGGGGGACCCACCCCCACATGCTTGCAAAGTTTGGTCCCCATCGGAGCATGTTTGGGTACGATGGTATGGGGAAGGCCCGGATTTTCCATGGCCTCTTAAGCACCAAGAGACTTCAAAAACCCGCACTGGGCGCTAATTACCAATCCAAACATGCTCTGATTATGACCAAACTTTGCAAGCATGTGGGGGGGACCCACCCCCACATGCTTGCAAAGTTTGGTTCCCATCAGAGCATGTTTGGGTACGATGGTATGGGGAAGGCCCGGATTTTCCATGGCCTCTTAAGCACCAAGAGACTTGAAAAATCCGGATTGGGCGCTAATTACCAATCCAGACATGCTCTGATTGTGACCAAACTTTGCAAGCATGTGGGGGGGACCCACCCCCCCATGCTTGCAAAGTTTGGTCCCTATCGGAGCATGTTTGGGTACGATGGTATGGGGAAGGCCCGGATTTTCCATGGCCTCTTAAGCACCAAGAGACTTGAAAAACCCGCACTGGGCGCTAATTACCAATCCAAACATGCTCTGATTGTGACCAAACTTTGCAAGCATGTGGGGGGGACCCACCCCCACATGCTTGCAAAGTTTGGTCCCCATCGGAGCATGTTTGGGTACGATGGTATAGGGAAGGCCCGGATTTTCCATGGCCTCTTAAGCACCAAGAGACTTGAAAAATCCAGACTGGGCGCTAATTACCAATCCAAACATGCTCTGATTGTGACCAAACTTTGCAAGCATGTGGGGGGGACCCACCCCCACATGCTTGCAAAGTTTGGTCCCCATCGGAGCATGTTTGGGTACGATGGTATGGGGAAGGCCCGGATTTTCCATGGCCTCTTAAGCACCAAGAGACTTCAAAAACCCACACTGGGCACTCGAACGAGGCCTGGGTGAAGATCATCGATGCACGTTGCTAGGTCGACGCATGCACGGCAGGAGGGGCATGCTGAGAACCGGACTAGCGCCTGGGTGATGCAAGACAAGTGGAAAATATGTCCACATCCCAGGGCATATCCACCTGTACTATCAATGTCCTCGATACATAAAGCGCAGCACGCATCACGCATCACGTAGGAAGGGTGGTGCATCCTGCGGGAGAGGTCGTCGAAAAACCTCTCTTTGAGGACAGGCCGTGGATATAAAGGTAGGTAAGGCACTGTCACGTCCGAGGATCTACGAAACTCTCGAACATGCAGCATCAACTGCTCTGCCCTATGCTGGGCAATTTGCTCCATAATCTGATGATGCTGTGCCTCAGCTCTAGAGCTCTCTACCTCGGTCCGAGCCTATGCAAAAAAGTAAAGCATTAAAATAATTGATTGGTCTCTCATTAGGTATTACTTAAAGAAATTTATAACTTAGGACCTTAATTATAACTCTTTTACGTGCAAGAGAAACCTACCTGCTGGATGTCAGACTCTCTCAGATGCTGTGCCTCTGCAGTAGCTGCCTCTGCCATCTGTAATGCAGCTCTGAGGCGGTCAATCTCCGCTCTCACCTCTACCAACTCCTGAGTGAGTCTCTCAGTGGTAGGTGTGGAAACCTACGTGACACAATCAACCATGCTGCTCATGTAAAAATATAGAAAAGTATATGTAAACATGTAGATAAATGATCAAAAAAACTTAAGACGTAATATATATGTAAATACCTCGACATCTGTCGTCGGTATAGATCGTGAGAATAGGCACACCACGTGCTGGATGCTCTCCGTGGTACTTCGTACGTCAATGCCGACCTGGGTGCCAAGAGCCTCTACTGTCGACAATGGCACAAATGAAGGATCTGTGGTAGGTGCTACACGAAGGGCTGGTGGAGGCCGCCTACCCTGGTCCTGGAGACGGCCTCAGCCAGCACCACCACCTGGACGATGGCTGGTGTAATCCACCTCCTCCCCTAAGACAAACTCCGCATATAACTGCTTTGCGAAGTATATATGGGAATCTGGCGGTTGTTCGGCATCCTCCCATATGCGGCAACATATCGACTATAGATATGTGCCGCCATACGAGGATGCGAACACCGCGAAATAGTAAGGGGCTTGCCCGCCCCAGGCCTCATCCCACGACTATCGAGAAAAAGATCTAGGTAGGCTCCATCCCTAATAGGAGCAAGATCACAGACCTGACGATATGTCAGGCCATGTGACACAGGAGCAGTGCGACGGTGGGCTATCCACTGATCTACATAAACAATATCGTGAAGGCTACGAAGGGACGCAAGCATCACCTCCAAGTCTGCCATGATATGTAATGTAGACGGTGTGTCTCTAGCACTCCTATGGATAGCCGCTAACTCGCGGTCTATCTCCGCGATGAGGTCCGCAATAGATGAGCGGCCCTCCTCGTGGCCCTCCTCGTGTGACTCCATGCTAAAACCTAACTCGCGGTCTATCTCCGCGATGAGGTCCGCAATAGATGAGTGGCCCTCCTCGTGTGACTCCATGCTAAAACCTAAGCCAAACACAAAGGTCCAATGTGAAGGGTCTAATGTGAAGGGTCTAATGCTTAGTGCTAAGTAGCACTAATGAAGCTATAAAACGATGCTAATGGGCTCACTAATGCTAATCCAAATCAAGAGAGCAAGGAGAGTGAAAACGACTTGTGACAATGAGGCAAAAAAAAAAAGTTTTCCGGTTTTATAACCTCGATCGAGGTTCGGTAACATCATGCAATTTAGGGTTTGCAAGATTAACGCTCTGGATATTAGGGTTAGTGCAACATACGGCCAAGATACACACTTAATTTTAGGGTTGGGGAAGGATCGACGGCTGAGATTTGATATTACTATCTCGTTCGAGGTACATGGATGGCTACAATTTAAAGTCATTACCACGACAAGGTATGTCGACGGTCAAGATTCATTATATACCTCGATCGAGATATTTAAACGGTCGAGATCGCATCTTCCAACGTACGTGAATGGACGGTATAGATTGCGTTTACGTATCTCGATCGAGATAATTGGACGGTGGATATTGCATCTACGTATCTCGATCGAGATATTTGGACGGTGCAGATTGTATCTCTGTATCTCGATCGAGATATTTGGACGGTTGAGATTTGATCTTAGTATCTCGATCGAGATATGGGGACGGTGGAGATTGTATCCCATTACCTCGAACAATGAATGGTCGCGATTTGATGTTAATTTCTCGTTCGAGATACGTGGACGATGGAGATGTGCTATTCAAATATGCCTAGGGGGATACAGCGTGGCCCTGATGTGGATCCGAGTGGCATAGATATCTCGATCGCGATAATGTGGTGGCGGTGACATGTATTGGTGACATGGATGACGCCTGGAAACCCGGACCTGCTAGCGTGGCATTAGTTGGCATCTCGATCGAGATATGTCGATTTAGGCTCGGGAGGCACGTGTCGTCTTTTAATTCGCGGCACTATCACGATCGAGGTACTCCGCCCGAGATGCATGGATGTCCCAATTTTAGAGAGAGTGAACGAAAGTGAGTACCCTCATCTTGCAACCACCCATCTATATATTTTGCAAGAGGCACATATGGGCGTAGCCGGTGGTCACTTTTCAGGAGACTTAACTACGCGAAAGATCTTACAATCTTCAGGGTATTGGTGGCCCACTATGTTCCAAGATGCATCATTTTTTGTGAAGGGTTGCGATGAATGCCAACACTACAAGAAACCCCAACGGAAAGATTAGATACCCCTACATCCAATTAAAGTAAACCAACCATTTGAAAAGTGGGGTTTAGACTTTGTAGGTCTAATTAGCCTAGCGGCCCACAACACACAATCTCGCTATATTATTGTGGCCCCACTGACTATGTGACCAAATGGGCTGAAGCAAAAGTGACACGTAAGGCAGATGCGAGGACAACAGCCAAGTTCCTCTTTGAAAATATAATCACACACTTCAGTTGTCCTTTTGAACTTGTGAGCGATAATGGTACGCATTTTATAAATGAAGTGATTAAGGAGCTCACAACAAATTTCATGATATCCCATTATAAATCTACTCCTTATTATCCGCAAGCGAATGGCCAAGCCGAGAGTACCAACAAGACCTTAATCTCTATTCTGACAAAGACTGTTGAGGCTCATCGCACGGATTGGGATCTAAAGCTTATGACATCTTTATGGGCCTATCGTACTGCGTACAAAGTGGCTATTAATTACACACCATTCAAGATGTACTATGGCCAAGCAGTCATGCCGTGGGAATTTGTCATTCCTAGTCTTCGTGTTGCTACTCAAGAGGGTTGGGATGGTAATCCCAACCCTTAGTAGAGCATTTGTATATCCTTGAGTGGCTAAACGAAGAAAGGCAATTGGCGGTGTACAATGCCCTTGTGGAGAAGGATAGAAGGAAGAAATGGTTTGATTGCCACCTGAAAGACAAGGACATCAAAGTTGGGGATAAAGTCCTGATGTATGGAGTGCATAACGAAAAGAAGAAGCTCAAATATGCTAGTAAGGGACCGTATGAAGTATGTGAAATCACCCCACAAGGTACCATCCGAGTGGAGACTCTCGACGGAGTTGAAACCATTGGATTTCTCTCAATGGGAGTAAATTCAAAAGATACTATGACCCCCTGAGCCAAGAGGAGTTACATGCAATCCATCAGAAGAAGGCAGCTAAAGAACAAGCTGAGCTTAAGAAGATACAAGCGAGAGTTGAAGCCAAAGAACGTCAACAGCGTGTTAGCTGCCAACGAGAAGCCAACTTGGGGATTACGTAAGCATTTTTCGAGGAGGCAGAGTAGGATTCACTGGAATCTAACCCGCCTCTAAGATACCCAATTGAGCTACAGAGTCCTTACGGCGGCAGGGAGGTGCTGTATAATGCATTATTGGATACAGGAGCTCAACACAATTTGCTATCATATGGAGTGTGGTGTCAACTTGGAAAACCACCTTTATCCAAGAGTGCTATCCAAGTTAAGGGTATCAATAAGAAGAAAACCCCTGTCTCAGGAATTCTGCACACTCCTGTTGCCTATGACAAGGGGATCATAATTCAAAGCTTTTTGGCTGGTACCATGGAGGGGACTGTAAACTTAGGGCGCAAATGGATGTAACTCTGGACAAAATGCTAGATAACAAAAAATCACAAAGTCAAGTGGCCACACCATCTTTGATTGTTTGCCACCCCTCTAACGCTTCAACGTCAAGAGTGGAAACAGGTAGTGTGGTCTCCAAGGCTCCGCTTACTATACCAAAGAGTACATACAAATGGGTCTACCTCCATTGCTCAATCTCATTCAGACAAGAAGCCTCATAGTAGGAAAGCAGCTACCCACCCGAGAAAAGGCAACGTAACATCACGTTGGATTCCTAAAATATTATTAGTAGCCCAAGGGTACTACGAAGGGAATGACCAGATTTGGGTCCCTAAACATAAGCTAAATCCCTCTACATTGCTTGTAAAACCTTGTAAACCAAATGTTGCCACCCCAATGACAATTCAAGACCGTGGTAAAGGAAAGGTAACGGAGTGCTCCACACCACTTCTTCCAGAGCTAGTTTGGATTCCCAAATGATATCGATCAATACCACCTAGCTCATGAAGTGGGGAGCCACATGAAGCTTCTAGCTCCTCATGCCAGGCACACATTGATATAGAAGTTTCTGCACGCTCTACACCTACCCTTGTCAATACCCACCAAGAAACCAATGAGTCTACGTCTCCCCTTGTAAAAGTATCATCGGCCATTTCCTCCGTTCGTTCATAGGAGCGTACACTACCATCTCTGTAATTTGATGTGGCCCACAAGGGTCATAAAAAGCTATTTTCCCACATCACCACCTATAACCCACTGGACAAATTGGTTCCAAAAGGCTACAACATCATTGCAAAAAATATGATCTACCCAAAGAAGGGGGGAGCATGTACTCACATTCGACATTATATTGCTTCCTCCCTAACCTTCTCCCCTGACCAGGTAACTCCCAAATTCGAGGGGATGTATATATATAGCTTCATACCCAAAAAAGAAAAGAAAAGAAAAATAAAAAATAGTAAAAAGAGCAAGAGCACATTAAGAGGAGAAATATCCGCATACAATTAGGAACTAGACTGACCTGTCTTCATAAACCTACTGATGCTATATCTGTGTTTGCAGATATGGTAGATGCACGAGCATCACACACTTCATCCACTCCCACCTTTGGTGAGAGGTATCATCTATACCTGTCTCAGATATTTCACATGTGCTATACTATGTAATTAAAACAGAATTAGATCATATAGATGTACTAGCCAGAGAGGGAAATGTTGAGGAATTAGAATGGATAATTCGCCTATTGACCATGACTAACCCCTAATCCGTAGAGGACGTATCCCCGATAGCCCAAGACTTTCCTTTTCCACAGGATGACTATCCTCGCATAGTTACATTCTTGACGAGTTTATGTGGATGGAAAAACGAAGAAGATATATCTGACGAATGAATGGACGGATGAAACTCATGGCACTACCGAGGTTGATTTTATTTATTTGGATGATGCGGATAGAGGCTTAGCCTTAGGGCTAGAGCCAGAACTCTACAACATCCTCTTACCTTGATCCTCAAATATTAGTGTGGTGACTGGTAGGTAGGTTAATGTTTTCAAGCTGTTTCTAGTTTTGTGTGCTTAAACCAATACTTATTTTTTCCCACTGATGTGCCTCTCGAGGTATAGTGTTTGTTAGTTACTTGTACAGGTTGAAAAATTTGAGGTGGGTTCACTTTCAAGTCCTGAGACTACCGCAATGTTCATACATAAATATCTACATCAAATTGTGGGCTTTCTCATCGAATCAAGGAGATCTCCAATTTACAGGTGTAATTCTTCCATGCCCACTCTCTTTAATTTTTATTGTTCAATTAATTGCATGAACTATGATGCATGACCACATGGAATTTGTCAACGCACTACTTAGTTTTTGAAGTTGCCTAACGTGTTAGTGTAAATCATTAATGAGTTTAACCTTATTTGAGAAATTCTTGGGAATGCATAAAGTCTTTAGTTAACCTTGGAATATGGTTGTCTTAGGTCTAGGGTGAAAACCATCTTACTGTTTGAACAACTTGGCTGTGTGTGCTCACCTCTAAGACATAGCTTTTACCCCTTTGTCAAAAGGATGTAAGAACACATTATAGTTCAGGAGTGAAAATCCAAAGAGATAAATAAAATAAAAAGAAAAACCTACAAAAAATGGCAATGTAAGTCTATTATGTGCTTTAGTGTCGGCTTATCGCCCTATTGACACTTGGTAGGCGAGGTTGGTAGGCGAGGAGTATTCTACTCCCAGACCGATGCGCTGGGTTGGTAGGGTGGGTTGGTAGGGGGTAGCCTTGCCTAAGGTGAGCTAATAGATTCTTGGAGAATGCCTTGTGTTAAACATGGCACCAAGATCGATGCTAGTTTTGCCTTAGGGAGGTCGCCATTGTGTATAAAAATTGTCAGGTGCATAAAAGAAATAAAGGCAAAAGGCTCCTTTGACTCTGATGTTTCTTGTGTCCTTAGGCTCTTGGGATTAGCTTGTTCTTAGAGTAGACACATTGTGGTCATCTATTTATTTATTAAGCTTGTTCTTAGAGTAGACACATTGTGGTCATCTATTTATTTATTGAGCTTGGTAATTTTTCTTGACTTAGGCCAGTTAATTATAGACCTTGATTATTCTTCGACACCTTGCTAACTCTTGAAATACTTTCAATAATTTTAAACTCCTATTAATTTGCTATGCTAGCTCATTCATGTGACCCCTTAAACTAAGTTCTCATGGAAAACTTCCATTGTGGTCTAACATGCTTGATTTTATTACACTCTAAACACCATATTAGATAATTTGAAAAAAATCCAATTTCCATTTGAAAAAAATCCAATTTTCATTTGAAAAATGGGATCATGGTGAACTTGTCCAAAATTTTGTCAAAACCCCCTCATGTGACATATCATTGGAAAGACCTTGAAGAGTAGAATCTAGATCTATAATCTCCGACAAATTTGGAGTTGGAATGTTTAAGATATATCCAAAATTAAATGGAGTGATTGATTCCCAAAATATGAGATTTTTTCCAAATTATCTAATATTGACTTTCTATATCTTTTGAATTCCAGCATACTTTCACTCTACTTCCCTGTTTTGCAGATACAGTCTACCACAACAAACCCTGTCGACCTTACCATACCATAGCTTCCGCGGACGGAATCTACATTAGGAAAGGGGACATAACCTATGGCGGACATTGAGACGTATTACTTTTTGCGTCATATAATTAATTTAAGTATTCTGAGTCATGGGCTAGGCTTGTCGGCACCACATGTAAAGGATAAAGAGATTGGGTGATCGCCGATGAGAGGCACACCTCGAATGTCATCAAGATAAGGGTTAGGATCCGTCGGCCATGTGTGGACACCCATGTGTGAACGGCTAGGTCACATATAAGAGTCAAATGTAACCCTAAAAACTCTCATTCTTAACTTATGGCAGACATTGAGACGTATTACTTTTTACGTCATATAATTAATTTAAGTATTCTGAGTCATGGGCCGGGCTTGTCTGCACCACATGTAAAGGATAAAGGGATTGGGTGATCGTCTTGCCGATGAGAGGCGCACCTCAAATGTCATCAGGATAAGGGTTAGGATCGGCTGGCCATGTGTGGACACTCATGTGTGAACGGCTAGGTCACATATAAGAGTCAAATGTAACCCTAAAAACTCTCATTCTCAATGTGTTGAATACAAGGAGTGCTCTTGCCTTATCTTCTCCATCCCCTTCTCCTGCATGTGTGTGTGTGTGTGTGTGTGTGAGAGAGAGAGAGAGAGAGAGAGAGAGCGATCGAGCATTGCATGGCAGCACGCGGCAGCGAGGCGGTAGAGCGGCGGCGGTGGCTCCTTCTTAACTACGGTGCGAGAATCCTTCACGATGGCGGTCTGAGTGGTCAGTGACACACCTTTGCTCCCTGTTTGAGCTTGCTAGCTTCTGGTTGTGTGCTTGCAGCCATTCGTGGCTCGCATACGGTGCCTGGCAACAAGTCCCAGCTTCGACACGTGCGGCAAGAGCGCACATCATCCAAATTTAGCCAAACTGAACTTGGAAAATTCTAGAACTTAGTTGGACTCAGTTAGTGGCTTGCCTCACCTATAAATAGACCCTCATTCTTTTGTATTCTCATATATGAACTAGACCATGCCAGTATTACCTTAAAATAAGTATATTTTTTATTATTCCCTAAAAATCCTCTATAATTTGGATAGATTGGAGCTTCTCTCTCTCTTCAACCTTCCTTGGAGCTTTCCTCTAAACGTACTGACCAATTGATTGGTTGGGGGCCTCTTCTAAGAATAGAGAAATAAGCAAAACAGGAGGTAAGATGTGACTTTATGGTTTTTTCTTTAATCTTCTAAATGTTTTTCACTTATCAACCCCTCTCAAGCTTGATAAGTATTCAAATGAATGGTTTTTCAATACAAATGAAGATCTCTAATGAATTCTAATGATTAATCACAAAAACTTTACATTTATGCTTAATTTAGGATGTTTTTTAATAAGTATCTCTCTCTCTCTCCCAAAGTATATCTCTCTCCCCCAAAGAATGGTCATCATTGATTTCTCCTTGATTCACTCCACCTCTTTTGCTTGATTCTCTCCACCTCTCTTAGAATATCTCCACAGCTCCTAAATCTCCTCATGCTACCCTTTATTCTCTCCCAGTAGATACTTCTCACCTTTTCACAGCTTCTCTGACATTTACAGATTCTCTTTTATAGCCTCTTGCCAAGGGCTTGTTCCCACACACACCCTATTCACTTGTATATTTCAACACCTCCTATTAAGTGAATAATCCTAGTACACCTGGACCTTATACCTGTTGAAATATACAAGTGAATAGGGTGTGTGCAGGAACAAGCCGTTGGTTAGAGGCTATAAAAGAGAATGTGTAAATGTGAGAGAACCTGTGAAAAGGTGAGAAGAATCTACTGGGAGAGAATAAAGGGTAGCATGAGAAGATTTAGGAAGTGTGGAGATATTCTGGGAGAGATGGAGATATTCTAGGAGAGGTGGAGAGAATCAAGCAAAAGAGGTGGAGTGAATCAAGGAGAAATCAGTGGGATTAGATGCTTGGATGTAAACTCTATAAATTGAGGCATTGGCCTAATGAGAATTTGCTAGTTTTTGATTATCCATGCCTACATTAAGCTATCAATTAATTACTCACTAATCACTCACTAATCCATGCTTATATTAAGCTATTAGTTAATTACTCACTAATCACATCTTAATTATCATTTAATCACTTTGTTAATGATGTTGATTCTAGCATATTTGACCCACCACAGCTCATCACATTGCTGTAATTTCAACATGGTATTAGAGCCAAGCCTAGAATCCATCAAGTTTATGAGCCCATTATCTAGTTAATTAGGATTAGTAGATAATTAGAAAATAATCAATTTTTTAGTTATTTTCAAGAAGCTTTCTGTATCCCCAGCCAGTGGGGAGGAGCTCCCTCTCCTTGCACACATCAAATTATCCCAAACCCTTCTAGCCATAGATAGCCAACTCACTTGTGCTCCAGCCAGTCTAATCACAAGCGCAAACCGCCAACGCAAGGTGAAGAAAATCGTGAATGAATAGGTACTATTTTTCAGAAGAGAATTTGAGATTTCTTCTTCATTAGTTTTGCAATGGCTCTAATTCCTCTTATCCCCAAGTGTTTTCAAGCATGCTCTACAAGCCAGTGAAGTCAGAAATTGATTTGATCAAGTCTATAGTGAGATCCAAGCTCTTCATCAAATCTGCATGACTTTGGTAAAACAAAGATTAAGCATTCAATGTTTGGTCGAATCTTGTGTTTCTTGGCTTAATCCTCTACTAGACTAATTGCTATTGATGGCCTTGAAAGGATTTGAGCTCATTTGAACTCTAAGGCCTCAGATCTGGGCTCCCCGCTATGCTGTTTTTTGCACACAAAACAGAGGATTAATTTGCTGATCAGTGGATTAATCAATGCTAATCGCTATATTATGGTACAATTGAGGGTTCAAATTAACCATTAGGTATCTGATACAGATCCTTATAACTTCAGATTGTAATTCGGAGTTGGTTTGATACTCCAACCATTCCGTACAAATTGGTTACCCCCTTGATTTAATGTAATTTCTGGTAAAAATATGTTGATAAATTTGTGGTAATCATCATTTTGAATTTAATCCTTGGTTAATGCTTGCAAATCACACTCAAATTCAAGATTATTCACAGCCAGAGTTGCATTTGGGAATGTGCATAAGAATGAATGCTATATGCATTATGTATTACATCAGTGTAAAATGGGATCAGACACTACCCTTGTCTAGAATAAGGTAAAAGGTAAGACCTCCCACATAGATTTGGGTTTGCATTGCATAATGATACAAGATAAACATCAAAAGCCCAAAAGAATTGTCAACAAAACATTTAAACATTTTGCTCACATTGAGCAAGAAGACTGACGGACAAGCTCATGGCCCCAGCCATGAAAGAAGAAGAACATCTCTTTCCAAGAGGAAGATCCACACCAAGAAGAAAAGCTGAAGGAAGACATGGACACAAGAAGAGAAGCTGCCACAATAAGAAGACTGAAAGAAGAGGAAGACATGGACGCGTGAAGAGAAGTTGCCACAACAAGAAGACTGAAAGAAGAGGAAGACATGGACACGTGAAGAGAAGCTGCCACGAGAAGAAGAAGAGGAAGACATGGACACGTGAAGAGAAGCTGCCACGAGAAGAAGACTGAAGACAAGAGAAGATGTAAGGCTCCAAAGAGTGAGGAGCCATGTGAAAATCTCTGAGAGAGAGAGAGAGAGAGACCCCACAACCCAATGTAACCTGCCCCAATAGAGTAAAACCACCTCTGAGCCACCGATGATGTAGGCCACATGGTAGATGTATGTGTGAGCACTTTAGTCAAGGTCGCGGGCACTTGTAGTAGCCTTGGACACATAGAGAGAGAGAGAGTGTCAAGGACTATGAGTTTAGGGACTTGAGGCACTGGTCGCGGACTATCAAGTAAGAGAGAAACTTGGTACAGGGTCCAGGTGTGCTAAGTGAACTTGAGGGGAGGTGTGCTAGACACTGGTCGCGGACTATCAAAGTAAGAGAGAAACTTGGTGTAGAGTCTAGGTGTGCTAGGGTTATTCACTTGAGTGGAGGTGTTGAAATATACAAGTGAATAGGGTGTGTGTGGGAACAAGCCCTTGGTTAGAGGCTGTAAAAGAGAATGTGTAAATGTGAGAGAACGTGTGAAAAGGTGAGAAGAATCTACTAGGAGAGAATAAAGGGTAGCATGAGAAGATTTAGGAAGTGTGGAGATATTCTGGGAGATGTGGAGAGAATCAAGCAAAAGAGGTGGAGTGAATCAAGGAGAAATCAGTGGGATTAGATGCTTGGATATAAACTCTATAAATTGAGGCATTGGCCTAATGAGAATTTGCTAGTTTTTTATTATCCATGCCTACATTAAGCTATTAGTTAATTACTCACTAAATCACGTCATAATTATCATCTAATCACTTTGTTAATGATGTTGATTCTAGCATTTGATCCACCATAGCTCATCACATTGCTGTAATTTCAACAATACTAAGTTTCCCTCTTACTTGATAGTCTGCGACTAGTGCCTTAAGTCCCTAAAATCATAGTCCTTGGACACTCTCTCTCTCTATGTGTCCAAGGCTACTACAAGTGCCTGTGACCTTGACTAAAGTGCTCACACATACATCTACCACATGGCCTACATCATCGGTGGCTCAGAGGTGGTTTTACTTTGTTGGGGCAGGTTACATTGGGTTTTGGGGTTTCACTCTCTCTCTCTCTCTCTCAGAAAAGATGATTTGACTCCACTTCCTTAGGAGCCTCCATGAAGTTTGCTGATGTCGTTCCTTCTCCACTAGGTTTGCTGTAGTAGTCTCTTGCCATGTGTCTTGGCTTTCCACAATTGTGGCAAGTGAAGGTCCTTCCTCCTACTCTGCCTCGTCCTCGTCCTCGTCCTCGAGAGAATCCTCCTTGGGTGAAGAATGCTTTTTCTTCTCCTGATGTTGAGTCCAGCCATTTCTTCTGTTTGCCTCTAGTCTCTTGCTCTAGTAGAGCTCCTTCTATCTCGTGTAGCTTCAATTCAAGTAGAGCTCCTTCTGTCTCGTGTAGCTTCAATTCAAGTACATTCTTTAATGTTGCTACAATGTTTTCATATTCACCTTTTTCCACACTCTTCAGAAGCACTGCTAGTGCCTCATCATCTTCTACCTTTTTGACAATAGCTGCCAGTTGTTGCTGCTTAATGCTTTTATATATGTTCAAGTGTGTGATTAAAGTTTCACTTTCCTTCATATCCAATTTATAGAATTGCATTAACAGATTTATATTTGAATTTTTAGCTTGTGTGCCAAATAATTTATTGAGTTCATCCCATGCATCTTTTTCCCATTGTATCCCTGTGATGTGATGAATGATTTCATCATTTAAACTTAGTGCGATAAGTCCTAATGCTTTTTCATTCCTGCTCTTCCCCTCATTTTTCCCTCTCACCTCTGGGCATTCATCTCTTCCCTCAACTAGCCCCCATAGATTTTTCCTCATGAGCAGATACATGGTTTTTGTCTGCCATGTGTAAAACTACTCCCCATTAAATTTGGCTATCTCTTATGCCGTACTCATGATGATGTGAAGGGGATCTTACCTCTTGATCCAATTTCAAGATTCAAGGGTAGTGTCTACCTCTTGATCCAATTTCAAGATTCAAGGGTAGTGTCTACCCTTTTACAACTCAATCTGGTGTTTAGGTGATGATTACACAACAGATTTATCAGCATAAAATCACCAAAAATTACATTAAACCAAGGGTAACAAATCTGTACGCGGAATGGTTGGAGTATCAAACCATCTCCGAATTGCAATCTAAAGTTATAGGGATCTGTATCAAATACCTAATGGTTAATTTGAACCCTCAATTACACGAAAATATAGTGATTAGTACTGATTAATCTGATTAACAAATTAATCCTCTATTTTGTGTGCAAAAAATAGAGTATGCGGGGAGTCTAGATTTGAGGCCTTAGAGTTCAAATGATCTCAAATCCTTTCAAGGCCATCAATAGCAATTAGTCTAGTAGAGGATTAAGCCAAGAAACACAAGATTTGACCAAACATTGAATGCTTAATCTCTGTTTTACTAAAGTCACCTGTAGATTTGATGATGAAGAGCTTGGATCTCACTATATACTTGATCAAATCAAAATCTGTCTTCATCAGCTTGTAGAGCACCCTTGAAAACCCTAGGGCCAAGAGGAATTAGACCCATTTCATCTGGAGCAGCAGAGATCTCATTTTTCCTTTAGAAAATAGATGCCTGCAAAATCGCATAGAACTGCTGCGTGCACGTGGCGGTTTGAGCTTTTGTTTGAATGGGCTAGAGCACAAGGGTTATAGCTATGCTTGGCTAAAGTGGTTTGGGCTAATTTGATGTATAAAGGGAGAGAGAGCTCCTCCACTAGCTGGGGTTATAGAGGCTAATTGAAAAAAGTGGTAAAAACTTAATTATCTACTAATCCTAATTATCCAAGTGATTAGCAAGATAATGGACTCATAAATTGATGGATTCTAAGCTAGGCTCTGATACCATGCTAAAATTTGTAGCAATGTGATGAGCTATGGTGGATCAAATGCTAGAATCAACATCATTATCAAAGAGATTAGATGATAATTAAGATGTGATTAGTGAGCAATTAATTGATAGCTTAATGTAGGCATGGATAATCAAAAACCAGTAAATTCTCATTAGGCCAATGCCTCAATTTATAGAGTTTACATGCAAGCATCCAGTCCCACTGATTTCTCCTTGATTCACTCCACCTCTTTTGCTTGATTCTCTCCACCTCTCCTAGAATATCTCCACACCTCCTAAATCTCCTCATGCTACCTTTTATTCTCTCCCAGTAGATACTTCTCACCTTTTCATAGCTTCTCTCACATTTACAGATTCTCTTTTACGACCTCTTGCCAAGGGCTTGTTCCCGCACACAACCGATTCACTTGTATATTTCAACAATGCAGTCGTGGCAGCAGTGGATGGCATAGCGAGCACCCCAGAGGAGCGAGTAGAGAGTATCACTTGTACATTAGTGATGACTACTCTCACAATGCCCACTTTAGAATTCCTTCCATTGTCATGATGACTTTTTGAGAGAGCGCAAGGTCGCATGGACAGGGCAGTGGTGGATATGGTCAGATGGACATGGGAGAACAGTTTAAGATTGCTCATGACTACTCTCACAATGCCCACTTTAGCATTCCTTCCATTGTCATGATGACTTTTTGAGAGAGCGTAGGGTCACATGGATAGGGCAGTGGATAGGGTCACATGGATAGGGCAGTGGATATGGTCAGATGGACATGGGAACATAGTTCAAGAGTTCTCATCATTTTTATTGGATGTATTCTTGGCATCTCATGACAAGTTATCAAGTAATTTGGAGCTTCTTTGAGATAGGGCATGGGAAGGGGGAGCACGATGATGCTAGTGCATGTGTCAAACTGCATGTGTCAAACGTGAAAAGAGATTGAAAGAGAAGACAAGTGTCACACCTAAACACTCATAGCTCTCAATTCATCATCTCACACTAAGTAGAGAAGCTCCATGGCTTTCTCCATTCTCTTCCACAAAATAGCACATCTACATGATGATAAGTTCGCATTGAAATAAACCTAATACTTATGTCCACACTCTTGGCCAGTTGGGCATGGCCATTATTATCCACACATACACTGTAGTCTAGTGTCCATAGATTAATTCTATCCACCATTTGCTGATGATCTAGCATTCTCAAAACTTCCCCTCAAGCTCACCATATCCATCTTGTGTACTCCAAGTTTGTCTCTGAAGTACTCATACTTCTCTTTACCAAGTGGTTTGGTAAAGATGTCTTCAATCTTCACATAAGCTAAATCTATCTGACCATCCAACACTTTTTCCTTGATGAAATGTTAATGAGCATCTATGTGTTTGATCCTCACATGATAAACTGGATAACTAGCCGATTGAATAATATTCATATTATCATAGTGTATGACAATAGCTCCATCATGATGCTATCCCAAATCACCAAGTAACTATTTCATCCATACAACCTCACATGTAGCCATAGTTATTCCTCTATACTCTGCCTCTGTACTAGAAAAAGCAAATGTGGGTTGTTTCTTGTTTCTCTAACTCACTGTAGCACTTCCCATGCTAAATGCATATCCATTAGTATATCTCATATTGTAAGCACTACCTGCCCATTCTACATCTGCATAGCCATACACCATCACATCCTTTCCATGCTCATAAAAAAACCATAATGGGCAGTGGTCTTCACATATCTCATGATCCTCCTGACAGCATCCAAATGTGGCTTCCTTGAACTCAATAAATTGACGAACTATTTCCATTTCATAACATAAATCTGATGTAGTAATGGTCAAATAAATCAAGCTGTTGGACAACCGTCTTTCTATACATAGTAATATCATCCAACTCATCACCAAGATCAACCCTTGTTGATGTTCTTCTCCAGTGGGCTCCAATGGTGTCGCAATCATGCCATACTTTTCCCCAACATATCCAAGGGGCATATTGTCTTTGCACACCAACCAAATACTATATGATGTTCTAATAACCTCAATGCTAAGGAAACATCTTAGCTCTCCCAAATCTTTCATGTCAAACTAGCCACCTAATGTACTTTCACCTTAGCAATGTCATTCTCATAATCACTTGCCACTATCAAGTCATCCACATAAATGATAATCACTACCAAACAATTCTCTGTCTTTTTTACATATAGTGAAGAATCTAAATTTCCCACATGAAATCCAATGCTTACAAGATACTTGCTAATCCTGTTGCTCCATGCTCAAGGTTCTTGCTTCAGTCCATATAATGATTTCTTCAATTTCCATACATATCTAGGAAAGTTTGGGTGTACATAACCCTCTATTTGTGCCATAAACACTCCCTAGAAATCTCCATTCAAGAATGAATTCTTGACATTCATTTGATGCAATCCCCAACCTTTAGACGTAGCCATTGAAATCCAAATCTTGCTGTAGC
This sequence comes from Cibotium barometz, assembly GCF_041138505.1. NCBI lineage: Eukaryota > Viridiplantae > Streptophyta > Polypodiopsida > Cyatheales > Cibotiaceae > Cibotium > Cibotium barometz. The sequence continues at coordinate 31,300,947 of NC_141086.1, forward strand.
CATTTTAGCCGTTGGGCTAAATGTCTCATCATAGTCAAGTCCATGTGTTTGTGCATAACCTTTAGCAACCAGCCTTACCTTATACCTTTCCATGGATACATTTGGCTCATGCTATCCCAAAGCACCAAGTAACTATTTCATCCATACAACCTCACATGTAGCCATAGTTATCAGGTGTGCCAAAATGCATTTTTGGAGCAGTTTGAGAATGTCTAGCAGAGGTGGCTCAAGCGGAGGAATGCCCGTAATATTGACCTCCTTCTGAAGAGTAAAAAGGAGCTTAAGTGGTTTCTTAAAGATGCTTCCCTAACAAACGGTGGAATGGCACTCCCAACACTCTTGAAGAGGAGATTCTTTATTGCAGGATATGCATGGACATCAATTGAAACAAGACACCTCTTGTCCAATGTAGAGCATGTGATTGCAAACTTTGAGGAGGAAGACAATAGTTCAGACAACAGCTCGGGGAGTGACTTTGAGACTTATGTTGCTGATCTAGACATTAACTATAGTTTCCGTGATAATGGAGCGGTTATGGGTGCGATTGAGCATCCAAAGGAGGAGCTTTTGGCTGCCTAGAATGTCCTTGAAGAGCATGGTGATGATCAACAGCACCAGCACATTGATTATGTCCTCCATGTTATGATGGTACATGGCATAAGCTGAATGAGTAGCTTGTCCCTCCTCTCGAGGAGGATGATGCCGTATCACTTCTAGAAGAAGCCCATACCAATAATGAACCACATGTTCTTGCCAAGCTGGGCGGTAAAGGTCATGAACACTTGGGCTGAGATGTTTCCAAGTTCCAGCTTTTTTGTACCTCCCCCATACCGACATCCGCATGATCAACTATTTCCATTGTATAACATAAATCTGATGTAGTAATGATCAAGTAAATCAAGCTATCGACAACCATCTTTCTATACATAGTAATATCATCCAACTCATCACCAAGATCGACCCTTAGTTGATGTTCTTCTCCAATGGCTCCAATGGTGTTGCAATCATGCCACACTTTTCCCCAACATATCCAAGTCATATTGCCTTTGCACCGACTAAATACTATATGATGTTCTAATAACCTCAATGCTAAGAAAACATCTTAGCTCTCCCAAATCTTTCATGTCAAACTAGCTACCTAATGATACTTTCACCTTAGCAATGTCATTCTCACAATCACCTGCCACTATCAAGTCATCCACATAAATGATAATCACTACCAACAAACAATTCTCTGTCTTTTTTACATATAGTGAAGAATCTGAATTTCTCACATGAAATCCAATGCTTACAAGATACTTGCTAATCCTGTTATTCCATGCTCATGGTGCTTGCTTCAACCCATATAATGCTTTCTTCAATTTCCATACATATGTGGGAAAGTTTGGGTGTACATAACCCTCTATTTGTTCCATAAACACTCCTTAGAAATCTCCATTCAAGAATGCATTCTTGACATCCATTTGATGCAATTCCCAACCTTTAGACGTAGCCATTGAAATCCAAATCTTGATGTAGCCATTTTAGCCATTGGGCTAAATGTCTCATCATAGTCAAGTCCATGTGTTTATGCATAACCTTTAGTAGCGACCAACCTTACCTTATACCTTTCCATGGATCCATTTGGCTTGCATTTGCCTTTGTAAACCCACTTACATTATACCTTTCCATGGATCCATTTGGCTTGCATTTGCCTTTGTAAACCCACTTACCTTATACCTTTCCATTATACCTTTCCATGGATCCATTTGGCTTGCAGTTGCCTTTGTAAACCCACTTACATTCAATAACATTCTTTCCTTTTGGTAGCTCAACCAAATCCTATGTATCATTATGTACCAAAGCATCCATCTCTTCATCCATAGCTTTGTTCCATGCTTCTTTGTTGTTTGCCTCATCAAAACAAGACGGCACCACATGCTTAACCATAGATGTCATACATGCATAATGCATAGTATGCCCACTGTATGTGAATCTCTATACTAGATATCTCACCCTTTGTGACCTTCTCAATGGCTTTAGGTCACTATGAGCTCCATGAGATCTAGCATGTGGGTGATACATACCTGGCATTCCTTACACTTGGAGTTCTTACCACTAGGATTCTCAACTCATCATCAAGACTCTCTAAACTAGATGAGTCATAACCCACATTCCCAATGCCTTCAACCTTCTTTTTACCTTTATCCAATACACTACTCCATAGACCCATATTGTCACTATTAGATATCTCTCATGTCGTCCAAACATACTACTAGACTCCTCCAATAGTAAGTGTAAATCCTAATTGGCATCATTGTCATCAATCATGACACTCTCACTTTGCTTATACCCAACTAGCCATCTCATAAAATATCACATCTCTACTAATGAGAACTTACTTTGTCTCACTAGTGGGTTGTAATGCTTGTATGATTTCCTATCTTGTGCATACCCAATGAACACACATTTTTTGACTTTTGGATCCAACTTCCTTCTCTTCTCATTTGGAACATGCACATAAGAAATGTTAAAAGACATGGTGCGAGCTTAAGCTTGGTAATGGTTAAGTGAATCAAACATTAAAGATGATTACCACATAAGCTAACTCACACCAATAAAGAAACACATGCAAACACTTAGATTAAGATGAGATATGACCAAAGAGAAATGTAATGTGCTCAAGAGTCACCTCTTAGACATAACCATAAACACATGCTAATGAAGTGCTAATGAAGAGAGTATTTCAACAAAGGACCACTTAGTACATTAAGCACTAAGCAAGTAAACAAAGTATGCACTCTACTCTCCCCACATATCTCTCTAGTGAATGAGTAGAATAGCTTGTTTATATAGGCTCATGATGAGGAGGAGGTGCCTAGAAGCCTAGAATCACTCTACCTCTCCTAAGATCTCTCACACCTGACTCACCTAAAAGGTGATGACTATAATCAAGGAGTCACCTACTTGACCTACATACATTATAATAAAGTAAAACAAGGATCTTCTAACCTTAGAATACTTATTCTAAGGTACCACTAACGATTTCCCACAAAGGTTTGCACTAAGGATGGACGCTAAATCACATATTTCTAACACCCTCCCTTGATCGAGCATCCATACCAAGCACACAGGGTGTGCTTGGATCAAGTCTACCACTAAAATAAAACCAGTAAGACATAACTAATAAAAATTCCCCACAATCTATAAAATGCCATACATAACAACTGCTAGAATAAGGTGTCCAACCAAAAAGTTAGCCACCTCCTTCTCTAGCTGCTTTGACTTGCCCTTCTCTTGCTCCTCCTCATCCTTCTTTCTTTTGAAGTAATCCTTGATGATGTGTCCCTTATTTTTGCAATTATAGCAAGACCAAGGAGCCTTGGTCTTCTTCTCTTTGTCCTTGATTGTAGCATGCTCCACTGGAACTTGTGTTGAAGAAGCTAAAGCCTTGGAACCCTCCATGCGAGTTTCCTCTAGAATGAGGGCGGAAGGCACTAAGGTAAGAGTATGATTTATATGATTTGCTATCACTAAAACACAATGCTCATAACAAGGAGGCATGCTAGAAAGCAACATATAGATAGCTTCCTCTTCATCAATGGTAACACTTACACCACTTGGTTAATAATCATACATCTAATATCATCGACATGAGAAGAAACATTAGTTTTGTCATCCTTTTCCATCCTGTAAAGTTTCTTTCTTAAGAAGAACTTGGTAGTTGCATTGGTTTGCCCAAAAATTGATTTAAGCATAAGCCATGCTTTGTAGAAGTATTTGCTAAGCTCACCTGATGAATTTGGCTATCAGCTAGTCCACAAATGATGAGAGATAAATCTTTGTAGTCTAGATTAGTCCATTTAGTAATAAGATTTGGATCTCTATTTGGCCTCTTTTCAGTGCCATTAAGCACTCCTCACATGTCTTTCTCTATATAAGAACACATTTGCATTTTGATGCACCAAGTATGGTACTTGGATCCATCAAATTTGTCTGTTTTATCAAACATTTTTCCCACTATATTTGCCATGGTACTCAACCTTACACACAAAACGTTCCCAAATTACACAAATATGGAAGTCCTTTATAACTCTAGGAATTTACAATGGAGCTGGTTGTCATAAACAAAGAACTTCACTCAAGAATCCCTTCATCAAATAAACGAAGGTGTGTGCACATAAACTCTGACCACTCTAGGTAATTTGGCTTTGATTTGGCCTTGAAAATTGTCTTTGAACCTTTGGCTAATGCAATTTGAGTTTTGGTTTTAGTGTGTAAAAATATAGGCATTATGTCTAGCACATTACACACTTGAACTTTGTACCTCTTTCACTGAGAAATGTAAAGTGCATGATGGTGGTGCTAAACACCGGATTTGGCCGAGGGGAAAAACCCAATGGTGCTAAACACCGGATTTGGCCGAGGGGAAAAACCCAATGGGAAAAAGTACCCTGGCTTCTAGTTCTTATTAAAAGAGTACAAGTGCTAGTCTTGCATTGGGGGTGGATGTATGTCTGCATTCTCAGGTGGGTGGACATCAATAGCTTCAGGATGTAAAGATAACCTAGAACGTAATCCTACCCATGGAGAAGATGGCAAGGGAAGAAGTGCATCTTCACTTACATATGGTATGGGCACAGTAGGAAGGCTAAAGAGGCACCTATGGTTTTGAAACCGTTCTAAAAACTCACTCACATTGAGCCAAAACTGACATGTAGATTCATGGGGAAGAAGAACCTGCAAAATGGGAGGGGTTAGCAAACGAAGGGTGTCCTCGCGCCATGTTTGAGCTCTTTCCTCTTCCGGGAGTCTTTGTTGGTTGGGTCCACGTTGCGGCATCATAATTGCCCAGAGATTATGTCGTTGAGGTGTGACCCCCATGATCTGCTGCATCATACCAGTGCCATAGCGACGGAAGTATGTGCGACACTGCCAACATATATGGGAAGCATTCCCCAATACCATACGAGCACAGTCGCGGCAGTGTGGAAACGGATGATGTTGCTGGTAGTATAACTCCACAAATTGTCTTCCACAACAATCCTCACCCACTGGGGCATAAAAATATCGGGAGTGCGTCTGAAAAGGTGCAATGTTGTAGCCCCCTTGATGGTCAGGGTGAGTGCTATCTAGGTCCAAAGATGGACTGCATGTGTCTAGCCAAGTCTCCATTTGGTTATTCTACACAACACATAAGGGAGTGTTCAGATTTTAATGCAAGTTGAACGAAGAATGCTAGTATGTACAGGCATGACGGAAATAGAGCTAATAGATTCGATAGATGAATTGCCAAAAAGTAGCTTTTGTAGCATGATAGCTCTTTCAAGAATGAGTTTGTTTTTGGATGTAATATTATGCAAATTGTTTGTGGGGTGTTGACGTATGGCACAGGTTCCTTTTTGTTGGACTCTTTTTGGTACCCCTTTCAGAGTACGTGCAAGAGATTGAAGTTTAGTCAGAGATGAGATTTTAGCGATAGGCATAGGAAATGCATTGGGACAAATAGGAGGAGGTGTGAATGGAGATGTTTGAACACTTCTGAGCTTTGGCAACCATATGGCAGCTGTGTTCTTGCCATCCCATTGGGCTTTCAAAAATTTCTTGGGTCTTCAGAGTGCCCAACTCTAACACCTATGCCTGTAGACTTATGGCTGGTAATGTAATTTGATTAGGGAAAGAGTAGAACACCGATGAAATTCCAAATAGTTGGAGTTGTAGGAAGGAAGAACGCTCTTTCCTTAATAGTCACGGAGTCTACTTGTGTAGGAGCCTGATTGAAAGTTGTCGACTTTGTAATACAAACTTTGACATTGCTTGTGTTTTGAGGAATAGACTCTGAACTTGATTCGGTTGGAACATCCTCCTTCTGATGTGTTGCCTCTGAGATAGAAGTGAGTAATGGTACCCACTTGCCTTTTTCTTCCCATGTCAGTTTGGAGTAACCCTTCCTGTTCGAGACCTTCTGATGATGTCCGATTGACGCGTCAGCTTGTGTTTCCACCTGGACTCTTTTAGGCTTGGTAAGGCGTGGTTTCCAGTATTGATTTGGTTTCTGTAAGTGAGGTGGTATTGACTACTTTTGTTCTTGAGTAGATTCAGGAACATAATTATGTTTTTTTGCAGTAGTCCCTGCATTCTTCTTTGGTAGCCACAAGGTAGTAGCACCCTCATAGTAGCCTTGTGCTTGCAGAACCTTCTTTGGGATCCACCGTTGTTGAGTGGTTTTGTTGGGGGTGGAACCATTGGCTTTGGTGTGTATTCCTTGGATGTTCCTTGGCAGCATTGGGTCTTGGCTTGCGAGCTGCTTTAGGTAACCAGATTTGAATTCTAAGTGCTTCCCTCCTTCCGTAGCCTTGTGCATATAAGAGAGATGTTGGCACATGCCATCCTTGAGTATTGTCATTGTCATTATTCACCCAAATCATTGAATCTTTTGAGGTTGTCTCTATCACAGTAGTGATGGTCTCTACCTTTTGAAAAGATGGGAGTGCCGAAGCACTTGATCCTATAAGGTGAGTAGAATTTACCAACAAGGTGTATTGTTCGGGAGTTCCAGTCTATATCGCATCTGGTGGTTCTAATCCATGATCTGCCTAGAACAACATCCATCACTGCTTGGCTTTTGTTAGCAACATAAAAAGTCACGTGCATAGATTGATCCTGAATGGACATATTAATACAGCACTTGCCTAGGGCTGGGGTTTAATCACCAGAGAAATTCTGGCAGTTCAATGATGCATTGGTGAGCAAAGGTTGGCCTAATGATGTCCACGCTTCATAAGACAAGACATTGCAGTCAGCTCCCGAATCTATAAGTGCAGACGCTGCAAAGATTGCTCTTTGAGTAGGGATCCTTACTTCAATATGAAAGGGATCTACAAAGTCTTCATCATCATTCAAGTGGATGGCCATGATAGCTGCCTTGCGACGCTCTCGTGCTAGTGCTACTCTAGCCTTAGCTTCTTCTTTTGCTTGACTTTGTAACAAAGCTTGAGCTTTTTTACGTGTGTGACTAGCATGTATGCGTATCAGCATATCATCTGTTAGAGGTTCTTCATAGCGCTTCAAGCGGCTACCATTGATGAAGTTAGTCATTGGCTCTCTGTCTAAGGTTTCCAACCTTACTGCACCACTCGCACTAAGCTCGTTGATTACAAATGGACCAAGTCCTCGCATTTTCAGCTTGCGTTTTTGTTTCTTCAATGTGTAAAGCAACACTAGATCACCTCTCCTGAAGCGACCTTTCTTTACATGCGTATCATGCCAACGCTTTTGGCATCGTTTTTCAACATACATGCCAATGACTGCCAATAGCCTGTCTTCATCTAGCCTTTCCAATTCATCGATCCGTGTAGAGAATTCATGATCCGTCCACTCAAGTTGTTTTGCAACTCGAAGTGTAGGTACAATAAATTCTATCGGAAGGATAGCGTCCAATCCAAAAACTAGATTGAAAGGTGTCGTGCCTATGGACGTTTTGTAAGCAATTCGGTAAGCCCATAGAACTGAGTGAAGTTTCTGTTCCCAATCTGTTCTATGTCCCTCAACAATCTTTGTAAGCATAGTGCAAAGAGTCTTGTTTGTGCTCTCAGCTTGACCATTTGCTTGCGGGTGATAAGGCGCTGACCTCTTATGGATGACCATAAAGTCCAAAAGAAAGGTAATGACTTCATTGATAAAATGCACACCTTGGTCACTCACAATCTCAATAGGTAAACTGTAGCGTGTAAACACATGTTCGTATAAAAACTTTGCAGTGGTCCTAGCATCGTTTTTTACTATGGCTTTTGCTTCTACCCACTTCGTAAGATAATCCGTGGCTACAATGATATACTCAGCATGTGTATGGCGTGCTGGTGGTTTAATCGGTCCCACAAAATCAATTCCCCATTTGGCAAAAGCTCTAACCCCCATAATTGGTCTCAATGGCATGTCCTCATACTTGGTAGGAGGTTTGGCTCTTTGACATTGATCACATCGTTTGACATACTCTGTTGCATCGTGAAAAAGCGTAGGCCACCATAGTCCTGACCATAGTATAAGTTTGGCAGTTGTTTCTCCACAGAAATGTCCATCCCCAACTCCTGAATGTGCATGAGTCAATACGCTAAGGTAGTCACTCTCACAAACACAAGTCCGTAGGTTTCCATCTTTGCCCCTTTTCTACAGTTGGCCTTCAATAATCTGAAAACTCGCTGCTTCTACCTCTATGGCTCTCTTTCTATGCCTAGGCATCTTATCGTCCGTATGACCCTACGTCAAATACTTCACAATGTACGAACTCCAATTGGGTGTTGTTGAAATATAAAATAGAGTCACATGAGGAATGGGTTTCCTTTGTTGACAAATTTTACAATTCCGTACGTACTCTTCTGTATCAGCATGAAGTGTTGGCCACCAATATCCTTCCCACAAAACTCTTTTAACCGTATCCTTTACAGAGACATGTCTGCCTCCTAAGCTCACGTGGACATATGAGATAATCTCATCATATTGATCAGGGTCAGGGCATAGACGAAGTATTCCATCTTTTCCCAATTTATACAATCGTCCAGAAAGAAGCTTATAAGGAGCACAATGCTCTATGGTCATTATCTTTTCATTGGTGGGACTAATGGAGTTAACAAATCCTATCGTTTAAACTTGAATGATGGGTTCTGCCCATCTTGGTGCTGTCTCAACCAAGAATAAAGTAGCATCACGAATATCATCATCTATACCAATGGGTGCTTCTCTTGAAGTTATCCTGGAAAGATGATCAGCCCGCTGATGCATTTTTCCCTTCTTTACCGCTACTTCAAATTCAAATTCAAGTAGAATAACAAACCAGCGTACAATCCTTCCGGTTGCACATGGCTTGTTTCACACAAGGTAAAGCAAAGCTTGATGATCTACGAAGAATGTAAATTTGTTGGCCAAAAGGTAATGCCGAAACTTCTTCACAGCATAGATCATAGCTAAGCCTTCTCTTTCCGTGGTGGTGTAATTCTTTTCAGCACTATTGAACTGGCGGCTAGCATATGAGACTGGAAAGTCCATTTTGTTCTCGCCTGGTTGAGCTAAAATACAGCCAATTGCAAAAGCCGAAGCATCTATATGTACGTGGAATAAATTATCCCAATCCGATGGCCTAAGAATAGGTGCTGTCACTAATGCTTTCTTCAGCTTTTCAAAGGCTTCTTCACAATCCTCTGTCCATTCAAATACAACAAGGAGTGCATACAATGGCCGTGCTATTTCCGCGTACATGTAGATAAATCTACGATAGTAGACGCAATGACCCATGAAAACTTGTACCCCTTTTGCATTGTAAGGTCTAGGTAGCTCAACAATAACAGCTATCTTTTTCGCATCCGTGGATATACCATTCCTAGACACAATGTGGCCTAGAATCTTCCCGTGCCTAACCATAAACTTGCATTTATCAGGATAAGGCATATGCGATACACTCTGCATTTCTCAACGATTTTTTTGAGATGCTCTATGTGTTCTTCTCTGTTTATGGAATGCACACACGTCATCCATGAATATTTCAAGGAATAATAGCAGGTATTCTTTGAACGCATGGCTCATCAGCCTCTGAAAGGTGGCTGGAGCGTTAGTCAAACCAAAAGGCATGACTCTATATGCAAACACTTCCCATTCTGGTAGCAAATGCGGTTTTGTGTTGATCCTTGGGATCAATAGATACCTGGTTGTAGCCCGAAAATCCATCAAGAAAACTGTATGCCTTCTTACCAGCTACCCTCTCCAATACATGATCAGTGAGTGGAAGCGGATAGTGGTCCCGGACAGTAGCAGCATTTACTTTCTTTAGATTGACACATACTCGTAGTTTTCCATTCTTCTTAGGTACTACCACAATTGGTGAAACCCATTCTGTATGTTCAATCTCATAAATAAATTCAGCCGCTATAACAGCTTGTCAATCTCTTCTTTGATCTTTTTGGCAAAATTATCGTTATACGTGTAAGGACGCTGCTTGGACGGCTTGGCATCCTCTCGCATGGGAATTGTATGTTGGCAGATCTTTGGATCTACCCCCTTAAGGTCTTTGTAACTCCAAGCAAATATATCTCGATACTCTCTCAGAGTAGAGATTAGCAATTCTTCCTCCGCTTGGGCTAAGTCTGTGGCAATCCACACGTTACGTGGCTCTTCGCTTGGTTCTGCCAGGTCTATTTTCTTGGCGTCCTCAGGGCCATTGTAGGAAACTCCTAGTTCCTCAGGTTTCTGTCGAATAGGTTGTTGCAAGACTATTTTCCAATCTTGTATGGTGAATTTCTTGAAGTTTGAGGGGATATTTATGGTATCCTCTTCTTCCTTTGAGTCATCACTCATGGAAGACCATGCTGCTTTTAGCATTCTCTTCCTTTCCTACACTAGAGCTTTACGCTCCACTCTTGTCATGGTGCTTTGTTTAGTCTTGACTGAATGCACTGAAGCCTTAGATTTTAGCTTCGGTTTCCTTTTCCTCTTCTTCTTTGGGTTGTCACTCTCCTTCTCGTTTAGCTTTTGCACTAATTGAAAGCCGTATCTCCATTTCATCTCGTCTTTGATGCAATCATCAGCTCCCAAGTAGTACAAGTACTCGTTCTTACCTAGAAAGGTTGGAGGTGGAATAAAGTCCTCTTTATCCACATCTTCTCTTTCTTTTTGTTGTTGTTGTCTCTTTTCCTTGACTTTCTGTTTGCGAAACTTCCAGTGACTCTTGCAAAACTTACGTTTCGGTTTGTCACTAGGAATACTCAACAAGACCTCTCTGCCCTTTAACAACAATCTTATATTCTCTAACTCTGATTCAGGGACTATGGCATCGTCATCAGAATCCTTCACATCAGAGGATTCTAAGCATCTATCCTCATCTCCTTCATCAGCTGAGCTGTACTCAAGAGGGGATACTTCCTCTATAGATACCATATCTCCTAGCAATAATGATTTGTTTGCTTCATACCTAGGGGCTTCTTGGGGTTCCTCTGCATAGATCGGTCTTAGCATTCTTACGGGAATAATGTCATACCCATCCGGATCACAGAATTGTGTTTGCCTTGGCAATGCACAAGTGTCTATGGTAGCTAAAACATGGTTCCATTCTAAGGGGTCTATCAAGTTCTCAGGAAAAGGTATAGGGATATACGCCTCATCCGTCACACTTCTGTCTATGGTAACATTTCCAGGTTGCAAGTCTCGACAAGATGCTCCATAGATCCATAGATCAGCTCTTCCTTCAGACATAGTTGCTCCCGATGCTTCTGAAGAAGCGGAATCAAACTCATCCACAGGAGAGTGCGTCACATCTCGATAAGCATGGTTTTTCAGATTCACCCTCGTGGTTATATTCTCATGTCTGAGGTACAAGTAATTGTAACCCCAGTCTTGAATCATTTTGAATTGGCGCATGAATGGCCTTCCTAGGATCACTTCGTAATTTGTGTTCTTGCCAAAGTCTACGATAGCAAAGGTATGTCCGTACTCAATGCCACATGACTTGACTATAACATTCTCAAGCAATCCTATGGGACTCTCTAGATTTCCGTCTGCCAATTGCAAACTCATCCTTGTACTTCTAATTGCAGGTTTTTCCCACATTTCCCATACAGTTTTTGTTGCTATACTCACCCCTGCTCAAGTATTAGCTCAGAAGCCTTTGCCTTCAACAACTCCTTAACCTGGATGTTCTGGTTCCACAATCCTTGCTCAGTTAATTGTGTAGCCACTTCTCCCCACAATCTTGGCCTAAGCTTTAAGAACTCTGCGAGTGGAATGGTACACGTAACTGGTGCCGACAATAAAGCTTGTAAACCCCCTATGTCTCATTCTTGATGAGGTTGTCGTGTCATTGATGGTACTCGCATGATTCGGCTATGTGCTTCGTACAGTCCTAAATATGAGGGCAGTGTCTTGCATGTGAGCTTGTTGCTCCGAGCTGAGACAACAGTCTGAGCATCATCTGGTAGAGATAAAGCATCTAATTCTTGAACCCTTTGATCCGAGAATTCTACTATATAAAACGGTGGTGACTTGTCAGAAGATGCTAGATCCTCATTTTGTTTTTGCACTACTTCCCACATCTCCCTTGCTACTGCTTCCTCTATTTCAGGAATTTCATCTCCAAAATCCATGGTAGTCAATGGTTTTGACTCGTCTGCATTGGTATGAGGTAAATAATCTCCTTCAGGCATTTCTGGGAAATGTAGAGATACAACTTCACTTCCCTTTTCCATGCTTGGCATGGCTTCTGGTATCGTCTCTAAGTTAGGCTTCAGAGAAGCAGGTCCTCTTGCGTACATAGGTGGTGGGCCATCTATTAGAGTCTGAGTATCCCTAATCAACTGCTTATGGATTGCCAAGTTGATTGTCTCTTCACGAGGGTTGGGATATTCTTGCAGCTTCTTAGGCAGCTCGGTCAGAGTTGTGATTCTACTATTATAAGCTTGAAGCGCTGCATCTAAAGGCTCATACACCTTGTCCACAAGGACTGATCCTCCTGAGCTTTCCTCAGACTCGGATGCTTTTCCCTTTTGCTCAGTTTGAGTTTTCTCTCCGTTTTGTTTCGTTTTCAACATTCCTTCTAGCTCTTTTGGGATAGAGTTTCCTCCATCATAGCTCCTCTGCTCCTTCGACTTCTTACTCCCCTTGTTACGTGGTTTACGTCGAGTTGATTTCTTTCTCTCTTTTCCATCTTTGGATAGAACCTTAATCTCAGAGGGTTTCTCAACAACCTCTTTGACATTCTTTTGCACTTGGGCTCTAGTCACTACTCTTAGCGACACTAGTTCATTCTCCTCCTCAGATGTCGTGGGTGATGGAATCACTTCAACATAGTTGAGGGGCGCTTTAGCTTTTTGTGCTGCCGGATCCACAGGCTTCAACAAGCAATCCTTTGGTAGATGGTCAATGCTACACCCTTGGCAAAACCTCTCTATAGGTGGAAACGTAGATGTTGTGCCTATGTTAGCTAAGAGGGGTCATTTCTTGTTTGGACATTCTCTCGCCCAATGTGTTCCACCACATTCATAGCATGGTCCTGTTTGTTGTGTGGGGTATAGTCTCTTTGTAGGATATGGTCCTGGATAACCTTGAGTCTTGGTTGGCTGAGATCCTATAAGCATCAAAGAGCTTAGGTCTCCATTAAAGTCATGAACTAGGCTTGGTCTGGTTGGGTTCTCAAAGTAGGGTTCGACAAGAGGATGCTCCATTTCGATGTAGCATGGTTGAGAGCTAACCATCTCCATACCTAATTCAGGATTCTCATATTCCACATATCTAAAGGAAGCTGTGCCAGGTGGAGAAGGTTGAGCTCCTAGCACCGGCCGTGCTTGCTCTTGAGCAACTAAGGTTCTCTCATGGTTCACAACTAAAATGGAGGAGAAAAAATAGCACTCGGTGGAGCCTTGATTTATCCACCAAATCATGTGCAATTTGGATGCTGTCATTTGCCACTATTGCACCTTGAGCTACACCATATACTAATGAAATTAATTTCACTTAATATGCCCCAATTATGGGCTAATTAGATTTCTAATTAAGTTTTTTTTTTTGCTATGAAGCCCGTCTCCAAGTTCAACTCCAATGCCCCAAGATTGATGTACTCAACCCTCTCTCACAATACAATCACACCACCAATATTATGCCCTCACACAAGGTATAAAACATGGATTTCTCTTCCACTTCTTCTCACTCACAAAGAGATTTCCATACTTGATTTTCTCTTCCTTCTCTTGTGCCACTCAAGATGAAGAGATTAATGCAATGAGGAGAGTGCACACAAGGTGCACAAAGAAATTCTCACCAAAAAACTAAGATTAATGGATTTTTTCCTAGCTCCAAATGCTACTTAATGAAGCAATGCTACTCAAGCAACCAAGGAATACATTGAGCTCCACACAATTATGATGCTAGTGAACTAATCACTCAAACACCCACACACTCCTCACATAGAGGGAGCTCTCAACAAGGGTAGCTCTAATACCATGTTAAAAGACATGGTGTAAGCTTATGGTGTAAGCTTAAGTTTGGAAATGGTTAAGTGAATTAAACATTGAACATGATTACCACATAAGCTAACTCACACCAATAAAGAAACACATGAAATCACTTAGATTAAGATGAGATATGACCAAAGAGAAATGGAATGTGCTCAAGAGCCACCACTTAGATATAACCATAAAGAAACATATGAAATCACTTAGATTAAGATGAGATATGACCAAAGAGAAATGGAATGTGCTCAAGAGCCACCACTTAGATATAACCATAAACATGTTGTGTGGTGGCTAGGTGATGGCCTCTACTACACCACCAATAGGCACACAAGAATGAAAAGTAAAGGGATCAAAACTGGGGGACACTCAAATCTCAGCTCCAAGGGCTCCAACCAACTCAGCTCCTATCCTAAGCCCTCTAGCTAAGTAACTGGGACACTTCTACAACCTCCTAACCTCCCTGCCTTGCCTAGCTACCTCCCTCAGCTTCCTTTGAGGTTAGAAACTTTTCCTCCAGGATCCTCTATTGTCCTCCAACATCAGTTCACACTATTGCCACAATCCCAAGATGTTCTTGGTCACTCTGCTGACCACCTTCTGACCCTTCTCTAACCTTCACTTGTTTGCTAAAGCCCACCTCAACAGTCTCTTTTAGAATCGACTGACTCAGAAGCCTTACCTGACACAAAAAGCTTCTCCAAATTTCCTCAGATATCCATAGGCCCTCATGCACCTCTAAACTAGCAAGGATATCACACTACAAGCCCTCTGCTGTGACTACTACTGATCTATAGTTGCCTCCAAACCGACTATCTTCTCAAGACTTTCACAACTAACTCTGCTAATGTAGGTTCTCTCTCCTTAGTGTCCACTAGCACTCTTAGACACTTAGAACACTCAATTCTCACAAGGACCCAACCCTGTGGGCACTCAACTGACTCAAACTTAACTGTAAAGCTGCAACACTTAGATCCCTTGCCCATCTGACTCCTGATTGTTGCAGACTCCAAACTATTAGCTCTATCCACAAGCACTTCCCTTTAGCCTAGACACACCAAATCAAGCAAACTACACAAACAACTAACCATTCTGAGGTCCAATTGACACTCAACTTGTTCTATACCCTATCTCATCTGATTCTGTCTAAAAATCAATTCCCCAATCATCTGACTCTCACACTCACGAGCTTTATCTCCTCAAACTCAAACAAAACAGCATCTTCATCAAGACTAAAACATTGAAACAATAGACTATATTTCCAAAAACTCTAACTACTTCAGATAATCAAAAACACTTCAGCCCTGAGACTTGAGGACCAATATATGAAAAAACACAATAGAAATTCAGGGATTTCCTACAAGAAGGCCCCAGCTACACAATTTAAAACTTTGAACCACTATCATGCACGATAGGCCGTTTCACACAAAAACAACACATATGTAACAAGAAGGCAGCAACAGTTGAAGAAGAATTGAGTCCGGTCAAGTCTCTAATGGATTTCAACTTCCTAGATATCTAAGGGCACTCACATCCTTCAAGACTCTCTAGCTTCCCTCCCTGCACTCTGATCCAAACAAACTTCTCTCATCGTGCTCGCCTTTACTCAGCAACACTTGGAAAACACAACACAAGATCTCCAATCTGCAACAACAAACACACTTGCAAGAGCCCACTCTACTGCAATCGGTGCACTCCTCTCTCTGGTGGGAACTCTAGCCACATCTCAACGAGCCTCACATGCAAATTTCCTCCATTCTCCCTCTTGAACCCACATTGCCGCCTTGCTTTCTTTCCAAAACCTACGTCGCCCACTTCATTTGTTCCTTGAGGCTCTTTCTTTTTTAATTTCATGCACTTTCATTTATCCACTGAATTGCCACACATCCTTTGCCACTTGGGATCTACTGCTGCATACCATGCTATACCCACTTCATCTACCTACACATCACATTTGGGAGGGGCTTGAGATTTACCTCACATATAGCCCATCCCCCTAGAGTGAAAACATTCATGTTTTCATTGTCTTCTTTGTGTTTCAAAACTCGTCTCTTCACAAACCACTCTATATAATTCTATTTACACCACCCAATAATTCAATTTCCACTTGGGTTAAATGGGTAGAACACCCTCCTCCACAGCCATCTTGCTGCATTAAGCCAACCTCCTAAGTCAAACACAGGTCTACACATAGTCTTCAGACAACTTTAGGGTCCTCCCCCTATCAACTGGTTGCATCATCCATGTATATTTATTTTCCATTCTTTTCTCTTCCTCTCCACCAGTTCTGAGCTCTCCATCCAATGCAGAGTCTTTATCAACTTTCTGTCTGTCAATGATGCCTTCATTCCATTCTCCCAATACATAACTACTATCACCACAAAAAAACATCTTGGGAACAACTTGAACATTATTCTCCAAACAACCCAAATAGAGGACCTACATAGCTCTTGATCATCAACAACCTTAACTTCTCTATCCCACAACCTACTAGCAACATCCACACCAGGAACCCATCATTGTCAACACACTCTTTAGTATCCACAATGGCACCCGCCTGCTCAACGCATCCTTGATCCACAGACTCTTCAAAAAAATAAAAAAAACCCTCCAAGGTGTCATCCAACAAGGCATCCTCAGCCTCAACCATATCACTATCCATATACTCATACACATACACATACAAATGCTTGACCATGTTAGCACCATCATCACCTGTGTCATCAAACCAAGGCAATTCTAACGAATCCTCTACATCACACTCTACCACATCACACAAATTTATAGGTTCTACACTAGCATCTTCTGATGAATCTATCATCATTTACAAGCTCCTGTGACATTTCCAACATATTAGAGGGACCACCTGCCCTTCTAGAGTAGACTCACTAGCCTCTAGGCATCCCTTCACTACTTTGTCAACATCTCTTGTCTCCAAGTCTGGGTCCACAGTCATACAACTTGCACTTTCCATCGCTTCATAAACACCTTGATCCATTGCCCTTGCATCCTCTGACACATCACTAACATAGTGATCCATAAGATATACTGTGCTCCTAGCATGACACTCATATACTCTGCTCCGTAACATATACTCTGCTCCTAGCATGACACTCATCCAGAAAATTAAATTTAGCAGCCATGGATGGCATATATAAGCCAGCACTTCATCTAATCTTCCTCTCCTTCAACAAAAGTAAGTGGGTCTTTTAGCTCCACCTTCTCTCTAATCTTTCCATTTAGTAACTAAACAAACATCATATTCTTCAGAAAGTCAGGGGGGGTTTGGTTCCCTCCCAAGCTCTTGAGCATCTTCCTCCAACCACCTTCATACCTATCAACAAAATCTGACACTCCTTCATCCTCTCCTTGGCTCAACCTAATCAACTTTCTCCAAAAGTCCTCCGGACTGTTATTTTTCCCATACCTTCTCTTCAGGGATTCCCTAAACCTATTCTAGTTTCCTCTTTCAACATCTATGGCCTCATACTCAAACTACTACATGGATGCATCCTCCAACAACAAACTCACTAGCTTCAACTTGAAAACATCATCATCTCTGTTGCTTCTCAAAGTTACCAACTCAACTCTTCGGAACAGAGAGATATCTTCTCCCTTCTCACCTTTGAACACATCAAAACCCAATCCAACAATTGGCCCTAAGTTGATCAACAAATGGACTCCAACCTGCTAACCAAAGCCCTTAACAAAAGCCTTCTGATCCTCAGTGGGGGCACCAAATGATGTGTGGTGGCTGGGTGATGGCCTCTACTACACCACCAACAAGCACACAAGAAAGAAAAGTAAAGGGATCAAAACTGGGGGACACTCAAATCCCAACTCCAAGGGCTCCAACCAACACAGCTCTTATCCTCAATCTTCCAACTGACTAATTGGGACACTTCTACACCCTCCCAACCTCCTTGTCTTGCCTAGCTGCCTCCCTCAACTGTCCTCTCAGGTTAGAAACCTGTCCTCCAGGATCATATGCTGTCCTCCAACATCAGATCACACTATTGCCACAATCCTAGGACCTTCTTGGTCACTCTATTGACCACCTTCTGACCCTTCTCTGACCTTCACTTGCTAAAAACTGCCTCAACAATCTAACTCAGAACTGGCTGACTCAAAAGACTTACTTGACACATAAAACTTCTCCAAATGTCCTTAGGAATCCACAAGCCCTCAGGCACCTCTAAACTAGCAACAAGGATATCACACTACAAGACCTCTGCTGAGACTACTGTATCCAGAATTTGTTTCTATAAATCTTTTCACCAACAATCTTATATGGACTCCATCATTCATCTTGCTATGCACAAAGTTCAATGAGTACACCAAAATCAATCAACTCAAGCAGACATACACATACATGTGCTTGGTCACCAATGTTGTCCACACATTCCATAGTTTTTATGTGAGACTCAAAACACTCTTTGTTCAAGCTGAAACACACGTGTTGCTCACAAATTCAAAAAAACACATCAAAAATAATCCTCTAGTTTCTAGAACACTTCAAAAATGCATACATACAAAGGCTTGGATCAATTTGTAAGTCAAAGAACCTGTTAATGAGCTTGTTCCCTATTCTATAAAAACTGAAAGGCTGATCAAAAGCTTGTTAATAGTGATTTGCAGATCTTAAACTGCTTCTAAAACCAAAACTTAATGTTAAGTACCTCAAAAAAATGCCCATATATATGACATGATTCTTGTTCTAAAGCTTGATGCCTTTACATGACCATATACACGTTTCCAAAGCTCACACACATCACCAAAAGCTCTCTATTTTCACTATTAAAATAGGTTAAACACCGCTACTACAACTCCTTCAATCTCTTCAAACATCAAATAGAGACTTCACACAAGTTCATTTATCTCCATATATCATATCCATGTCCATATGCAAGCTCACCATAGCTCGCAATGATAAAAAAGGACTCTCTATTTTGCATTTACAAGTTTGTAGACCCACACTTTTTCTTTCTTTGCAACTTTATAGCCTCCACTTTTCTTTCTTTGTGTATATATCTGGAACTCAATTCAAATCAATGCCTAAACATATTAAGCAACATGTACTTGAGCTATTTGAGTGATGTAATCTGCTCAACTCATGTTAAGTGCTACTTTACATAGAGAGCTCAACAAAGATCTGTATTAGCTTATTTTTAACTTTTTTTTATGGTTGTACCTTCTAGAAGTTCAATACTTCTTAATGCTTAACTTGGCAATTATATTTAGCACCTAATGATGATGTTTATTGAGTATAACCAGCTCAAAGATGGTCTACTATTGCACATGAACTCTAACAATGTTGAGAAATGCAATGTGTGAGGGTGCAACATGTGTAGATAGCAAGGGGAGGAGCATGCACATTAGAAAAGGACAGAATAAGGGTAAATTGGCAAAGGTTGATTTGTATGGTCATTTGTAAAAGATGAAGTCAAAGGTCAAAAAGGTAGCACATGGAAAATGCAAGGAGGAACATGTAGTGTGAGCATTTATGGATACATGGTTGGCACGAGGGTGCACACATCTTATGAGTTGGGAGCTCCATGAGAGCTATAAAAGGATGTACTTTGATCAACTCTAGTGCAATGAGGTTATGTGACATTTTGTAAGCATATCATTTTGTTAACATCTTGTTTACTTTCCTGATCACCTTATTACTCTCCTTAATAATATCTTTGATCTTGCTTTGAGCCTACTTAGATCCACATTTTTAATATGGTATCAGAGCCATGGTGGCTAGGGCTAGGACATGTCATCAAGTTTAGGATTTGCCTTCATTAGTATCTTCATTGAGGAAATTCATTAGTGCAATTTAGGGTTTTCTGTCTTCTCATTAGACACAACTTGGCATCTCCATCAACAACTGCACAAGATGTGCAGAGTAGAGTGAAGACTAAAAGAGGCATCGAGCTTTAACAACAAGCATAGTGTGCCTACATGACACAAAGGAAGAGAGTTGCATGCTCTTTCCATCCAACCTACCCATGAGCAGAGGTGGACAATTAGTTCCTCCATGTAGCATCTTATAAGTGTTGAGGGCTACTTAGTAACGACACAGGCGACATCAACAAACTCATCTCAAAGTGTAAGAAAGATATGTGAAGTAGGCATCATGAAGAAGAAGAAGAATATCCTAGTAGAGGAGAAGGCAGGCTGAGAGCAAGGAGGCGAGCAAGGGCTATTTGGCAATCGGTGGGCGAGGAGGTGTCGCACGTAGCCACCAGCATAGATTGTGTGGCAATAAGGTTTTCCAATAATCTTTTTTTTTTAATGAATGGTGTAAAAAGACTTACACTAGAGATGTTCATATGCTAAAGCATGAAAATGGCCATTTTAATTTGGGCATCACACGAAACATCATGGAATTTTGCAATAACAACATCAACATCAACAAATTCATCATCATTAGCATGGGTGTCTTTAAAAAATATTTTCACAATGGCAATGTTGTCATTCACTAATCCTTTCACCAATAATTTTGTAATCTTTGTAAATGTCGGCAATATAAGCACGAAAATTCATGACCAAGAGTTTAAAAAAATTGTAACCCTTGATGAAACACAGCCAAATGAGCACACGTGGAGTAAGTGTGTGAGGGCAAAGAAAGAGCTCTCAGGAAAGAAATGTGCAAGAGCCATGGAGTTGTCCACAAGCAAAAGAAACAAGCTAAAATCCTCTGACTTCAAGGTGGAGAACAAGCCAAAGAGCCGAACAAATTAAGGCCACCAAGGTTGCTAGTAAAGAAATGGCATGGCTCCTAACTCCTGGTTGTAACCCCACTCTCTCGATGTGTAAAGTGTCAAGACAAAGCCAACATTGTAGCTCATAGAGAAACCTAGACAAACTGCTCCAACAGAGTGTAGGTCAGGTTAATACAGGTGTTAGAACCTCATCTCATTGAGGGGAGGTGTTGAGAAATGCAATGTGTGAGGGTGCAACATGTATAGATAGCAAGGGGAGGAGCATGCAGATTAGAAAAGGATAGATTGAGCGTATATTGGCAAAGGTTAATTTGTATGGTCATTTGTAAAAGATGAAGTCAAAGGTCAAAAAGGTAGCACATGGAAAGTGCAAGGAGGCACATGTAGTGTGAGAATTTATGGACACATGATGGTTGGCACTAGGGTGCACACATCTTGTGAGTTGGGAGCTCCATGAGAGCTATAAAAGGATGTACTTTGATCAACTCTAATGCAATGAGATTATGTGACATTTTGTGAGCATACCATTTTGTTAACATCTTGTTTAATTTCTTAATCACCTTATTATTCTCCTTAATCATGTCTTTGATCACTTGCTTTGAGCCTCCTTATATCCACATTTTTAACAAATAGTAGTTTATGCTAAAAAAATAGGTCATCGGCTACTTCCATTTTGCTTGGTGAGATGATGAAAGCTCCTAATCATCTTGTCAATGGTGTAAATATTAAAAAAAAGGTTTAAAATTCCCATTCCATGATCCAATTGTTGCACATACTCTGAACTTCCACCTTTGCTCATATACACACAAATGGATACTTTGCCTTCTTCAAATGAACTTGCAGATCTTGTTTTTGGTATTCTACAAGTGTTTTTTGCATGCCAAATTGCTAGTATGTTTTGCCGAACATAAACTCAATGCTCATACATTAAATACATATTCTCTACACTGTTACACAAGTGCATCTAGACCTTCACAACTTTCTTTTCACTTTCTTGGGGCAACCACCTCTTGGCGTTAATCTAATTCAATCACCTAGAATCTACAAGATTAGGGTAAGGTCAACTCACCAATGGGCCTTAGATTTCGGATCTAAAAGTTGTGTGTGCTGCATAGATTCTCTTTGCTCCACTACAATGGAAATCTTAAAATTTTAAATTTTCCCTCTCTCTCACTCACTCAATAAACCCTAGATTGAGAGCTTCTAGATGTGATACCATGAAAAGATATTAAAAGAGAAGACATGAGACACACCTAAACATTCATGTAGCTCTCAATTCATCAATCTCACACCAAGTAGAGAAGCTCCATAGCTTTCCTACATTCTCTTTCACAAAATAACACATCTACATAATGATAATTTCACACTGAAATAAACCTAATACTAATGTCCACACACTTGGCTAGTTGGGCATGGCCAATATTATCCACACACACACTTCTAGTCTAGTGTCCACACACTAATGTTATCCACTAGCCAATGAGCTTGCATTCTCAAAAACATGTGTCCTCCTTAGCAAATATCACTAACTTCATGACCAAGACAGTGAGCACTTTCGAGATGCACGATAGGTAGTGGATTGATGTAATGCGCATTTGACCACTAGTGCTGCCTCTTCCTTCCCTCAATGAGATGCTAGGATTTTCAAGAGTTCCTTTTGGTGTGTTGACAGTAGTGACATTGATGGTGCTTCTATAGATTGTGCAATAGTTAATGGCACACTTAAGCTACACTCCATCAAAGAGCATCCTATGATGACTCCACCATCTTCACATAGTTCCATTCATGCTTTTGTGGGCCATGCATCGATGGTGACTCATCATGTTGCCACACGCAAGAGTGGGTTGACCCTTGCTTCAAGCAAGTGCTATGACCCAGAGCGAGTAGGGGAGACCCCCTCTATTAATCCTTGAGGAGAATAGCAGTGGTACCTTGAACATAAGGGAGAATGGCATCCTATCACCTTGAATGGGAGAATAGCAATGGTGCCATTCTCCCCTTTAGTGTGAGGGGAGGCCTTGATGATAGCACCACTACCATTCTACCTTTGGATTCACTCACAATGTTTTCATATGCGTCACATGTATGAAATCTTAGAGTTGATCGGACTCACTCACAATCAAACTCCTACATTGGATTCACTCACAATATTTTCATACGCGTCACACGTATTCACAAAGTATACCACATGTCTCACACGTGTCACAGCTGATTGGACTCACTCACAATCAAATTAATCACAATACATGTGTCACACATGTCACACTTAGTTGGATTCGCTCACAACCAAATTAATCACACTTGGGTCATCCAAGATATTCTTTTTACTTATTGGATCACCCAATAAATTAATTACCGTAACATTCCCTCTCGTTCGGGTTGCAACTGACCTCAATTGTGCATTTATTCACAAACACCAACACAAGTATCTCTCACAGATACCAACACAAATATCTTTCATAGTTACGAACACAAGTATCTCTCACAGACACCTGGTTAATCTTGTTCAAAAATAGAAAGAGAATAATTTGAAGAAAGTGTTTTAAATGAGGTGAATGTTTAAAGAATGAATGTGAAATAACAATAAGTTACATACATTCTTCGGTGATCAATCGAAAACATATGTGCATCATTGTTAGTTCATCCAAGTCCTGATAGTGAATGTATGGATGTATGCATGTAGATGTGGATGGGTATGTATGGATGTATGCATGTAGATGTGGATGCATGAATGTGGATGTATGGATGTGAATGAGGATGTGGATGTGGATGCATGGATGTAAATTGGTCAGAACTCTCTAGGATCCTACTTAGGTGTCCTATCACTTCACTCATGGACCGCTTCGTCGGTCCTCGCCCATCGTACCAGAAGAGCACCATTTTAACTGTACTGAGGCTGGTCAAGACCTCGGCAGGCTTTGCCCCCGCGAGTGACGTGCCTCGACGACTCCCCACCAGTTGTTGCCAACAAACCTCCTCTTAGTAAAACACATGCCAAATGCTTCCTCCACCAGCATTCTGGCGTAAAACAGTCCTTTAAATGAAAACATAGGTTCTATGCAAGTAATTTAAATGAAAATATAGGTTTTATGCAAGTAAAATTCCTAGTTTAAGATTGGTTCCACAAAACCCTTTTTTTTTCTTATTCCATAATTTCATAATGAGAATTCTTGATCTCTCATCAGGGTAATTTACCCATCATTTGACTGATTGTCCAACTAGATTCTTGGTGATTTCGGTCAAAGGAAAACTAGTTTAATTCAATGGTAGTCTATTCTTTGTATTTAGGAACTCGAATTGGTCACAAAGTTTTTGCTTGATTCAGATCGAGAGATTTACTGACCGTCCCTCTCATAGTCGTGGCCTAACCAAAATCATCCGGTTTAGTCATAGCTTTGATTCCAAGGATTTTCTTTAGATAAACATCTACCGAACTTCTAATCATAAGGAAATTCCAAATTCATTCCTTCTTAACCATAATAGATTAAGAAATGATTTTATATGAGAATATTGGATTTTAATGAAAATACTCTTCTTCCATTTAATCTAATTTTGGGTAAATACCACTTTGGTAATTTGACCACATAAAATATCCAAAGATTTTCTTTCTACCACTTAATTTCTCAACCTTAATTCCCTAGGTGGAATTATGGTGAAAATTCATCTTTTGACACCAAAATTTCATAGCCTCATTCATGAGTGTGATATTCATTCGCTCTATCCTCTTTCCTTTCACAATCTGACACTCATCCATTTTCAACACATACATGGATCTCCATTATCATGGGAATTCCTCTTTTATCAATAAAATAAAATTACTAAAAATTCCTCTTTTTCTCTAGTTAGCTATTTATGCATAAACATTAAAAATTAATTTTCCATGGATATGATGAGAATTATTCATTTAGAATAGGATGACTAATCCTAGAATATGGTAGGAAGTCCTCTTTTCACATTATGCATAAAAATGATTTATGTGTTAACTTTCAAAATTTTTGCCATAACTCCGCTGCTATTACTGATAATTTTCAATAATTTTAAAAAGCATGACTTAGTAATACACTTATCATAGATTAACTATTAATAGATCTAAATCCAATTTATGGATCTAAATCATAATTTTATCATAATTTATGTAACATAAAAGTATTAAAAAGCTAGAGTTTGATTTTAGAATTAAGAATTGCTCCATGACAAGCATCATTTGAATAGAGAATTGGTCATCAAGGATTGGTACAATAATTGTTATATTTGCAATTGGCAAATTACTCACCATCTATGTCCAAAAGCTTATCTATCCCGAGTTTCTCACAGAGGTGAAGGATGCATTCCATGTACTCCATGCAGTAGGCATAGATGAGTTGTATCATCAAAGCCAACAAGGCATATGCTATATGTGTGCTTCTTTTAATGTGCTCATGAAATACTTTGGACTTTTAATTGCCTTCTTAACTTTCTTATGTGATTTACATTCAAGGCATGAAAGATTCCCTTGAACTCATTTTCCAATGATAGTGCACAATACAACTTTCAGTGACCTCTTGCATTACAATGCTTACACAAATAGAAATAACAATATTTAGTGTGGCGATCCTTGTCATGACACAAATCACAATTTCTCCCCAATTTTAGTGTTTGATTTGATCTAAGCCCTTGCAACTAGTGCACCACACCAGCGCAAGACTGAGTGTGCTCCCAACAACAGTGCAATATCAAGGTTCTTGTCGTTCACACACAAGGTTGCTTGATCTTAACTTTTAGTGTCCTTTTAGTGTCCTTTTTGTAAAAAAACCTCTTGCTTATGTGTATTTCTCGTGCGCATGAACACTAACACGTGCTTAAAATCTCTCGAGGGGGAGTTTAAAAACTCTCTTGATAGTTCTTGGAATGCCCTGACATGTGACCCAATAAATGAAGATGTAGACTTTAGTTGGTGGTGTTTTCTTAGCCTACTGCATCGTCAATACAATATGTAATTGGCTATCCATGTCTCTGTTATCATTGCAAGATTCCATGCATCATTTAGCCTTGTGCTCCAAGCCTGAGTGGGCTGGCTTGCTTTGATTTCTAGTAAGCTTCGCTAGTGGTGGGAGGAGCCCATTGTCAGTTTTTGAATGGACTTCATGATGCGGCTAATAAGCACCGTTCTCTACCAATAATTTTCAAGCTCACACCTTAGAGTGTAAGAAAGCATTAAATCCGAGGCAAACAACCAATGTACAAAGTCTTATCCATTGTATAATTTGATTTGCCTCAAGGAATCTTTAGTTACATTTTTACCTGAACACATGCCTGATGCATCACGACCATACATGGGAATTTGTCCACTAGACAAAGAACGAGAAAAACGTCCTTGAATAGGAACATTACCACTCTTATTCCTTGAAGATGTTGATATATTTTGATTTGGCATGCACAACCAATACATAGGTCCATACAAAAAATACTTTTATGAACCTCTCTCTCGTTCACATAGGGCCCTAAACAAGAACCATAGGATAGTCTGCATCTACATCTTCCACATCGCCACAGTCTAGTGGTTCTACCTTAGGGAAGGGCTTGATCCTCTTCTATCGGATCCCAAGGAGCCTAGACACTAGACCATTCTCTCATCTGTAAGAGAAACCTCTTCAATTTTGTCTATGTTTCTTGTTGTCTTATGTTTTCTTGTTGTTTAATCAATCAAGCAGAGCACAATGCAGCAATAGTGCTTCTTACTGTCTTCACCCGCCGCACTGATACACCCATGACCTACGATGAGGCTTCTATGCAGGGAAGTCACCATTTCTACATTGCTCTGCAGGAGCTGCAATTGTATTCTGCCATGGAGTATTGTGAGTCGTCTTATCTAAAATCAAGTGGTGCTAGAAAACTTGAAAGACTACACAGTGAAGGACCTTGTGACATATCTTCAGTTGAGGTCTAGGTTGCAGGTCTTGCACAGCGGGTGCACACATGCAAAGAGCATAAAAATCTTGAAGCCTTTTCCTAGTAATGGCCTCCTAAAGAAAATTGGAGGTATCACAAATACTACCTTTTTTTTGGATGTGGTGCTTTACTTTGAAGAACAACCCATAAAAAAGAGGGAAGAGAAGATGGAAGAACCCTTTACTGCTATAAAGATGGATCACCACATCTAACAAGGTGCAAACATGAATGCATCATTGAACATTACATCAACAAGCTCAGATCATATGGTGTCGGAACCCCCAACCAAACATGTGGGCCCTTCATCAAGTCAATTAGCTCTGTTGTCACCTGCATCGGGAACCCTTAACAACTCGAAGCAAAAGTATGCTTTCATCACTTCTTGGAAGGTGTCACAGTGGAAATCTCCCTCAAGGCTCTGCAGCTCCAAGATGGACCAGTTCAGGTTCTCCATCTTAACTACAATGGAGGTGCCCTAGTGCGAGCCTGTTGACTGATGTGAGATCCCTGTTCCCACCGAGCAACGGATTCGGGGTACTAGCAGCGGAAGTAGCACTTCTCGCACGGGACAGGGGTCCCACACTCGGGGCCTCGCCCACGGATATCCGGACAAGAGACTAATCCGTCGGTTTGTCCAAAACCGAAACCGGAAAAACTTCCTTTACCCGGAAAGCACGGGCGATTCCACCAGGATAACTCTTTACTCTAACGTAGTCAAGATCATTACTGATCAAACTGATCTGATTGCACCTTTAACGGTACTTGGTCAAATCAAGAAAGAACTTGCACTTGGATCATTGGGATCAACGCTTTTTTCCCCATCAAGAGGCACAGCCGTTGATTCCTATCCATAGAACAATTTCTATCCGGGATTTACTTCATCTATCGTAATAATAGAATTTAAATCTCGATTTACGGATCCATCAGTCCAGCCTAACCCCATCCGATCCCATGGGTTAGCCAACCGCCCAACCACTGTAGTGATGGGATCCAATTTGGAATTTGGTTAGGTTTTGTCCCGGGTACCAAGGAAAAGAGTTCCAAGGCCCCCTAGCCGGAAGTTCATGCAAACATAAAACTAGCCACACCACTTACACACCCAATATGAAATTGCCTTTTTCTTAGCATCAGCTAACTTTAAAACAATCCTTTAAGGAAACCATAGTACCACTGATCACAATCTTCCAATTTATCCAGTTGATTCATAATTTCCCATCATTCCTTCATCAGAGTATCTATGGCATCATTGGCAACTAGAACGCTCACCACCTGTCCACACAGGGGCCTTTTCAATAGTTCCTAGCCCATAATACTCGGCAATATAATCACTTATAAAAATCAAGATGGACTATCGTTGAAGATCAGCAAGATCAACCAACATATCCATATAAAGAGCCATGGACTCATCCATTGAAGACCAGCAAGGTCAATCAACCAGATCCATGCCCGGTTTCACAAAACAACTCTTACTCCTTGTTCCAATATCTTCCACGACGCACGTGTGGGTATCTTCGGCGACCCAGAGCCCGAGCACCGTATGGTCAGCACCCTCTAGGATCCTTCGCAGGTGACCTAGCGCTTCACTCATAGGCCGCTTCCTTGGTCCCTCATCCACCGTACCGGAAGCTCACCATTTAAATCGAACCGAGGCTGGTCAAGACCTCGGTCGACCTTGCTACGCGAGACGTCCTCCATTGACTCTCCGTCAGCAGTTGCAACTTTATCAGTTAGGTCTCCACGACCTTAAACACAAGACGGTCAAAATGCTTCCCCAACATTCTTGACATAAAACAGCCATTTACAAACAGCATTTACAAACAGTTTACAAATACAATTTCTATATTAACTCTCATTTTTCCACATTATCCCTCATTAATCCACATTACTTATTCCACATTCCATTTATATGTGTACTCATCCAATCACATCATTTTTCATCTCTTCACTTCAGATTCCTTCACATCACATATCATATATTCACATCCATATCCACATCCATACATCCACATCCACATCCACATTCACATCTACATGCTTACCTCCATTTTCACATCCTCATTTATACATCCACATCCCATATCCACATTCATACATACACATCCATATCCACATCCATAAATCCACATCCACATGCATACATCCACTATCACGTCCTCATTCATACATCCACATCCACATCCACATCCATATACATACATACATCCACATCCACATTCTCATTCACATCTATACATCCACATCTACATCCACATACATACATACATCCACATCCACATTCCACATTCACATCTATACATCCACATCTACATCCACATTCACATACATCCACATCCACATCTACATCCACATTCACATACATCCACATCCACATTTCCATTCACATCTATACATCCACATCTACATCCACATACATACATACATCCACATCCACATCCACATACATACATACATCCACATCCACTTTCCACATTCACATCTATACATCCACATCTACATCCACATTCACATACATCCACATCCACATTTTCATTCACATCTATACATCCACCTCTACATCCACATACATACATACATCCATATCCACATTCCACATTCACATCTATACAACCACATCTACATCCACATTCACATCTATGCATATACATCTTCATGCATACATCCATTTTCACATTCATACATCCACACTCCCATCTCCACATCCACACATCCACATACATACGTCCATTTCCACATTCCCATTCATATAACCCCATATGCCTTCACATCTAATCTTTTACATCACATCCATTCTTGCCCTATCATCACAACCCATATACATCTTATCCTATCACATACACTTCTTACCTCATCTCATACACATCTTATCACATCTTAATTCATCTTATTACCTCTTATCACATCTTATACACCTCTTATCACATCCTATCATATCTCATATCTATTTATAGAATACAAGAGAACTCTTATATTTGATATAAGATTTCTTTACACATTTATTTATGCATAAATTCCATTTAAGGAGATTAATACTTTCGAAGTAAAAATCAATCTTTTTTTTTTGCATCTTCCTATGCATAAATTCATTTTAAATGAAAATGATACTTTTGAATTAAAATTCAATCTTTTATGCATCTTCCTATGCATAAATTCAATTTAGATGAGAATGACACTTTTGAATCAATCTTTTATGCATCTTCCTATGCATAAATTCAATTTGGTAGGAATTACACTTTTAGAATAAAAGAATTTCTCTTATGCATGTAATTTATGCATAAAATCCATCACACTTTTAGTATAAAAAGAATATCTTTTATGCATACCTATATGCATGAAATCCAATATGATAAGAGTAACACTCTTACAATAAAATAATCAACTTTTATGCATACCTCTATGCATGAAATTCAATTATGATAAAAGTCACACTTTTATAATAAAATAATCGACTTTTATGCATACCTCTATGCATGAAATCCAATATGATAAAAGTAACACTTTTGATATAAAAAATTTATCCTTTATGCATACTTCTATGCATGAAAATTAAAAATGATAAAAGTAACACTTTTAATATAAAAAAATTATCCTTTATGCACACTTCTATGCATGAAAATTAAAAATGATAAAAGTAACACTTTTGATATAAAAAATTTATCCTTTATGCATACTTCTATGCATGAAAATAAAATGGATAAAAATAACACTTTTGATATAAAAATTTACCCATTATGCATACTTCTATGCATGAAAATAAAAATGGTAAAAGTAACACTTTTGATATAAAAATTTAACCATTATGCATACTTCTATACATGAAATTAAAAATGGTAAAAATAATACTTTTGATATAAAAATTTATCCATTATGCATACTTCTATGCATGAAATAAAAATGGTAAAAATAACACTTTTGATATAAAAACTTATCCTTTATGCATGATATTAAAATTTAATTTCTCCATGATTATAATGAAATTCTTTCAATTAATCTAGGATGATAATTCCTAGAATATGGTAGGAAGTCCTCTTTTTATGCTTTGAATGAAATTATTTTATGCATAATTTTTATAAAAATTTTGCCATAGCTCCGCTGCTATGACTGATAAATCTCAATTTTTCTAAGGGATAATGCTTATCATTAAGAAAATAATTAAAATAATCTCTAATTGGATTATCAATCCATAATGGATTGAATCATTAATATACATAAACTAAAAGCATAGAAAAAAGCCATTAGTTTGGCCTCAAGCATAGCTTAATCTTGGGTTAAGGAAAAGCTTTATGAAAAGCTTGATTTGGATTGAGAACGGTTCATGAGTATGACCATTTCTTGAGTGAGAGAGAGAATTTACATAAAAATCATTAGAATTTAAACATAAATGAAAATTAACTTCAATAGCGTTATGTAACTCTTCACTACTATTCAAACTTCAATAGCATTAAAAAAAAACCATACCAATTAAACTTCTCAAGCTTGAGAGGGGTTGAGAAGAGAGAAATATTGAGAAATTATAGAAAGATCAATATTCACTAATTACCTTACAACTTGCTTGATTCTTTGTTCACGGTAGAGGCCCCCAACCAATCAATTGGTTAAGTATGTTGATGGAGCCACTAATTGGGATTGAAGAAAGAGGGAAGCTCCAAAAACTAGTGAATTATTAAATGAATTCACAGTTCTTGGCTTAGGTGGAGTAGAGTAACGATGCATAAACACTATATATTTTTCAACAAGGGGGAGGCTTCTATTTATAGGAAAAATTGAGCTCCTAACCAAACAAACTGATTCTAGAATTTTCTAAATCAGTTTGGTCAATATTTGACCATTTTTAGGTCAGTTAAGCTAACTTTTTGGAACTAGACTTGAATGAGGAGAGAGGAGAGATGAAATATCTCAATTTTTATGAGTTTAAAACTCATTCAAGCATGTGAAATATGCACCTCCTTTAAAGAACTCCTCTTCCTTACATATGTGTCATAATGGAATCATTTTAATATTGCTCATAGTTTTTTTTAACTAATAATCCTTGTACATTTTCAACTCTTCATCTTATGTGAAATATGCACCTCCTTTAAAGAATTCCCCTTTCTTACATATGTCATATTTTTAATATTGTTCATAGTTTTTTACTAATAAACCTTGTACATTTTCAACTCTTCATCTTATGTGAGCATTTAAGGGACTCCCCTTCCTTACATATGTGTCATAATAAAATCATTATACCCAAAATATCTCATATTTTTAATATTGCACATAGTTTTTTTACTAATAAACCTTGTACATTTTCAACTCTTCACCTCATGTGAGCATTTACTCATTTTTGGGTATTTTCTTTTTACAAGTTGGATTTATCTCCTCCCTACACATGGATTGATGCTATTGGTCCATAGGAACCTTAATTGGACCATAGTCTAAAGATTTCTGAAAATCTAGACCCTTAGGCTAAGGTTCTTTATAGCTATTTTCAATTAATTCCAATTGCACATTGAAAATTCTTTTTGAATTTCTGTTTCAGGGGAACTCATCTGAATTAGAAGAGATATTTTTCTATCCAAAAATATTCAAAATCTGAATATTCTCTCTCTAGAATATTTTCTCTCTCTAGGTTAAAACAGTTAGAAACAAGTCTTTTATATTTCTGAAGAGGGATTGATTACAGGGGAAGATACTAGACATCAAAAAGGGGTTGGGGGAGGAATCTTACATTCTACCCCACTTAAAAAACGCGAGATGTCCTCATCTCGCAACTTGTGATAATTTCGCAAGATTCACGAATATGAGACTTAGAAAAAAAAATTTAATCAAGATTAACCACCAAGATAAGTCTTAAAGAGAGCAAGATTCAAAATACGAACAAGATTTAAACTTTATTCATTCTCGAAACTTATACAGTAAAGATAGAGGAACTCTTTACACTTCCATAAGCCCGTCCATCATATGGTCACAAAAGCAGTCCTCACAAGCTGCACAAGTATAAGGTAACTCATCTATGGGAATGATTCTGTGGGTTATTGCTGCGCCTATCTCAGTGGTATGAGGTGTTCTAACAAAAGGACCTCTGAGAGGCAAGCCAAAAACGGGGTAAAGGCATATCTTCTCATGAGGAAGAAAACACGCCAGTAAGAAGACCCGCTCAGAAAACCCAGGATGCCTTGATCTCATGACGCAATAGTATCGGGGACCCAAACCCAAGGCTTCAATAACCATGGCCAAGCGGACATTGTTGCGAAAGTGCTGCTGACCCCAGGGTGTTACCCTAGTTATGTCTTGATAGGTCCGCCATTTGGTCTGCGCTACAGAAGTTCCTAGGTGAGGAAAAAGTGAGCGCTCATACTGCTCTATAAAATCTTTCTTCACAGACTCCCTTGCGTCTTGAAGGTGAGAAATCATCATGGATAAAACTAATTCTTGTTGCCAAGCCATGAAGGAGATTAAGAAAGAAAGAAGATCGATGGAAGTAAGATTACTGTGAACGACAAGTAAAAGTTACGACTTATATAAAGGAAGGAGCTAGCGTAACTTAGAAGCCAACGGTAACTTGCCACTGAAGTTTTACCGTCTTTTCATGATTTGGGTTTGGCACATTTTTCTATAGAAGGCATTCAGAACCTTGAGATGAGGAGATAAAAGAAGTTCGTAAGCTAAATCACCTACTTTCTTTGGTCCACAATATCTGGGAGATAACTTCTTATACTTCCCAAGAGATAAAGAACTTCTTTTGGGCCGCACTCGAGACCAAAACCTTGATATCCAAAACATCGATTCTCACTTCTGAACTCGTTGTTCTGAATCCTTAAAACAGGTGGGACTCTTGAGAAGTATTCAGGAAAAAGGTTCTTCCTTTTTTAAACAGAATCTTTCTTTTATTTTAGAGAGAGAATAATTATAAGATCAAAAAGGGAGATTCTTACTCCTGTATACCTCTAAGGCTGGGGGAGGAATCTTACATTCTACCCCACTTAAAAGGTGCAAGATGTTCTCATCTCGCAAGTAGAGAACAACTCTTTTGCTTAAGATCCAATTTATTCTAGGGTTCCTTATATTCCGGTCAACCCAACAGAATATGGGGATAAATATCCCTTATATAGAACTCATCATTAAATAACAATTCATTCAGATCATATCATTCATATTTTTAACACGATAATGGTCCATTAGACCGAAAAATTTTCTTCTGAACATTCCTCCACAGGAATTTTAGTCAAGCAAGTTCTCAATTTGTCATCCCTTAACTTGATCCACCAAGTCAAGTATTAATAGTAGCAATCTGACAGCACAATCCACTAATCTCATAGTGATTTGCTGAAATCATTTTCATCATTCCAGTTATGAATATCATCACAGGGACTCATCCCATTCATCCTCATTGAAGCTTATTACATTTCAACCAAATTTCAGGGATCATCATTTTTCAATCAGAATCCAAATCAATTCATCAATTCTCAAACAGAATTAAAAATCATATCAACCACATTCGAAATCATCCTCTGGATAGTATTAACACTTATAATTTCAAGTCTTAGATTTACTCGTATATACTGTCGGTAAAGAGCTGCAGTTATACCCTCGGTATATACGGATAGTCATGATACTCGAAACTATAAGGTAAATACCATCATGTCTAGGTCTCAAGCAAGTCAGGGTTCCATACAATTGCGGTACTTCAATTGAAGACCCAATTACTAATTTACGAATTTCAATTTGAATTAACAATTTGTATGAATTATATCAACAATTACAATCTTTTTGTGCGTCTTGATAAACTTTTGACTAATTTGCTTCTCAGTTGATCTTATTGGAGATCTATGACTTAAGTCTGATAAATAGATTTTTCTTTATCCACAGATCGTCCGCCGTAACAATCATTTATACAACAAGAATTTTTTTTTCTCTGGAAAATATTTTTTTTTTATTTATATAAAAGTTGCATTATGTACATAGAGCAGCTCGGCTCCAGAATTCAAAATCTCCTTGGGAAACGCATATGACGACGGTATTGGGCCATAGCCATGCCCTGATACAAACGTCCACTTACTGACAAGGGAGCTATTATATTCCATTTAGGAATAAAACAACTAAGAAGTCTGTAGACTTGACATGCAAGCCTGAAATTTCGAGGCGTTGAATGATATAAAATGACGCCACGTACGATTTTCAGCTTTAACAAAATCATAGCCAATGAGAGGTTCTCCCACAGCATTGCACAGCGGTTGCAAGAGGCGTGGACATATTGCCCTGCAAACCACTTATGCTGAGTTCTCTCCGCTGGGTTAGGAAAATATAAATCCTCGAAATGGCGTGCGAGTCTTCTTCGGCTTATTCGAGTTGAAGCGGAAGAGATGAGATGCTCGAAGGCAAACGCAATCATATCTTGAGACTGGGTGAGGTCGGGAATACCAGATAAATGGGGAACTTCCATCTATAAAAACAATTTTTTTTTGATTAAAATTTCTTCATTAAAGAAGCTTACGGAATGAAAATACATTATGAAAATGCTATTTCTGAATTCTTTTTACCAATTTCAGATAAGAATTTAATTATCTTTATTAGCTTTCAAAACCGCTCTGATACCAACTGTGAGATCCCTGTTCCCACCGAGCAACGGATTCGGGGTACTAGCAGCGGAAGTAGCACTTCTCGCGCGGGACAGGGGTCCCACACTCGGGGCCTCGCCCACGGATATCCGGACAAGAGACTAATCCGTCGGTTTGTCCAAAACCGAAACCGGAAAAACTTCCTTTACCCGGAAAGCACGGGCGATTCCACCAGGATAACTCTTTACTCTAACGTAGTCAAGATCATTACTGATCAAACTGATCTGATTGCACCTTTAACGGTACTTGGTCAAATCAAGAAAGAACTTGCACTTGGATCATTGGGATCAACGCTTTTTTCCCCATCAAGAGGCACAGCCGTTGATTCCTATCCATAGAACAATTTCTATCCGGGATTTACTTCATCTATCGTAATAATAGAATTTAAATCTCGATTTACGGATCCATCAGTCCAGCCTAACCCCATCCGATCCCATGGGTTAGCCAACCGCCCAACCACTGTAGTGATGGGATCCAATTTGGAATTTGGTTAGGTTTTGTCCCGGGTACCAAGGAAAAGAGTTCCAAGGCCCCCTAGCCGGAAGTTCATGCAAACATAAAACTAGCCACACCACTTACACACCCAATATGAAATTGCCTTTTTCTTAGCATCAGCTAACTTTAAAACAATCCTTTA
The DNA here is from genome assembly GCF_041138505.1 of Cibotium barometz. Lineage (NCBI taxonomy): Eukaryota > Viridiplantae > Streptophyta > Polypodiopsida > Cyatheales > Cibotiaceae > Cibotium > Cibotium barometz. Next base: position 31,336,783 of record NC_141086.1, read on the forward strand.
AGGAAACCATAGTACCACTGATCACAATCTTCCAATTTATCCAGTTGATTCATAATTTCCCATCATTCCTTCATCAGAGTATCTATGGCATCATTGGCAACTAGAACGCTCACCACCTGTCCACACAGGGGCCTTTTCAATAGTTCCTAGCCCATAATACTCGGCAATATAATCACTTATAAAAATCAAGATGGACTATCGTTGAAGATCAGCAAGATCAACCAACAGATCCATATAAAGAGCCATGGACTCATCCATTGAAGACCAGCAAGGTCAATCAACCAGATCCATGCCCGGTTTCACAAAACAACTCTTACTCCTTGTTCCAATATCTTCCACGACGCACGTGTGGGTATCTTCGGCGACCCAGAGCCCGAGCACCGTATGGTCAGCACCCTCTAGGATCCTTCGCAGGTGACCTAGCGCTTCACTCATAGGCCGCTTCCTTGGTCCCTCATCCACCGTACCGGAAGCTCACCATTTAAATCGAACCGAGGCTGGTCAAGACCTCGGTCGACCTTGCTACGCGAGACGTCCTCCATTGACTCTCCGTCAGCAGTTGCAACTTTATCAGTTAGGTCTCCACGACCTTAAACACAAGACGGTCAAAATGCTTCCCCAACATTCTTGACATAAAACAGCCATTTACAAACAGCATTTACAAACAGTTTACAAATACAATTTCTATATTAACTCTCATTTTTCCACATTATCCCTCATTAATCCACATTACTTATTCCACATTCCATTTATATGTGTACTCATCCAATCACATCATTTTTCATCTCTTCACTTCAGATTCCTTCACATCACATATCATATATTCACATCCATATCCACATCCATACATCCACATCCACATCCACATTCACATCTACATGCTTACCTCCATTTTCACATCCTCATTTATACATCCACATCCCATATCCACATTCATACATACACATCCATATCCACATCCATAAATCCACATCCACATGCATACATCCACTATCACGTCCTCATTCATACATCCACATCCACATCCACATCCATATACATACATACATCCACATCCACATTCTCATTCACATCTATACATCCACATCTACATCCACATACATACATACATCCACATCCACATTCCACATTCACATCTATACATCCACATCTACATCCACATTCACATACATCCACATCCACATCTACATCCACATTCACATACATCCACATCCACATTTCCATTCACATCTATACATCCACATCTACATCCACATACATACATACATCCACATCCACATCCACATACATACATACATCCACATCCACTTTCCACATTCACATCTATACATCCACATCTACATCCACATTCACATACATCCACATCCACATTTTCATTCACATCTATACATCCACCTCTACATCCACATACATACATACATCCATATCCACATTCCACATTCACATCTATACAACCACATCTACATCCACATTCACATCTATGCATATACATCTTCATGCATACATCCATTTTCACATTCATACATCCACACTCCCATCTCCACATCCACACATCCACATACATACGTCCATTTCCACATTCCCATTCATATAACCCCATATGCCTTCACATCTAATCTTTTACATCACATCCATTCTTGCCCTATCATCACAACCCATATACATCTTATCCTATCACATACACTTCTTACCTCATCTCATACACATCTTATCACATCTTAATTCATCTTATTACCTCTTATCACATCTTATACACCTCTTATCACATCCTATCACATCTCATATCTATTTATAGAATACAAGAGAACTCTTATATTTGATATAAGATTTCTTTACACATTTATTTATGCATAAATTCCATTTAAGGAGATTAATACTTTCGAAGTAAAAATCAATCTTTTTTTTTTGCATCTTCCTATGCATAAATTCATTTTAAATGAAAATGATACTTTTGAATTAAAATTCAATCTTTTATGCATCTTCCTATGCATAAATTCAATTTAGATGAGAATGACACTTTTGAATCAATCTTTTATGCATCTTCCTATGCATAAATTCAATTTGGTAGGAATTACACTTTTAGAATAAAAGAATTTCTCTTATGCATGTAATTTATGCATAAAATCCATCACACTTTTAGTATAAAAAGAATATCTTTTATGCATACCTATATGCATGAAATCCAATATGATAAGAGTAACACTCTTACAATAAAATAATCAACTTTTATGCATACCTCTATGCATGAAATTCAATTATGATAAAAGTCACACTTTTATAATAAAATAATCGACTTTTATGCATACCTCTATGCATGAAATCCAATATGATAAAAGTAACACTTTTGATATAAAAAATTTATCCTTTATGCATACTTCTATGCATGAAAATTAAAAATGATAAAAGTAACACTTTTAATATAAAAAAATTATCCTTTATGCACACTTCTATGCATGAAAATTAAAAATGATAAAAGTAACACTTTTGATATAAAAAATTTATCCTTTATGCATACTTCTATGCATGAAAATAAAATGGATAAAAATAACACTTTTGATATAAAAATTTACCCATTATGCATACTTCTATGCATGAAAATAAAAATGGTAAAAGTAACACTTTTGATATAAAAATTTAACCATTATGCATACTTCTATACATGAAATTAAAAATGGTAAAAATAATACTTTTGATATAAAAATTTATCCATTATGCATACTTCTATGCATGAAATAAAAATGGTAAAAATAACACTTTTGATATAAAAACTTATCCTTTATGCATGATATTAAAATTTAATTTCTCCATGATTATAATGAAATTCTTTCAATTAATCTAGGATGATAATTCCTAGAATATGGTAGGAAGTCCTCTTTTTATGCTTTGAATGAAATTATTTTATGCATAATTTTTATAAAAATTTTGCCATAGCTCCGCTGCTATGACTGATAAATCTCAATTTTTCTAAGGGATAATGCTTATCATTAAGAAAATAATTAAAATAATCTCTAATTGGATTATCAATCCATAATGGATTGAATCATTAATATACATAAACTAAAAGCATAGAAAAAAGCCATTAGTTTGGCCTCAAGCATAGCTTAATCTTGGGTTAAGGAAAAGCTTTATGAAAAGCTTGATTTGGATTGAGAACGGTTCATGAGTATGACCATTTCTTGAGTGAGAGAGAGAATTTACATAAAAATCATTAGAATTTAAACATAAATGAAAATTAACTTCAATAGCGTTATGTAACTCTTCACTACTATTCAAACTTCAATAGCATTAAAAAAAAACCATACCAATTAAACTTCTCAAGCTTGAGAGGGGTTGAGAAGAGAGAAACATTGAGAAATTATAGAAAGATCAATATTCACTAATTACCTTACAACTTGCTTGATTCTTTGTTCACGGTAGAGGCCCCCAACCAATCAATTGGTTAAGTATGTTGATGGAGCCACTAATTGGGATTGAAGAAAGAGGGAAGCTCCAAAAACTAGTGAATTATTAAATGAATTCACAGTTCTTGGCTTAGGTGGAGTAGAGTAACGATGCATAAACACTATATATTTTTCAACAAGGGGGAGGCTTCTATTTATAGGAAAAATTGAGCTCCTAACCAAACAAACTGATTCTAGAATTTTCTAAATCAGTTTGGTCAATATTTGACCATTTTTAGGTCAGTTAAGCTAACTTTTTGGAACTAGACTTGAATGAGGAGAGAGGAGAGATGAAATATCTCAATTTTTATGAGTTTAAAACTCATTCAAGCATGTGAAATATGCACCTCCTTTAAAGAACTCCTCTTCCTTACATATGTGTCATAATGGAATCATTTTAATATTGCTCATAGTTTTTTTTAACTAATAATCCTTGTACATTTTCAACTCTTCATCTTATGTGAAATATGCACCTCCTTTAAAGAATTCCCCTTCCTTACATATGTCATATTTTTAATATTGTTCATAGTTTTTTACTAATAAACCTTGTACATTTTCAACTCTTCATCTTATGTGAGCATTTAAGGGACTCCCCTTCCTTACATATGTGTCATAATAAAATCATTATACCCAAAATATCTCATATTTTTAATATTGCACATAGTTTTTTTACTAATAAACCTTGTACATTTTCAACTCTTCACCTCATGTGAGCATTTACTCATTTTTGGGTATTTTCTTTTTACAAGTTGGATTTATCTCCTCCCTACACATGGATTGATGCTATTGGTCCATAGGAACCTTAATTGGACCATAGTCTAAAGATTTCTGAAAATCTAGACCCTTAGGCTAAGGTTCTTTATAGCTATTTTCAATTAATTCCAATTGCACATTGAAAATTCTTTTTGAATTTCTGTTTCAGGGGAACTCATCTGAATTAGAAGAGATATTTTTCTATCCAAAAATATTCAAAATCTGAATATTCTCTCTCTAGAATATTTTCTCTCTCTAGGTTAAAACAGTTAGAAACAAGTCTTTTATATTTCTGAAGAGGGATTGATTACAGGGGAAGATACTAGACATCAAAAAGGGGTTGGGGGAGGAATCTTACAACTGATAAATTGATGAAGTGGAAGGGTGGCATTATGCCAAATCGGCATTTTGAGAGATCTATAATCAAGAAAATCAAGAAAGAATCATGCATGCTACTAATCTCTCTTTCGGGTAAGAAATGCTTAAGGATTAGGTATTTGACTTCTAATCAAGTGCTTTTGGGGGCAAGGAGGAGATCCAAGCTTCTCATCCCACCATGATCGCCAAAGTGTTAGCATAGCCTTGCTAACATGGTACAAAACACATGCTCCTACACATAGCCATGGAGTACACATGTATATATGAGCATGGAGTAAGAGACATGGATCAAGAACAAGATAAAGACACAAGCAAAATATCATACTGTATTCCATGTCCAATTTGCATACAAGAGGGGCTTTATATAGCCATCCAACCATGTGACTCTTGGGATACCCATGTGACTATTGGGATCCCATAACCTCCACAAGATCCTAACTCCCTACACTAGCTCTCTTGTAATCACTTCTTGATATGACATCTCTTTTAATGACCACACCCCACAACTCATTAGCCTAAGCTAATGCTAACACCCAAGCAAATGCCAAAATAGTATGGAATGTTCACACCTATCAAAACAAGGTGCCACACGAGATACATGTTCCCCCCATAACACAACCCATCCCCCCATGGTAGATGGGATGACCAAGCTGCCACATGAGGTACATTTCCCCATGACACAAGACATGGCATGATGACATCCGCATGCATGATAGCAAGAGGTACATTTTCCCATGACACAAGACATGGCATGATGACATCCTCTACCCACCCGCATGCATGATAGCAAGTGAATAAAATCCCTTGGGCTATAAGGCACCACCCCCAAAAGACATCATACAAAATCTGAAATCCAACGTGGTACATTGCCTCAAGTAGTGCACAATCCAAGGCTTGCAAGCCTCAAATGAAAACTAGCTAATGGTGATCTTAGGGTATGAAGACCTAAACTTAAAGTATAACTTTGTCTCTATCATCTCAAGAAAGAAATCCCCATGCACTTACTCTTCACCATGAACCCTATGTGGTAATGCCTTTTTGTACTCTAGTGATGCACGACAATGCTTCTCCCAAAACCTCTCCCTCATCACCCTCATCTTAGGGTCCAATAAATGAGTGCATCTAGGTGCTTGAACACTACTAGGCCAACCCCTCTCTCTAAGCTCTATCTCCACACAAAGCCTGCCTGAAGTGTCCGATGATGAATCCAAATAATGTGAGAAGTGGCATGATGTGTACTTGGTATCACACTACTGGAAAGAATTTCTGCAAAGTGCTCATCCTAGTAGCCAATCCATTTGAATGCATCTCACACTTGATTGTGCTATGGGACTATCTCAGGCTCTGTAGCACAACGCCAGTACTAGCCCTCCTTGAATGTTGGCTGCAAATTGTAGAAGAGAAAGTACATTGTGCCATGTGTGAGTGTTGTACCAGCACAGTGGATTGTGATGCCACATCAAGGTTAACAAAGATAGCATTGGCACAATTTTATGCACCAGACTTGGAAAGGGATTTCCTATGAGAAGATGCCACATGAGTGACATGAGAGGGTGGAGTGACACAAGCACATGGTCAAAAATGTCATTAGCATCATTGAAGAGAGGAGCAACAAGAAGCGCATGGGCACCACTTCAAGGAGGAGTGGCATCAAGCTCATCGGCCGCACTATAAGATTCCTCCCCAGCCCCTAAAGATGTCCAGGTTCTTCCCCTATAATCAATCCCCTTTTCAGAATAATAAAAGATCTTGTTTCTACCTGTTTTGGCCTAGAGAGAGAAAATATTCTAGAGAGAGATAATTCAGTTTTTAGATATATTTGGATGGAAAAATATCCCTTCTTATTAAAATAAATTTTCCCAAAACAAAAGTTTAAAAAGAAATTCCTAAGGTGCATTAGAAATAAATTATAATGTGAACAAAAGACCTTAGCCTAGGCCCCTGTTTTCAGAAAATTTTGGATTAAGGTCCAAACAAAGGTTTGACATGCCAATGAGATTAATCCAAATGAAGGGAGGAGATAAATTGAAGAATAAAAGAGAAACCCCTCAAAAATGAGTAAATGCTCACATAAGATGAAGAGTGGACTAAGGACCAAATAAAAGAATAAAAAACTAAATTTTTGACATCTCATTGTGGGGATCTACCCTCATGAAGTACGTGCCTTTTTCTCATCATTACCTCCAATTTTTAATCAATAAAATGAGATATTTTTATCTCTCCTCTCTCCTATTTCAAATCTAGATCCAAAAAGTAAGCTGAATTGACCCAAAAATGGTCAAATTTTGACCAAACTTATCTCGAAATTTCTAGAATTAGTTTACTTGGTTAGAGGCTCACTTTTTCCTATAAATAGAAGTCTCCCCCTTTGTAAAAGATTAATGGTGTTTATGAACTATTACTCTACTCCTATCATCCTGAGCCATCTACATTGAATTTTTTAATAATTCAATTGTTTTTGGCCTAATCCTCTCCTGGAAAGTGAATGGTGGCCAGTCACTTATTTGGCCTCAATTTGACAAAGAATAGAAATTACTTTTAGATTAGAGAATTGCTTCATGAGAAGCTTCATTTGAATATAGAATAGGTCATAGGAATGACCATTCTTTGGGGGGGGGAGAGAAATGCTTAAAAAAAACATTACAATTTAAGCATAAATGGAAATTTATGTGTTTTATCACTACAATTCATTAAAGAACTTCAATTGTATTAAAAAGCCATTTAATTGAATGCTTCTCAAGCTTGAGAGGGGTTGAGAAGAGAGAAACATTTGGAGATTTAAAAAAAAGACCATAAACCACACTTTACCTCCTAGATTGCTTGATTCTTTAATCAAAGTAGAGGCCCCTTACAATCAATTGGTTTGGTATGTTGATGAAGACTCCAAGGAAGATTAAAGAGAGAGAGAAGCTCCAATCTCTTCAATTTTTAGAGGATTTTTAGAGGATAATAGAAAAAAAGCTTATCTTAGAGTAATACTGACATAGTTTAGTTCACAGATGAGAATACAAAAGAATGAGGTTCTATTTATAGGTGAGGGAGGCCACTAGCTGAGTCCAACTGAGTTCTAAAATTTTCCAGCTTCAGTTTGGCTGAATTTGGACAAGATTTGGACCAGTTTGGCTCTCTTTTTGATTTGGTTTGATCCAGGAGAGAGGAGAGATAAAAATATCCTATTATTTTTGAGTTTAAAACTCATCCACACATGTGAAATAGGCACCTTCTTGAAGGGCCCCCTTCTCCTTACCAATGTGTCAAAAATGAATGATTACTCTAAAATATCTCATTTTTTTAATTAATACTTCATAATTTTTAACTAATAAATCTAGTACTTAGTCAACTCTTCATCTTATGTGGGCATTTACTCATTTTTGGGTATTTTCTTTTATTCTTTGGATTTATCTTATCCCAACACTTGGATTAATCTTATTGGTCCATAGGAACCTTAATCCAAAATTTTTAAAAAATCTTGACCCTTAGGGTAAGGTCTTCTAATCGTTTTTAATTAATTCCAATTACACCTTAAAAAATCTATTTTGATTTTCTGTAGGGAAACATTTTTTTGATATTTGTAGAATTTATTTATCCAAAAATATCCCAATATTGATTTACCACTCTCTAGAAATTTTTATCTCACTAGGCCAAACAAGGAAAAATAATATTTTCTTGTATTCAGAAACATAGAACGATTACAAGGGATTGAAGTAGAGGCTTATTAGTTATTCAGGCTGAGGAGGAATCTTACATCTACAGAATTTACTAAGAGGTGCTGAGGACAAAGGATTTAATTCTTTTTTAAGAATTTGTAGAGGGCTGAAAACTTTTAGAAAAGCTTTACAAACATTAAGCTTTAGAAAGCTTATAGCTTTAAGAATTTCAAGCTTTGAAAGCTTTAATATTAAAACTTTATTAGCTAAAGCTTATAGTAGTAAAGCTTAAGCTAGCTAGGCAATCAAATAGGTGTCCATGGCAGTGTGCAAGGAAAAGAGAGAGAGAGAGAGAGAGAGAGAGAGAGAGAGAGAGAGAGAGAGAGAGATTGTAAGCAGCCATCGTTAACAAGTTGAAGAGAGATAGATTTTAAGTGGCCAATGCAACCAAGGTAAAGATAGAGAGAGAAGCTAGCGAGGCTAGCTAAGGCAACCAAAAAGGTGTCCATGTTGATGGCACGCAAGGCAAAGACAGAGAGAGAGAGAGAGAGAGAGAGAGAGAGAGAGAGAGAGAGAGAGAGAGAGAGATTGTAGAACAATGCTTGCACATGAACAACCATGATGAGACGATAGCTCTTTCTCAATAGAAGAGATGAGGTGCATGATGGAGTTGAATGATATCCATGTTAAGAGGATGGACATGGCAAAAAGGGCAAAGCCAATCATTTGTCATCTTATAGAGATAGGAATCAACAATGATGAGAACAAAGATATCCATGACCTCAATTATCAACATCAATTTTTGATAAATTAGGAGGATGGCTAGGAAGTGCATCTATATGGAAAATAGTACTCAACATCACTAGAGTCAAATGGATTGTCATTTTTGCAATCTACTTTCACTTGCACAAGGCTTACAACCAATGGTCATGTGGATCAAGCTACCCACTATGCGCCTATACGTAGTGGGGTCCTCCAAAAGCTCATTTGTATTTGTGGAAAGCTTTGTGTTCTTCTCCAATGGCACTAAAATAGGCTTACAACTTGTCATACAATACTTGGACAACACATCCAAGCCATATTACCTCTATGATAACAAAATGCCATGAGGTGATCTCACCACCTCTATGCCCAAGAAATACTGCAACTCACCCAAATCCTTCATCTTAAACTTTTGCTTCAAAAGCCTCATGACATCATGTATGTCAGCATCACTATCATCAGTGATAATCAATTCATCCACATAAATGACTCTAATAGCATTATCCCTCTATCTATCTTTTTCGCATAAAGTGAAAAATCTGTGTGGATATCTGAAATTCAATGGTAACAAGGTATTTTCTGATCTTGTTTGACCATGTTTTGGGTGCGTGCTTCTAGCCGTACAAGGCCCTGCTTAACCTCACACAGAATTTGGGTGTGCATCACTCTCATAACATGGTGGCTGCATCATGTATACTTCTTCTTACAAATCACCATGCGATAAGGAATTCTTTACATCCATCTGATGTAAAGACCAACCCTTTTCTATAGCCATAGCCAACGACAGCTCTCATAGTTGCCATTCTTGCAATTGGGCTGAATGTCTCCTCATAGTCAATGCCATAGGTATGCGCATAGCTCTTGGTAACCGTTCTTGCCTTATACTTGCTCACTAAACCATCTACGTTATGCTTGACCTTATACATCCACTTACATCTAATTGCCTTCTTTTCCTTAGTAGGCAAAAGGCACTAACTCCCATGTTGCATTTGCATCCAATGCTTCCATCTCCTCATTCATGGCATCTTCCCATTTTTTTATTTCCAAGTGCATGCTTAAAACACATGGGCTTAAACTCTTTTATTTCTTTAACCATGTAAGCATAGTGATGGGCTATATATCCATCATATCTCAACTTGTCAAAAGGGTACCTAATCCTTGTAGACCTACGTACATCTCAATCACTGTTAGGTGTCCTCAAAACTACTCTGGTACTCCTTACTTCAGGAGTACCCACTCCTTACTCTAGGAGTAACCATAGAAAGAATGCCAAACTCCTCATTAAGGTTATGCTTAAAGATACTAGAGTCACCATCCACATATGAGTGATCAAATGACAGATCAAGCATAAAAGATTGATCTACCTTTTACTTCTCTTTGCATGATACATGTGTATCTACATCTGTCCTCAACCTTCCTGACCATGGACCAACACTGGATCCATTATTAGAGGACTCTCTAGGTCCTCTAAGAACTTGTGATTGCTACTCTACATGTGGTGCAACATCAATACTTCTTACACTTGTATCTTTTATTGCCTTCACTAGTGCATACCAGCTACTCATCTCATCAAAGACAACATCTTTGTTTAATCACATCTCATGAGTGGTAGGGTTATAACATCTATAACCTTTATTCTCCAAATTATAACCAATGAACATACATTTCTTTGACTTTGGATCCAACTTTTTTCTCACTTGGTCTCGGGAACATGCACATATGCACCAAACACTTTCAAGTGAGACACACTCGGTTTTAAGCCTATAAACTTATGTTTAGACATCATACCATGAACAACTGTAGTGGGGGTCGTGTTCATAATGTACATAGCAATTGCTATTGCTTTTGCGTAAATATTAGTAGAATATTCTTTTCAGACATCAAGGAATCAAGGAAAAAAACATATTTGCGAGTAAAATAGGTTGTTGACTGAGAGTACCTGGAAAGATTCCCTTCCAAATATTGAAAATATATATCTTTCTAAGTATTGGACATATATTTACAATTTGATTCTCACAAAAGACTAAAATTTGCTTAAATTTTAAATAATTTAAATTAAATCAAAGCACTACCTTCAAAATATATCAAATTTTTTGTACTTGAATCATCTTTAAAATAACCATGTTTATACAATGCTTTATTTTTTTATTATTACACAAATAGCAGCTTCTAAAGAAACAAAAGTTTGTAAGATTTAAAATACTTGAACATACAAGGCAAGATAGAAAAAGATTTTATTAGTTTATTTGGGAAAAAATTAAAGTGATATAATTAGTAAATTTTAAGTTAATGAAATTGTAAACCTTGTGTAATGTTACATTCTTTTATATGGTAAAGCTTAATCTTTTGAGAAATAATGTCAAGAAAATTATAATGTTTGTGAAATGTTGCAATCATTAGGATTTCTCATTAATGATATATCAAAATCTATAATTGAATAAACAAATTACAACGCATCATCATTTGAAGATAAGAAATAGTGCTCTAACACTTTTGACAACAACAATTTCAAATCACAAGTAAACTAGAACCAATTAAATTCAAAAAAAAAGAATGTAATGCTAAAAAGATTACTAAAAAACATATTAAGTAAATTCTAAATGACATACAAAGCGTCTAGTTTGCTAAGGCAAAACCTAGCACGACTAAAAGCCATCAAAATCATAATATAACATCCTATTATTTGTGCATATGCACCTTGTTCAATTACAAAGTATCAATTCTCAAATATAAAGTCCTACCAATCCTACTAGCTGTATAGAAGCACTTTATTTTAGTACTAAAAACTTAACTAGGGATCAAGTATTTGTTTCGAGGTTATGGATCTTTCTCGCCTATCATTATTATTTTGATCTCCCTCCACTATTGCTTCTTCTGTGTTTGAAAGCATTAGGACATCGCCTTCGCCCTCCATCTCAGCTAAGGAAAGAGGATGCATGACATCACCTTGGGATGCTCGATGGATTTTTGACATGATATCGAAGGAGGATGTAGCAACTCTTGGCTTGGTGTAGGTGGCGTAGCTCTTTTCTTGGTGTAGGCGGTGTAGCTCTCTTGGTTTAGGTGGCGTAGCTCTCGGCTTGGTGTAGGTGGCATAGGCAATGACAGCTTTGCTTGGTGTTGGTTACGTAGGCAAGCGGGATGTAGCAGCAAATGGTAGCTCTTGGCTTGGTGTAGGCGGCGTAGCCAGTGTAGGCAACGTAGGCAATGATAGCAGATGGCGTAAACAAAAGCATATGATAGTTCACGGCAACTACAATGGTGTAGCTGCCACGTCGACGCGGCGAGCAACGACTACGATGGTGCAGGCATAGACCCGAGCATCGGCAATGGTCAACAAAAGGAAATAGCAACACGATGATGGAGCTAAGGCACAAGATGGTGGGAGCCTTTATTTTTGAAAAACACATGTGGTATTTTTGGAAGATGGGAAGATGTGTTTGTCTTTTTTGGAGAGAGGTGAAATTTTGTAGCAATTTGGTTGTTCAACATCCAAATTTCCACAAAACTTGTGAAATTTTGTAGCAATTTGGCTGTTCAACATCCAAATTTCCACAAAACTTGTGAACTTTTGTAGAAATTTGGATTTTCAACATTCAAACTGCCACAAAACGCAACCTAGAGTGCGACAATTGCCTTATCTTTTTTCTCTCACTTTCGTGAATGTGTGACACACACAGTCTCTACTCTCCACTCACACCCTTCCAATTTCTTTCTTGGTATCAAGAGCCCATAAGTGTTCCTCAAGCTCATATCCTCTTCAAGCTCCTATAGCAATCAAGCTCTTGCAACAATCCAAAAGAGGAGATGATTCCAAGAGCTGATTTCAAATGTGATTGAAGTCACTACAATCAAGCATACTTTTAGTCAGAGAAGAAGAAGCTACTACAGAACAAGCAAAGAGTGAAGTAAGAAAGGGCGTGCTCTATTCTTTCTATGTTGGAGGTAGATGATGATGAGCGAGTCCAGGTTCAAGCCGAGGTGACGGATCCGGTGATGCACAGGAGCCTACTTGCTCTAAAAGACTTATTTCAAATGTGATTGAAGTCACTACAATCAAGCATACTTTTAGTCAGAGAAGAAGAAGCTACTACAGAACAAGCAAAGAGTGAAGTAAGAAAGGGCGTGCTCTATTCTTTCTATGTTGGAGGTAGATGATGATGAGCGAGTCCAGGTTCAAGCCGAGGTGACGGATCCGGTGATGCACAGGAGCCTACTTGCTCTAAAAGACTTATCAATGGAGACGGCTCATGAGTACTAGGTGCAAGCGTGCGTGTCGCGTGTGTAGGACACGACGCTTGTTGTTAGATCGCTCCTTGAGTTCAGGATGCCACCTGCAGGTGGTTGGTTAGCCAACATCTCTGTCTCTCTTAGAGATTATCTCAATAAGGAGAGGAGAGGAGGTCATAAGGAAGGATTCACCTCTCTCTCTCTCTCTCTCTCTCTCTCTCAATCCTCTGCATCAATTGCCCCTTCACAAAAAGCAGGAGACCCCCCATTAGAATAGGTGTGGTTGCTATCAAAGAAATCAAACAAGAGAAAAAGGGTCCGGCCCTCTTTAATTTGTGCAATGCTTAGCAAGGCACAAAGGAGGCGGAGCTGATTCAGAAGAGGAGGAGGAGGAGGCGTTGGCCATCTCCTCCCCATCGATGACCATCAATGGGGAAGTAGGGCCATCACCTCTCTCCTATCGACACCGAGCAATGACCAAGTCTTTGTAGAGTAGAGGCCATCGCCCCCTATTGATAATTAGCAGTAGACAAGTCTTTATAGTAGAGCCACTACCCCCTCAATGACCTCCTATGCTTGCCCCCAGTTTCTAAATTGATCCTTTTGTGAAAATATTGCACGTATATTTTGTATTTTGTATTTCTTATGCTTTTATAAAAAAGATATTTAAAAAATACAATATTTTTTAAATCTCTATAACCCTGTTGTATATTTTGTATTTTGTATTTTGTATTTTTTATGCTTTTATGAAAAAGATATTTAAAAAATATAATATTTTTTAAATCTCTACAACCCATGTTCATATGGTGGCTTGCTCTTTGACCTAAAAGCACGGCTTTTTTCTTGACAATCTTTTTTTAAGCCTCTGCTAGATTCAAGACTAGCCTCATCCATTCACCTCTACCTTAAGCTTCAATCATTCCGATGTCGAACAAGGAGGACCTTAAGAAGTTTATCGACAGTGGGTTTCACACATAGAAAGTGGTGGTTAAGTATCGACTTATGTCGAAAGGGTTATAGCTCTCTCAACACCACTAAAGTTGTGGACATGGCCAAGGCAAAAGAAGTAGAAGATGATGAGAGTGCTCAAGCCATCATCATGCAACATTTGGATGACACACTCGTCCACTATATTGACGATCCCAACACCGCAAAGGAAAAATGGGATGAACTAGAGAAATTGTATGGCACCAAGGGTAAGCATTTGAAAATTTTGCTTAAGATTGATTTTTTTGGTCTTGAGCTGAAGGAAGGAGAGGAACTTGGGCCATTCATCTCACATATGAAGGGGCTAATGGCACAGTTATCATCCATCAACCCTAAGGTGGATGATGACGATGCCATTGATGTGCTTCTCAAAGCAGAGACTAAGCAATACTCTACCTTGGTCACTATACTCAAGAGAATCCCAGAGTTGACTCTTGAAGGAGTCATCTTCTTGTTGCTTAAGGAAGAACAAAGGATCTCATCAAATAGAGGTGGTACGTCATCATTCATGTCTACATCGGCCTCCAGTCAACAAGCACTTGTGACTATGTTAAAGAACCTCAAGTGTTCTTTTAACAAGATGAAGGGACATACAGAGAACAAGTGCTATATTAAAGATCCTAACAAAAAGTGGTGTGGTAAATGCCATAAGCTAGGACATCTAGCAATAGAGTGTGGCAATCAAAAGAAGGAGAACAATTACTCTTCCACATATGTATTGCCTCTTAGTGGAGATACACTCCTTTAAAGGAGGAAATCACATCACCAAAACTTTTGTAATTATAGTGTGAGTTATAACAATGCTAATCACTCTGTAATAGCATTGAGGAGGAATGTTAAAACTTACCATGTAAATCCACACTACGAGAAAATTGCAAGGTCAGAGTGGTGTGATGTGTCCATCCAAGGATGAAAGATGTGGCACAATATGAGCCATGTCTACATGTGGTTGTAAGAGCCCTAAGTCGGTGGAAATAGTAGGTCACAAAACTTATTTAAGTGACCTAAGGCAGCTTATATTGAATAAGGTGAATAATTAAGGACCTAATTTCCTAGGGTTAACAAGAGCTACCACCATTATCTTACATCAAGGAGTCAAGGTAGATACACCAAAAGGTCATACATTCAAGATATAAAGCAATGGTGTTCAAATCTATAGCTTGGACGGGTGCCCGTAATGGTGTGACGGAGTATTTATGACGATTCTCGCATCAAAAGCATGTGGTAGTAAGTTAGGATGAAGTAATAAGTGATGTACTTCATGGATATATTATGAGATTATTCATTGTAATAGCATTAGGCCTCTTATGAGCCTAAAGTGCCCGATCGAGGACAATTTAAGTGAGTGTGAACACTTATGGCCATGCATATAAGTGAATATCTCTCATAATACAACATACTCTCCCATTGTGCAATAGAGTCTTGCTCTTGCTAATCCTCTTGCTAATATCTCTCTCTAATGCATGTTAGTGAGTGTGTGTGAGTGAAGTGAGGTGAGAGGAGGGACAAGGATCCATAGTGCAACGCGGCAGTGTGACAACGCTCATAGGAGGCATGATGGAATTTCTTCTCAAGGAGTTGTAGAGCTTGAAGACCTCAAGGGTTATGAGCTCGACCATTGGAAAGATCCTCACGACAGACGGTTCACCAGGTAATCTCTTGTTGGATGTGTTTCAAGGGGGATTAGGGTGAGCCATAACATTTTTGGCATCCCTATCGAGGAGGCATTCCTTAGCTTTTTCCATCACTTTTCTCTAATGTACACATTAATCATTTCCCATTGTCTTGATTAATGGTTTCCCGTGAAAAATATGTGGATTTGATGGAGATTTGTGTGTGCTTTTGTGAGAAATAGCTCTCTTTTTTGGTTTATAAAGAATGTCTTTTTGCTCAATTTCTAGCTTAATTTATTAATTTTGTTGTTGTTAATGTGGTTTTTAATGTTCTTAGGGCTTGCACATAGAGTGTATTAGGTTTAGTTTTGCATCCATTAAATTAAACAATGCAATAGAATGTAATTTTTAGTGAATGTTAGCTCTGTTTAGAGTTAAACATAGAAGTAGAATCATTAATTTTAGCTTAAATTGTATGTTTTTAATTGGAATTGTATGAATTAGAGTGTTAGCAAGCATAAGGAGTAGCTTAATAATTGAAAAAATTTCTCAAAAACATCAAAAAACTCTTGAAAATGACTAATCTTCCTTAATCGACTAGTTTTTGTCTCATTAAGGGTGATTAATCCACTTCAAGGGACAAAAAATTTAGAAAATGTGTTATTTGGGGTCCAAATTGATCATGTAAGTATTCAAAATTAGTGTTTTTTAGTGTTTTGAGAGTATCTAGATGAATCAAAACACCTAATTACATCAATTGGAGGAATTTGACTCTCTTTTGCTTAATGTTGCCTTAAAAGAAGAGACCAAAATTAAGAGTCTGATTAACCTCTAATAATAAATTAATTCACACATTAGTTGATGCACATAGCTTAGCAATTCCTTGCTTTATCCAATGATGTGCTCAATTGTGTGAATTAATTAGTAATTAGGGGGGGTTAATTAGAGCCCTTGATTAGTATAAAAGAGGGAAAGATTAGTGAAAGGATTAATCCTTGATAAATTTCTAATAACTTTTTTACATAACTCATTAAGGCTAATGAGCATTGAATGAGTAGATGTTCATGAGTTGTCAAATTGTCCATTTTGGGGATCATTTATGAACGGTGTAAGGGGGTGTCATAAAAGGGTTGACTTTTTTGCACACTTAGCTTTTTGGGAAAATACCCTTATCTCCCCATTTTAAAATTCAAAAAATATTTTCCTCAAACAAGGAAATTTTAATTTCCCACTAGACTCCAAAAAAAAAAATCAAAAATCGGTTCACGTCCTAAGCATTTCACAGCATGAACCCTTAAGTGTTTTGTCGTGAAACAGTCCCCGCGTAAAATAAATAAATCAAAAATTGGTTCACGTCTTAAGCATTTCACGGTGTGAACCCTGACTCCCCGCGCGCGCAAAAATATTTGGTTCACATCTTAAGTGTTTCACGACGTGAATCCTTAAGTGTTTCACGTCGTGAAACAGTCCTCGTGCAAAAACAAATAATCAAAAATTGGTTCACGTCTTACAGCATGAACCCTTAAGTGTTTCACGTCATGAAACAGTCCCCGCACAAAAAAAATAAATCATATTTGATAAAATCTGGGAAGTCTGTTTCACGCCGTGAACTGCACCCTGCTAGTTCACGTCGTGAAAGGGGTCCGTCGGCCAAAAAAAAAACTCTAGAAAACAGCCCTGTTTGGAGGCCTGTATCTCCTAAATTGTAAATCTGATGAACATGCTCTAGTGCTCCGTCGAAAAGTCGACATCGAGTTCTTCGAATTTGGTCTTGACCGTCCGAGGGCAAAATCGATCGTTTTGGCCTCCGACTAGCAGCCTCAAAATTCGACCCGAAAATTGAGGCAAAAACGGTCCTTACTAAAGCACTAAAAATCCCCCAAAATAGCACCAAAAATAACTACAAACCATATTGGGGCTACTTTTTGAGGGTCTAAATGACAAAATCACGAAAGACTCAGAGAGACAAAGTCATAGTACTCCAAAAATACTATAACTCTCTCGTATAGAGTTTTTCTAGATTCCTTTTGGAACACCTTGTGAAATAAGATTTTTTTTTTTGTCTTGAGAGGATGGAAAATAGGTTTTGAGACCTCCTCTTCCATCTGGGATGATACTAGCATGCACCTTTTCTGGAAAAATATCTCTAAGAGGTCTTCACATGTGGGTAGTGCCTAAGCTAATTAGGGCAAACGGACACTCGTTTGACCCAACGAAGAGTATGTGTGCGCTTTTGCCGCACAGGTCGTAGCTGGGGACTTGCCAGACACCGTATGCGAGCCACGAATGGCTGCAAGCATACAACCAGGGAAGGAAGCTCAAAACAGAATGCAAAAGGTGTGTCACTCACCGCTTAACTGCCGCCTTGAAGGATTCCCGCGTCGCAGCCGTGAAGAAGGAGCCGCCGTCGCCGCTCTACCGCCGTGCCGCTACACAGTGCTCGATCGCTCTCTCACTCTCTCTCTCTCTCTCTCTCTCTCTCTCTCTCACACGCAGGAGAAGAAAACCAAGGAGATAAGGCAAGAGCACTCTTGTATTCACAACACATGAGAATGAGGATTTTAGGGTTACATTTGACTCATATAGGTGACTTGGCCGTTCACACTTGGGCGCCCATACATGGCCGGCCGACCCTAACCCTTATCCTACTGATATCCAAGGTGCGCCTCTCATCGACGATCACCCAATCCCTTCATCCTTAACATATGGTGCCGACAAGCCCGGCCCATGACTCAGAATATTTAAATTAATGACGTAAAATATAGTACGTCGCCATGTCCGCCATGGGTTAACATGCCCCCCTTCCTGATGTAGATTCCGTCCTCGGAAGCTATGGTATGGTAAGCTCGAGAGGGTGTTGTGGTAGACCGTCTGCAAAACAAGGAAGTAGAGTGAAGGTATGCTGGAATTCAAAAGATATAAAGTGTATAAATTCAAGCATGTTAGACCACAATGGATGTTGCTAGGAGAACTTAGTTTAAGGGTCACATGAGTGAGCTAGTGTAGCAAATTAATAGGAGTTTAAAATTATTGAAAGGAATTCAAGAGTTAGCAAGGTGTTAAAGGTTAATCAAGGTTTATAACTGGCCTAAGTCAAGGAAAATAACCAAGCTTAATAAATAAACAGATGACCACACTGTGTCTACTCTAAGAACAAGTTAATACCACGCATCTAGGGACACAAGAAACATCTGAGTTACAGGAGCCTTTTGCCTCTTTTTTTTTTTTTAATGCACGTGACAATTTTTACACACAATGGCGACCTTCCTAAGGCAAAACTAACATCAATCCTGGTACCATGTTTAACACAAGGCATTATCCAGGAATCTATTAGCTCACTTTAGGCAAGGCTACCCCCTACCAACCAAGGCATCGGTCTGGAGTAGAATACTCCTCGCCTACCAAGTATCAATAAGGCGATAGGCCAACATTAAAGCACATTAAGACTTGTATTGCCATTTATTGTAGGCTTTTTTTTTAAAAAATCTATTCCTTTTGATCTTTGCTCCTGAACTATTATTTGTCTTGCATCCTTTCGACAAAGGGTAAAAGCTATGTCCTAGAGGTCAACACACACACAGCCAGGTGTTCAAACATTAAGATGGTTTGACCCTAGACCTAAGACAATCGTATTCCAAGGTTAACTAAAGACGTCATGCTGCCTAGGAATATTTCCAATAAAGTTAAGCTCATTAATGATTTACACTAGCATGCAAGCAACTTCAAAAACTAAGTAGTACATTGACAATTTCCATGTGGTCATGCCGTATAGTTTATGAAATTAATTGAACAGAAAAAATGAAAGAGAGTGGGTATGGAAGAATTACACCTGAAATTGGAGATCTCCTTGATTTGATGAGATAGCTTGCAATGTGATGTAGATATATTTTGATGAACGTTGCGGCAGTCTCAAGATATGGAAGCGAACCCACCTTAAACTTTTTAACCTGTACAATCAACTAACAAGCACTATACCTCGAGAGGCACATCAGTGTGAAAATTTCAACACTCGTTTAAGGAATCTAAACTAGAAAAAACTTGAAAACACTAACCTACCTACCAGTCACCACACTACTACTGAGAATACGGTAAGAGGATGTTGTAGAGTCCTGGCTCTAGCCCTAAGGCTAAGCCTCTATCCGCATCATCCAAACAAATAAAGTCAACCTCAGTAGTGCCATGAGTTTCATCCGTCCATTCATCATTGTCAGATATTTCCTTTTCATTTTCCCATCCACATAAACTCATCAAAAATATAACCATGCGAGGATAGTCATCTTGTGGAAAAGGAAAGCATTGGGCTATCGGGGATATGTCCTCTACGGAGTAGGGGTCAGTCATGGTCAATAGGCGAATTAGCCATTCTAATTCCTCAACATTTTCTTCTCTGGCTAGTACATCTATATGATCCCATTCAGTTTCAATTACAGGATAGCACATGTGGAATATCTGAGAAAGGTACAGATGATACCTCTCACCAAAGGTAGGAGTGGATGAAGTGTATGATGATCGGGCATCTGCCATATCTGCAAACACAGATATAGCATCAGTAGGTTTATGACAGGACAATCTAGTTCTTGATTGTATATGGATATTTCTTTGTTTTTGTGCTCTTGCTCTTTTTACTATTTTTGTTTTTCTCTTTTCTTTTCTATGTATGAAGCTATATATATACATCCCCTTGAATTTGGTAATTACATGGTCAGGGGAGAAGGTTAAGGAGGAAGCAATAGAATTTCGAGCGTGAGTACATGCTCCCCCTTTCCTTCGGTAGATCATATTATTTGCAATGATGTTGCAGCCTCTTGGAACCAATTTGTCCAGCGGGTCATAGGTTGTGATGTGGGTAGATAGCTTTTTATGACCCTTGTGGCCACATCCAATTGCAGAGATTGTAGTGTACGCTCCCATTGACGAATGGAGGAAATGGTTTCCGATGATACTATTACAAGGGGAGACGTAGACTCATCGGTTTTTTGTTGGGTGTTGACAAGAGTAGGTGTAGAGCATGTAGAAACTTCTATATCAGCGTGTGCCTGGCATGAGGAGCTAGAAGCTTCATGTGGCTCCCCCCTTCCTGAGCTAGGTGGTAATGATCGATATCGTTTGGGAATCCAAACTAACTCTGGAAGAAGTGGTGTGGAGCACTCTGTTACCTTTCCCTTACCACGATCTTGAATTATCGTTGTGGTGGCAACAATTGGTTTGCAAGGTTTTACAGGTGATGTAGAGGGATTCAGCTTATGTTTAGGGACCCAAATCTGGTCATTTCCCTCGTAGTACCCTTGGGCTACTAATAATTTTTTAGGGATCCATCGTGATGTTACCTTGCCCTTTTTCGGGTGGGTAGCTGCTTTCCTTTTACGAGGCTTCTTGGTGGCTGAACGAGATTGAGCAGGGGAAGTAGCTGTTAACGAAGCTTTGGGGACCCATTTGTATGTACTCTTTGGCATAGTAAGCGAAGCTTTAGGGACCACCTTGCCTGTTTCGAGTCTTGGCGTTAAAGCGTTAGAGGGGTGGCAAACAATCAAAGATGGTTTTGCCACTAGACTTGGTGATTTTTCATTATCCATCATTTTGTCCAGAGTCGATGGCTTAGGAGCGAGATTTTGAGCGGTCAGACCTAGTGTTGGTTCTTGCGTCGTGACTCGTCTGGTTGCCCAATCGATATTGCATTTGGTGGCCATCATCCATTTGCACCCTAAGTTTACAGTCCCTTCCATGGTACCAGCAGGCATAACCAAAAAGCTTTGAATTATGGTTCCCTTGTCATAAGCAACCGGAGTGTGCAGAATTCCTGAGACAGGGGTTTTCTTCTTGTTGATTCCTTGAACTTGGATAGAGCTCTTGGATAAAGGTGGTTTTCCCAGTTGACACCACACGCCATATGATAGCAAATTGTGTTGAGCTCCTGTATCCAATAATGCATTATACAGCACCTCCCCGTAAGGACTTTGTAACTCAATTGGGTATCTTAGAGGTGGGTCAGATTCCACTGCATCCTCCTCTGCTTCCTCGAAAAATACTTGCGTAATTCCCAAGTTGGCTTCTCGTTGTCTCCTAGCACGCTGTTGACGTTCTTTGGCTTCGACTCTTGCTTGTATCTTTTTAAGCTCAGCCTGTTCTTTAGCTGCCTTCTTTTGATGGATTGCGTGTAACTCCTCCTGGCTCAGGGGGTCATAGTATCTTTTGAATTTACTCCCATTAAGGAATCCAATGGTTTCAACTCCGTCGAGAGTCTCCACTTTGATGGTACCTTGCGGTGTAATTTCACATACTCTATACGGTCCCTTACCAGCATATTTGAGCTTCTTCTTTTCGTTTCGCACTCCATACATCAGGACTTTATCCCCAACCTTGATGTCCTTGTCCTTTAGATGGCGATCAAACCATTTTTTCCTTTTATCCTTCTCCACAAGGGCATTGTATACAGCCAATTGTCTTTCTTCGTTTAGCCGCTCAAGGATATACAGACGCTCTGCTAAGGGATTACCATCCCAACCCTCTTGAGTAGCAACACGAAGACTAGGAATGACAAATTCCCACGGCATGACTGCTTCTTGGCCATATACCATTTTGAATGGTGTGCAATTAATAGCCACTTTGTACGCAGTACGATAGGCCCATAAAGCTGTCGTAAGCTTTAGATCCCAATCCGTGCGATGAGCTTCCACTGTCTTTGTCAAAACAGAGATTAAGGTCTTGTTGGTACTCTCGGCTTGGCCATTCGCTTGCGGATAGTAAGGAGTAGATTTATGATGGGATATCATGAAATTTGTTGTGAGCTCCTTAATCACTTCATTTATAAAATGCGTCCCATTGTCGCTCACAAGTTCAAAAGGACAACCGAAGCGTGTGATTATATTTTCAAAGAGGAACTTGGCTGTTGTCCTCGCATCTGCCTTACGTGTCGCCTTCGCTTCAGCCCATTTGGTCATATAGTCAGTGGCCACAATAATATAGCGAGATTGTGTGTTTCGGGCCGCTGGGCTAATCGGACCTACAAAGTCTAAACCCCACTTTTCAAATGGTTGGTTTACTTTGATTGGATGTAGGGGCATCTGATCTTTCCTTTGGGGTTTCTTGTATCGTTGGCATTCATCGCAACCCTTCACAAAGAGTGATGCATCTTGGAACATAGTGGGCCACCAATACCCTGATTGTAAGATCTTTCGCGCAGTTAAGTCTCCTGAGAAGTGACCACCGGCTACACCCATATGTGCCTCTTGCAAAATGTATAGATACTCATCCTCTCGGGCACAACGCCTAAGAACATCATCCTTTCCTCTTTTATAAAGAGTCCCAGCTATCAGGCAATAGGGTTCGCATTCTTTGATTAGCTTTCGAGCTAGATCTTTACGAAGCTCCTTGGGTGGAAAGCCATTAACCAAAAAGTTAACAATCTTCTCACTCCATTCAGGCATTGTCTCCACCATGAACAGGGAAGTGTCCGGTAAGTCATCATCAACCCCCGTAGGAGCTTCACCATTAGGTATGCGAGACAAATGATCAGCCATGACATGTTTTTTGCCAGGTCTCACAACAACAGTGAAATCAAACTCAAGAAGAATCAATAGCCATCGTGTGATTCTTCTTGTGGAGCATGGTTTGTTTACCAGATACAACAATGCTTGATGATCCACATAGAAAACAAACTTGGTGGCAAGGAGGTAATAACGAAATTTCCTTACTGCATATATCATTGCCAACCCTTCTCGCTCCGTAGTGGTGTAGTTCATCTCAGCATCGTTCAACTGGCGACTGGCAAAGCTAATGGGGTAGTCTAGCTTGTGTTCTCCAGGTTGAGTTAACACACACCCAATAGCAAAGTTTGATGCATCAATATGCACATGGAAGAGTAAATCCCAGTTAGGCATTCTCAAGATTGGAGCACTCGCCAAGGCCTTCTTTAATAGCTCATAGGCACGGTCACATTCTTCGGTCCAAATAAACTCGATGAGAAGCTTATACAATGGTCGAGCTATCTCGGCGAAGAAGAGAATAAACCTTCGATAATAACCAACGTGGCCCATAAAGCGTTGGACTCCCTTGTAGTTGGTGGGTGGGGGTAATTCCAGAATGACCTTGATTTTACTCTCGTCAGTGGAAATCCCATTTTTGGACACTATATGTCCTAAGATAACTCCGTGTTTAACCCAAAATTGGCATTTGAAAGGATTCAAGGAGATGCGATATAATCTACACCTTTCAAATATCTTTCGTAAACACATCAAGTGCTCGTCCCAAGAGGAATGAACACAAAGATCATCTAAGAAAGCTTCACAGAAGTCCCTTAGATATTCCTTAAAGGCCGTGTTTATCAATCGTTGGAATGTTGCAGGTGCATTGGTCAAGCCAAAAGCCATGACGCGAAAGGCAAACACTCCAAACTCCGTGATAAATGCTGTTTTAGCTTGGTCCTCGACTGCAATTGTGATCTGATTGTAACCCGAGTACCCATCTAAAAAGCTATATGCCTCCTTGCCTGCCACTCTTTCAAGCACATGTTCAGAATATGGCAAGGGGTAATGATCCCTTCTGGTGGCTGCATTAACCTTTTTGAGATACTGGTTTAGCAGTGCTAATCATTGGAATCGTGTGTTGCACCACCGAGGGTGGAACACCCTTCATATCATGATATGTCCAAGCAAATATGTCCTTGAATTCTTTAAGAAGCTTCGTAAGTGCAGCTTCTTCCGCCTTGGTGAGGTCTTGAGCAATAAAAAGTGGTTTAGACTCCTCACCCAGATCTGCTAAGTCTATCTCCTTGACTACCGCAGGGCCATCGTAGACACCGCTATTCCCATTGGTAGGCGTTCGTTGGGCTTTTGTGTAGACTACTTTACGTTCCCCTGTGGTGAATGATTTGAAATGCTCGGGTGCGGGGTGTAAGTCTACTGGTTCTTGTTGTGCCAGGCTTTTTTCTTTCAATTCCGCTTCCTTTTGCTGCTGAGCCAACTCTTGGTTTTGTCGCCTTCTTGCAGTACGACTTAGTTTTGGCTTCTCTTCGATTTCTAATTGGGCGACGTCATGAGGCTGCGGAATACACCACATGACACTTTGGAGGTATTGTCCCCAATTATCCGCTATCTTCCGCTGATGAGCGTCAATGGCTCCTACATAACTAAGCCATTCTGCAGTGGATCGCTCCTTGTTTATTGCAGTTCGTACATTAGCTCGATAGCGTTGGTGCTTATGTCTCGTTTTCTTCTTACCAAGTTTTTGATTTTTGTTTCTATCAGATTCGAACTCACTTGGTCAATCTTCACTTTCGGATGAACTGCAGGAGGTCACTGTCCTAGGCCTTGAGCACCTTGCTTCCACATTCGGGTGAATATTTGATTCATTTTCCCCATCAGGCTCAGGGTCAGTTTCTTCTTGAGATTCATACTCAGAGTTGCATTGGTCAGAGTCTTCGCTACTTTCAGTGTTGGTGGAGTTTGCCACGTTCTCGCCATCAGGAGTCAAGTGCATAACACCTATCATGTTTATTGGCACTAACGGTGGCATATCTTGCCCCTCAGGTGTTACCCAACTTGTGCCTCTATTTCCCCATGTGTCTATGGTTGCCGCTAGGTGTACCCAATCCACGTTATCCGACTCAGTCATACCCGGTAGGACATCCATGTAAGGAGAATCCTTCCCATCATCAGTCTCTTTTTTGCATGTATAGCAATTCCTTAATGGGGCGGAGTGAATAGTGGTATCCGATCGATTATCAATGATAACCTTGCTTCCTAAAGGATGTGCACGACCATTCTCAAGATCAACTCGAATGACAGAGTCTTGGAATTGTAGATAGACATGGTTTTTCGACCAGTCATGCACCATTTGTGCTTCCCTCATGAAAGGACGTCCTAAGATCATTTGATATGACATAGGATGCTTGGAGAAATCCATTACAATGAAGGTATGTTTTACCTTGTATCCCAGGACCTTGATCTTAAGGTCCCTTAACATTCCAATAGGTTTAGCTATGGTTCCGTTTGCCATCTTAACCACTATGTTTGTGACTTCGAGGTGAGGTCTCCCCATAGATTCCCAACAGTTTTTAGTCACAATGCTCACTCCAGCACCACCATCAAGGATTCCCTTTAGAGTTAATCCCTTGGTAGTAATGGGGAGGGTTGCATTAGATTCGTCACCTTCAAAATACTGTCCCAACTTGTTAACAGGTATTTCAACGACCGAATCTTCATCTAAGTTGGGTTGTAGATCCCAATGCTCCCCTTCATCTTGAAGCGTGTCGGGTCTATCCATATTTGCAAATTGTGGTAGCCCCGCCTTTAGTTCTCCATTGAGAAATGCCCGAAGAGCTAAGAATAGCTCAGGATCTCCGTATAATTTGGATATGATCGTGGTTCTGATCTCAGAGGACATGAAATCCATTAGCTTAGACACATTCAACGGTACTTTTCGAGACATCGCCCCTTGACTAGGGATCGGTGAAGATGGAATCACTTCCTCTTCGATGGGGTCAGGCATTCCCTCACTAAACATTCTTTCCAGCAAGAAGGGTGTTTGCCCACTTCCTGATGTCCTATCCTCACTTTCTTCCCGAATGATACTAGGTATAGCTAACGGTTTATGGTTCCTGTGAGGCTGAACTTGCGTAGGAAACACTGTGTCTAGAATTTTGATTTTTCTCGAGTTTGGCTCCAGTCCTCTTTGTGTTTCTTCCACCAAACCCCTTAAGTGTTGCACTTGTTCAATCTCCTCAACTGGGTTTGGGTAAGTTCCAATCTTTTTCTTGAGGGTTTTTGGCCCACGTGGCTTGTCTTGGGGAGTCTCAGTCAGTTTGGGTGGTCGAGAGGGCATTAACTGACTTGGTTGTGGGGCCGAGGAAGTTTCCTTCTGTTTTTCCTTATTTATGTACTCGTTTGATTCTCCTTCATTGAGCTCCCGAGTGGGTTCCTCCCTTAAGGTAGTGGCTTTGGTCCCCATGGTTTCTATTGAATCAGAATCATCTTCAGGATCATTCATATACACGGGGTCGTCTCCTGTCCCTATGTTAGTCTTTGAACTGGGCTTGGAGCTCGTGGCATTAAGCGATCTCTTTCGTCGTGTTTTCTTTTTCTTTGCCTGAGCGATTGATGCAGCATCCCTCTCTTCAAGAATGTAGTTTTGATTTTGAAGCATTGACCGTGTAACTACATTCGCGGGTACAACGGGTGTGGTTCTTCGTGCTTGGTTGGTGACCTCAACCAAATTCAATGGCGTAATCTTGGGTGCATTAGGATTATGTGGACATTGAGCAATCAAATGATCTATGCCACAACGATTACATGTAAGTACCGGCATTCCCGATGTGCTCCCTTGATTTGGTTGCATCTGAGTAGCGATCTTTTGTAACCTATTAGGGCACTCCGCTACACGATGCGGTCCACCACACTCGTAACATTGAAGAGGTGGTCTCCTCGCCATGGTATTAAGGTTTTGC
This sequence comes from Cibotium barometz, assembly GCF_041138505.1. Classification (NCBI taxonomy): domain Eukaryota; kingdom Viridiplantae; phylum Streptophyta; class Polypodiopsida; order Cyatheales; family Cibotiaceae; genus Cibotium; species Cibotium barometz. Next base: position 31,364,033 of record NC_141086.1, read on the forward strand.
CCTCTTGTGGCAAGAGCAGCCGCTTGATATACATGACTTGCCCAAAATGATCCTCCATGTAGTACTGGGGGATCATTTCAAACGTATCAATCCCGTATGGAGCAGTAGGGTCTATCTCCTCTTCATAATCCCCACATGCACTATGTGACTCACAACCCATCTGGTTTACAGGGGTAATCCTTTGGATGTGGAGGTTGTGGTCCTAGCACTGGCGGTGGTAACGGCACAGACTGGACTACATTCGGATTCCTTGGAACTATGTGCTGTGACGGTTGCTCGATAGGTTGTGCAGGCATTAGCGCGGGTACTTGAGGTGTGTTTGACCAAGCTAGTGGTGCCTGGTTTGCCAACATTCGCTTAAGTGTTAGGCAATCTTTAGATTGATGGCCATACTTACCACATGCATTGCAATTCCCATTGAATTTGACTCTGAATGTGGGACATTCACTCGTGCTATGTGGTCCTAAGCACACTGAACACCATTGTTGCTCTCTTCTTGGGTACATATGGCTATTCTGAGGAGCTCGATTACCCCTAAAGTATTCTTGGAGAGCCTTAGTAAGGTCGGTCACAGACATTTCAGATATCTTGGGCTCCTTGGCAATAGGTTTTGCCGTCATTGGCTCGTGCCCAGATACTTGCGAACTAACGGATTTTGTTTCTGAAGACACCTTTTTACCTGCAATCATCAAGTTGTCTTCTAACTGGATTGCATTGGCAGTGACTGCTTCCCACGTTGTAAGACCTCTAATGACTAGGCCATTGTAAATGTCCTCGTGGTGCAATCCTCGGATGAATCTATCGAGGAGTTGGTTGTTATTGAAGCGTTCATCGGGAGTGCAGCGAGAATTTAGATGCTTCAATCGACTTATAAAGTCTCTCACTGACTCCCCTTCCTCACGTTCAGCTTTTTGGAGTTGAGATGCTACTCCCCAAAGCACACCCTCACGTATGTATTCTTTCAAGAACAATCTCTTGAGAGTGGGGTAGTGAGTGCGCTCTTCAACCCTTAAGGTTCGATACCAATCTCCGGCCTTCCCACTCAAGGTTAAGCCTAAGGCTTTACACTTATGCAGCTCATTGTGCTCTTCCAAGGAATCACACACGTGTTCAAAGACTTCAATGTGCTTCCTAACATCCTCGTTACCACTGAAGTTTTGAGTGAGCTTAGCCACTTGTAATGCCTTGCTTCTAGGTTCTCTCTCAGGCATACCCCGCATGTTTTCCGCAATGGATCGTCCGATCGTCTGAGCAAATGCTGTGAGATCACCTAAGTGAGCAGGCATAGTTGGTGGAGGCACTTCTGGAATAGCCTCGCTGATAGGAGTTGGCGTTGGTCTGAGTAGGTTGGCAAATGACGTAGGATATGATATGTGGCTAGGCCTAGCTCCTCTTGGATAAGGGTGGTGATAAGGCGGTCTTGGAGCATACGCCATTGGCATTCTAGGAGGCGTAGGAGCTACATGAGCATGAGTAGCAATAGGTACATAAGGCCGATAGGCACTACCATGCACTGTTGTAGGTACTGTTCCACTAGGTAGTGGTGTCGTACTAACTACAGTGGTAACAGGTGCGCTTTCTGTCATGCTCATCATTGGGGTCGGCATTGTGGATTCGTTAATGGAAAGTTGAGCCAAGGTTGGAAAACTAAAGTTACTGCTCGTGGGCTCAACCTGCATTGAGACTCCAGGTGAAACAACATACGAAGGGTCTATGGGACTCACCGAGGGAGTCTCCAATTGTGATAGGGTTGGTTGTTTTGCCTTGCCCGTGTCCAAAAATCTCATAGGGCCAGTGGAAACTAAGTTCACTCCCCTATTTTGCCTCTCAATTTGGATAATTCTATGAATCACCTCACATATCATGTGTTGTTGCTCCTCTAGATTAGTGGCGCTAGATGTAGATCGTAGGACTTCTAACCAACCTACATGGTATGTGTAACCTGTGTATAGGTCAGTTAGAGTCTCTGTGTGTAGATCATATTCCCAATTTTCATTGAGAAATATCCCATCTAGACTTGGTGTGCCAAACGGTTCTCTTGAAGTGGACGCAATGTCACTTCTTATGGATTGGCTTCTAGGGACCTCTACTTTAGGAAGAGCATCGGAATGTGGTAGCTCAGTAGGGCCCTCATTAAACGAAGTGGGTAGAATATCCACATGGACACTCTTTGGGAGGGTAGGGTCTACATAAGATGTGAATGGCGAATTTACTACCCCTCCTTCCTCATTTACTTCGCTTGTCGCATGTTCAGAGCGTGTAGCTCTACTAAAGGTCTCTATTAGACGACTAAACATGCTAGATCTGGGTTGTGGGGCCCACACTGGCATGTTTTGGCTTGTCTCCTCAGGGTTCTTGGTAGGGTGCCCTTCCATGGCTTCTGAGTCAGAGGATGAGTCACTATCCACTATTCGTGGATCTTGGGTTGCACTCCCTTGGGTTCCAGCCGAAGGCCAAGATGCCAACGTGGAGGGATGGTGTGAGCCTGCGTAGACTGAAACGCTTTCTAGTGGTTCAGGCTCTAGCACCCGACCAGAACGTAGATGCATGTGACGTGGGTACCCTATGTGCGTTGGTGACTACCCTTGAAACTCACACAAGTGGTTTCTTAGGTGTTTCGCACCCCATTTTTACTTGTTTTTGTGTTGTTTTTAACCCGTTTTTGACCCCCTTACTTACGGTCGAACTTGGACTAGGGCGTATGATAGCTCGAAACGAGCGTATCGTTCAAAGGGTCCTAGTATGCTTTACAGCACCGTGTTCGCCTATCTAGAGCTCCTGTAGTCCTCAAAACAGTCCGTTTCCCTTAGGGGGAAGGGGCAAAAGCCTATTTGCTTGTGGAGGAAAGGGTGAGGGCTTTATCCCACATGCTCACTTTACTCCTTGGGGAGTGGGGTACATATAGGGCACAACTTCCCATAAGCTCTCACTTGAAAGAAAGCTATGGAGGCTTACTCTCCTATATATATATATCAAAAGACCGGGGTCGTGGGTCGTGGGTCAATTGGGGTTCTTTCTTTTCAAAATTTTTTCTCCAATTAGAAAATCTTTCCTCTCCACACGTTCGGTTCTTTCTTTGAAAATAAAATTTAATTTTTTCTTTTTTATTTTTTATAATTTTTTTAATTTTTTTTAATTTTTTTTTTTGGAGATAGGTTTTCTAGGATTTCTTTGGGTTCAGCCTTGGCCGCGGCGCGGTTCGCACACAGCACAGGTCTGGGGATTCAGAAATCCCCCCTCACACGCAGAAAACCAGATAACAGATCACACGCCCACACGCGGAGCGAAAGAATAACAGAAATGCAGAAGACAAATTACAGAAACAGATTGCAAAACACAACAACACCTTAACAACAAACACACAGTCGCTTTTCTACAGTGTAGATTAAACTTCACGCAGCACAGCCGAGCTGCAAACTGGAGCTTGGTGCAGGGCAACTCCCCGGCAGCAGCGGCGCCAAAAATGTGCGCTTTTGCCGCACAGGTCGTAGCTGGGGACTTGCCAGACACCGTATGCGAGCCACGAATGGCTGCAAGCATACAACCAGGGAAGGAAGCTCAAAACAGAATGCAAAAGGTGTGTCACTCACCGCTTAACTGCCGCCTTGAAGGATTCCCGCGTCGCAGCCGTGAAGAAGGAGCCGCCGTCTCGCCGCTCTACCGCCTCTCCGCCGCCGTGCCGCTACACAGTGCTCGATTGTTACCATATTATAGTAGTGATGTGTGTGAACACACTTAGGACCGCCGGGGCACTTTTTCCCTCACTAGGAGGTTTTTTCCCCCGTGCATTGTATATACGCCCATTATCTTCTAGGGCTTGTTATCTTTCATTTTTGGCACTCATAATACACTACTGTGTTGTGCTCAAGCTTCCTCATATTCTTGAAGTTGTGTGTGCATTCCTGCAACCCTAATTCCAACAATTGGTATCAGAGCAGGCTTCCTCCTCCCGGGCAGCATCACCGGCACCTGCCGCTTCATCTCCTCCGATTGTGACGAGGTTTCACGAGCGTCTGCAGGTTAGTATATGCCGTGGGTGAGCCCATAGGGCTCGGTCATTTCAGAATTTTGATCTGAGGTCATTTCGCCCTCCGTTTTTGCATTCCAAGTACTGCGCAGGCAAAATCGTCCTACTGTGCAGATTTTCTGTCAAGATTAAAATCTGCAGGACAGGTGCCCATTCGTCTGTTTTGGGCTGTGCTACATAGCACAGGTCGATTTTATACAGGTTTACCTCTTACAGACAGCATTTACATCTAGTAGTACAGTCATTGGCCATGGCTGACAACAATGATGTATTCCGCATGTTGGCTGCTGAGGATAAGTTGGATGGCACCAACTATCCATTGTGGGCATATATGATGCGACATGTATTGGTAGCAAAGGGGTTATGGAACATTGTGCAGGGTATTGATGCACGTCCTATTGTGGCTGGGAATGCTGCAAACACATCAGAAACAGGTACTGTTGATGATGGTGCAGGCACAAGTGCTGTAGCAGCTGTTCGAGAACCACCACTTTCAGCAGAGCAGATTCGTTGGGATGGTAGAGATGCGTAGGCTCATGCCTTGATTGCGCTGTCTGTCAAACGTACCATTATCCCACATATTCGCTCCTGCAGGACTTCTAAGGATGCTTGGGATGTACTTGCCACATTGTATCAGGCAAGAAATGAGGCTCGTGTTGCTTATCTCCGAAAACAGTTGGAGAATGAGCATATGAACGAAGGTGATTCTATGGATAGCTTTTTGACAAAGATCAAGGATTTCAAAGAGCAGCTCATTTCTGCAGATGAAATCCTGTCAGACAGTTCACTTGTGCAGACTGTTTTGAATGGTCTACCAGATTCTTATCAGGGTTTTGCTTCCACTCTTCGCTTGATGATGAAAGGCAATCCCAATGCCTTATCATTTGAGGAGTTAGTTTCTGTTTTGCTGCAAGAAGACCAGTCAAGGCAAAACAGGAATATTATGCGTGTCGCAGATCAAGCTTTCGTTGCTAGTCAGAGAAGCGGGAAAGGTAAAGCTGGCTTTTCTTCTAGTAAGCAGAAATCTGCAAATGCTGCGCAACCAAAGAAGGAAGACAAAGATGAGAAGAAGGGTGACAAACAGAAGACATTTTGCAAGTACTGTAAAGGAAATGATCATGTCATCAAAGCGTGTCCTAAGCTGGCTGCGAAAGAGGCTAAGAAGAAAGAGGCTGGTATGGCTGTTGTTGCAGATGCCTCTCCTTCTAACAATGAATCTGCTAATGTTGTGCTAGATACAGAATGGGCATTCAATGCGCAGTGCAGTTATGACCCATCTTTGCATGACACATGTATGTCTGCAGTAGATTCAGATGTATGGTACTTTGACAGTGGTGCCACTAAGCATATCACCTCGCAGCGCAGTTTATTCACTTTCCTTGAGTCTGCTCCCACAGGGAATACTGTCACTTGTGCCAATAACTCCTCTTATCCCGTTAAAGGAGTTGGACAGATTGTGCTGAATGTTGCAAATGGCAACACCTTTACACTTTTTGATGCATTGTATGTGCCAGGGATCAAAAAGAATCTGCTGTCAGTCTCCGCATTTGCCAAAACAGGTTTGGTTGTAAAATTTGTGGATGACAGATGTACTGTTCATGATCTCTCTTGTGGTGACATCATTGTAGCATCTGGTTCACTATGTCGAGGGCTGTATAAGCTCAATATGGATGGCAAATGTGTAGAGGATTCAGCATGTGCTATTATGGATACGCAGGCTATTTCAAATGCAAAACTGTGGCATGCACGTTTTGGTCATCTGAATTTTGCAAGTTTGTTGCGCCTGCAGAAATCTGAAATGGTGTCTTCTTTGCCTAAGCTTGAGGCACCTGTCAAGCATGTTTGTGAGGGCTGCATATTGGGTAAAATGCAGCGTGCTTCCTTTCCCAAAGATGGATCAGTGAGAGCTGAACGCAGATTGCAGCTTGTTCACAGTGATGTTTGTGGTCCCATGCAAACTCCATCATTTGGAAACTACCTTTACTTCGTGACTTTCATTGATGATCTTACCAGGCATGCATGGGTATATCCTTTGAAGGCAAAGTCCGAAGTGTTTTTGTGCTTCAAACAGTTTTTGGTTATGGCTGAAAATGTGTCAGAAAGTAAGATGGGCACCCTCCGTTCAGATCGAGGGGGGGAGTATATGTCTTCAGAATTTAATGCATTTCTGGCTGAGCGTGGGATAAAACACCAATGTACAGTGCCGTATACACCACAGCAAAATGGTGTGGCTGAGAGAAAAAACAGGTCTCTCATGGAAATGGCAAGATGTATGGTTAAGAGTCAAAGTCTACCACATGGTTTTTGGCTTGAGGCTGTCATGTGTGCCACTTATGTACTAAACAGGTGTCCCACCAAAGCATTACAGGTTGTCACTCCATATGAGGCTTGGCATGGCCGCAAGCCATCTGTTGGCCATTTACGTGTTTTTGGTTGCCTGGCATATGCATTAGTGCCTGTGCAACATCGCAGAAAATTGGATGACAAAGCTGTCAAATGTATTTTTGTTGGATATAGTGCTGAGAGCAAAGGCTATCGTTTGTATCATCCACAGACAAAGCGCATTTTGGTTAGCCGTGATGTTGTATTTGTGGAAGATGCAGTTCAGCCCTTGGTTTCATGTACTAAGGAGACAGATATCAGCTCACGTGATGTCTATGATACATTGTTGCCTCTTTTCAGTGGTGCACAGTCAAGTGCAATACCTCATGAGGCAGTTTTTCAGCCTATGCAGGTTTTAAATGATGGCACAGATCAGCCTATATCTGATGCAGATGTGCATGATGCACTTGAGGATGAGAGACAAGAGATTGAGGGCTCTAGGAATATGCCTAGATGGCTGGTGCAGACTTTGCGTGACAGCAAGTTGGATGCCCCTTTGTCTAGTCGCACTCGTTCTGGCTCTCATGGTGCCTCTTATGCGTCAGATTGTTATGCATTGGCTGTTTCTAGTATGTGCGATGAAAGTGAGCCTGTTTCATTTGATGAGGCACAAAGTTCAGAAAATTGGATGGCTGCTATGCAAGCAGAATACGATGCTATTATGAAGAATGGTACATGGTCTTTATGTGACTTGCCCCCTGGCAAGAAGGCCATTGGCACTAAGTGGGTATACAAATTGAAGCGTAAGCCTGATGGCACAGTGAATCGCCATAAGGCTAGGCTTGTTGCAAAAGGTTATGCTCAAGAGAAGGGCATTGATTTTGATGAGACTTTTGCTCCCACATGTCGTATGACCACTGTTCGTAGCATCTGTGCATTAGCAGCTCATAATGATTGGAATGTACATCAGCTGGACATAAAGACTGCGTTCTTAAATGGAGATTTGCATGAGGAGGTGTATGTATCGCAGCCTCGTGGTTTTGTTCAAAGAGGGCAGGAAAACAAAGTGTGCAGGTTAAAAAAGGCTTTATATGGTTTAAAGCAAGCTCCACGAGCTTGGTATGAAAAAATACATGCATATTTGACTGCACATGGGTTTCAGAATAGTCCAACAGAAAGCACTTTGTATGTTAAACGTGTGGATGATGTACATCTAATCATTGCTCTCTATGTCGATGACATGCTGCTCACAGGACCAAATGAGAGTCATATTGCTGATTTTAAGGCTGATTTGAATGCCTCTTTTGAGATGTCAGATTTGGGGCATTTGCATCATTATTTGGGGGTACAATTTAAGCAGTGTGATGGAGGTATTGCTTTGTGTCAGACAAAGTATATTGAAACATTGTTGCGGAGATTTGGCCTTGAAGACTGCAAGCCTATTGCTACTCCAATGGAGACAGGTTTGAAGTTGAGTCTTCATGATGCTGGAGATCACTTTGATGTCACACTCTATCAGACAGCTGTTGGTTGCCTCATTTATGTATGCATTACGAGGCCAGACATTCAGTTTGCAGTCTCACAGGTGAGCAGATTTATGCATAGCCCAGGCATTAAGCATTGGCAGGCAGTGAAGCGTATCTTTCGCTATTTGAGTGGTACTCGGCATCTTGGGTTGTTTTATCCCAAGGGGGGATCATTGCCGCCAGATTTACATGCTTTTTCAGATTCTGACTGGGCTGGTTGTTATGACACACGCGTGTCCACGAGTGGTTTTTGCTTCATGCTTGGAAGCTCATGCATATCATGGTTGAGCAAGAAGCAGCCTACTGTGGCCACTTCTAGTTGTGAAGCTGAGTACAGGGCAGCTTTCACAGCTACGGTTGAGTGTGTGTGGCTCAGACGCCTTATGGCTGATTTGGGTGTTGGGCAGCCATCTGCCACCACCATCTTCACTGACAGTCAGAGCGCATTGGCAGTTGCGCGGAACCCAGTGTTCCATGCTCGTACGAAGCACATTGAGGTGCACTACCATTATGTCAGGGAGAGACTCTCTGCAGGAGAGATCAGTTTGGCTTATGTGCCAACACAGGATAACCTTGCAGACCTTTTCACAAAGGCTCTGCCTCGTGAGAAGTTCGAAGCTTTTCGCAAAGCTTTGGGCTTACTCCCTTTTGTGGATTCGTCCACATAGCTAGACACTTCCCTATACATGAGTGCTAGCTGTTGTTCACCGCATCACTCCAGGGGGGATTTGTTACCATATTATAGTAGTGATGTGTGTGAACACACTTAGGACCGCCGGGGCACTTTTTCCCTCACTAGGAGGTTTTTTCCCCCGTGCATTGTATATACGCCCATTATCTTCTAGGGCTTGTTATCTTTCATTTTTGGCACTCATAATACACTACTGTGTTGTGCTCAAGCTTCCTCATATTCTTGAAGTTGTGTGTGCATTCCTGCAACCCTAATTCCAACATCGATCGCTCTCTCACTCTCTCTCTCTCTCTCTCTCTCACACACACGCAGGAGAAGAAAACCAAGGAGATAAGGCAAGAGCACTCTTGTATTCACAACACATGAGAATGAGGATTTTAGGGTTACATTTGACTCATATAGGTGACTTGGCCGTTCACACTTGGGCACCCATACATGGCCGGCCGACCCTAACCCTTATCCTACTGATATCCAAGGTGCGCCTCTCATCGGCGATCACCCAATCCCTTCATCCTTAACATATGGTGCCGACAAGCCCGGCCCATGACTCAGAATATTTAAATTAATGACGTAAAATATAGTACGTCGCCATGTCCGCCATGGGTTAACAGTATGCCAAGCCTCCTGAGGTTGTAATGGGTTGTGAGAAAACCTAAAAAGAATATGTGTGTGTGTGTGTGTGTGTGTGTGTGTGTGTGTGCTTGCTCATTAAGGAGTAATTGGCAGGATGGAAGAGGGACTATGTGGGTTGACACCCTCACTAAACCCAATGGCTGACATATTCAAGCCATTGAGATCAAATCCCCAAATGCACCTCCCAATACCATTGGCCATGCCTACAACAAGTGTGTCATCAGGTTTTACACCCTCTGTCACTTCAATCCCATCGGGCTTTGGTCCTTTACCTAACATTCCCACAAATCCTATAGGTACTAACCCTTTTCAACCCCTAGATGCCCACACCTTAGATATACTGACTAGTCTATGAAGGGGGGTTGCCCAAGGACTAAGTGAGTCCCTACCCACACAAGAGCACTTACATACGGCCTCAGTGACTCATACAAAACTACGACCGTACAGATTTCCAAAGTTATGGGCAAATAAGATGGAACAACTGATGCTGTTCAATTCATTCAAATGTTTGAACAATAGAGATGTGAAGCCTTTGGAAATCCAAACTACCCCACCAAGGTACATGCATTGAGCCTATGCTTAAGTGGGAAAGGCTAGTCGATGGTTCATCACATTGATGCTGGTGATCAAGACAAACTTCATAACCTTGAAGTCAGCCTTTATCCATGGCTTTTCAAGACAAGGTGATCGATGGAGTGCAGCAAGTGAACTATATTCAATTGAGCGTAAACCAAACGAAACCATTAGAGACTTTATCCTTCGGATAAAACTCTTAGACTCATGATGTGAGTCATGGGAAAAATTAGATGATTCTCAATTGAAGAGATGTTTCATGATGGGCTTAAAGAAAAACAGCTTACACAACTTGATCATTGTATCCAATCCAGAAACATTTGATCAATGTTGTAAAGAAGCAATACGTTTAGATGATAACATGATGGAAGATGATCATGATACGAGATGTCCCTCATCTAAACCAAGTGAAGCAATGGCTAAAGAATGATAGATCTTGAAATTGTCATTCCCTGAATTCTATGCAGAGTTGCTTAAAAGCTTTCAATTAATATCTCTAAGAGAGGATGAGATCCTTCAAAACCAAACATCCTTAAAATGCTTCTCCAAGTGATGAGCGAAATGGCTTGTGTTAAGTGCCTTCACTACGACCATTCCAATCCCCATTGTACACATACAAGGCGCATGTTTTTCTATACTGCATATATTGCAAATCCTTTGGTCATGATACTACCAGTATCCTAATTCATCAACAATTGACTCAAACCTCCATCTCCCGTGCACCAAACAGAAATAGTCCAAAGGGTAGAAACCGCACAAGAAGAATTAAGCAAACACTTCAGTGTTTCTACTGTCGTGGAATGCACAAGGTGGCTGATTGCACAATTTGGAATACTTTCCCCACAATCACTGACACTTTGCAACCCCTGTGTGAACGTTGTGGCATGTTCCAAGATTTCCCAAGACAAGTTGCTTCACTACAACCTGTCTCACAAAATACAACTCTAAACATCTTAAGTGTACAAAACGAGAAATTGTCCATGGTACCCTTGAATGTGCTTACACGATTGCAAACCAAGGCATGAGAAATGGTCAAAAAGAACGCAAAAGATAACACTTCAAAATGGGTAGAAGAACATGCCTTAAAGAAGAAACCAAAAGAGAAAACAAAACCTTCTAAACTATTGGTGCGGAGTATCTAACGATTCTAGAGTATAGTTTTCAGTACCAGTGCTCCCTGCCAACACAACGAGTGAATCCACTTTAGATGCCCATCAAGAGAAGACTCGCTCCACTACAATTCCATGAAGCAAAGTGAAGGGATTATCACGTCTACTACAACTTCCCTCAATACTCACCCAACTTCCCTCAATACTCACCCAACTTCCCTCAATACTCGCCATCTACATTCTAAGATATCCAAGTCAACGACAACAAATGCTCACATGGATACAAGTGTAGCACAAAATTCCAGATCCAGACATAGTAGCTATTGTTAGATTCCTAAAGTTGATTGTAGTTCTTATCGATCAACCAAAGGAAAGGTATGATGGATTTGAGGCTAAGCAGCTTTTCTTCGACATGCACAGAGGCCCATTTGAATGAGGCATGATGCTTTATTATCATCACCTCAAGTGTCTTCCGAGTTACATGCATGTCACGTCAAGGACATGGTAGACACCAGGTTCTAGAAATCACACTCGGCATTTAGAAGAACCCTTAAAAACCTTCAATCCCTTCGAAACTTCTATAGACACGAGTTCGGCAACGAGGTCTTTCAATCGGGTAAGAGGTTCTGAGGACAGAACCTACATCAGGTAAGGGAGGATGTTAATCCCATTTTGGATTAACACTTGTTTCATCTTCTGACTTTCTTTTTGGATCATTAGGTTTTCATTATGTTTACCCATGCGACAAGAATGAATTTTCTTTCATGCTGCTTTTGTATTTTATGTTGCACATGTGGGTGTTGTGGTTTGTGTGATAGCCTTTGAGATTGACGCTTCTGCATCATGTGTAGTTTTTAGTTCTTTTGGGGTTATGTCCTCCATAGGCTCTTTTTCCCCATCCTTTATTTCAGCTTTGGTTTCGATAGTTCATTGTCCCTTGTTTAGACGCGTACACAATTCAAACAACCGAGCAGCTGATATCATCCCCAGCCGACCACGTTCCGGACAGGCCTGCACAAGCCCAAAACAAAAGCCATCCACCCTGTACATCTGCCAACGCATTCAAAAGCCAAGCTCTTCACACATGCCATGCATCCATATGTACACAAGCTCAAAACATCTTTCAGAAAAACGCCTGACAATGGCTAGAACCCCGCGAGGAAGGGAAAAGACAAAAAGCTAGTGTGGATAAGAGCCAATGGTCCCACCTCAACCATACACAGGGTTGTTGCAAGATAAGGGTGTCCAGTTTTATCCAGTTTATGCTAGACTGGGACTATGCTTCGAGAGCAAATTTGGGGGGGCAAGGTACTTCAAATGAGATAAAGCAAGTAATAGAAAATACACATGCACTCAAATCAACCCATTATAACTTAAATTAATACAAATTAGTCTAATTAATCAAAAATATAATGAAATGATAAAAAAATGATCTTTCCATACTTAGAGTGATCCAATTTATTTTTTCATAGATACACCATTACAAGTACACTAGTCCCTATAGGTTGTACATGATTTACATCAAAAATGTAATTTTACTAATTATATTATTAATATTTACAGGCCTTCTGATAGCCTAGAAGAATTTTTAAAAAGAGATTATTAAAAATCCAACCATTGAATTTGCAATTTTGACTAACCACCACATTCTACTAATGTCTCACTATGTACCACTCTTTTGATCTACAAGATTGAGCATTTTTAGTGGTAGCTATTGTGGGTGCAAAAGTGGTATATATTATAATACTTTAAAGACCTTAAAATATTTAAAGAAAATAGATAAATAGCCTAAAATCTTCTCAAAAATTCAAGTTAAGCTCTCTATTATGTGAAGATCTAAAGTCCAAAGTGGGAATCTCATATGAGTTTCTATATAAAAGATATTAGCATTTTATGGAATCAGTCCAAATTTGGGACAAGGTGTATACATTGACTTTGTATCTAAGGAAATGAGGACTTTTGACTACTTAATACTTAATCAGATTATGCAACTATATTCCCAACTTTGCATGTGATGTTCTAACAAAAGAACTTGAAAGGAAATTCCTTCATTAGCTATGAGATATTGGCCACTAAAGGTAAACAAATTCAAATGCTTCGAACCACATGACAAGTCATGGGGAGTGAGTGGTTCAAGGAGATGAAAAACCTTGAAAGACCATGTTTTGTGGAAACAGGGGATGACACTGCTCATCCAATTGCCCATGTTGGAGATGTGCCATTGTCTATGCTGGATGGTAAAGTGAAGTACCTTGCTGATGTACTTAGTTTTCGTCAGGATGGTACATAAAATCTTATCGTGATATGATTTGCTCACATATAAATTTCGCAGTTATTCACACATCCGCTTTCTTTGAAGTTCTGGCCTCCGCCCACTTTGTGAAATAATCAGTGGCTATGATTATGTAGTGGGCTTGTGATGGATGAGCTACCAGACTTATAGGCCCCACAAAATCTATTCCCCATTTCTCAAATGGTTGCCTAACAATGATGGGGGTTAGTGGCATCTTGTCTCTTTTTTGCGATATAGCAAAATGTTGGCATTCTTTGTATCTTTTGACGAACTCATTGGCATCCCCGAATAGCGTGGGCCACCAGAGTCTAGCTTGGAGCACTTTTCGGGCTGTAATTTCTCCGGTAAAATGCCTGCCTACTATCCTGGAGGAATGAGACTCTTCCAATATGGTCATGAATTCATCCTCCCTTATGCATCGTTATGAGAACATTGTCTTTGCCCAGTCTATACAACTCTCTAGCAATCAATTGATATGGTGCTGCAAGCTTGATAAGCCTTTGCATCTTATCCTTATTTAAGGGTACATCATGAGGGAAGCCATAAGCCAAATACTCTAAAATCTCTTCGCTCCACTCTGGTACCCTATCCAATTTGAATAGACAAGCGTCAGGGATGTCATCGTCTCGACACCAATTTGCTGGTTCTCCATTTGGAACTTTGGATAGGTGGTCGGCCAACACATGTGTTCCCTTCCTTACCACCATGACAGTAAAGTCAAATTCCAACAACAATAGTATCCAATGTGTGATTCTTCCTGTGGTGCAAGGTTTATTCACTAGATATAGCAAAGCTTGATGGTCCACAAAAAATATGAATTTGTTAGCCAAGAGATAATGTCGGTATTTCTTGACTGCGTAGACCATGGCCAATCCTTTTCTTTAGGTAGTGGTGTAGTTTACCTCTGCATCATTCAATTGACGACTATCAAAGCAAACTAGATAGTCCAATTTAAATTCACTAGGTTGACGCAACCAATTGCAAAATTTGACACATGTGTACATGGAATATAAGATCCCAATTGGGAGGTCGCAAAATGGGTGCGCTTGCCAAGGCTTGCTTCAGATGATCATAAGCCTCTTGACACTCCTTGGTCCACTCAAAGTCTGTGAGCAATTTATACAAGGGCCTAGCTATCTCCGCATAAAATATGATGAAGCATCGATAATAACCCACATGACCCATAAACCTTTACACACCTTTGTAGTTGGTGGGCGGTGGTAGTTCCAAGATCAACTTGACCTTGCTATCATCAGTGGTGGATATGCCATTTTTTGACACTATGTGTCCTAGTATCACACCATGCTTGACCCAGAACCGGCACTTCAAAGGGTTTAGTGATATCCGATATAATCGGCAACGTTCAAACACCTTCCTCAACAGTTCAAATGATCTTTCCATCGAGAATGCGCACATAGCTCATCAATAAACACTTCCACCACTTTTGTAAGTAGTCCTTAAAAGCTGTACACATCAATCTTTGAAAGGTTGCCGGTGCATTTGTAAGACCGAACAGCATGACCTTGTAAGCGAATGTTCCCCACATGGTATTGAAGGTAGTCTTATGTTGGTCTTCTGGTGCTATGGACACCTGATTGTACCTTGAGAACCCATCCAAGAAGCTGTACACTTCCCTTCTAGCCACTCTTTCCAAGACATGTTTGGTATACGATAATGGGTAATGGCCCTTTCGAGTGGCTGCATTTACTCTCTTAAGATCAACACATACTCTCAATTTTCCATTCCTTTTTAGGCACTATCATAATGGCTGTATGTTTGATCTCATAAATAAAGTCAGCAGGCAATGAGCTTATCAATTTCCTCCTTTACAATTGCTATATACTTTGGATTCATTTGGTATGGTTTTTGCTTGGCAGGCCGTGATCCTTCCATAATTGGAATCGTATGTTGTACCACCTCAGGCGGTACCCCTTTCATTTCCTTATAGTTCGAGGCGAAACAATCCTTGTATTCCTTGAGAAAAGCAATAAGCTCTACTTCCTCTCCAGAGGTCAAATCGTTGGCAATATATACGGGCCTTGCTTCTTTCCCCGATTCTGCAATATCAACCTCCTTGACTTCTGTCGGGCCATCGTATGATGTCAAAAGCCCTTCCTCTTTTACCCTACTGACTGTTAATCGGACCACTCTTCAATCATCAATTGTATAGTTCTTGAAATGGTCAAGCACTAAGAGTACATTTGTTTTTTCCTCATTGGTCTTTTTTGGTTTTTTCCATGATTTTCTTGGCCTCACATTCTGCCTCTGCCAAGGCTTTGTTGTGTTTTCGGTGTCCCATTTTTGTAAGTTTGGGTGTATCGGTTTCCTTAAGGGTGATTTTCTCTAGATTCCTCCCTTTTCCAACGATATTTTACTCAACTCTTCACCCCAATACTTGGAGAATTCATCATGTACCCTTGTAGCCTCAAGGTATCTCAACCATTGGGCATCCGTTGGTTTGCTTCGCAGAGCAGCAATGGGTTTCTTCAGGCTATGTATGGTTTTTGTTTCCGCCATCGCCTGATGCGCTGTTTATTGGTTCGAATTTGCGCCACTGTACCTTCTGTGCTTGATGTCTCCTCCACTAACTCCCCATCCATGGTTTGCCAATCAACCATGCAGATAGAAGTCATAGGGATGTTTCCAGATTCCAAATACTGGGTTCCCTTAGGTTGCATCACATCAATTGTGGCCAATACATGCATCCAATTCTCACAGAAATCTGGGGGAGGTAGTGATGCATACATCTCCATATCCTCGTCATCCTTGGTTTCCCCCTCTGTAGGCTGGCATATCTGTAGGGATATGGAACGCTCCGTTTGTGACCGAGTCGTTACCAAACAATTGTCCTTCCATGGGGTGTGCCTTCCATGCTCTTAGATCAATCTTCAATGTTTGTGAGTCCTTGCGTACATATACATGATCCAAAGCCCAATCATGCACCAATTTGGATTCCCTCATGAAAGGTCGTCCCAATATTATGTCATATGTATCAGGTTGGCATAGGAAGTCCATGACCACAAATGTATGACAATATTGAAACGTAAAGAGTCTGAACTTCACATTTTCCAAGAGCCCAATGGGTCTCAAAGATGTTCCATCAGCCATCTTAACAATTAGATCTTCTCTTTTTACATCCGGGGCTTCCCCCAATTTTCCCAACAATGTTTGGTAATGATGCTGACACTTGCCCTGCCATCTAAGATGGCCAATGTCTGGTATCCATTATGATGAATCGGAATGGTAGCATTCGTGTCGTCACTCTCATATAGCATCCCAGTTGGTTAACTGGTATCTTAACCACTCGCGTTTCCTTTGTATGCCTCAAGGGTCTTTCTACCAAGGGTGGTAGAGCTTCATCCATATTCTCTGCTGGCCTTAGACCTCCTTCGACCCATTCTTTTACATATGTCCATAGGGTGGGGGAATTGCATAACAACTGACCCAAGGGCATCTGGGACAGGCGTGGATAACACAGCTGCTAGGCCTCATAATAGTGTCCCAGTTGGTTAACTGGTATCTTAACCACTCGCATTTCCTTTGTATGCCTCAAGGGTCTTTCTACCAAAAGGGTGGCAGAGCCTCATCCATATTCTCCGCTGGCCTTAGACCTCCTTCGACCCATTCTTTTACATATGTCCATAGGGTGGGGGAATTGCATAACAAACTGACCCAAGGGCATATGGACAGGTGTGGATAACATAGCTGCTATATCCCTGGGTTCCTTAGATATAAAGTGTTCTTTCCATCGAGGTGCCTCTTATTCTTCCATGGGGAAGGAATGAATGGACCCCCCAACTCATTTTCCTCAAACATTCTAGTCATTGTGTTTGTTTGGGAGTCTGCTTCAGCTCCTTCCAGAATCGGGGTGGGTAGGTTCAAAGCCCTTGCGGGGTGGTACATCCAGTTGGATAGATGGTATCCCTTACTCGGCTGGCCCTAGGCTTAGTTTCAAGAATTTGTTGGTACCTTTCAACTAGGGCCTTGGCATCTTCTAACTTCCCATTAGGAAATTTTTGAGGTCATTTTGGGGCCCTGTAAGGAAGTTTGACCAGAATATTCCCTCCAAAAGGGGCACCGGATAAATTTTTTGCAAACGAACTCCAAATTTGTCGGACCTCACATATTTAGATTCTACTCTTCAAAAGCTATCCATTGATATATAACACGATAGGGTTCGGAGAAGGGACAAGATAGATACCTAGAAGATTCCTTTTTGCTTGGGAAAGATTCACGTTACCTCACATATTTAGATTCTACTCTTCAAAAGCTATCCATTGATATATAACACGATAGGGTTCGGAGAAGGGACAAGATAGATACCTAGAAGATTCCTTTTTGCCTGGGAAAGATTCACGTTACGTGAATCTTTCCCAGGCAAAAAGGAATCTTCTAGGTATCTATCTTGTCCCTTCTCCGAACCCTATCGTGTTATATATCAATAGATAGCTTTTGAAGAGTAGAATCTAAATATGTGAGGTCCGACAAATTTGGAGTTCGTTTGCAAAAAATTTATTCGGTGCCCCTTTTGGAGGGAATATTCCGGTCAAACTTCCTTACAGGGCCCCAAAATGACCTCAAAAATTTCCTAATGTTATTTCTTTGTTAGCATTAGGATATCACCAACCCCCTTTGGCTAGTTCAAGGCCACAAGCCATCCATCCCATAGCTTCTATGAGCTTACCATTGAGCTCTCAAATTTTCATGCTCTTCCTTTGCATGCAACAATTCAAGGGTGCTTATCCAAATAGTTTCCCACAAGAAACCAAGGTGCCAAACATTTATGTGAAAGCTCTTCTCACTTCCACCACTTCTTGCTCACCTTCATGGGCATACCATGAGCTATGTCTCAACTGACATGCTCCAGTATATGGACTACAACCAACTCATAACCTCTTGCCATTGACATAGACAAGCATGCACCTTCAATACGCTCCTTGCCCAAAATGCAAGAGCCATGGGATTCACAAATCCCACACACAGAAACCATTCTCAAATATGAGCATTCTTCTATGCTCAACACCAAATTAGAGGCAAAATCATCAAAATACCTTCACAAATCTCCTTGGTGGCAGCTTCTCCTTGATAACACTAAAGACTTCATAGCCTTCGTACTTGCTAAAATCTCCATTTTCAGCTTCTTTGGGTAGCACCATAATCTCTAAACCTCCGTGGGCATAATCTCTCTCCAAATGCAATACTAATGACAATGAGTGTGTTAATGTTTTTTATAATAAACTTGAAATAATGCTTAGTCAATGAACTCATACCAAGAAAATTATACATAAATATTCACCATGACCAAGAGCCCACCCAGGCTCCGATACCATGTTAACAATCCTAATATGGGATTGATCATGGTGATAGACACAAGATTAAGCATAAAACTTAAGGTGGGTTATACCACACTAAAAACGCCATGAGAGAGAGAGAGAGAGAGAGAGAGAGATTGCACACTCAACACAACTCTACTCTCTTTTCTATTGCATTCACAATGAACCATACAATAATATAGGCTTTCTAGCCTTATCCCACTTTACACATCATCATCCATGTGGCACTCCCTTTTCCACACTCACACACTATACAATATTACATGTGGCATTCTTATCTTACCACAATATCTTGCACATCTAGGGTGCTTTCACACATACACACAATACCTAAAAATTCTCTTCAATTTACCATGGTTCACTCCTCCAACCCCCCAAAATTTGTGCATTGAAGCCAGCATGTTAGAGCACCTCCATGAGTTTATCGGTCGATATGATTAGGCACCAGATCTCGCGATGGTCGCCACCATTAGATTCTTCAATCCGATCATCACGTTGCTGGAGACGTTCCTAGATTATTGGAACATGTTATGGGCTACAACACCTCCCAAGAGGGAAATCCACATAATCACAATTGGGGGAAGCAATAGACAACAACTATCATTGGGTACTTACCAATGCTGAGAGCCGAAAAGAGGATGAGAGTGAATGGGAATATGAAACCAAAATGGGATATGAAGCTAAAACACAAACTGAAAAATCTATGGTTTCTCTTGAAGATTCTATCATGGTATGGTTAGATTTCCCTATGGGAAATGATGTTAAGCACAAATGCGTGTTGATTAGTCCTCAAGGTGATAGTCATAAAATCATGACAATAAACACTTGGGTGTCATTGGGACAACCTAAACTCATCCCTAAAGATAATGGTCTTGCAAGAGGAGCCAATGGACAGAACATTAAAGTTTTAAGTTACTTTAGCTACTCAAACAATCAATGGAGATGTGGAATTTACATTCTATGTTACCCTAGATCCCCTTGGGTATAATGTCATCCTTGGTGGAACTTGGATACGTGCCTCGATGTATTCACTTGATGAATCCATGCAAACAGTCACCTCCTTGAACACTCTTGCAGGCATTGTGCAATTGTTCTTACAAGAGAAAGAGACCTTGGAGGAGCTGGAACTTCCAACATACCTTACTGAGAATATTCCAAGGATTATGATTGGATTGGAAATTTCTAATAAAATCACCACAATCCAAGCACAGCTTTATCCAACTCAAGAACACAATCTCATGACCCTCGAGAAATGCAATTTGTTAGGTTAACCAACACTTACGGCTCATCCTAAAAGAATTCCATTTACACTAGACTTGAACATGCCATGTCTGGGGTACTTTGAACATACAATGTATATTGAAACTAACCCCCTTACTTGAAAGTTTTTAGTGGTTGATTATGTGTTGGAAGAAGATGTGATCTTGGGGCATAAATGGACTATTGCTACCCAAGCACCACTGTGCTTTGCTTGCGATAGGGTCATCATAATGGTCAATGACACAAAGTTGATAATACAGTACTCCACGGAAGAGGATCCAACCCTAATGGATTTCTGTGATACTGAACGCAACAGGTTACAAGTCTCTTCCACAAAATCCCCTCTCCATAATGACCTACCATCTGCCTCAACGACTGACTCCGACAAAGCATCTACCCCTTCCACTCCATCCTCTAGCAACAAAGTCTAATGCTAAAACCATGCAATCAACCGCTATTACTGAAGAAGTTCCCCAAGAACAACCATCTAACAAGGAAGTCAAGGGAAATGCCCCACAATAAACGCCTCTTTATCAACCAACCTCGCCAAAAGAGGAGGTTGCATGCTCAATAGCCTCCACATCAGTAAAACCACCACTCTGTAGTAAGAGACTCAAACCTCATCGTCTCAACAACGCCCATGAGTCTCAAACCTGTAGGCCTCAATTTCAACTAATGTGAAGGAGGGCCCAAAACCTTCCACTTCCACCAAAAAGAAAAATTCACCAAGACAACACAAATCAAGGTATCTTAATGGTATCAAAAGGTGGGTGGAGAAGAAGCTACTTGTAGCTCAAGGCTACTGCGAAGGCACCAATCCAATTTGGGTGCCTCGATCATCAAAGCCTCTTCCTCAATGCAGCACTCAGAGGCCAAGGAAAAATAAAAGTACTCCACAACACCATCCACAAAAGCTTATGTGAGTTCCTCAAAGAACTCCACCAAGTCAACAAGTGTGGGTACCAAAAAATTACTGCAAGCACAAGGGTTCTACCAAAGTAATACCAAAGCTTGGATTTCCAAGCACATCAAAAAGTCCCCTAAGCCTATTCAAAGAAACAAACCTCAACACCAATTTATAATGTTCATCAAAGAGGGGTGCCTGTGCACGTGCTTCAATAACAAGGATACTCTGATGGTAATCCCATTATATGGTTGCCAAAATCGAACAAAGTGAAGACAACCTCGCTATCAACTTTAACCCCAACAGCTTCACCTAAAGCTCGACAAGAATGGAGGCCCAAGAAACACCAAGAAAGTCACTCAACCACTCTTGTCATTCAGCACCTACACAAGAGCTTGTGTGTTCAAGCAACCCCAATGATAACCAACTAGCAGGCTTACCTACTGCCTCGACAAAATTTGAGCCAAAATTTTAAGAATCAATTCCCACGTCTGCAAATGGAGACTTATGAGCCTATCAAAGACAAACTCACAATGCTCTTTTCACCCCTTTGGATGTGAAGTGTAAGTGCAGAAGCTACGTGGTAGACATAAGAACCTATTCTCCCAAAAAGGAGAGTAGCCACAAGAACCTATTCTCCCAAAAAGGAGAGTAGCCACAAGAACCTGTTGCTTGCAAGGTGGTAACAAAAATAAAAAACACACAAACACAAGGGAGTCACACATATGGCCTACCTATAAGTGGTAGAATATCACAAATAACTCCCAAGGATCTTAAATAGCCATTACATTTTTATTAAGCTTATAGCTTACTATTCTTTTGGCTAAGTTAATATAGCAACTACTCCATGAGAACATATCCATACTCATGCACTGGAGGAAATCTGCACCAAAGCCTCACCATCAACAACTTTCCAGGTACATCTTTGGATGGGGGGGCCATGGTGGGCAAAAGCCTGGTCAATGGTACAACCCATCGCCTAGAATTTTTCTTCAAATTACAAACCTCTCCAAACGCTGCTACCATCTTCAAAAATCAATGATCTCCAATCCTTAGCGAAGATATCTATATTAGCCTCGCTAGTCGACGTAATTCTTTCAATCCTCACCCCAGCAAGTGGCTACTTCAATACAGAGCAGTTCAATAAGAGTCTATATACCTCACTTCTTGTACTTCATGTAAATCTGCTACATAAGAGTACTTAAATATACATAAAAACATAAAATGCACATGGGAAGAAGCATGCAAGAACATGTCCTACTCAACAACATTTGACAAGAATCCTGCCGCACAAAGGGACATCATCGAAGGCCAATTTCTTCAAATGATGAATGTTTCTTCAATGAATCAAATGAAGAACTGAGAATCACCATCTCATTCTGATGATTATGTTTATGTTCCTTCGGATCATTCCATCTCTTCTCTCCCATTATTAACATCTCTTAACATCCCCACTAACACAATCACATGTAACCTTGCTTATGATTGCCAAAAACAAAGTGAGCAAAAAACCCCAAAAAAAACATGCTCACACAAATATAAAAATGCAATCACTTGTAAACAACCCAACCCCCCCCACCCTGTTAGGAATCCCCAATAAACCACTAACCTTTTCATTCACTAACTAGATTTTCTTATTCCTTCCGAAGGAACAAAGACAATTGAAGGTCACTCAACATCAAAGCCATCTACAAGCTTGTTAATTCTCCCCACATAAAATTCTTCAATGCAATCACGAGGATGCGATCGCCATCAGGAAGGGGGGAATGTTAACCCATTCCTAGGGTTAACAAGATCTACCACCATTATCTTACATCAAGGAGTCAAGGTAGATACACCAAAAGGTCATACATTCAAGATATGAAGCAATGGTTTCCAAATCTACAACTTGGATGGGCGCTTGTAATGGTGTGAGAGTATTTATGGAAATTCTTCCTTCAAGAGCATGTGGTAGTAAGTTAGAATGAAGTCCTAAGTGATGTAATTCATGGATATATTATGAGAGTAGTCATTGTAATAGCATTAGGCCTCTTATGAGCCTTATGGATATATTATGAGAGTAGTCATTGTAATAGCATTAGGCCTCTTCATGGATATATTATGAGAGTAGTCATTGTAATAGCACTTTAGGCCTCTTATGAGCCTAAAGTGCCTAGCCGGCCACAGTTTAAGTGAGTGTAAACACTTGTGGCCATGTATATAAGTGAATATCTCTCATAATACAACATACTCTCCCATTGTGCAATAGAGTCTTACTCTTGTTAATCCTCTTACTAATCTCTCTCTCAAATGAGTGTGTGTGAGTGAAGTGAGGTGAGAGGAGGGACGAGTACCTGTAGTGCAACGTGGCGATGTTACAATGCTCGCGGGTGGGAGGTGCGGTGGAATTGCTTGAAGTTGTAGAGCTTGGAGACCCCAAGGGTTATGAGCTCGGCCATTGGAAAGATCCTCACACGAGTGACAGTTGCGGTTCACCACGTAATCTCTTGTTGGATGTGTTTCAACAAGGGGGGTTAGGGTGAGCCATAATACCCACCTTAGTGATATCCTTTTGGCTTAGTTTTTTTTTCTCTCTCACTTTCGTGAATGTGCGACACTCACACCACCTCTAGTCTCCACTCACACACACGCTTCTATTGTGCACCTTCTTTATTTATAGATTTATGTTAATGCTAGCTTTATTCATAGATCAATAAAGTGGTAATGGTAGGATCCATGTAGGCTAGGGTCACGAGATGGAATGCCAAGCTATACATGATGTAGCTACACCAAGCAAGAATACCAAGTAAGTGTGTGGCTACAAGGTATGGAGAAGAAGGTGGGAGCTATACATAGCTACAAGGAAAGGTTTTAGAGAAAATGGAAATCTCAAGTACAGGTAGGGGAAAATATGTCAAAGGAAGGACACATTGATGCTTTCAAGTTTCACGGGTGTTCAAGAGACACGTTCATCTTTGTTGAAATTTCATATCCATAAATTATAGTATAACATAGTTGTAAATCATTGGGTGCTCCAAAAAGGCGAGAAAAGATTTGGGTGAACTTTGACATTTACTATCCATAGTATCACATAATCATTGGGTGATTTATTCAAAAAAATCAAAATTAGTGGAGAAAAGCAACCGTTCCCTGACCTTCTCGCTTTTGTTGTCTTATTTTGTGGGTTGCTCACATGGCCTGTTTTGGCAGAGAATTGGCAAGGGGAGGGGGTTGTGGTTCCTTATTCACTGCCTATTAAGGTCTTAGAAGCTATATATCATAGAGTGGAGTCGTAGAGTGTAGTGTTCTTTCCAGCCTACGTGGCCTGCCAACCTCCATGTAAATCGTGAGACATGACGATGATCCACTCAAGGTTGTTGGCCATCGAATCCACATGATAGGTCCGAGAACCCCCGCTGAGAATAGTGACACTATAATAGATGGTGGCCGTTAGAAGCAGAGGGTTGGGGATTCTCAGATTTGATGGCTCGAAGAGGAGGGCGAGGTTGGCCATGTCTTCGTCCAGTTGCGGGAACTCCTAGCGGACACGCCAACAAAGTAGCGGAGCTCTTCCTCCAGAAATTCACTTAGAGGAGGGAAATGTACTTGTGGATAGTGAGGAGGAGTACGCATCATCAACTTCCTCAGGGGATGAGATTTCCACTAGTGATAGTGGAGGACTTAGTAGTGAAGAATAAGTAGTGTGGGAGTTGCACTGAGCAGAGTATGGTTTTTTATTGACATTCCAATCATTAATGTAAGACTACAAACTATGGCATGAATTTGTACTTTTATTTGAGAAGTTTTCTACTTTTCAAGTAGCATTTTGTCAAAAAATCTCAAATTTTTGAGTTTGTTTGTCATTTTGTATCTTGTCAAATTTGTACACAACAGTGCCCAAAATTTTATCATTTTTTGGACATGCTTTACTCATGAGTACAATGTTTTTTAAAAAACCCTTAAAAAATTCTTTTTTAGCAAGGAATCTTGAAAGATGCCAAATGTTTATTTTTAG